>NW_025814057.1:7135000-7760606 GCF_018902025.1 Drosophila willistoni
TTAATCATGCCTAACGCATCAAATAAGTTAAATATGCTTAGAAATTGCTTAAAGAATGTGTGGCATCAAGTTTGTGTCGAGATATTACAATTGATTAATGTGTAAAGTGCAATATAAGTTCCCGAGTTTTGTTGCACAACTGTTATATTGTTAAATTAACTGTTATACATACAAAAGACTTTAAAGTTGGCTTAGAGAAGCTAGAGAACCGAACGTATATGGTTTGATTTTTTAATGACATTCAAATTGGATATGAAAATTGATTTTTGCGGCAAAATTAAGTAGGAACTGTTATACGAATTAGATGTTATATAAACTGCTTTTAGCTGATAAATGCCAAACAAACTGTTATACATATGCTTTTGTTGACTGTTATATTAAATATTTTTAACCAAAACGCTATACAAACTGTTGGATAATTTATAAAAAAAAACAGATTGTTATACGAACTGTCATACAAACTGTTATACAAACAATTATAGATGCAAAAATCATCGCACTACTTTTTTATAAACTTTTCAGCCTGAGTAACTACCTCTTTAAACACTTCCTTTGAGTATTATTTTTACGGACAATTATTCTAAGCGAACTTTAAGTTTTTTTATATATTTCAAACTCTTAAATGTTCTTTTAAAGTACTAACAGCTGATTTCTATATACAAAATTACCTAAAAATTCAATTTCCACCATTTGAAAGAAAGTACATTATTTGTACGTAATGAACTGAAGCAAAACGACTTCCATTGGTATTTTTATTTCCTCCCCTTAACAATTAGCACACAACTAGCTAGAAACAAAAATCAAAAAAAAAAAAAAAATAAAACAGAAACCAAAAAAGAAAAGGGAAAAAGGCAAAAACATTAATGTTGATATATTTAAGAGAAATGTTTTACAACAAATGCAGTTCAACAAAAATAAATTGCAACTAAAATGTTCTCTGTTCGATAACGCAGACGAACAGAGAAATACCCACACACTGGCACACACACACACATAGTGACACACTTGCACCCGTAATGCCACACCGGCAACAGCAGCAGCAGCAGCAACATCAGCAACAGAAAAACGAAATGTTGACGTCAATTTCATTTGTTTGGGGGCTACATTTTCCGCCATTTGGTTAGTGCCGATAACAACCTTTCCTCCTCGCTTCGTTTGGCAAACAGTATTTAGGCGGTTAAATATATATGAACTACAATTGCAGTAGCAACAACAAAATTTTATACACGAGGCCAACAAATTGAAACTTTTGCTACTTAAGAGTCGGTTGCACATTCGTTACCCCAGACCAGCAAAAAAAAAAAAAAAAAAAGAAAAAATACACAAAAAAAAATTATATATTAAATGAATTGCACAATTTTGTGCAACGTTGCTCACTCGAGGCTTATGGTGAGGATGAGGAGGAGGAGGAGGAGGAGGCGAAGGAGAGTTGCGGCTGCGGTGGGTGGTGCGCCAATGATATGGTGGCTTGGGTTATGGGGTGCATGCAACATTTGAAACAGAAACCGGAAATTGGAACTGCAATTTATGCTCATCGCGTTGTGTGTAGGCTTCATGTAATTTCAAGTTTTTGCCTGCAAGGATTTTACGATTTGCAGTTTCAGAGAATCAACTGCATAATCTATTTTGGGGTCATTTACAAAAGGTCAACACATGCCATTATTTTCGATCTGTCTGTCTCTCTTTCTCTCTCTTTGTTGTAATTAGATGCGTTAGCTGTTGCTGTTGCTGGTGGATTACAAACACATATTACAACAATAATAAATAGGTCAGAGGCAAAATGTTGGAGAATTTTATTTATTTCGAGTCTAGTGAAATTTATGTTTCGATTCGATGGCCGTGGGATGCAAGAGCGGGGATACTCGGAGTCGAGTTTAGTTGAAGCGAGGCCAGACCAGTCGAGGCAAGGCAAGGCGAGGCTATCACATACACATAAAGGATTTCTCTAGGATATTAATGTGCATAGTTGAAATTTTCCATTCTCGACAGCAAACGAAGAGCATAAAAATAACACTAGACGGTCAAAGTTTTGTCTATAAGGAAGTCTCTATACGCTTGCTAAATACAAATATTAGTCAGTTTGTTAATAACTTTATTATGTAATTATTTAACTAATCTTTCAATATGTTCTAATTCCCCATTAAAATTCTTTTTGGAAAACTTTAAAATTATGTTTCATATGCCTGTTGATATAACTTTTTTGCAAGAGCATTGCAAAGGGAAATTGAATTGTGCGGGCGGCTTATATGTGTGTGTGAGTGGTGTGTGTCTATGTCCTGCCGCCTCAATGCTGTGCTGGTCTGTGTGTGTGTGTGAAATGCTACAATAATGAAAATTTCTATTAATGAAAATTAATAGATGGAAACTTGTGTTCAACGCATTCGATGTGTGTAATGTTATGCAACAATTTTTGAATTCAATATAACTGAAATTGCAAATTTTGTTGCAAAAACTATTTAACATTAAAGACCACGCGAGCACTGAAATAGTTTAGCTTAAATGTTTCCACTTTTTAATTAGTTAATTCAGTAAAATTTTCAAATAATCTATTTTCTTTTCTATATTTGTTTCGCTGTTGTTGTTTTTGTCATTTTCAAGCTCAATGAACGTTCATCGAAATTAGTTTAAGCCCTAAGCCAATCAATTCTCACACACATAGCAAAAAGAAAAAAGGGAAGAGATGCCAGACTGCTCTAATTCAATTTCAAGACAAAGAAGCAAAAAAAAAAGAGCTGAAAATACGAATACAACAAAATATTCCCTCGCTACGGCAAGATGAAATATTAAGAATATTAAATACTCTTCTATAAATATTTTCTTAATTTAATTACTATAAGTGATTAGTCCTAAATGGAATTATATTATGGAATATAAGAAAAACATTCCTGATCCCAAGTCTGGCAGTGACACAGTTTATATACATACATATCCTTCAATCGGTTTCTAGAAAATATTGCTTAATATTAAGTAGGCCGATATTGTGAATGTCAGAATGCTTTTCAGCTATATGCTTAGTATAGTAACTACAACCAGATTGAAAATATAAAATAAATGACAAAAATCCAAAATAAAATAAATTGCAATTTTAAAAAACCAAAAATTAAGAAAAAAGTATGGAAGAATCCAAGAATATGGCGTTGGGAAACTGGATCGATTTCAAGATATTTGAATTGGATTTAGAGGAACCCTTATTCACTCTGAAGCCAGACGAGATCACGACAATTAAGAAGACATTCGATATATACGATTTTCAACAAATTGGCAGCATCGAGGTAAGAAAGATGAGGCTGGCCATGCTTCGTTTGGACATAGAGCCAGACACTGATGAAATCCAAAACCTGATGAAGGTTTTTGATAAGAGTAACTCTGGTCGCGTAACATTGAATACATTCATGCTATTCATTTGTGCCAAAATGGCTGAAGAGAATTTTGGATATGATTTCGTCGGTGGCCTTTTCGATTTGTGTAGTGGCAAAATGTCATTGGACAATTGCAAACATGCTGTCAAAGAGATGTTTTTGACCATAAGCGACGAGGAATTACAAGACATGATTCAAGTGGCGAAGAAAGAGGACAAATAGATTTAGTACATAGATCCCCTACATATACTAAAGACACTTAATATACATTATATACACAGTCTCTAATCCTATGGCTGGCTTAATTAACAACTAAATAAGAATTTACTAAACAGCATTCATCGATTCTATTCAACTTTCTGCGAGGGTATACAAAGACGAAAAAATAAAAACACGAATCTTTAACAAGGACAAAGGAAATCCACTTGAGATACAATTTGCGCTTGTTCACGTATTTGTCCTTTTCATTCTTTTTTTTTCTCCTTTTTGGTATTTGTAGTAAAAAGGGTTTTCTCATTGCTTATCTATATCGAGACAGGCAATTGCAACTCTGTTCGCACAGCTGTTTACGCGGTTTAAAGCTCGTTAGCAAACAGTTGGCAAAAGGGGTGAAGGGTTGAGGGTTGAGTGGTGCGACTCTGCGGCCAGCTTGTTGAAACATTTTGGGTGAAGTCGTTGTGGCTCGCACTCGGACTTGAGAAGATAATAGAAGTACAACCGCAAATATTGCCTACGCCAAGTTTGAATGTAAATGGTAGGGGGAGAAAAAGGAGAGCACTGTGGATTGAGCGAATTATTGCGGTTGATGCGGGGAGAGAAGTATGGCGGGTATGGCGTGGGTTGCCAAGGGATGGTTGGCGGTTGTCGGTCTCTGTGGCAAAGGATTAATACCAAAGCAGATTAGATTGTCAAAATTGCGACAGCTTGGCGCTGTATGGGAATTTCATTTCACCATCTCCCACATCTTCATCTCGCATTGGCTTCTCTGTTATACACTAGCTTTTACTTACATTTGAGAGCATTGGCATAAAAAAAGGGATTATTAGAAGGAGATGTGGTTAAGATTAAGAAGACCGAGACGCAAAAGCAAACTGTTTCTGAGTTATCATAAATTTCGACTGTTGAAAAATAGAAATTTGTCCCCAAGAATATCGTTCCTAAAGACATTTGATTTCCAGGAATTTATTCCATATAACATTGCTCCACAGAGAAGTTCATATAAAGTTTTTCCCGATATTTTCCGAGGTTTTCCAAGTTTACATCCATTATAATAATTATTTCACATGTTGAGTTAGAATTATTATACATGAGTTACTACATTTTTTACTTTTAGTTTACTCATGCATGAAAGACCACATCGGGGTCACCAAAATAATGATTTCTAGGTTATGTTTCACTAAATGCCGTTCAGTCAGCAAACACTTTAGCAATTAGCCTCTGTAAAAATCCTTTGTAATTTCTTAAGGTTATAGATTCACTTCTATGATTAAATACTACTTGGCTGGGAACATTTTATACATCAAAGTCACCAGATCAGCTATGCTTAAGTGATTTTCAATATAATCTTTCCCAATTACATGGCATCAAATTATATTGATGTATTGATAAAAATAAAAAAGTATACAACTTTGTTATAGCTTTAATGCGAAATGGAAATTTTTGTGTATCATTGTTAAAGGATATGCTAATCCATTATTAAATTTGATCAATATTAAAATGTTCTTATGCTGCTTTAATCTGTCAATTGTTTTTTATTTATTTTTTTATATTTCGTTGGCTGGCATTTGAACACAACCCGCAGCTTAATCGCATTATTAATAAGCATTCATTAGCCAGAAGGCAAGGCCATAAATAAAATGCCATCTATTATATACAAACGATTGCATTTCATTCTCTCTACTCGACTCTCCGTCTTTCCCTTTCCATTTCTCATTGCCAATCGAATGATTTATTAAATTTATCAAAAAGAAGAGGAAAAAAAATAATAATAAAACGTGGAGCGCAAAAAGGAAAAAGAAAACGATGAGAAGAAAGGCTATGGAAAGAAAGAGGAGAGAATGAGGTAAAGTTGAGCCACTTAGCTTGCGTTCATGAGGCATATTTAAAAGGCTAAAAACTGCGTTTATCACGCGCCACAGGACATTGCCCATTCACCTTGGAGTTGTCCCCGCCAGCTTGTCCGCTTCCCGTAACTCCCCTTGCTAATCTCCAGACCACACCTCACCTCACCCCCTGTTCGATAATAAGACTTCGTTTAAGTTGAAGCAAGCTCGCTTGGCTAAGCAGCAAATGTTCCATGCCCAAAACCAAAATAAAAAAAAAATAAAATAGGGGAAAAAAAAACCCACAACCCAAAAAAATGGAAATGGAGAAAAAAAAAAGAAGAAGGAAAGCTAAAAGACAGGATGAGGACATCAATGTACCAATGTGTCTAGGTAATAAATAACGACAATTTAAAGTGTATGAGTGAGTCGGTAAGTGAGTGAGCTCGTGAGCTAGTGGGCAAGTGAGTGCGTCCGAAAGTGGGACTACATTTTGGGCTTTCATATATATGTATATACATATATGTATGTATCTTGGTGCCTGTCATTGGCAATCCTCTTTCCCTAAGGTCTAGCAGCTACTTTTTGGTGTTAAGTATTTTTGACAGGACATTCGTGTAATTCAAAGCCTTTCACAGACAGACACACAACGGAACGGCAGAGAGACAGGCGGCGAGAGAGAGATAGAGATAGAGAGAGGCCAAGAGAAAGGATGCTATGGTGGGCGTTGTGTAAGCTCTACGTATTCCCCAAACATTTAGTTGTCGGCTTTGTCCAGTGGTTTTACTTGGGAATTGTCCTTGTTGTTAGTATGCTGCTACTGCTGCCTCTCTTGTCCTGTGACATTCTAAGGCCAGTCTTTAGTTACAGCAAATTAAAGATTACATTGACAAGGATGCGGCAAAAAACAAACTCGCCTGAGAGCTAGAGTGAGCTTCAAACTGCAGTTGATTACTGTATCTAATTTAAGACTGCAAATCTAATTAGCTTGAGATACGAGTATAAAAATAAGGTACATTTTGCACTTAGATCAAAATTTACTTTGGCACATCTCGTCTTCTTCATTAGCCTTCTCTTCATTACGAGATTACGAAGAGAGTGAAAGGAACTTAATAGATAGCCTCGCCGACTTGGCTATATCTTGAAAGCTAAATTTGCCAAGTGGACAACAATTTGAACTATGCAAAGTATCCAAATCAATTTGCAGCCTTGCTATTCCTTTTTTTTTTTTTTTTTTGGATTTCTACAATATTTATCTGAACAATTGGCAGCTAGAGGTAAAAGAGAGAAGGAATTGTGTGGGGAAATCTTATATTTCTACCTTAGTGAGTCAATGGTTGTATAAT
The DNA here is from genome assembly GCF_018902025.1 of Drosophila willistoni. NCBI lineage: Eukaryota > Metazoa > Arthropoda > Insecta > Diptera > Drosophilidae > Drosophila > Drosophila willistoni. Next base: position 7,141,748 of record NW_025814057.1, read on the forward strand.
AATCAAGGAAACAATTGTATGATAATCAAGGAACAAATCAAACACATCAATCTAATCAGGATAAAAGATAAATATACTATATTTATCTTGAGATGCTTTTTTCAACTTTTTAAAGATAATGGTTCTCTTTCGATTCATTCGTTTATCGAGATCAGAAGATAACCTATGGGGTTCAAAATATGTACTTATTTCCCCCATTGGCACATATTCTAGCTACTTGTATATATAAAATATTCTTATTTAATGGGGAAGTAAATTTATTTCGAATTATGGCTTAGAAAATCCTTTTAATCTTAAGTCAATTGACAGATTTCTTGCTCATATTGAAAGTTAACGTTATATATTTACAACTTACTTGCTTTCCCAGCTTATTAACATAGATTTGATGGCATTTAATACTTGTTACATTAAGGATGTCACCCTCTTATTTCTGCTCGCATAGATATGCCCTAAGTCTCCCTCTTTTTCTCTCTCTCTCTCTCTCTCTCTCCCCTTTATGTGAAAACATTATACAATAAGCTAGACATTGATTGTCATTGGCAAAAATTAATTTATATAAAATGACATAGATTTAATGCTTATAGAGAAGTAGGAGGAATAAATACATATATGCGGAATGTTGATGTTTCATATGCCAATGATTTCCTCCCACAGACACACACACACACACACACGCGCGCGCTTATATTTATATATAGTCTATATATATGTACACTTACGCGTAATTACCTCAAAAACAAGAACGGGGTGAAGAAGAAATGAGGAGTAGAGATAGGAAAGGAGCTTGGTAAGCATGGGAGCAAAGCCAAAATGGCGTTGCCAACGTTGTCCTTGTTCTCGTCATCCTCCTTCTACTCTACTCTTGCTCATAGCTAGTCGTCCTCGCCGTCATCGTCATCATTATCGTCATCGTCGCCAAGACATCGTTAAATTAAATCTATTGTCGACGCATTCAATGTGCATATAAATCATTTATGGCTTTTCAGGCCACCATCATGCACATCAATGGATGGGTGGGAGATGGAGCCGGGGTTAGGTGTGAACCAAATGGTAGACATTACATTTATTTATTATTTAATTATCTATGCCGCAAAATTTTCATTCACATGGCCGCAATTCTAACCAAAAAATCCCTTTCACTTCTACCCGCGCTCTCACCAAGAAACAGATATTAAAGACACCTTTCTCCCTTATGCCTCCAAAGACTACCACCACCACCACCACCACGAACCACCCACCACTCACATTCACAGACTCATTTCACTCCACTCATTCTGTGTGAGCATTTTCATAAAATTTGATTACAGTGAATGCGTAAAGTTTACGACCCAAGTAAAGGGAATTAACTGAAAGTGCGAAAACCAGAGCCAGAGACAGAGCCAAAGCCCCCCACCACACACCACTCCACTCCACTCTTTGCCACATATCATCTCACATATGTGCGGCGCATCTGTGTTTCTGTGGTTTCTCCTCTTATTTCAACATTATATACATATATATAGATATACATATATAGATATATCAGGGGAATACCCCAGATACCCAATTTCTCTTCGGCCCCAACTTCGCGCCCTTGTGCCCATTAACTTCCATTAGAGAAGGCGGTTTGGTTTTCCTTTCAGTTTCTTTTTCTTTTTCATCGTAATTTTTGGTTATTAATTCCACAAAAATCGTAACTAATTTTTATGTGCAAACGAAAGGAAAATCTGTTGCTATTTGATGATTGATTGCTTAGTTTTAAAGGATGAAAATGTATTTCAACAAGTGCAAAGAGAGTTTTTTGCATAGTTTATTCTTAGCAGTATATTAAATCTTGCAAAAGGATCAATCACTTGACGACTTCCAACAAAAAGAGAGAGAGGGGGAAAAACACTATACAAAAAATGTAAAAGACTGAATAAATTTAAGGAAACTTCATTCATCATTTCGTGAGATTGAAAATGGACGCAACTTATGGATTAACCCAGATGACAAGGGAATAACTAGTTCTTTTTTAGTATTTTTAGATATAATTACATTTAAGTTGTCATGTTATTTTCTCAGCATTATTTAAACGTTATGTTATAAAATAGTTGGATAAGAAATACATTAGTAACGTTAGATTCGTATGTATATAAACTAATTCGTTAATCGGAATTACGAAACTCAGTTAGATTAGTTACATGAAAAACGTCGGGGTCACCAATAAAAGACTAATCAAGTCTGTTTTACATTCATTTCAGAATCTTAACTAAACTGTAAAGTGGAGCGATTTGCTGCTCTCTTTTAATACCTCTTTTTTCTCTTTGATTTTTTCTTATTTCATTTCTACTGTCATTTAATTAATTTGCCTTATTCAATTTACCTTTGGTCTTCTATCTGGATATGTGTGTGTGCGTAAGTGGTGTGTGTAAGATTCAAAAGATCCACTTACTCAGGCACTTCTATTACAATTGAGGAAACAACAAAAATGACGAGAAGAAAATGAAAAAAACGAAGTATGTACTCTGGCAGAAGAAAATCTGTTCAACTATATAAAAACAACTAAAAGAGATGGAAAGAAAGCCAAAGAGAAGGGAGACAGGAGCAAATGCTTGTCTTGATTTTTCTTAGTTTTCAGTTGGCTTCTCTTTTTTTTATTTTTCTTTCACTTTTTTCTTTTTTTTTAACACTTTGTAGTGCATTTTTTCGGAACATTAACTGCTGTCTGTTGCCATTAAACCCTAACTAGAAGAGCGAACCAATAGACAGAGAAAGACACAGAGAGAAAGAGTTGCTGAGTGAGTGAGAGGAGGAAACGTTTGTAGCTGTCGTTTGGCAAATGGCAACTAAAGTGGCAGGTCAGGCAAAGTCAAGAAGAAGAAGAAGAAGATGCCATAAGGGAAAGGTAGGTAGTAGATAGTTGGTAGGTGGGTTGGTGGTTAGTTGAGTGGGTGGTTGGGAAGTGGCAAGTGGGATAGAGGTAGAGAACTAGTCTTTCAAATGTTAAATGATGCAGTTACAACAAATTACGCAGAGAAGGAAGGTATGCGAGCATCTTCACTACTCTACGTTCCTCTTCCTCCTACTCATCGGCGTTGCGTTCAATTTGGTTCCTTCTTGAGATTGCAGCTGCAAATATTTGGTATTTTTGGTATTTTGGTGGGGGAGGCTGAGGCGGAGAAGCGGATACACGGATGTTGGTAGAATGGGACTAGGAGACGGCGGTGGTCGTGGTGGGGGGGTGAGCTTTTTTGAATAGTTAGCAAACTGTGAACTGAAAATGAAGCGAAGTGAAGTGAAGTTGTTTGCAGTTTCAATTTTGCTCTCAATTCTATGCGTGTGTGTGTGTGTGTGTAGTTATTTGTGTGTCTGTGTGTGTGTGGATATGCTCTTTGAATATCCGTTGTCCTGGTTGTTGTTGTTGTTGCTGTTGTTATTCTCTGCTGGTTGTTGGTGACGCGCAATTAGGAAATGTCAGCTAGGATGAGAGTTAAAGGGGGCGTGGTGGTATGGCAATGGTATGAGAGGAGCTGCAGGAGGAGTTGCGGCCAGGTGCTGCAAACATAAACCGTAGAAATGACTGCACATAAAGTTGCTTTAATTGAGTTTTATGCTTTCAATTTTGGGCGCGCTATTATGGCGCCCTGTTAACCCCGCCATTTCCGCCTCCGCCCGGCCGCCCCTTTTCACATGACTCACATGCACATCAAGATGAGTCTCTTTCTCTCTCTCTCTTTCTCTCACGCTCTTACTCTGCCTCTCTTAGAGTCTGACAAGCGCAAAAACCCATAAAACTCATCTGTCAAACACTGTGAAACGTTGCCTATCAACATTCATGTTCACTAATCCTTGGCATATATGTGCGCAAACGGATATAACCCAGGCATCCTGCCCTGCTCTTACTTTCCTCTCTCTCTCTCTCGTTCTCATACTGTGTGTGTTTGTGTCTGTGCGAGCTGCCATTATCAAGGTTTTTTGTTCTGAGCGAGAGACAGAACCCAGAGTGTGCATAAAGGATTAAGAGCAAACGAAATGTATGACGACACACAAAATGAAAGGTAAAAGGCCGAACAGTCAGTGCACGGAAGCGGAGCTAGAGTCAGAGTCAGAGTGCCACAGGCAGCAGAGCCAACTGTCTCAACTTTACTCAAAATGAAAATATGAAAGAAAATGAGATAAATGAGATATTCCCTTTTTCATTTTTTGTCAAATGATGATCTATCAAATGGTATTAATGCTATTAAGGAGCACAGAACTACCGACAAGGCCAGAAGTACGTTTCTTCAGGACAATCTCATCAAAAATCTTTAAAAGTTGTGCAAAACTTTTACACAATTTAATGGATAGGGATTCAAATTGTTCCAGAAATTGCTATGAATTGTTGATGAAAATACATACTAAAATCGCTGGATCAGTCTTCCATTCAAATTTCAAAATTTGATCAATAAATAAATTATAATTTTGCATTAAATTTATCGATTTCTTCATGAATCGTAAGTAATCAATTTTATATATGTTTTCAACAATTAAAAAATTTTATTTTTCTATTATAGTTTTTCCGTCTATTAGCCGCCTTGATAAAATTTGCATTGGAATGGACTATAGATCTCTTCAATCATTTCAATTGCTTATTGCTTATATTTTAAATGAAATCAAATATATTCTGCAATTTCTATAAAATAATTTACACTAATGTCAAATGCATAAAATATATTTTTAGCAATTAAATAATTTCTTACAATTGGCCATCATCCACTTCAATGACCAAGAAATTCAATCTTACGTATGTATCCAACAAACACAGAAGGCAGAAATGACAGCTTAGATAGATAAATAACTGATAAATATACTCTTAATTTTATTTTATTTAGGAGATTCATAAAAACAAACAAATGCCAAACGATATTAAGAAACAAAAAATGCATATTGAAGGTGATTTTGATTGATTTTTGTTGACATTTATTTGACTTTTTTGTTGGCATGTCAAAGGGGACCTTGGGTCAATAGTTAATTTAATTGTTAAATTGTTCAAATATGTTTTTATTTTTTAGTCATATTGAATAGCAATTTCAATAAGCATTAATTATGGGCTATGTCAAAAGATTTGGCAATATTTGTTTGTTTTGGTTTTGGGTGGTAAAAGTTTTTGTAATCATTTTTTTTTTGTTTTTTGTTTCGTTGTGGTGGGTAGCAGGCAAAGTATCTTGGCTTGATTAAGTCTTAAACAGCTGTGGCACGACAGATTTAATTAAATGCTTGTCAGTTGAATTAATTGATGGATTATGCATACTTTTCTGCCATTTCTTGATATAAGTTTAGTGTTTTTTGGCCTTCTACTATGACTATGACTATAACGATTTTCTTCTTATTTTTGGTTTTATGTTTTGAGCTGCTTTGGCTAACCAAGAAGACAACATGGGCATGGTCATAATCTTGTTGTTGACATTTGTGCCCGCACACAAACACGCAGAGCTGTCAAGCCAGAGATGGTTAGACGCCCCCTCCCCCGTACGACTCCTTCTACTCCCCTTCTTCAAATACCACCTTCAGTCAACTGCCACCCACACAATTCTCTCTTGCTCTATCTCCGTGGCGACACCCACAATATGAAGCACACACACACACACACACACACACACACACACACACACACACAGAGAGAGCACGAGACCAAGGAAATTTGACAAACAGATTCACCACAGAAACCCAAAGCGACTTCTTCTTCTGCTTCTTTTTCTATACCCAAACCTCCCTCTACCATTTGCTGAGCACACTCTCTCTCTCTTTCACTCTCTTTACCTTCATGCTGATATCTAGACCATTTCAGACATTTTTGGCCACAGACGCAAAAATTTTAATGCATTTTGCCTTGATTTTGGCGCATAATAAATTATATTCATGTGTGCATGTGTATGTGCACCATGTGTGTGTGTGTGTGTGTGTGTAAAAACACCTGACGGATTTAAATTTTATCATGAGCTCAACTGCCGTTCACTGACTGACTTCCTCTGCTGCTATACCACATACATCCTTCTCCATCCTTCTTGCTATCCTTTTTCATGTCGTTTTCCTTCTTTGTCCTTCTAAAATAGTTTTGTTTGGCTATGCTCAGGCATGTCTTTCTATATATGTCTCACTACTACACATGTGGTGTGTGTGTGTGTGTATGTGTGTGTTAATGTTTTAAGTCTTTAAGCTTTTAATGCTTTACATTCTTTGCTACGACTGTCGCATCTGCCATGTGTCTTTCCATCTTGCTCCCCATTCTACTTTGCCTTATTTTCCTCTTCATCTACTCTTAGAATGTCCTCCCTCATCTAAAAGCTTCTGTCATCTCTTTATAATTTTCTGGTTACACATATATTTTTGTGCTTACATATGGCATTATGTTGAATATTTCATTTAGTCTTGTGTTTCCCAAATTATATACATATATGTAAGCATAAATGAAATTATAGTTAACCATCAATGGACTTCTAAGAAGCAGATGCATTTGGAAAACATGGAACATATCTCAGAAATCAAAGGAATATGTCCTTCTAGTAGTTTCTTCATATCCCTGATACTTTTCCATAGTGTTCTTTATATTTTCAACTGAAAATCCTTATTTCTAATCCTAAGATTTAACTTGGGCAATTTCATGTCTCGAACCTTGAATGAATAAACTAGCCTGTAACTAAAGTATCAAAAGCAATTGGCAATCCCATTCATATCGTTCTAGCCACTTTGCTTGACCTGTAAATAAGTCAACGATGCTGCCTTTTGTGTATACTTATTAGTTTACCCACTCATTACCCAAAAACGAGATGGTTATAACTGTTGTATGTGGCCTCAAAATTTTGCGACAAAGAGAAAAGTTTTTTCTTTTCTTTTTTTTTTTGTCGTTCCTTCGTTTCTGTTTGACCGGAAAACAGAAGTTGCATCTGTGTGTTTGGGCCGCATCACCGCATTGCGTCAGGTTCAAGTCGGCTTCAACTTAATTGCCATTGACTTTTGTTAAGAATAATAAAAAATGAAAAAAAAAAAAAAAGAAAACCAAAAAATATATAAGCAGAAGTCGACGACTGGCGAATAAGAAAAGGCCAAAAAGCCAACGCCAAAGCCAAAGCCAAAGCCAGAAAGAAGTCAAACAAATGGCAACGAACGACGGACGACATTCTCCTTTTTTATATAGTATATTCTTACAGCCTTGAATGAAGGATGGATGCGAATGGCCAGGCCAAAATGGTCCAACGGAATAGTCTGTCAGTCGCGTAGCTTGGGTAGCTCTCGCTTTGGGGGTCTCTATGCCATTTTTAGTGAGACAAATAGTGACTGAAACTGGATGGTTGCAAATGGTAGCGGGAGTTTGAGGCGAATGAGGGACGAGAGCATTGCAAGTCTGAGTCTGAATCCGAAACTGAGTTTGAATTTGGCTCGCCTCTTTTAAGAGCGAAATTTATTTGACTGCGGCAAGCAGAAAGGAAAGAGTTTGAAGAACGACAATGAGAAGGACGAACTCAACCACCCAGTCAGCCAACCGACCCAAAGACTAACAACAACAAAAAGAAAGAAATAAAAAAAAAGAGCAGCGGAAACGCTGCAACGGAAGTGCAGCCAGTTTTCTTTTCCCCTCACCCTACCCCACACTGTCTCTCTCTCTCTCTCTCTCTTTCTCAATTTTTGTTGCCATCTCTTCATCTCTCTGTATATATCTTTCTCATTCAGTTTTATTTCTTATTTGGCCCGAATTTTATTTGTTGTCTGGCTGGATGTTTTTTGTACTTTTTTTTTTTTTTTTTGAGGATTTTCGCAAAAGAAATGTGACTTTTACTGCGACAATTTGTGTATCCGCAAATTGTGATTAATTACTTTAGCAACAGAAAGAAAGGCGAAAAATTTGAGTTGGAAATGGTCAACAAATTTGCCTTAATTACAGTATAGAATGACGCAGCTAATATTATCAATTAGTATGTCTTATCAATACGTGTTCATAGTCCCAAGATATTTATCTTTGAACCGTTCAATGTTAGAGACATCTTAACCATGAATTTTCAATCCTCCTTCCATTTTGATTCTTCATCTACTCAGAGATTATTCTAAAAGTTATTTTTATTTCTATCTATGATGTAAACTAGCTTTTCTATTTTTAAAGTATACATTTAGGGGCCCAACTTCAATTAGGTCAATAGATTTACGCTCAAAGAAGATTGAAATATTCGATAAAATATTCATACGACCCTCAGACATAATATAAATTGGCTTTTCGATTTCAACAAGTTATGAGAAGACTAACCAATGCTGAAAATTTAACATATTTACTTGGATATTCAGTCTAGTTGTTCCCTTTAGAGACTCTATTGTTGCTATTGCTATTGTTGCTGATGAGTTGGGCGGAGTTGGGCGGTTGGTTGGTCTACCTTTTCCTAACGTTTATAACTAATCATAGTAGATTATATATGCTCGAGCCCACATGTAAATCCCCAAATGGTTAGGCTCCTTTCTGCGCTTCTATACAGACAGCAAATGTAAAAGCGATTTGAAATGCAAACGAGTCAAGGAGAGCGAAAGCGACTAAGAGAGAGAGAGAGAGAGATAGAGAGAGAACGTTGTCCTGGCCAGCTGGACAGCTGGAGTTCAGTTCAGTTCAGTTCAGTTCCCTTGGTTCGGTTGTTATCGGTTTCATAAAGCGAACTGAATACATATATTCATTTCGTTGCGTTGCGTTTTGCCTGTTTGTTCTTTTTCGAAAAGTCACCCAAGAGACTATTAAAACTATTATCTAGGACCTTTAGTTTTTTCTCCTTCTGCCCTGTCTTTCTCTCACTCTCTCTTCCACTTTCTTTCTCTGACACGCCATACGTTTTTTTTCTTCTTCTTTTTATCCTTTTTTTTTGCTCCCGCTTAGTCTTTTTTCTTTGCGTTTTTTTATATTTTGGCACTAGAAATTAGCCAAGTGCGCAAAATTTAAATTAATTTCATGCTTCTGCAAGCCGAGAGCCAACACAAACAGTTCATACAGCAGGAAGAAGGGGGAGACACTGGCCAAAAAGGGGTCGAGGCAAGAGGGAGAATGGGCACACACACACACACACATGCAATGAAATTTTTACCACAAACATTAGCAATTCTAATTTTTCGTGCCATGGCTTGGCGTTTTCTTTTTTTTTTTGCCTTTTGTCCAGCGTTTTTTTTTCCTTTTTTTCTGGGAGGTTTTTGGCTGGGTCAGTCATAAAAAGGTTAAGGATATAGACACACACACACATGTGCAATATTCATTGTTTAAAATGAAACCACAACATAAACTCTACAGCTCCCACTAACCCTTCGCTCCCTTCACGATGCCCATACATCCGGTTTCAAGGGAAACATTTAGCCAGTGAAAAGAAAAAAGAAAAAACCAAAAAACGCAAATAAAAAAAACAGCAACAACAAGCAAAGCAAAAATCCTAAACAAAATCTCTTCGTCGTCTTATATGCTCTTTGTCATTTGAAATCATTAATATTTAAATGCTTATTACGATTATTTATTTAAAGAAAACAGTTGTCAGTCCGCCAGAGAAGCAACAACGACAACAACAACAACAGCGCTAAAACTTAAATCACATAAAACAACAGAACAAAGTAAAAGGTAGATGCAAAAGCTAAGTACCCTATATTCAGATCTAACTGATCATATAGGTTACGGCAAAATCAACTCAGTTGATTAGGAGAATATATACAACCTAAAGAATCAAGAATGCTTTAGCCTGTCATTTTCTACAGTCTGACGACTTAAATAAAGACTAATTGAATCAGTATATTACTTCATATGTTTTTTTTAGCTTCTTTTGCAAAATTGAGTACACATTGCTTTGCTCTTCCAAAGTATTCTAAACTGAGTCTTAGGAAAGCTTTTCAAAATTTGGTTGAAAACTAGAGAATGAAAGAATAACTTGACACACTAACTAGGGTATCAGGTGTCCCATATGACACCAAGGAAAAGGATTCTTTCACGCGAACCGAAGCAGAAAGCTGCCCACCTTTTGCCCAACGAATTATATGGATTAATATAGAAAAACAAAGAAACAGATTATACAATTTTTAACTACAGCTAACTATAAGCAAAGGATAAAGTTTTTTTTTTTTAGTAAAAAAAACAAGGACTTCAAACTGATTACAGGTTAAAGAAGGTTGCAATCAGGGCGAAGAACCTGAAATGACCGAGATAAAGGGTTAAAGAGATGCTTAGAACATGGTCAAAAGGATTAACTTGAGCCAATAATTCATATAGAAACACCAAGGCTAAATCTAAGGTTAGTTAGAGAAGAAAGCAAAGATAAACCGAATCCAAAAGAACAGAAACCTTTTTTAATCCTAGTCTGCTGGCTTTCATAATGAAGTGGAATTATGACTGGACTATGGAAGTGCCACGCTCTATGATAGGTCAGAAGAGCGAGGTGGTGAAAAGAATCTTAAACAAACTATTTGCATCAATCGATTCGGTAAATCAAGAATTAAGAGTCCGTCTTGTGGGAGTTAAAGTTTATGCTATATTCTTTACATTTTATTTTTAACACACTGAGTAGCTTAAAAAAAAAATTGAAAACTGTAGAGAGAAACAAAAAGACTTATTTTTAAACACAGATTCAGCCATAGTGAAGAAATATTTGTCAGTGCCCAATCACTTTCATTATCTGCGATTTAACTCCCATTCAGTATGCTTAATCGGGCGAGAATTGCCAAGTACTTTGGGGTTGGAACTCGAGAAATAAGGTCTGCTAATGTCTACTCTAACGAGACAAAAGTTCGATTATTATCTTAACAATTGTTATATGTTTTATTATACTCCTAGTGTTTTAACACAGTCTTAATAACCTGATCACTAAAGTAAATGATAATTACAAAACTCGAAGCAGGAAATTAAAGGAGAAATGTTGTCTGATGTCAAAAACGAAAATCCAATCCAAAATTGACTAAATTGTACGAATTTTGCTGTAAAAATAGATTCAAGCGAGACTTGAAAAGTTATTTTATCATTTGGGCAAAAATTTTAGTCTGGTTGGATAAACTCAAACACCGAAAAAAAACCTGTGGTAATTAATCAAAAGCCAAACATAACGTACACACACACACATTGACGCACAGGCATACACACAGAGGCACACACACATATACATATACATATATATGCATACATATGTGTGACATAATCATACGGGAATTGAGCTAGCTCTGGTCATCCTATGGAACGCATTAAGTATGCGTTTTAATTAACTTTTGATGCCGATGTCGAGATGCCTATGAGAACAAGAGATGGCGGCACTGAGCAGCAACAGGAGAAAACCCACCCAAAACCCCCCGAAAATACGAAAAATAAAAAAAACACACACACACACACCGAAAGAAAAACAGAAACTTTTTTAAACATTTAACCAAAAACGCCGGCTCCTCTCTGTGTGTGTGTGTGTCGAGGGAGAAAAAGATAGAGAGAAAATGAGAGAGAAAGAAAGAAAAAACTGAGAGTTGTGCAGATTCCGCAAAAGTGGAAGCTAAATGTACGACGCATGCCTGAGTAAAGGACTTGCGCTTAGATAAAAGCCGGGGAAACGAAGTCCGAGCCCACTATTATTATAAAGGCTCAACAACTGAGTATACACACAACACACACAACATGCACACACCCAACACACATACAAAGACACACACACACACATAGCACCACGAAGCCGAAAGACCGCTTGTAGTATGAGATGCTTTTTTGGGTGGGCCTGCATTTTGAAACAGCTGTTGCCCAAAAAACTGCTCTTTCTCTCTCGCTCCCTTCTGTTGAATCTCTGTTTCTTTCTCTCTCTCTGCATGTCTGTCTCTATGTCTGATTGTGCCTCTGTCTCATTTTCTTTCTCACTCTTTCTGCTTATGACGTCAAGTGTTGCTGGTGCTCGGCCTTAGTTTAATTAGTCATAAGAAAACATCATCATTGCAATTTGAGTTGGTCATTAATAAGCCTAGGCCAGAAATCTGGTATCAATATTTATCTATTCATGGCTAAAGTTATGATTTCCTACGGCGCGTATGCGCCATTATATTGAAATTGAAATCAGATTTAGAAAACCGTTGAACAGTCGCGCGCGACCAAACCTAGCGACAGAGAGAGATAGAAAGATAGAGAGAGAGAGAGAGAGAGAGAGAGAGACTGAGAGTGAGAGAGATTTCAGCAATGGTTCGATTTCAATTAAATGAGGTTTGCCCATTTAACATAAATCACGTATACGCCACGTGCTCCACATAGAGAGAACACACACACACAGACACACACCGACAAAAACATACATAGAGAGAGAGGGAGAAGGAGACTGGGTGGCTAAGAAGGGGTAAGAGGCGGCAAAAAGCGACCTAGGTAGCTCTATTAATTTTAACTCTGTCAATTGCCACAACTGCTGCTGCTTCTACTTCCATTGCTGCGACTGCCGCTTCAGCTCAGTATGAACTGGCTCTGATTCTACCACGGTTGAAGTACTTTATTAATGGTTATGAACTATGGGCTCATGCCATATGCCAGACAAACACAACTGAAAGACTGAGAAGGTGAAAGAAATAGCCCAAGCAAGAGCGGGGGAAAAGTTATGTATAAAAAATCAAATTGCCAACAAAGTCAATTTGAAGAATCTCTAATTTACATATCAATTTATATTTGTTAGCAAAAATTTAAAAAAGGTTTTTAACTCAAATCAGTTGCTTTAATTAACAATGTTGTGCCTTAATGCCAAAGTGATCTTAATAAAGGAAAAATATCTTAATTTCTTTTTAAATTACTTAGGAATAAATCCCACAAGTTAGTAATATCTTAATTGCTATGTGAATTGTGAACTGACATAAAAATTAATCAAAATTTGATTTCAGATTATGTTTCACATGATTTAATAAAATTTGACGAAAATCTTTTTTTGTACACCTTGTTTTTTTTTTTTTTAACTCCTTTTTTAGAATATTAGCAACAAAATTTGAAGCAAAACTTTTTACTGTTTGATCCGTCAATCATCTTTGGGTCAAATTTTTCGCACCAAATACTCTGAGCAGTGAAAAGGATCTTTCTTATCCCTTTCAACGATTTTATGTAATTTAAAAAAATATTAAGCAAAGATTACATTTTTCTTTCTTTGTATGAAGAATATCAAAGAATTGAAATTTACAAAAATATCTGTACATTTTTGCACATTGCATTTGGTTGGATCGGTTGACATGATGAAATCTAGCCACGTTAAGCACTTTAACTGAAAACATATTGGATAATCGCATAACTTGGCAGGGCAAGAATGTTATGAGTAATCTCTTTAAAACAAAAAAAAAAAAAACAAAAAATTTCAAGTTTTGCAATATAAATTTACTTGCATGCTAAGTCAGATGTCTTAAACGCAATCAGACTGAAATTTCCTATAATTAAGCTCAATAGTTAGTGAAAAGATGCAGGGAGAAGAAACTCATTGACTCCATTTGAAAAGATAAATATATTTATTCTATATTTATACATTTTATGTGTGTATATGGATTTGACACATTTAAAAATGCGCAAACAAATCAAACGAATTCAAACTAAAGCTATTAGGACAAATTAAGAGGCAGAGAGAGAGAGAGAGGCTGGGAGGATGCAGGGGAAACAGAGACAAAAGACAAAGACAGAGAAAGTGCAAGCGAGAGCTATCAAATATTTAACTCTAAATGGTTAGATACATAGACAACATACATATGTACATATGTATGCATGTATGTAGATACATATGTATGTATACAAATGGGAGATTGGTTAGGCAAATGATTTATAGACAAACTCTAATTAAACTGTTGACTCAGGCAAATGAAACATGCGAGGCGATGATATGACGATGATGTATACATACATACATATACATACATATATGTGAGCTGATATCTGTGTGTGTGTGTGTGTGTGTGTGTTATTAACACCCAAAAAGCACTTAAAATGTTTAAATTGCTAAAGGAAGAGCAAGACGATAAACTTGTCATAATTACAAACTCTTTTAGCAAAATCAAATAGAAAAAGGATTTAAAAGTAAAATTATTTTAAGCCAACTCAATTTGCAACAAAAATATATATATAAAAGGAACAAAAAAAAAGGAAACGAAGCCAAGAATGATGAGCAGGCAAAATGATGAGGTGAATAAAGGAACAAGGGCAAGCAATATGCACCCGCCAGCAAATATTACGTATACGAATATATACATATGTATGTATATATATTACGTATACGTCATGTTGTAATGCATTTTGGTCCTTCATCATCATCATCATCATCTCTCTCTCTCTGTCTCAGTATCTCCTGCTCTCTTCACTGGACTCGCAGGACTTATATTGAATGGCGAGCAAATTGCAGGATCCAGTCTCAGTCGCAGTCTCATCTCACTTCCATTACAGCTCCAACCATTCTGACCCCACTCTCTGTCTCATTCTCCATCTCGTATACAACTTATTCATGAACAAAATGAAATGAAATTAATTGCAAATATGAAAACTTTATTAAGCGACTTGATGCGAAGAGACTCAAAGACTGACAGTGCCCAGGCCCAAGACCGAAACAGCGGCAGCAACAACAACACCACAAAAAAAACAGCTTAAACGTTTTAAATTATTAAAAACAAAACAAAAAAAAACGAAAAACAGGCAACAAAATTTAACTTGCTCATAAACTGTAAAGCTTTAAATAAAAACTAATAATCTTTTCAGGTTTCCTTTTTTTTTGTTTTTTTTGTTTGGGAGGGTCTGCAAATTTTTTTTATCTTCTGACAATGAAATTTTTAATGACAGCAAATGAAGTTGTTGGTTTTTTTTTTGTTGTTTTTTGCCAAGCTTATAAAGATAATATTTAATGGTTAACAAAAAATAAAAAACAACTATACTTAACATGCAAAAAGGTCAAAGGGCACAATACATAGATAAATTTGTAAGCACAAAGATATTAAAAAGAAAATTTCTCTTAAGTTAATTCAGACAAACGAATAATTTTAAAAATGTTGTTCTATTAAAGTTCAGTTTTTTCTGAAAGTTTTTTAACTTTTAGTGTTTTTTTTTATTTATTTATTTATTCCGTTTTATTCAGTCTGTTAACGCTCTATGTAGTTAAATTAACTAAAAAAGTTTATAATTCTTACAATATTTACTTGAATGTTTTAGAGCTTCGGTTGAAAAAAACAAAAACGCGTGGTCCTAATCGGTTGTCCTTCAGTTTAAATTCATTGTATTTTGTGTAAACTTTAATACTTTCAATTCAGATTTCAATTCATTTGTCTTTAGCTTCAGCAAGTCGACATTAATGCGCCATGTACTTTCTTTTATATACATAAGTAACGTTTTGTTTTTGGCTCCTTTTTTTTTCTTGCTGATAAAGCTAAACTAAAAGTTGCAACTTTCATGACAAATTATACCGGGAAAAATGTCCTCATAAAAACAAGCAATTAAGCCATACAAAAATCAGTTAAGTTGAGGAAGAGGTCGCCACCCGCTCCACAAAAATATATAAAAAAAAAGGGAAGCAAGCAGAGTTTGACTAAAATCTTTAGCATCTCTTGCAAGTAGCTGCTGTAATACTGATATATATGTATATATATATACGTATATATATATATATAAAGCAGAAAATGTTCTTCTGTCTCTCTGTGTGGTGGTGGCCCAGTTGCCAAAAATAAAAAAGAGAACGAAAAAACCACAGACATAGCCAAGTGACACCAACTAGGAGACAGCAGAGAAACTGAAGGGGTGGCATGCCACACTTAAGTGGCAGCATCAAGTTGCAGTTGACTTCTGTTGACCTTAATTACACTCAGAATGTATGCAGGCGAGAATCAGATTCAGATTCAGAATCAGATCCATTGCCATTTGCCATGACATGCGAAAAATGCAGTTAATTAGCCATGAAGGACACCCGCACCCTCATCCATACACACTCACACCAATACAGATCTTTCCGCCCTACCTCTTTTTGACCATAAAACTGCAAAATTTATATGCCTTTCAATTCAATTGCCAAAACATTTTGGGAACCATAAAAATTCACTCAATGGCAATTAAGTTCGACTATCGTTTGGAAGCTTTTGATCGACCAACCAACCAACCAACCGACCGACCGACCCACCGTCTGTCGATTGCTTCTGATGACAACAATGTCCATGACTTTTGGCCTTTAGCCAGCAAAAAGTCACGGTGCACAGAGGCCGGGTAGTGCAACTAAACCGCAAAAATCATTCAAGCATTTATTTCTTCATTTTTGTTTTTTTTGTTTTGTTGCTCCAATATTTTTTTTGCCACACATAATGAACCAAAAGCGAAGAAACGGCTATGGCAACACAATAAAGCTGAGCTAAAACATAACTCCAATGATGAATGAAAGAAAGTGACGTAGAGTTTAATGAATACCATGCGTACTTCAGTCTCCCTTATCAGCTTCAGATCACGTGAGTTTTACATAGAAATTGACTTAAACTTATCACATAAGTAAATTTAATAGGGATTCTCCAATTTTATAAATATTTCCAATATTTCTTCTAGAGTTATATGATATAGTAGTCCGATCCTGATGATTTTCATACGTTATCTTAACCGGGTAATAAAAAGACCGATAGCTCTTAAGATGGCTGAGTAAAACGCATACGCACCGACGGCCGGATGGACGGACAGACGGACATGTCTATATCGACTCAGCTTCTCATGCTAATCAAGAATATATATACTTTATGGGATCGGAAACGTCTCATTCTGTGCGTTACAAACATCTGACCAATTTTATAATACCCTCTGCAAGGGTATAAAAAGAAAGCGTGTTGGCAATAGTCCTACTAAAGTCACAAGTAACAGAAAACGAGCCATGAACGAATTAAGTTAAGATCCCAATTATGTATTTATGAGCTATTTGGAATTTAAGCAAATTAAACGAAACCAAACCAAAAGAAGTCTAAATAAATGTAAAGAAAGATCAACGTCAAGTTGCCAGGGTCTCTCAACGGGCAATTTTGCTGGAAATAAACCATTCAATGTCCTTTGCAATTCAGTTATTGCAGATGATGGTTGGATGGTTATTCAGAAGCGTTTCGATGGTAGCGAAGACTTTTAAAGAAATTGGATTGACTTTAGCTATGGTTTTTGGTCAATCAGAATTCTTTATGGGCCTTCAACATGTTAAATTTGTGAATATCTTCATCTTCATCTCCTTTCTTTTTTTTCCATTTATCAATAAATTTATTAATGGGCACTTCTTTTCTGTATTCGAATTTCAATTTGTCTCTTTTAATTTTGGTTTCTACCATGAACTAACATTTGGGAAAAGAGTTTAACGTTTGCCAAAAGACATTGAAGGTAATCTAGAGCAAAAAACTAGCCAAATGGCAAACCAAATGCGAAAAAAAATTTGGCCACATGGTCAATGTTTTATGTTTTCGCTTTTCTCGCTGTACGCCGATAAAATATCAAAAATTTATATAGTGCCTTGGTTTCTTTCTCTATCTTCCTTTACCTCTCCTTTGTCTCGCTCTCTCTGTCTCTCTCTATGTGGCTTGTTGTGTGCTCTTTTGGGCACTTGTGAAAATGAAATTGAATTGAATAGAACAAGCAAAAAAAAGAAAAAACTAAAATTGCATTGACGCCCATAAATCAAACGTTTATGTGTCAAAGTACCGCACATTGTAGAGCTTTTTGGCTTATGTATGTATGTACAAAAAGAAGTGAGTGAATGTTTGATTTATGAATGAAATGAAGGTCTTTTCAGTATTTTAGGAGAAATAATCATTTAAATTAAAGCATAGTTTAGTTACTACTCATCTTCCTTGCTGTGTGTGTTCATGTTTTTTTATCTGTGCTATAATAAAAAAAAAAACACAAAAACAGAATGAAACACAAATGAACCCACTTAACTAGAAAATAAAAAGAACTTTAACTACAACTCACAACAACTCGAACAATACGAAATGCCAGTTGCGCCTCTTAACTGACCTTTTTATCAAGCATCCCTTTCTGACTCCCACTGCCTTCCCTCTTGTAGCAAGGCCATAAACGTAATCTTCGTCAATTGTGATAACAACAATCAGCTGCAGCAGCAAGTAGACCATAAAAGAGCAAAGCCAACAACAGTTGTAACAAGAGAGAACAGTTGTGAAAAGAGAGAAAGAAAAAGAAGGGGCAGACTTTTAAATAAAAAAGTAAATTTTAAATGAAGCGCATTGCATTTATCCTCGACAAGATGCTTAAAGGATTACAATTGCCATGAACAAAAAAAATCCCATCCTCCCAAAAGCAACAACTGACTGACTGACTCACTGACTAACTGCCACTGAGAGTGACTTAAGCAGTTTCATGCACAAAAGAAAACTTTCATCATCATCAGAGGGACAAAAAAAAAAAAAAAACAAAAGAAATGCCCAAAAATAAAGCATAAAAGAGTTGTTTTAATCGTTAAAAAATTAAAATTAAAATCTTTTCAAATTGCAAATCTTTAATTTAATGTCTATTCATTATAGTGTTCTTTTGTTTGTTACTAAATTTACATTTCGATAAAATGCATCTGCCATTTGTTGTTAATTTCTACAATCCATCAAAACATCAAATGAATCGTTATATCGTAATGTACAAGCGTTATTAATACGATTAATGACTTTTCAGGCTAGACTAATCAATATTAAATGACCCAATTGTAAATGCTTACACTAAATGGCAGGCGATACGTTTTACAATTCCATAAATAAATATCTACTAAATTGAATAGAAAGAAGAAGAAAGAAAAAAACATAGCATACTTAATTGGGCATGCAATGGAAAATGGAATCCTTTCACATGAAATGAATTTTGATTTTTAATTTCATACAATAAAAACTCATTATGTTTTTAGCCTAATTACGACAATTCCCTTTCTATCCATGCCCACAAACTCTATCCTCTACTAAATCTCACTCTTTCGATCTCTCTCACTCTCTTTCTGAATCATATGCCATGTGATGTATGTATGTGATGTGTGTGTGTGTGTGTGTGTGTGTGTGTGTGTGTGTGTGTACGTATGTATGTAAGTAATTGTTGCATATTGCTCATTTCTATGGCTAATACCAACCCCTTGTGTTGCACTCTCATAGCCAACTCTTAGCCAAGCTAATTCATCAGCTGCATTACAATTTGAACTGACTGCAATTTTGATGCATTTCCAACGATTCTCATTGTAGTTGTTGTTTATGTTGTTGTTGTTGTTGTTGTTGTTGTTATTATTATTGTTGCTGTTGCTGCTGCTGCTGACTGGGCATTAGTTGCTCTGGTATTGCATTGCTGTTAAATGTTAACAAATTAGTGATGGCGGTTTAAGCCAACAGCAAATAGCTAAAGAGAGAGAATGAGAGGGACAGACATAAGGGAAGGGAGAACTTTGGTCATTGCCATGTGGTTGTCGCTTGTCGTTTTGCTGGTTGTCATGGTTGTGTGTGTGTGTGTGTGTGCGTGTGTAATACCCGGTTCTAGTTTTTGATTAGTTGCCTGCAATTCTGTAGCTACACTTAAAGCAAACTCTACTAAATGATCTATTAAAATGAAAGTTCAATTTATATTTACTTGTAAAATTATTTTAGTGAACAAGTTTTAGTAAGCATAATAGAATTGAACTGAATCCGAATACATGACGATCGATCTCTGTTGCGTCTAAGGTTTAATCTCCTTTTAAGCTCCATGGGAAGTACCAAGTACTAGCAACATTAATGGAAATATAAAAAGACGCAGACAATGTTTCTGAAGACCCTTTGGCCGAAAGGATAACAATCATAGTGACTAAAATATCTCTAGCGTAAATTGAGAACCGTGCACCCAGCAGTAAAGTAATCTGCAAAACAATTAATGCCCTTTAATTAATATCAATAAATATAAACTAAAATGCAATGTTAAACCAAACCGATAGTAAAAGATCAGAAAGTCAACTTCTTTTTGAAATTGACAACTTTTAACACAAATCTGTATGTGGTCCAAACAACGAGCCTTTGCTATGATTTGTCATTATTGAACTTTCCTACTTCGTACTCTAATATCGTATAAATAAAGATAATTTAAATGGTTTACCTTAATCTGGTGAATTCGTACGCCTAATTGGATTAATTTAATTCAAGTTGTTTGGATAGCAATCTGTCTATTTAAGTCTTTTAAGCAGTAAAGTTAAACACTCAATACTTATATAGTATATTCTATTATACATATATAAAATATCGTTTTTTGCTGTTATTAAGTTTGACATTAAAAAACTTAAAAGGCAACAATTTCAAAACACAACTTGCTAAATATTAAATTTAGTCATGTAGAAATAAATGCCAATAGAGAAAACTTTAAAAATTTGATGTTACAAAACTTACACAAATAACTCTAGTTTGGTTTAATAAAGCAAAATTTTAATCTTTATTATCTATCGTAAACATTTTGCTCTTTAAGCTCATGCAAGAATATTTAGCAAGTGAAATTCTTTTGGTTACTTTCTATCAATTTTATAGCGTCACAAAAGAATGCTAAATATTTTCTCAACTTTTCTCAGCTTAAGTGTCAATTGTGTAATGAAAATAGCCAAAAATGAAGGAAAAACAAAAAAAAAACAAAAGACGACAAAACCAAAAGAGATAAAAAAAAGATGTCCGCTTTGCAACATTTTTGGAAAGTTATGTTCTCGAAAACCGCAAGGTAATTAAATTCCTTAACCTTAGCCCTCGGCATTATGGGAATCACCGGCTGGGACAAGTCCTTGGAAGCCCACACACACACACACGAGCGTCTGCCAACACACACACACATACGAAAAACGCACAATGAATGTCTCTGTGGTTGAGGCAGCACTTGAGCATTTAATTGAATTTTTTGTTGTTGTTCGTGGCAATGTTGGTGGTTAGAGTCAAGATGACGAGGGACGAGGGGATACTGCCACCAAAATGTTCTTACCTTTTCTTAGTTTTCTCTTGAGGCCATCGTAGACGCCGCCTTATGTCATAAATTATCAAATAAAGTTTTTTTTTCTTTCCTTTTTTTTGTTGTTGTTATCTTGGATTTAAAGAAATGGGAAATATAAAGGAAAAGAAGAATTTGTTTTGCCACCTCGATCTACCTAGTCAACACCCACCCACCCCACTCCTCTCGTTCTATTTCGTATGCGAAATTTAAAAATTTTAATTAGTCAAGTGGTGGAAAGAGAGAGAGAGAGAGACAAGTAAAATATTCATATGCAACAAGTTTTGTTAAATATTTAATATTTTAATTTAATCAATAAACAATTAAAAATGTGTCTGCAAATCATTTGAGATGGATTCAAAAGAGAAAGAGAGAAAGGGCGAGAGAAAGACAAGGAAGTGCGAATATGTATTTGAAAGTTGAAGTCATTTATACATATGTATGTATGTATCTATTCGCATGATTATCCCTTGCATATGTTGGTAAGCCCTGGCAAGCATCCTCATGTTGGTAAGTCCCGGCAAGCATCCTCAGGGCTAGGAGGGCTTTGCTTAGTGTTAGTGAGAGTTAGCGTTAGCCTACACATATTCATAACTTCAGCGTTTAAATTGATTACAATTCGTTTAAAAGAAGGCGCCCTCATATTCGTTTTTGTTTCGCTTACTCTATATATATATAGATATTCGAATGTATTCGTTACGTCACCATATATCATTGGTATTGGAAATACCCCAATAAACGGAAGATATCAATTTCTTTATGTATTATGTATTATACTCCAAATTTTACATTTTGATATCATCATTTATTAAGATTTTTAATACCTATTCATATCTGAATTTTAAATTTATTTAATTAGTTCTATAGTAGTCTCTCTTCTTAATCAGTTTATTCAATTCTCTTTTTCGAGTTTTGAACAAATAAAAGAATTTGTTTATGTACTTTTCTAGCAACAAAATTTACTTCATTTATTTTCGTGGTTTAAACCTAATTTATTTGATTAGGTTTAGGTACATTTAGCTCTCTAGTTGGCCTGTAGAACTAATTGTGATTTTTGTAATTATTACTATTGAATTAGCTTTAATTTTATTTCAATGTCTATTAGATTACAAATGATTTCTACATTCAAATCATTTTAGACTATCATCAAATCAAAGAAATGCACTGGATTACCTAGTATTTTAAACAATGATGATTTTTTATGCATGTATGTATATATTTTGTTAAACAATATGGAAAATCAAGTTTCATATTGTAGACAATTTGCATAATTTCATTTTACATGCAGGGACCGACCAGGTTTAAACTGAACTTGGACCTTTATTACATTGTCACAGAAAACAACGACATACAAACAGACCGACAGACAGAAAATTGTGATGGCCCGACCATTTGTTTGGTTTGGAATGAGAAGTTTGGTGGGGGGACAGAATGGGGGACAGTTACGTTGATATATATGTATATATATAATTGTGTAACCTGAAATCGAAACAAAACAGCTGTGTAATTCATACAATTGGGTCAGCACCAAATTTCCATAATGAATACAGAGAGAATCTTGACAGAGAAAAAAAACAAAAATTAAGGAAACAACGACTTTAGATTATCCTGCAAAACACATAATACATCAAGTCAAAGACTATTTGTGACGAGCTTTTCTAAGTCTTTTTAAAGCATTAAGAGATTCATAGTTTCGATTGTAGTAAGTGTTTTGTACCTGTTTTAAAGCCTCTAACTAGCTAGTATCTCAACGTTCTGATCGTTATCAGAATCTCTTATTCTAGAGAAGGTCCTATGGAGATCCTTGTGGATCTCTTTACCTAAAAGTGGTTCCTTTTTGTATGCTTTAGTTTACTTCAAAACTTTATTGACTCTAGAGAGTCTATAGAAATGTTGTATAATGCTAATATACTTTTCGAAATCAGATTTTAGGGGGTATAGAAAACACTTGCATACAAAAGTCAACAGCATAAACAAGGCTTGACACAAAGGCTATATTCCCATGGGCTGAAGAATGGTGAGGAAAACGGAGGTGGGTTGAGGTGGGAGGTGGACGGCGGCATTGTGGGGTTGGAAGGTTAACAAAGAGTCAGCTAAGGGTTTAAATCTCAAGCGCACTTAACACTTTTTAAGTGAGAGAAAGAAAGTTAAATGCACTTACTTCAAAGCAACAGCAACAACAATAAAATAAAAACCAGCCAACGAACGAGTTGGGCCAAAAAACAAATGCAAAAATGGAAGAAGAAAAATACAAAATGTGGCCAACACACATACACACATACATACAGAGTGAGAAAGAGAGAGAGAGAGAGAGAGGAAGACTTTCGCACATTCACTCATACAAATGGCAACAAGGGAAACCACTTAAAAGTAAAGGCAAAAAGCAGCCATGTAAATTTTTCTTTAACTTACTTAACCCCCCCACTACCACCTCTTTCTCTCCCATTCCCTCTTTCTCACTCATTTTCTGGCTTTCTTCATATTTATTTAACATATTTTGTGTTTGTGTGCCACGCCCTTAAATTAAATGCCGCCTTTTGCATGTGCCTTAGTGTGTTGTCCTTGTGCTTTCTTTATTTTTTCAATTGGATTACATGGCACTGCTTTATTTTCCATGCCGCTTTCTTTCTTTCATTCTTTCTTTCTTGCTCTCATTCATTCTTTCAACGGAAAAACCGTTCCAGTGCATTTTTCGTTTAGTTTTTTTTTATTTTTCTTCTTCTTGCTACTCGTTAAAAAAATTAAAATCATAATTTTTAATACGTAAGCAAAGCCTTTTCACATTTCACGACAATGGCTAAGAAGAGAGAGAGAGAGAGGATTCAGTGGGGTTGGGGTAATATTTCATAAAGTTGCCCCAAATAACTAAAACGAAGAATACGCAAAAAAATTGAAAAGAAAAGAAAAGAAAAAATATCAGAACCTTTAGAAAATTGAAACTCATTCTGTTAACTAACAAGAAACTAAACAAGTATTCAGTTAAAGTAACTTTCCCCCAACAAGTGTTTTGTATTATTCGCTTATTCAGTTTATATAACTCAAAGAGTAGAATTTCTTACAAAATTAAAATTGAAAATGTGTGTTCGTTCAAAGAGTTTGTAGGTTTTCAATTGGCACACAATTTGTTATGAAAATATATATTATAGCTTGAAACTGTTGCTTATTATTGGTGAAACATATGGAAAGAAATTATTATACCTATCCAAGATGGAGAACAATAATTATAAAAAAGGCATTTGAATGGTGGGCATAAAAACAATTCTAATAAAAACCCACTTAATCTACGCTTAAGCCCCCGAGCAAGCCAACTGATATTTCAAAATAACCAATTTCAACTAACTTAAGTACCCTTGACAGTGTTTTTATACCATACACCCATAGGGTGAAATGGTATATTAAAGTCGCCAAAATGTATGTAACAGGCAGAAGGAAGCATCTCCGACCCCACAAAGTATATATATTCTTGATCAGGATCAAAAACTGAGTCGATCTAGCCATGTCCGTCTGTCCGTCCGTCCGTCCGTATGAACACCTAGATCTCGGAGACTATAAGAGCTAGAGCCACCAAATTTGGTATGCAGTCTCGTGTAGTATGTACGCTTATCGAGTTTGTTTCAAATTTTTGCCACGCCCCCTTCCGCCCCCAGAATTTACATAAAACTGTTTTTCTTAAAAAGTATAGCAGATAGAAACATCAAATTTGGTTTATATACTCGTTTAGTTAGCGCGCAGAAAATAATTGTTCCAACTTTTTGCCACGCCCCCTTCCGCCCCCGGAATTTACATAACTCTGATTTTCTTAAAAACTATGAAAGCTACCGACATTAAATTTGGTATGTAATTTAGCTTAATAGACGCGCAGATATTGACTATTTAAAAATTATGCCACGCCCATTTCCGCCCCCGAAAATTAAACAAAACTGATTTTCTCGAAAACTAACAAAGCTAAACTCACCAAATTTAGTATGTATATTGGCTTAGTATGCGCGCAGAATACATATATTTTAATATGTTGCCACGCCCACTTCCGCCTCCATAATTTAGAAAAAACCGATTAGCTCTTGCAATTTTTTGACCATCGCGATCAAATTTGGCAGACTAATAAATCTTATCTATTTCTATCAAACTACCAAATTTGATTGAAATCGGACTAGAAACATTCAAAATATACGTATGAACGTATTTTGCTACGCGATCCCTAAGGGCAGAATTGGCCGTTGGCTAGTGGCGGCGCTAGAGTGCTTGTGTGTTTGTAGAGTGAGCGAGATAGCAAATGGTATGAGGCATGTTAAAACAATTTAGTAGACATACATTTGGTTTTCGAAATTTTAAATATTTGTTTCACCTGGTGTATGGTATACCCAAGTCGGCGAGACGACTTACTTACTTCATTTCAATTGTATTTCCATTTATTTATATTTTGTTTTTTGACTCTTTGATTTCTCTTTTTTGTTTTTGTTTTCTGATTCAACTTGATCACCGCTAATACTAGTCTCTTTATGCCATTTGATCTGTTTAAGTAAAAGGGAAAACTCAAATAAAAACTTGCTCCCACAAAACAAACAAAAAAATCAATAACTTGATATGACAAAGATGAACTTGCAGAAAAAAAAAAAAACCCCAGAAAAAAGTGACACAAAAGCCATCACCAACAGAATAAGTCATTTTGTTGGGGGATTTCCCAGGCCACTGCCTGGGAGCAACTGCAGCAGGCTGAGATCCTAATGCGTTTTTGGCAATCGCTCAAAATGCTGTTTGCAAATCTCCACCACAAGCAAAAAAAAAACCCAACGAGTCAAGAAAACTTGCAAAATGCCGAAGTTTGTATACGCTCACATGTTTGCATATGAAATAGTTCACTGATCTTAATCAAATTAGCCAAAATTTTAGATCAAGAAGCAAAACAGTATTTCTGATAAAAACTGTATAAGGGATTTCTCAAGGAATTACTTAAAGTTTTGTTTAAAGAATCTCAAAGTAGCTCTCAAGGAATTCTTAAATCAGTTCTTAAGGAATCCCAATAGATGACCTTGAAGACCTTAAGAAATCCTCAGTGAATTCCTTAACGAATCCCCAAGAGAGTCTTGAAAGAATTCTCAAGGAGTTCTTAACGGAAGTTTTCAAGGAATTTAAAAGCAGTTTTCAAGGAATTTTTTAAGAAATTTCGCAAGGAATTCTTTAAAGCATATCTCGAGGAATCTTTAAGAAATTTCTCAAGAAAGTTTTTAAGGAATCACCAGGGAATTTTTAAAAAACGTCCCGACTAAATGTTTGTTTTTTATGGATACACCAACTTTATTTAATCAAAAGTGCTTCTTTGTTTGCGTGGCAAATTCCTTACCCAAATAAATATACCCTATTCATTGCAAAGGTATTAAAATGGATGGGTGGAAAACTGAAACTATTCTAAACGCCAACGCAACTATTTCTATACTATGGCAAATTGCTGGCTGTGGATAACAATGAAGCAAACCAAAACTAAACCGAAACCAACCAAACAAACCAGTCAGAATCAAACTAACTAAGTTTTAAGTGGGTGCTGAATGATGAGGAGAGCAGGGAATGGTAGTGAGGTAGGGGGAGGGGCAAGGCCGGGTAAATGGGAAAGGGAGCACGTGCCAAAAGTGGCATCAAAGTGCCAAAGTCGTTTGCTCAAGAAGCTTCACTGCGTTCTCTTTTTTTTCGCCATTTTTTTTTCAGCATGTCAAACATTTGCATCATGATGACGACGATAATGATGACGATGATGATGATGATGATGATGGCGATGATGATGATGACGATAATGATGAAATGTAAACGCTTGAAAATGTTTAAAGTTTGTTATTTTGTTGTAGTTAGTTTCCCATAGAACTAAATCCACGAGCTTTGAACTTTTTTTTTTTTTTATTTTTGTTTCTTTGCATCCATTTTTTGTTAAAAACTTGTTAATAACAATTCGACTAAAAAGCAAAACTTTTTCCACTCTTTTTTTTTTGGAGGGGAAAGGGATTCTTTTTTTTTTTTTGGTTTGAAAAATGTGCATCAATTTTTTGTCGAGTCCTCAACGTGTTGTTCCAAAAAGCTCATTTATCACAATGATGAAGTTTCCCATGTCATGCCAGAGAGAAAGTAACACACACAGACACAGAGAGAGAGAGAGAGAGAGAGAGAGCGAACGACAGACAGAGAGAGAGACTTAAAGATCATGACCGTATCTTTGATGCTCTAATTTTAATTTCGAGAATCCTTATAGAGGCTGTAACCAATTTATTTATTTACTTGGACTAAAATAAAATGTTGAAATGTTTGCTGAATAGATCTAAATGTGCCAAATTGTTATTATTTGCATTACTTCCCGGCAAAGTCAACTATCAAATGTTTCTTTTTTTGTTTTGTTTGTCTTCTTTTGTTTATCCATGTAGATGACCATAACTTTCCAGAATGACTAGGGACTCGATTACTTTATGTGCATGATTCTCTGCTGGCAGGGTATCAGTAGATCTTATCATCTAAACTGTGGAAAGAGTATTGCAATGAGCCAAATACAAAGAACAACAAAAAAAATCGATTCGATATTCATGCAATGCTTTTACTTTAATCATAAACCAGAACACGGTCGCATGCAAAATAAGTTCAACCCGTCTCCACCCGCCGCCGCACACCCCCACCCCTACACCCAACCACTCTTCTCGTCATCCAATTCTATCCAATCGCTAGGAGCTAGCTCCTCCAACAATTTTCATTGCAATTGTTCTCAACTTCGTTGATGACTTTGTTTTTGTCATTGTCATGTTTTGTAACAGATTTTCTAATGTTTTTCCTTTTTCTACCATCCCTTTGCCCCTTATTTTTGTTTTTTCATTCCTTTTCTTTGGGATTGTGGATGTTGTTGTTGTTGTTGTTTTTCATCTTGAAAGTAGCAGCAGCAGCTGGAAAATCAAAAGGAGTTGGCAGAGCCAACTTTGAGTGCGATTCAATGGGTTTTGGTTGTAGGCTATATTTATTGTTTTCTCCAAATAATCTGTAAAGTCAGTAAGCACACACACACATACACACACAGAAGACAGTCAGAGTGAGAGAGCAAATGGAAAAGTCTGCTTTCGAGTGATTGGCATTGGAAAGTTTCACTCTGTTTGAGTTATTGAGTATGAAATTGGAATTGGAGTTGAGCTAAGTCAAATAGCAATAGCATTAAAGTTATTGCTACCAACTTTACTCTCAAACTTTATACAGCTTCTTTTTTTTTTTTTTTGCCTATCATGTGAATTACTTTTAAGGAGCAAATAATACATCAAGTAAGTACATAAGAATATGTGTCTTAAAAGCTCTTGCTTTATTATTTTCTGTTTCCGAAAGCCCAAAGCTAAAGCACAAAGATAAAGTTATAAATTTAAAGTTTTCTTGATCATGAAATAGACTAAATTATAGACTAACTATATAGAGATATACAATTGACCAGTAATGATGCCAATTTGGCATTTTTTTCCATCAAATCTGACGGTAAAAATTTTCCTAGACTACTCGACATTATTCGTACTTTTTGGTTAACCATTTGCAGCTTGTTTTACGTTTTAAGAAGTTGTATAGCATCATCTAAATTAATCGCAGTTCGGTGTTATCAAATACAAAATTTGTGTGAATTTTTGAATAAAGCGAATCATTTGTGAACTAAAGATCTATAGCTTTTGTTTATGGTTAATGTTACAAAAGTCGTCTATGACTTCAGTCTTTTTCTCATTTTCTCTCATTCCAGTAGAAATCTTTCTCCACTTAACTATCTGCAGTATTCACAAATCATTTATCAACCATCAACTATTTTGTCATTTTCAAAAAACTTACAAAAGCAACAAAAAAGCTTTCAAAACCCGAGCTACAACTTTGAAATACTCTGTAGTAAGAAATCTATATAGAGATATATAGAGATATATAGTATATAATAGATTTAAAGCATTTTCTTTATGTTATACTTTCTTTTGTCATATATTTTTTTCCTTTTTGCAGGGTATCAAATGAAAAGAAACTCAACATGAATAACGTGAAAACTCTCTGCGCGCCATTAATAAACGACAATTAGAAGCTGACTGCAGCAAATGTCACTTTGATGATATACGACACGGACAGCGAACCCAACCCAACAACTCATTCCACACGGGTTCGGCCAATCTCCCACTGCCCACATCATTCTCTAGCGATTCCATCAGTTGACCAATTCACAATATGTATTAATCCGCAGCCACATGCCGCAAAAGTCAAACAAAAAAAAAACAGAAACAACATAAAAAGCAAACAAAATCTGTTTCAGTTTCCTTTTTTTTTCGTTTTTTTTTTTTCAAATTGATGACCCAATGACCTCGCACAAAAATTTAGCCAAAAAAAGAGTGGGCGTGGCCAGGGGGACAGCTCATTGTTTGCGCCAGAAACAAATTCTTTAAAGTCAACGAAGGGAAGTCGAAGAGTGAAGGGAAGGCTTATCGCAAAGGATATATGCCAGCTGAGAGCATCCTGCTCATCGACTCTTTTGTGTGTGTGTGTGTCTCTGCCAACCTAAGCCTTACAAATTTCGTTTCCAAAATGAAAATTGCCGCAAATAAATGAGCAAATAAATAACCAACTTGCCCAACCGAAACCGATAAGCACTGCAAATCTGACAATACCTAAAAATATACTTACTTTTTATATATGTAAATACGTATGGCTATGTATGTATGTGTAGGTGGACATGGCACATGATTAGTTCATCAAATTATCATTATGTTTAAGTCAAAGTAACGGCACAATATACAACTTATTTTGCTATGATTTCTTAATTTTTTTTTGTTAGTCATAATTTGTCTTCTCTTTTTTTTCTTTTAGTTATTCATTAAATGAAATGTTACTTGCCGTTTTTTTATTTTTTTTTTTTTGAGTTTCTTAGGACTTTAATCTTTAACTAACTTCATTTTGGTTAAAACGTTGAAAACACTGTGATTTTGTTTTGATTTGTTTCTTTAATTATTTGCTTCTTCTTCCCCTATATTGATTAGTCTTTCTTACATACATTATTACTATGCTAAGATTGCATCCGCATAGAAAGAAATGATCAGTTTCATCAAGTTTTTAAAATATCCTAACAAAATTCAACCAAAATTAACTCAAATCAATAGATAGAGGTTGAGGAATACATGAGGACAGATCACTTACCTTCACAATTTAACAAATTCCCTCAAATTGAGCACACTTGCATTTATCCGTTATTACACACACTAACAATAAGATCACACACACACACATACACTCGCGCGCGTTTTTTTTTTGGCGTTTGCCGTTTGTTGTTTCTGTGATCATCACATTCTTTTGCACAATGAGAGAGCATAAGCCCTAGGATTCGCTATAGCAACGCTTAACTAATAATTTTGTATACTTTTATCCACTTTTAAAAAAGAAAAAAATGAACACAACTTTGAACACATTGAAAAATAGGCAAACGGTAAACGAACAGTGTGACCACACTTAAAAATCGACGCCTGATCGAGCTTAAGCAATTTATTAAGTTGGCTGCGCTTTCTTTAAGTTATCGCTGTAAGTTAACAGCGCTCGCAGCATTCACTGTTAAATTAACAGTGCTTGTGGTGAAATCTGTTAAGTTAACATTTAATTTGAATTTAAATATAAAAGTAACGTTCTTTCAAAAATAATTAAGTGCAAAAATGTGTATTTGATATACAAAGCAGATGAAATATGGTAAAACCTAATTAAAGCACAACATAAGCACAGCGAGACACAGACACACACTCACATTCACACACACACACTCACAACCACACACAAAAAAGCTGGAGGTGTGTGTGTGTTGTTTTTGCGGTTAAATGGGACTCCCCGTTGTTCAGAGATCAAAAATGCTGGTGGGGCCATAAATCAAATTTCAGTCTACAACACCTGGACATTCGTCATATAGAGGTGAGGTCGGGAGAATTGTGGAAATTGAATTTTGTTTCAGCACTAATTTCATATACCCCATGCCCCATCTACTCAGGGGACAATGATTATTGATATATCCACATAAAACTGTCTAATCTAATTCAATAAGGATAACACTCCGCATGTTTGTCTCTCTGTCTGTTTGTTTGTTTGTCTTTCTGTTTGCCAATGGCATTAGCGTCATTAGCATCAAGGTAAATTTACGTTTTGTAAATTTCGTCCCCACCCCAGAGGGGATTTTGAAAAGTCGAAGAGCATCTCACTATACTATATGTATGTATATCGCTCACTCTTTCTCTGTCTTTGGTCTGATGTATGCAAAATACTTTGGCCGTAATTCCTTTTTCTCGCTGCACTACAACTTATGCAAATTCCTCACCCTCTCTTTTGCTTTACCTCTTGTCCACATTCCTCTTTCTTTGACTTTGCCATTGTCATGGAAAGTGAATAAGTATATATATCTGAAAAGTTGCCTGCAAAGTAAAGAAAATTGCATGTTTCACTGCAATAAAAACAAATCGCAAAATTACCATAATCAAAGCATAAAAGGGATTTCTCTCTGCCCACCATCAGAGCCGCTTTCCCCGGCCACGCCTCCTTTGCCCCTTTGGTCACCATCACACTTGCAGCTTCTCGTGCCCCATAGACAAAAGGCAAGAACAGAAATTTTTTTCTTTCTTCTTTTTTTTTTCTCTGTCGCTAAAAGTTTTCAAACCAAACGAGAAAATATTTGAAAAGTAATTGGCCTCGTTTGTTTGGCGGCTAAAAAGCAAATTGAATTACCAAATAGATCTATTTGAATTTAGTAATCGGCTTTGCATTTATGTTTAGAAAGCCGCCAAGAATATATGGTTTCAATTGTCTTTATAGTCAAAGGAAATAATTAAGAATCCAAAGTTCTAGCAGATTTACGAGCCAAGATCGCTCTAATTAAGTATTTTTCGTTTTGAATAGATCTGAAATACGAATACGTACATATATGTATATATATGTATATATAATATATGTTATATATAGACATATTTGTGTTGTTGGTTGATTAGATATGTAAGTAGATTGTTTGAAAGAAAGGGAATTACTAATGCTAAAGAATTCATGAATTTTATTTATTTTCCTTCAAAATATGTTTCCAAATTAAAATCAAATTTAGAAATGAATCCAGAGAGCCGGATGTTAAAATTGCTTTTTACTTGGATGGGTCCAGGAAGCCAGGAGGGTCTGGATACTAGTGATGTAAGAAAAAATCGATACATCGATGTTCTCTTGGCGATGTTTACCGATGTTTTTGTCGATGTTGATGTTCAGCGATGTATCAATGTTTCACCAAAACATCGCTTCTATTTGCCACTTTTCAAATTTTATCATATAATTAGATAAAGCTGTCTTTAAAAAGCCTTTTCAAACGTTACTTAAGCTATAACTTGAAGTGCATTTTTTTCAGGATTTTTCACCGACTTTCACAAAATGTTAACAGATACAATAAATTGAATAAGCCCAAATAAGATAAACGAAATTTTAATTCGGAAAGTAAAGCCCATAAATACTTTATCAAATAGTTTTTGAAAGATAAGGCTAACAATGAGAAAAAAGACCAGCGGGTTTTAATATTTCATTAATACCTTATCCATTTAAGATTAATTTTGAATACTATTATGAAAACTTTTATTAGTGAACTGTGAACTTTATTAATTTAGAAAAACATTAGACATTGAGATATTAGCTCAATGTTAAGACATCAAATTAACATTGAAACCATCGATAGACATCGATATTTTTATTGAAATTTACATCACTACTGGATAACTCTGAGATATAGATCTCTCAAATAATTTTCGGCTCTCTTTACGCCCATTCTTTGGAGTGGTAGTTAACATTCTTTATAATCTCTTTAACTGTCAAAATGCCAACAGCGAAATGTCAAAAATTTCTAAATCTTAAGTCGAAAAATCTTTTAAACTTCTTCGTCTAAGAACTTTTTGAAATCGAAACGGGTTAAATCTGCTGTTTTGGTATAAAATTTGATCAGTTTCTAAGATAAAAGTTCGTTTTTGATGGTAAAGTTTTCCACATTTCTCCTTCCTAGAATCAACCACAGCATTTATTTTGTGTGTAACATTATTTAAACCAATTTTTATTTGTTTAATTCTTTAATTTTGTTTAATTTGAAGGTTTTGTGTGACTAAAGCTCATGATTTTTCCAAGTCTCTATAAAATTAAGTACTTTAGTTTCTTCAAAAGCTATTGCTAACTGAAATATTTTGAAAATAATACTAGATAAAACTTATAAACTAAAACTTAAAGGAAAAATTATTCCATAAATATTACTTTCATGTTAATGTTAACAAAAAAAAAAGAGCTTTCGTCAAAGCATTGCCATATGGTTTAAGTTCTAGCTAAACTAAGCTTTTTATACCCTACTCACAAAAAGGGTGAAAGGGTACATTGAAATTACCAAGTAATTTGAACACCATAAAGAATATTTTGATATATTTAAATAATGAAATAAATAATAAACATTTTTGTTTCAATATTTTGACAGATTTATTTGTAAAAGTTTTTAGAAAGATTTTGAAACCTTTGGTCGAATAAGCATTCTTACCGATTTGAGAGAACTATGTCCATATAAACTCATAATACCCCATTCATCGCCTTGAGTTTTCTTATATCTACCATTAAGGTAGCTAGAAGAAAAGAGAAAAGTTTTCAATTGTTAAAATACCTAAAACAAAATGATTACTTACGGTCCATAGCAACCCGTATACCAGGAAGCACCTGATGTCAATGCACAATTCGAATTCTCATATTGATCATTATCATGATCGAATGTAGAAAATTTTCCATTTACATTGGACTTCATTTCATTGATTGTTGTTCCTTTGAACTGTCCCAACGACTTTAATGCATAATCCTCATTTTCATTGCCAATTCGAAAATTATCATAGTTAGCAAAATCGACACTTTCATTATAGTGACCAAATTGTATGGTCAGTTCATAACGTTCCGTATTGGTAATGCGATACAATTGTTTAAGGCCAATAAAGAATTCGCCATCTAATTTACCAAAACCATTGCCAAAGTCAGTCCAAGTTCTATTAAAGTTTTCACTGCCATCGAATCGTTCGTGAACAACTATCCATCCATTACCTCTAATATCTGCTATACAGAGAGCACTAAATGGATCCAATCCATGAATTTTTATTTTATGTATGCCCTTGGAGAGGCCTTTGCATCCAGTTGACGGTAGCCTTTTTTCACATTCCCTTAGATCACTTGACAAATTTTGAGTTTCGTTATGATGAGATGAAATTTGAGATTTCAATTTATCGATTTCATTATCGTTTTGTGCTTTCGGATCATCTTTTGATTCATTCTTTTCCTTCTTCTCGTTTCGTTCTAAGGCATCTCTCAAAACATTCAATTCGTTTTGATGTTTTTCCTCAATTTTCGCAATTTTGGCTTTTAATTCATTAATTTTTGCAATATTTTTTTGTTGCTGATTTTTAGACAAATCTTCATTTGTTTTACTCAAGTGATTAACTGCTTTTAGTAGCTCATCATTTTGACCTTTAATATAGTCCATAGTAAGTAATTGTTCCCTAAGCTTCTTTATCTCATCTCATTTTTTGCCATATGTCTTTGTTCGTTTAGTCTAATCTGTTCTTTTAATTGAATTATATATTCAAGTGGACCCTTTACGGATTTATAGCAATATGAAGCACAGAACTCATCTTCTTCATCTGAGAATCTACAATGCTATAAAATAGTTTTCACAATCAAAACGATTTTCACTTTACACTTCACTCATTTATTTTGTACTTACTCCTTCGTCATCTGTCCAAGAGGAAGATGTTGACTTTACTTTGTGGATTTCAAAAAAGAAAATGAGGCAAGAAAGTGCAAAAACAATTTGTAGATGCATTTTTTGAAAAGTATTTTAATTTTATAATATTTTCAAATTTCTCCTTCGACTGACATCTGACATCTCTCAAATTGCAATGATTTAAATATTCAAATTTCGATTATATATACATACATATATTATATTTCTGGCGTTTCT
Source organism: Drosophila willistoni (assembly GCF_018902025.1). Classification (NCBI taxonomy): domain Eukaryota; kingdom Metazoa; phylum Arthropoda; class Insecta; order Diptera; family Drosophilidae; genus Drosophila; species Drosophila willistoni. The sequence continues at coordinate 7,176,622 of NW_025814057.1, forward strand.
TCTGATAATATTTCCTATGTATTAGCTGTTAAACATAATTTTGTTATCTGTTATTAATACGAAATGGCTCATTTTTTTTTGCTACAGATGAATTTTGTTTATAAAGTCATCTCTTACGTATTTTTTATAGACATTGTCGTTTCCAGTCTCTAAATAAATATTTATTGACTACATCGCCCTTTTTTTTGCCTGGGCATGTCTTCAACATAATAGACACACAAAATGCACATGTTTACTGCATTTTATTGTAATTCTAAAACTGCAAACTAATCCATTTACTATTGGTAAATAGTAGACTACAAAGAAACTTCAGAAATGATAAAGTTGCCAACAACTAGAGATAGATACGGACCAGTGGACATTACTTATAATATGGTAGGGGGCATGAGGTGTTTGGACGTATGAGAATCACAGGTTAGTCTCCCATCTTATTCGGCGCCGGATTGAAGTGCTGTTGTCCAGCAGTTTGATGGCCAATGTGCTGATATGTCTGTCAAGACGGTCAATATGGCTTTTCGTCAGCCTGGCTGTGGATGTCTGCGCTCGACGCTTGAAGATTGGCTTCAGGCACAATTATCGGGGCTTTGTTCTCAAAGAATGCGCATAATTTTATCGAGGGTCTCTTGAGCTTAATCCTTAAACATAAGCTGTGACTGTCGAAATGAGGACCATATTCAACTCTAGTGTAATACTTTATACTGCCCAAAAATTTAGTACTTTTCATGTTTCACCGTTTAATACATATGTACATCATATATAAAATATCTATCCCTACAGATTTGGAAGTCACTTTAGTCACTAAAGTTTAGTGTATAAACAGGCCTATCGTTATAAACAATTTCTCAACTTCTTCTTCAATCTGTATTAAAGATAAGAATCATTGAGTTTCTGTGTCGCTATAGCGTTGCTATTTCTAAAAAATCAGATAATTGATCTCGTGTTAAGATCATTCAAATCCATATCTAACAGGCTATTACTATTATATGGCTTAAAATTGCCCGCTAGGTGCGCTCAAGTGCTTGGTCTACTAAAGCTGTGTGAGAGAGATTCAATATATATTTCGCCTTTGATGAAGGGTATGTTTAGGTGGGCTTGGTCTTTTTAGTAGGTAGCTTTTCAGGCTTTTAGCCTGAGCTTTACTATATATTAAATACATATATATTAACTACCAACTTTTTCAGCCTTTACTTACCAACGAATTGTTTCGTTTAAAAAACGCAAAATTTTTAGACATTGTAATGAAAATTAACAAATTATATGTGTGAAAAATAAACAATTTAGTGTTTTCTTTTTTTATAGATTTCTATATTTTTTAGTTTTTATAAAATTTCTAAAAAAAAATTTGCTGCTACGTAAAAAAATACCGTTATAGATATATATTACAATTTTGACATTTCTAAAAGAAAAAAAAAACCAAGAAAATTGTTGGAAGACAAGCAATTTGACACAGTTGATTTTCGTTTATCTAAAATCTATGGACGATGACAAAGGATCTTGATTTACATATATATACGTACTAGGAACACACACAAAGACATGCAAAACACATACATACAGAGAATTTTTAAACGAGACATTAAAGAAAATGTTGTGGAATTTTCACCAGGCCCATTTGGGTGAAACTTGATCGAAATTCCATTCATCTGGATGACCCTCATGATCCTGTTCGAGTTGACTCATATCGGACCATTTGAAGGGACCGCTGCCAATTTTACGCATGGCAATGGCCTTCATATCATTACGCACCGATCGTCGTTCGGTGATCAATTCCAATTCAGCCAAATTGGATTGAGAGTCCTCATCAATGACAACGCTCAAACGCTCATCACCCATGGACGATGCCTGTTGATCCTCTTGATCCTCCAGCGAACGCGCCATATTGTTATGCTGGAGACGCAAGAAAATGGGTCCGGCAAAGGCATGATAATCACTCATGCCCAAGCGAGCATTGTAGGAGAACAATTTCAGATCAATGTTGCCATACGCAATGGACTCTTCGCCCATTAGATCACCACGAAAACCATGAGAACGCAAATATTTATCAACTGCCTCCAGATTTGTCAATTGTGTTTCATCGGCTGGCGTTAGTTGTGACTCCTCGGTCTCGACATATTGACTTGCTTCGCGTATCTCCTGGAAATAGGGACGACCCTTCGCCAACCAGGTGGATGTATTCGAGAGTAGAAAATGTTCGGTGACATCTTTGATATGCATGCGTCCTGGCAATTGTTCGGCTATCCAAATCATACCCTGCAATTGATCGTGTCTAGCCTGAATGGCAGCCTTATCCTTATCACTCAATTGAACGGCGGCATCATCGTGTTTCTCATCCCTATCCAATGTATTATAGAGATTATCCTGTTCGCCCAGTTTATTCAAATCGACGGTTATCCATTGTTTGGCCCCCGTAAATGGGTGTCGTGTCATTGCACGGGCCCAAGTGCGACGATTCTGTGAAATACGATTGGCAGCCATCACTCGGGCAACCAATGGCACAATATCCTTGGTATCGACCGTTTGCCATAATTTTAGATTCTCATTCTTGATCTGTACACCGCCGACAATCGATTGAACTTGTCTACCCTTGACCACATAGAAATCATCGGTGGATCCCAAAATGCCAGGATATCCGGTGAATGTTATATCCACACCGGGCACCGTCTGACTACGTTGATTTGGTGAGAAATGATAATGGAATTTATATCTCTTCTGTATCCGCAGCATAGATGAATAACTGCCAGCCGTACTGTGACCAAATAGCAATTGCAATGACGATTTCGGTTGATCACCGCGAAGGATTTTCGTCAACATTGTGGCACTGGGCAAAAAGAAATTCTTTGGTTCGCCACCATCGGCCACAGTCATATTGCCATTGAGTACATAGTTCTCATAGTAGATTTTCAAATCCTGAATATCGGCTGCTGCATTCATCAACAGAAAATCACTTAATGGTATCTCCTCCTCCAAATCGGAACGTGCACGTGATGCTCCTCGTATATAACCGGTCTCAAGACCCTCCAATTGATTGAAAAACAAATGCAATTGATGCCAATAATGATCGTGTTCTGCTCGTATTTCTGCTTGTTTCTTTAGCTTCGCATAGTTTGTGGTCAACAATTCGCGTAGCCATTCGCAGAATTTCTGTGCGCTCTCATCCCGTTCACAGGACGATGATATGGTGCTAAGAGATTAGAAAATATTATAAGTATTTCTTGTTCTTTTTTAATTTTTTTAGTATATACTTACTTTGCCCACTGATTGTATATATTCTTCCAGGTCAATGAGCCTTCCAAAATGCCTGCTGCATAGGCCTGAACCCAATCGGGATACGTCCGCTGCGTTTCCACCTCAATTTGGGCCCATCTACAAACGAAGTAAGACAAAAACAAATGGATTAGTTTCTGAAAATAACTTAAGATTGTTACAATTCACTAACTAGCAGAGACTGAATAGACTTTGCTGTTTGATTTCAATCGAAAGCTACAAACTTTTGTTGCCAATCACATGGAGTTTGGTGTTTAAAAATCTAATCACTTTAGACAACATACTAAATGGTTAAACTCTTAACCAGAGAGTCGCTTTCTAGCTTAATCTTACGATGAAAATATTGTTCACATATGCTTTCCCATAGAACCTTTTCGCATTTAATTCATTTCTTTTCTTTATTTTCATAATATTTATCGTCCTTAAACTTATTCCCTCTTCAACTATATCTTTATCTATTTGCTTTTAAGTAAAATACAATATGTTAATTGTGAAAAATATGTCAAAATCCTACTGTGAAACTTTTCTTTTTCAATTGTTACAATTCGCAACTAGTTTAGGCATTTAAAATCTCATAATAACTTTTGAAATGTTTCTTTACAGAACACCTCCTCAATAAATGAACTAGAGTCTGTTCGTTTTTTAAGTTTTGAGTTTTTAATTTAAGATGGTATAAAAATGAGCAAAAAATAAATGAAATATTTATTATTTTTTTAAGTATTTTTTCATCGTCTCCTTTGTGGCTATGGTTAGTTGAGCTCTCCACTATATGGAGTCATCAATACAATACTTATTAACGATTTTGGTAGATATATTTTTCAACTTACCCATTCTCATAGACGGAATCCTTATAGCATATTCTAGCCACACCTTTGGGAATGTTAACCAAATCGTTTTGCTGCTTCCAGTTCTCAATTTGAAAACCAACCTTTTGATTCCACAATGCTGTTGCACAATAAGTACCATCATATTCTGGTCGCTCCATATAGCCAATGAAGAAGGCTCCAATGACCAATAAACCGGCACCGATCAGTATATAGGTACCTATCCGCGTTTTTTGCCATGATGCACCAACAACTTTAAGCATTGTGCCGGCCGTTTTTAAACAAAATAAAACCTTTTTAAAATATCAATCACACTTGTTCTTTCTTGCTCTTGCTTTCTTGTGCTCTTCTTTTTTTTTGTTGTTTTTTTAGTATCTAATCAGTTCTTTCAGTTGGAAAAATGTATTTGTGCAAGTTTTAAAAGGACGCTATGCAATATAATTAAGATCGGCTCGTGCCGCATAGGAGTGACCAAATCTCAGTGCGATTAGATGGCCAGTGTGATGATGAATGATGGTAATCTGATGGTCGTCAGTGATCACGGTGGCCGCGCTAGAAAGCGTTTCGGCCAAATGGTTCATTGGATATAAAGTTCAATTGATTCGACTTTCTCTAGTTTTTTGTTGTTGTTTTTCTTTTTTTTTTGAGGTTTGAGAACTATTTGAGATTTTGGTGGCGAATTGGCGGATGTTAATGCGGATGCTGGACACGCTTCGCTGCGGATGCTGCTGCTGCTGCTGCTGGTCTCTGGTCTCTTTTGAGGTCCAAGTTTATATTATATCCCTGTAATTGAAATAGAAAATGATCAATTGATCAATAAATTCCATCACTCATTTTACTTGTATAATAAATCTTCATAAAGAAAATTTTCCCCATCTATGTCTGTATGTATGTACATATCTGTAATATGTTTCCTCTTGATATATATATATACTTGATCTCTAAGTACATTTCCCTTGTTTATTTTTCTGCATGCTTGCGCACTCCAACGCAAAATTTGCCAAAAAAAAAAAAAAGAAATGAGCGAAAAAAAACCAAGATAAACAAAATTAAAGCATTTGTAAAACTAATAAATTAATTTTATTGCTCTCAAGTGTTAGTGAAGTGAGGGAAATTTTTATTTTTATGGTGAATGTTTTTAAGATAAGCAGCAGACCACGTACACCTGTTCAACCATAATATCCCTAAGGAATTTTTGATCGCATGCTTGTATTTGTTTGCAAAAATCAGTCTACTATATCAGTAATAAAATTATATAGATATATAGTGCTTAAACCCACTATGCATTCAAAACTTTTATTACTTTGAGTACTCCTCAATGAGTATCAGTTATTCGAATACTAATTAAAGTGAGTAATCGTTTGCAAAAAACTTTTAGAAACTTCAATCAAATGACAACGAATAAATCGCAAATGATATAAAATAAGTATATAATGATCCTAACTTTAAAGCTCCGATTACTTTGAGTACTTCTGAATCAGTACGACAACGTATGAATGATTGAGAAACTCATTGAAAAACTCAAAGTTCTTTAAATATTCACATTATTTTGGGTATGTCTACATCAACAAATTAATGTAATCAAATGACTGAATCAAACACAAACTACATCTAATTGACATAGTCTAAGAGACTCTAAATAAGTCAAACAAATTATCTTCATAGAAGAAACGACCAAATTTAAATTTGAATTCCCTTAAAAAAGTTTTTGTCTTTTTTGATAGATTTTTAGAAAATAGTTTTCAGCATTATCTAAACATTGTGTGAAGTGAATCATTAAAAAACCACAAATTAGTCACTCTTTGAAGAAAAAATCAAATACATTTGGATAAAAGTTTTTTCTAAAATCATGATTCAGTTTCCCCCATATTCTAAATCAATTTAAGATTACAAGTTTTAACTAATTATAATACAAATATAGCCAAACACTTGATATGCCCACAGGGTCAAACATGAACTTATATTTTATATTTGTGTTTTACGCTTTTTATTTTTGTTGATTTACCTTGCCTTGAAATATGATTTTTAAGGTATTTACAAAACCAGATGCTATATGCTATATAAATAATCTCTTTAAGAATCTCAAAGCCAATGCCAAAATGTTATTGGAATGTAATGAAGAAAGAACTTCACATATGTGGAACAAAAAGTTCTTTCATAATGCTTCCCTTCTTATACCCCGCCCCTACGTCAATTGAATGTAATTACAAATTCCAAATTGAATTCAAAAACACACACACACAAAACATATAACGTTTCAATTCATTTTCAATTATTATTATGCTCGAATGAATATTGTGGTTTTTCTTAAGGCACGTGGAAATTTAGGCAGAGAGGAGGAAAGAGGCGAAAAGTTTAAATTGCTAAACAATTGCAAATATCCAAAAATCTGATCATCTTTAGCTATCAATCAGTCAACAGTTTAATACAATTAGACGTGCAAATTAATGTGTGTGTGTGTGTGTGTGTGTGTTTCTTTACCGGAAATCTGTTTCTAAACCCAAATATTTATAAAAACTATACGTAAAATTTCGATTAGGTAAACTTATTGCTAAATTCTTACCTTTTGTTTCCCGGGTCCAGGAAGCTGTAATGTCACAAATCAACCCATTTGAAGAACTGTAAGAACAAAAAATAAAAAAAAAAAGAGGGAAAATTTATATATAGTCTTTAGTTGTTTTTTATATCTCAATTAAGCAATTTTTTTTTGTTTGTTGAGGCGCCCCACTTATTGCTGCTTCTTCTACTACTGGGAGCTCTCTCTAATGTTTATTTTCATTTAAGTTTGTTGTTTTTTTTTTTTGTATTTCTTCTTTGTTTTTATTATGATTTGTCTCATGTTTGCCGACAATTGCTTAAGTCTCAATATTTTGTTTATTTAGTACTCTGCGCACGCGTTGACAATTGACTTTTCGTTTGGTTTTCCACATATTTGACACAGCTAATTTGTAGATGGTCTTCCTATAAACACACACACACACACTCAGAGACACACAGACAGACAGAGAGTCAGACACATGTCTCGGTTTGGTGCTAAATTGTGGAATTGGATTGCATGTGAAGGCGTTTGAATTAATGTGCAAATAGGGCAAATAATGATGTAAAAACTCATAACGAATAAAAACTAAACAAATTTTTGGATTTATCAAAAAAATACTTGCTAATTATTTTTGTAAAACCAATCAGTTAGTTGAGATATGTTCTGGTTTTGATTTACATAATTGCGTGTAAACAAAAATATGACTCCAAAATAAGCTCACGAATAAAGTATTCGAAAACCACATTCCAAACATATTCATAGGCGAAGGAAAACTGAATGGGAATATAATTAAATGGATACTTTACCTTTTTGTCAGATTTTTATAACAAAAAGACTGAAGCTTATCACGTAGGGGTCACCAAATTGATTATTATTTGGAAGTTTTAAACACATCGGGGTCACCAAATTGAATAATTGTAAACAAACTTGGAGAAATATTTATACTGATGTTAAAAAATAATAGAAATTGATGTTGAACTCTTTTTTGTCACATTTACTAATTGTAAGACATTTCTATTGATCACATCGGGGTCACCATTATGATAAATTTTTGCTTCTTCTGCATTATGTTCTTTTTTTTTGCTTCACCTCGTGCCTAACAACTAAAAATTTTATACGCATCGGGTCCCCCATATTAGTTGATTGTTAATTAGCTTCTAAAAATAATTATTTAACACCATATTTGTTTATCTAGTTAGTATCAATCATGCCGACATAACGTGATTTTGTCATGCTTCTAGATGGCAATAAACCATTGTTAAACTTACGCTCTGAAAATGCCACTCAAAAGCAATATCAATGTATTGACCAAAGACTAAGACCTGTCTGGACAACATATCTTAATATTTACTACTAAAATATTCCATTTTTTCTTTTTTTATATAAACCTCACGCAATCTTATCAATATGCCTCGAGCGGTTGGAAACAAAGCGTAGTAAGTTAAGAAAAATATTTGCTGATTGATTAACTGACAAAAACGAGTCATAAAATTTGATCAAATATCCATATCTAAACTCTAAGCTCTTAGATATACATATAAGTAGGTGGTAGCTGCTCACATGAGCCACGAGAGTTAGACCATATAATGCCTTGGTATATAATGTGAAAATCCAAGTGAAAACAATTCTGTTTACTTTGATAATAATGTTAATTAACTTACTTAACTAACGTTAAAGAAGGCAGCAAAAAAAAAAAAAAAAAGACGTCAGTCGTTTAGTTATTTTTACCTTCTTTTTTTTTTGTTTTTTTGCAAAAACTGTTTTGTTTTTATGTCTGTTTTTAGCTAATTTCTATTGACGTCAGTGATCATCATCATTCTAAAAAGATATAGACAATCTCATTCTCTTTATTGACAGATCGACTTCTGGTCTTCATACATACGTCTCTTAATTTTTTTTTACAATGATGCAAATCAATTAAGCTTTAATATGTTTAACAAAAAAACAACAATACGTGAAAGAAACATTTTACTTTTTATAAACTTTTCAAGCAAATGAGATAATGATCATTTCTGCCAAATTATAGGAAAGGTTTTCACTTCTTAGCCTCGTTCTGGGCGGCTGCCTGTTTATTTTCATAACGAAATCGAAATTGAAATCGAACATGAAAATGAACAATTGCAATTGAACTTGTTTACTTTTCAGTATTGTACTTTAACATCTGCGCCTTGAAACACATATTATACATATTTAAAAAACAACAAAATAAAGAAAATGCTATAATATTTTTCTATATATGAGTCAGTTGAGTTTTTTTTTTTTTTTTGTTGTTGTTTAGGGAATTACTTTATTGGTTACATTAACAAGTTGACTATATAAACTTGCTTGTGAAATGAATTGCAAGTAAAGACAAAACGGAATTGAATTGAAATTAAAATGAACTGATCAGCTCGTGTCGGGCATTAGGTATAATAATTTGAGTATGATTACTAATGATGGCATGACAAGTGAAAAAAAATATGCAAAAAGCTACAACTTCAAGTGAAAATAATCATATGTGAAATATTAATTATCATTTGAGTCACAAATACATAAGCAATGGTGACCCCGATGCCTAACGTAACGCTTCTTTTTATAGGAAGTTGAAAATTTACTAAGCTCATTAAAAATCACGTCAATGACTTGAACAATTGTTCAAAATTTGCAATTAAATTCTTTTATTTTTGCTTTAAATACCATACAAATTTACTTAAGAACTCAAAGAGGACAGCCAAAGGAGAGAGAGAGAGAGAGAGAGAGAGAGAGAAAGAGATGGACTTGTATGTCGTTAACCTCACTTTTAGGGAGAAACAAGAGCCAAGAACAATCAATCAATGGTGACCTCGTCGAGGAAATGAAAGGTTAATGAATGATATCTAAGTTTGGCAATGGCAAAACATTGATTTTTCTTAACAGCAACTTCAGTTTTTGTAAAACTGTTGTCTATGGTGACCCCGACGTTTGTAGTATATTTTGCGTCTAGTAACTAATATTCATTTAATACTAACAAGAAATCCAAAAATTGACAGTATAACATTGCGTTTTCTTAACAAGAGCTTCGATAAAATCTAAATTGTTATCAATGGTGAACCCGACGTTTGAAAAGTAACTAAAATACAGCACAAATTTTCCATGTTCTAGATCTTGGAACTAATATTTATTTAATACTAACAAGAATTTCAAAAAAATTTCCACAAATTGAGCGTTGAAATATTTTTATTACCACATTAAAAAACAAGCAATCAATTAAATTACTCAAATAGTTCTCACAAATAATATATATAATATTTGGGTTAAACAAAGCATAAAAATGGAAAGAAAAAAATTGAAAAATATATGAAGTTTTTTAATTTATGAACTAAACATCTACAAGTAATACGTAATAAATGAACGTGCTTTTCCACGAATACCCACACTGAAGTGGTTTTCTTTTTGGCGCCACATGTGGAGAGAGGCAAAAATTATTTCTTTTTTTTTTATTCGTTTCAAATATCATAAGTTAAACACGTGAACAGAAATTAATAAGTCATTCACTCAGAATTTGGTGGGAATTTTTCAAACAAATCGTTGTATTTCCCTCCGTATTTTATTTCATTGTCTTTTTTTTTTTTTTTGCTGAATGAAAATGCAAAACAAATCGATGAATTGACATTATAATTTTCTACATGCCACGCGTCTGGCTATCTTTCTATATAACCATATAGGAATGTGAACTGAAACGCTTCCCTCTTTTCCTCATACGTTAACCAAAGAGTTGCTATGGCCTGGTTACTGCAGAGTGTTTTGTAATATCAGACAATCTTGTGTGTATATGTATATATTTAGGTAGATGTCAACAGAAGAGGGGGAAAGAGCGACAAAACAAAAGAGGGGAGAGACTGCAAAATCTTGTCATTTATTTAGACATCGTCGCGACGTCTGCGAAAACCTTGCTAAATGAGGAGCGAAATAAAGCAAAGTCAAGTCAAGTAAAGTAAAGTGAAGTGAAGGCAAAATTTCATATAGACGGGGCACGTGGAGATACCAGACACTACTTACATTCTGCTAAATGGCTGGGCATGCCCATATTAACATGCCATATTCAACTGATTAATTCATGATATACATTATCTACACATATTTGCCAGGGGGTATACCCGTCAGCGACGATTAACATTTAAATATTGAACTTCATCCCACAGAAACGAATGCAAATCGAATGACAGCTTATATGGCTGATTATAGGTCGGGCATTAGATTAGAAATGTTAATTGTTATAGTCAAGTCAATATCAAGAGAGACAGAGAGAGAGAGAGAGAGAGAGAAAAAAGGGCTTGTTGTGGAAAATTTATATAAATTACATTTTACATGGAACTTGATTATAAAATGAATAAATGTCGAGGTTAAATCCAGAGATCACAAACAAAGTTATTTATCATTTGGCAAGCATTCAATTAAATGCATAATATTAAGTTAATCACTGACTATCATTCTAAGAAGTTCCGTATTGAATTCCGTGACTACAAACGGAAATAAAGATTACATTCCATTCTATGCCTGACTCATGCTAGCACTCTATCTGGCCCCTGATCAATCAAAATAAAGATAAGAAATCTATTTGAAGAGCTTTTTTTTTTAGGTTTATGTAATCAATCAAAATTTATTGATAACTTTATTTGTGCTTACTTAATATTTCTATATTTAAATAGTTGTATTTTAGAAGAAATGAAAAGAAATATGTATTAATTTTCTTTTTACCCTTAGAATCCGCTATTGTATAGTCGCCTGATCTTTATGAAATTTGACAGATTAATTATTAAGTATATTAAACTAACAGATATTACAATCGCTTGAAGAATACCAAAGATATTAAATTTTAACTTTAATTTCGATGGCAGCCATATTATATTCCTCAAAATGAACAAATTACATATGTGCTCAAATTAATTTCTTCAGATGGTTTCTAAATGTTTTCGAAACATTCTAATAAACCCTTTATCCCACTTGACAAAAAAATAAGGTATTACTGGTCGTTATACTATTATATACACATTATATTTTCAAAAATCATTTCGATCTTGTTGTATATTCACTTTCAATTACCAACAAAACAAAATGTTTAAAATTACATTCTCCATTTATCTATATGGTTACGAAATTTTAGCAAAAACAAATATACGTAATAATCGATTTCCTTTAGTCAACCTAAACAAAAAAGGGAAAATGTGTTACATTTCGAAACATTTTGTTAAATGTCATAATATATTTTACATAAGATTTTGCCTTATATTTACATACATTGCCCTTTGTTTTTGTTCGATCAAAGTGGCAAAAGTTGATATAATCAAAGGGAAAAACGACTACAAATACCGGATATATATTTAGTGGAATTTACAAGTTCAAACTATTTTTTTTGTTTTTTTTTTTTGCATTTACAATAATTTCATAAATTTTATTAGTCATTGTAAAATTGAAAAGTTTCCTTTATACTATCTAGCCAAAATTCTCGTATTTTAGCTGATGTAACCAATTCTCTTATCTAAACTTTGGTTCATTTACCTTTTTTTTGACTTGGACTTTTATCAAAGACACTCACACACACACACACACACACACACACAGAGACACTTTAATATATATCGGAATATATAAATATAGATGGAATACGATGTAAAATTTTTGTCCAATTATTAGATATACTTTTTGTTATTTTTATATATTATTATGATGTTTATAAAACTGGCCATAAACCGGAAAAATCTTGTCTAAATTCAAATATATTTAAAAGATAAAGCACGACGTCAATTCTGATTGAGTTAGAGGGTGGCTAGAGAGGGGGGGCCCGGGTGCGAGCGTGGGTTTTCTTTGGTTAAACAAATTTTCTTTTCTATATAATATATTTTATATTCCGTTCCCGATCCGTATGCCTTGACGTTGCCAATGAAACTGCTCGGCAATTTTGTGTCTTTCCGTAAGAATTCTTTTTTTTTTTTCTGTTACGTTGCTTTCGTTGGGGATCGCTGGGATCGTTGTTGGGATCGGTTTTTCTTTTTTGCAGCGTTATTGCCATTTTGCGTTGTTCAAGAAATGCTTCGGGTAGGTTGGCTATGTTCAGTTTTTTCGTATTCTTTTTGCTTTGCCTTTTTGGCGCGATCGCCGCCTCAAAAGTTTGTTCTATTGAACTTGGCCATCAGCTGTAGAAGGCAAAATGAAAAACCTCTTAAAAAAAAGCAGCATTTTTTTCTCATTTTAAGCAGGTGTTTTTTTTTTTTTTTATAAGTAAGTAATATATGTCAGTAGTAGTTATCTTTCGAGGTGAAGACCCACGGAAACGTGATCAAGTTCGGTTTTCATGTTGCCAGATCCAATTGCCGTATATACGTATTTATCTGTCATACGTATGTAGGTCTTCAATATACTCAATTGATGTCATGGTCGTACAGAACAATGATTTCTCATACTTACTACTCAATTTGCTAAAATTATTTTCTACTTTCATACTTATGTACATATACTACTTAATATTTCTTCAAAATTTACTGACAATACTTGAAAATTGGTTTTCTTTGAAATTAATTTAAAAACAACAACAATTTGTTTATAGATCTTTCATTATCGGACGTTGTTCAACCTTTCGAAGAGTAGTTTTAGTTTTAATATGATTTTCCAATGGATTTGACTTTGCAAAAATTAGGTTTGTTTTATTAACTTTTAGTAAGTAAGATAGTTTAGTGAGCTCTATTAGACTTATTTAGTCTAAATTACTCTAGGAAACAAACTTTTAAAGAATTTAAACTACTGAAATAAAGTTTTTAAAGGTTTGAATAAAGTTTTTACTGAAATTAAGTTTTTAAAGGTTTGAATAAAGTTTTTCAACTTTAATTCTTTCTACTTAGAGTTGATTGAAATTTTTATGTTATCTAACTAATTTATAATTATTTAGAAAATATTGCAGTGTTCTTATCTAAATAGAGATCATAAGCTATATATAAGCTGTGGCTCCTGAATTATCATTATTATAAAATTGCCTTCAACTATTGTGAATGGAAAATGATTTCTTTGAAACAATTGATATTGACAATTGTCAATGAATTTTCCCATGAGCGAACATAACTCATTGCACTTTCATGTCATATTTTAATTGTCTGAAAATTTCTTTCAATTAAAAAGGCTGCTTCAATGGAATTTTTTATTTTTTTTTTTTAAATAAATTCAATTCCCACAAAACAGACATTTACATAAGAAAATTATTATTATTAATCTTGAAACAATTGTCATTATTCCGAGTGTGATCTTTCGATTGGCGTCTTCTTTAGATATTCCTGTTTCAACTAATCCCCTTTGCCGACGACGATCATTGCCCGAAAAGGACAAGAACCTCTGCTTCAAGGATTTTGACCTCATTTGCTTTGGTCTTCTTGGAAAAGACCTGTCTGCCTCATTCCCTTCCTTTCCTTCGTGCTCAACTTCAGCTTCTTCTATAAGTGACCATAGCCCCTTCTACTATATCACGTCTGATGTTTTAATAGTTTTTATTGCCTTTTATTTGTTTGCTTGGCCAGACAGAAAACAACAAAAGAGAAAAAAAAAACCCAAGAAGTAGGAGACAAAGAGAAGAACCAAGAATCTGATGAACCTGCCCTGGCCCCTCCAGCAGCTGCCTCTACCTCAACCTCTAACTCTGCCCCTAGTGGGAACCAAAAAAAAAAGAAGTTATCTGTCTGTTGCTAAGCAAGTTTCATAAACCCACAAGATCGGCTTGCCCTTTGAGGTTATATGAGACTTTTTTCATTCTTCTTTTTTTTTCCCCTCCTCCCCCTTCACTCTGTTGATGTCTGCCTCTCCCTCTTGGATGCTTATTCTAGGCCATTGGCTTCGGTTTTTTTTTGGTTTTTGTTGTCGTTGAACTTTTACTTTTAATATATGTGAATTGGTTTTTCTTTTTTTTAAGTCAGCAAGTTTAGAGTTTAGGCATGAAAATTGCTGCTTCAAAGTCTCTACAATATTTAAATTTAGTAAGAAAAAACAATTGGTATAATCTTGTATATTTTTTAGAGTTTTTGCTGATTCAAATAATGAACGATAATCTATTTAATATTTATCCGATTTTGTATGAAATTTCGAATATCGATAGATACTGATAGGAACTATTGGAGTACTAAATTTGATTATAAAGCCTTATACATTGCCAGAGAAAATGAGTTTTTCCAATTGAGGGCGCAAAAACTGCTGTCGGCTTTATTACTTTTGGGTGCATTATATAAAGAGCATCCAAAAAATATATACTTTGTTGGCAAATTATTCAAACTTTGGCTGTTAAAACATTTTTTAGTTTACTTCAGTGCCAGATCTTCGGGAAAGGAATTACGATTAATTTCCTTCTCTAAAACTTCTAAAATTTAAGATAGATTTTTCCCTAAACTGACAGATATCACACGCCAAAATCTACATTTTCTTTTAAGAACCAGAAAAAAATATTTTAAAAATGTACAAACATTAATTTTTACCTCAAATCCCTTAAAAATTAGATAAAAATCAACAAAAAGTTTATATTATGTTTTAACTTTACTATTTTGATATACACTTAACAAAAAGACAATTTCGTGGGTTTCTTTGATATATTAATTTGTTTATTCTTTATCTGATTTGATAAATTTTGCACTGGTTTTGCCTATGAGGTTTCTTTTGCAACTAACTTTCAAACTAATTTGTTATGTTTGTCCAACTCTTTTGTCAGTCTGTGTGCAAAAAAAAACCTAAATGTAAGTAAGATTTCTTTATCTCTGATACAGATGGCAAGATAAGGAGTTCTAGAGAAAAATGTTGGCAGCTACCTACGTAAATACATCAAGTATTTTTTGTTTTTTTTTGGAAGTTTTATTTGCCAAACACACTGTCTGTGTGATCTTGTCTCCTAGCCTTGTCTTTGCCATACAAATATACGAGTACGTATGTATGTGTGTGTATATATAGATCAGCTCTATTAGAGTGACACTCATGTGACCCTAAAAACACTTGCTATGAGTTGTCTGTTAACTTTATGGGTTGTTGATGAATCATAAGTGATAATTTGCTATGTTTGCTTGGCCATTTTATGGCAATCGGAAATGACATATAATCGACCCAGTAACTAAAAATATATAAACTGATTTCAATGGAATTTCATGTCGACTTTCTTACAAAGGTCTTTAAATTATAATCAGAGAGACAAAAACGAAAATAAATGAAAGGATGGGCTTACACCTGTTTCTTCAACCAGGAAGTCACAATTCAAAATGCTTATGAGTTTACAGAGCTTAACAAGATACAGTTGGCTTTAGAATTCAATAACCAAATTAACCAAACTCAAGTTGGTTTTTGTTTTCGATCCTGTTTTGCATGTGCTTCTTTATCTATAAATTCCCAAACCAGTTGCGCTTGCCTATATCTAAAATAAACATTGTGACCAATTTTTATATGAAACCATCTGCAAAATTATAGCTTATCAGTAAGTAGCAACAAGAAAGAACTAACATGGCATAAATGGAGAGGTGATTAAAATTGTATGAGCGAATTTCCACTCGTTTTTGAGGCGCCTTTAGTCAAAAGGCAACTCTGCCATATCGATGTGATTGATTAAAGTCCCAAGTTTTATACACTTTGATCAATCTGGAAAAATATTTTATAAAATGTATTGGCTAATTTGCCAAAATCTAATAATTTCTAAAAGCCCCTGAGATTGGAAATTGGACATAATCATGATTTAAGAATGAAAAATACTTATATAAAGATTTTAGCATAAATTATATGATTATGATTGATTATTGTGATTATAATTATGATGATATATGAATATAGAATCCCGTCGGCTTTGACATTTTCTGTCTGAGATTGGCCGGCGGCTTTCTTTTTTTCCGGACTATAGGATGAAAGAACTTGAATATATCCAAAAACAATGAGAAATTTAACTTTTTCATCCATTTTTCGGCATTTTTTAGTTGTAATTCTCAACTAGTTGTAGCGTTAAAATTTGGATTAGGTCCATGAAATTCTAAAGTCCCTAGAAAAAGCTTCTAATGACAGAAATTGGCTGGCGGCTTTCATTTTTTCTGACTAGAGGGATAAAAAACTAAAAGATACTAGGTTTTTCTTTCATTTTGTTGTAATTCTCAACTAGTTTTAGCGCTGCAGATATGGTAAGGCCTTAACTAATACTGAAGACTTTAATGATAGAACATGGTGGTTCTTGAAAGAGCTTTATATGCGGCTTACCCACCATTTGATCAACTAATACATACATTTCAATATGGATATACAAGCCAAGTGAATTCTGATGGTAAAAGTTTCTAAAGCAACGAGTTCACCACAGTTTGTCAAAACAAAAAATAGTGTAAGGTTTTTCAGGATTAAACATCGTCCCTTTTTTTTATATTTTTGAAACTTGTTTTTTTTTACCGCCGCTGCTTACTGCGTCTTATCAGTTGATTGGCGAAAACGATTTGCGTTTTAAAAAAATACAAAAATGTCGAGTGAAATGACCCAAATATTATTCTTATGAAAACGTATTTTCTACCCCAATTTAAATTGCTGGAGCTCACTCTTTTTAATAAATAATAGAGCCGCCAATTAACACTTGAGTGGCATAAGAAAACATTGACAGAGAGAAGTCGGATAAGGAAAATACTTACCGGAAAATTATAATTTTTTTGTTGATAGGCAGTGACTCACACGAAATTCCCAATGTCTCTGCTTAAAGTTTAGTGAAATTTTATTGTTGTCTTCTTGTGTTTTCGATTTTGATGGTTTTAGTTAATATATTTGATCAATTTGTTTTTTTTTTTTTTTTTTGTTAACACGAATTCTGCTGGTTATTATATAGTCACGAGTTCGTGTTAATTAACCATGAAGGGCTACATTGGAAACGCACTTGATGATTTTGTTTTTTAAACGCTTTTTTCTCAGATCATTGGAATATTTGTTGTTGCCAAGCGGTATTTACTATATAATTATATAGTATATATGTACATATATATTCGTGTAGAGGAGAGAGAGAGAGAATATATTTTTATATGGACGAGAACACAAGAACGTGGCGTTTCGTTGAACAAAAAAGAAATTTATTTAGTTTGTTAATGTTGTATTTTTAGTATCGGGGCGGCAATTGTACATTCAAGTGAAATTCAAATAAAAAACACAACAACACCACAAAAAAAAAACACAAAAATCAAATTAAAGCGTATTACAAAATATAAAAATTTCACGATTTTACGAAAGAAATTATCAGAAAATAGGCGCACACACGCAGAGCGAGAGTGAGAGAGAGAGTTTTGAATTATCTGTCTGTTCCGCAGAGTTTGGTGGAGGCGAGAAGGAAGGTTAATCGATCATGAATATAGACGGCTATAGTTATACAAATATATAGTAAGCCGATTTCCTGGGGGGGTTCGCAACTCGATGCTCGATGTCGCAGCTCGATTCAACATGCAACTCGATGCAACATCCAACAAAAGAGCGCTGTTTATGCAAAAGAGAGTAAAAATCGAGTGAAAATCGTGAGAAATGGTCGGAATCGAGCAATAGAGTCAGACTCCGACCATCGTGTCGAGCAAAAGAGTCGAACTCGAGCAAAGGAGTCAGACTCCGACCATTCAATCGAGCAAAAGAGTCGAACTCGAGCAAAGGAGTCAGACTCCGACCATTCAATCGAGCAAAAGAGTCAAACTCCGACCATCGAGTCGAACATGCAACCTTGGAGTCGAACGTCGAAGAAAAGAGAATTGAGGTGTCGTATCGGTGTCTCGGGCCCTCACTCATTCACATACTCGTTCGCTCGCTCGCTCGTTTGCCCGTTCGCTCACTCACTCACTCACACACATGCACAATCAAAATGAACCTTGCAATCTCTGTCTCCTGAGTCTGAGTCTCTCGCTCGCGTTCTTGCTCACTCTCTCTCTCTCTCTCTTGCCCGCCCGCTCGTTCTCTCACTCTCGCGCTCTATCTCCCTCCCTCTTGAGTGTGTGGCGTATGTGTGTGAAATGTTTTACGATCGCCCGTCCAACGAATATCAACTAAAAACTAGGGGCCGGGGTTGACTACCCTTGCAAGTTTTTTTTTTGATTTTGTTTGGTAATCTTGCCTTCCCTAAAGGAGTAAAGAAAGGCCTTCAATTTTAGGCTGGAAGAAATTTTAACATGTCATTTCATCGTCTGTTTGTATGACAGCTATATAATATAGTAATCCGATTTTGATCAAATTCGGCACAGTCAAACTGTAAGGAAGGTTTTGATAAGAGTCACAGTTTACCAACGATCGTTTCTATGGGATCTATCAAATTTAGTACAGTCATTAGCAGAAAAATCACTGTTTTCGACCGTTTGTTCCTATGATATATATAGGATGATATTGACGTCCGATTTTTATCACATGTATCGTCATTAAAAGATATACAAACCTAACAACAATAGGTTAGAGTTAGGTTCAAGTCTTAAATTTATTGAGAAAAATCACAGTTCGTGACTTTGCCGTTTATATAGGAGCTATATATTGATATTCCGATCCGTCTGAGTCCGAGATCTACAAACTGTATACAAACTAGAGACCTGCACGAGTACATTCGAAACTGAAAACGAAATCCCTCTACACTTTCGGAACTCGTTTTCACACTTACTCGTATTTGTAAATCGAGTATATCAAGCATCTCAAACGAACGAATGAGTTTAAACGAGCAGGGCATACCGAAAAATCCGGTAAAGCAAATCCGAGCATATCGAGAAGCAAATACCAAAAATCGAACCGAGTACTAGGTACTGTTCAAATGTCTTGCTCGTTCTCGGTATACCGAATTGTGAAGCAAGTACCTGACACCAGACTCAATGTATATAATATGAAACATCTGAAAATAAATTCATTTTATAAAAATATTTACAGTATTTAATAAAAATAAAAACATGATTTTATTTTAAATTTAACAATGAAAGCTTAACATTAACTATTAACACATTTTCAAATATTTTTTGTGAAGATATGAATAATCTAAGACTATTTCTTCATTCTCATCCATGACCAGACCAAATGTATTCCAGACTTCACTCCGTCCTCTCTTTTTCTTAAATTTATATTCTCCTGTCAGCAGTTTGGTCTTAATCGATCCAAAATGCTCGATTACTTCTGAGCTTTCCGAATTCCATGCTAATTTAAAAAGATATGTATATGTATAGTGTACTTATACATTTGGATATGTACATACATAGATGAATATTAAACTAATTTTAAAAGTACTCTTACAAGGGGAACTTCAGGTATGCAAATCACCGATTTGGATGAATTTTGGATATGTTGTAGAATACCCCGTCAATTGTAGCTGTGTGAAATATTTCGGCGCACTATTCTATATTTTCCTACAAATCATCGAAAGACCTAATTCGCTATTAGACAAAAATAATTATTAAAAAAGCAAAAAAAAATGAAAACCCAAAACTAACTAGTTTCTGGCCGGGGTTGAACCAGAGTTTCGTCGATTTTAGGCAGGACCTCTAACCCTTACACAGTCGAGCTGCTTGTAGTCTACTCGGCGTTTTACTTATAAGTCACCAAAGCTATTACTTTAATTTATATTAGGAAAATACTCCAGTGAGATTAAAACAAAACCGAAATTAAATTGGCATTCGAAAATTTATTGACATTTCATAAGTATGACCATACTCACGAGTACTTGGAAGTACCAAGTAACTTGAAAGAAGTACCGTATTCATTTGTTTCGTTTGTAGTCTTTCTTATTTGTTTCGGCTTGCTTTGATTTTGTTTTTGTTTGTTCGGCTTGATACATTCAGGAACTACGAAACACAAAACTTCGAGACTTTTCATCTCGTTTCATTCGTTCCGAAGCAATATTATCAAATCAAATATAGGAAAATTTGTAAGTATTTGAAAGACTGAGGCAAATGAGTGTATTCGTGCAGGACTCTAATACAAACCTACATGCAAAATTTCAACCCTGTAGCTTTACCAATCTAAGAGGAGTTTGCGTTGATCCAGACGGACGGACATGGCTTTATAAACTCGTCTCATCGTGCTGATCAAAAATATATACATATACTTTAAATGGTCGGAGATGCTTCCTTCAATGCGTTGCACACTTTTGACCAAAATTAATATACCCTTTTTGCAAGGGTATGAAAAAAAACCCCGTGATGGAGAGAGAGAGAGAGCGCGAGCGAGGGCATTAGCATTCCCATTGGTATCAGTTGAGTGAAAACTCTCAGGGTCTGTCTGCAGAATGTGCGAGAGTCGAACGAGAGACGTGCGCCATGGACTCAAACACACTTACCTACAAAAGTAGGTACTAAAAGACTAGTCTCATCTTTTCAGAAAACATTTTCCTGAATATGTCTCAAAAACCTTCCTCAATAGGTTTTTCAATATTTCAATAATAAAGTAACAGTAATTGGTTTTGTTTCAAGTTTCTAAATATAGATGGGTATAACATTTTTTAACCTTATCATTGTTGTAAAGTTTAGATCAATTTTAAGTCAATTATCTGATCCTTTTAAGTCTCATAAGGCACTCGCATATATGTATGTATATCAATAATATGGACCCCTATCGGAAGAGAACAAATGGTTTAAATGCTTTGGAATTGGGATAGAAAGTCACCGATGTTTCCTTATATCTATTATATTGGTATAAGTCTAATATTTTTAAATGAAATGCCGGTTATCTCTAAAGTTGTTTTTGAAACTTTTGAGTTAAACTTAGAACTTGGGTTTTGAAACAAACTTCCGATCGATTTCATACTTTAAAGGCAACACATATTGTGTAGTCTAGTGTAGTTCACTCACTTTTTGAGATACTTTTTCAGTTAATGCCGCTGCCTCTCGCAATCTCGAACTCTCTATTTTCTCCTCCTTCCCCACCCCAGGTGTCTCTCTTGTTGCTATTATGTGATCTGAGTTCAAGCATAGCAACTGCTCTCTCTCTCTCTCTCTCTCTCTCTCTCTCTCTTTTTCTCACTCTCTCACACTGTCTCTGTCCTCTGAAATATGTAAAAATATATTTCATCGAGTATCAGAGACTATGCAAATTGAACAGTTATTCCGTGACGTCAAACTCAATTGTCTGATAAAATCACACGTCACATTTGAGTGATTTTTGATTTGAAATTTTTGTTGGTTCACACAAAACGTTACGCCCCCCATATATGTATATATGACTCCCCCTTATATCATGGAAGCCAATCCAAATCCATATCGTGTGCAAAATATATCACAGAAAACGTGCCAGCCGATAAGAGTTGCCGCAACAAAAAAAAAGTGGGGCGGTCGAGTAAGAGGGAAAGAAAACTAAAATAGGACAAAACAAAAAAAAAAGTACAGTTCGTTTTTGTACTTTTTTTTATCTGAGTTGTGGCTACCTGTGAAATACCTTGTTTTTGTACCTGCATATAAGAACATCCGCTCTGATTGTGACTAATGAGTTACCGAAATAGAAAAATGAAACACCTGAGCGGAAGAAATTGAATGACAAACTTGACGATATGATGGCAGCATATAATTATAATTTGTTAACGTAAATTTCCGAATAATTTCAAATTATATTTAAAATATTATACAAAATGCCAAATGTCGGATACTTGCACACATTTTAAAGCGTTTGCTTGAACAGAGACTTTGTCGCTGCGGCTTTCAACTGGTTCCATAGTGTAGCGGTTATCACGTCTGCTTTACACGCAGAAGGTCTCCGGTTCGATCCCGGATGGAACCAGGATTCTGGTTGAGTCAATTTTTTGTTTTTTTTTTCAGTCTGTTTTTATTTTTTTTTAAAGTCTGGTGAAAGTTATGATATTACAAACCATACAGTGCGAGTGTAAAGTCTTTCAATTAAAAAGTTATATAGAAACTTATTATTTTAGGTATTATTTCATGTATTTCAAACATACTATCCTTATATAGCAAATTATGAAGTTTATCTATATAATATTGGACACATTATAGCCAAAAAAGGTTTCCGAAATGTTTTTCTATGCTTTTTTGCCTAACATACTGCTCTCTAGTTCTTTGATTATTTATAAAGTTCTCTTTAAGCCTTAAAAAAGATTATCCCAGCAAATAATAAAACTTTATTCAGTTATTATTAAAAAAAATTTTTTTTTTTATATAACTATTTGAGACGTTTGAAAAAAGAAAAAAAGAAACCCCATGGTTCCATCCGGGATCGAACCGGAGACCTTCTGCGTGTAAAGCAGACGTGATAACCGCTACACTATGGAACCAGTTGATCTGATCGCAAAAAAAGATAATGAAGAAATAAAAAACTAGTTGCAAAGAAAAAAAAAACAAAAAATATTTTCAACCCCACATAAAAAAACTAAAAAAAAAAACCACATGGTTCCATCCGGGATCGAACCGGAGACCTTCTGCGTGTAAAGCAGACGTGATAACCGCTACACTATGGAACCAGATGTCGCTAAGGCAACCAAATTTCAGTTTTCTTACCTACATAAATGAAAGAATACTTTCTTATTTTTTTATAGTCTGCTTTAAGGCATTTCAATTGACTTTTGAAAAGAGTTGACAAGGGTTTTTGAAATGAACTTCAACCTAAATAAGCAAATCACCCAAATTGCTAGCTAACCCATTTTTTAATATATAGTAAATATATTAAAGACAGTCCCTAAATGTGATATTTAGTGTTGAACTTGTTTGAGTTTACTTAAAAAGTTGATCAACCAGTTAAAATTCAGTGAAATTTTCAATAATTGCTTTCAATTGGGCAAACGAAAAGTCGTTCAATCAATTTGGTTGTAAGACTTAATGGAAATTGAAACTTGGGCTCGCCCCAGATATCTGTTTCCGTGGTGTAGCGGTTATCACATCTGCTTAACACGCAGAAGGTCCCAGGTTCGATCCCTGGCGGAAACATGTATTCTTTTTTGTTAATTCATTTTTTTTTGCCTTCTATTTGTGTCATTTTTATTAATTAGTCCTTGTCGGAATCTTCTTTCACTTAACAAAAACCCATTTTTATATACTTGAAAGATTTCAGTGCCAGTTTTTAAATTACATTGTATTTATTTAGTGAGTTTATTTATTAATAATAATAATACATAAATGTAAAAGCACGATCTTTTTTTTTTTGTTCGTTTGTTTGTTAAAAATTAAATTGCACCTGGTATATATTTGTTTAAAAATAAATTAACAAAATGAACATATACAACAAAAAATTCGCTGAGCAAATTAAAAACAAAACAATGATGAGTGAGAAAGAGAGAGCGAGAGATAGACAGTGGGGGGAGGGGATAAATAAAACTACAGGAGTGGATAAATGAATCAATGGATGGATGAATGGTCTATCGGGGTTTGGGGAGGGAAGGGGAGGGAGTTTTCTTAATAACGCCTAGCTGTAGTTGGCCTAGGGACACCCGAGGTCCTTGGCCTGGCCGCCGATTTCGAACGCAAAGGATTCGAAACGCTATCCGTGTTATAGCTAAGATAGACATGCGATAGATCAACAAAATCTGGTTCTTTGCCATTCGATTTATGGGCGGATATATGTTTGCGCATATTATTACCAGTATATGCCACACATTTCAATTGCCATTCACCGATATCCTCATTCCAATGGGTATACTGATTGATCATCGATTGATATTCCTTGGGTACATATGAATTAAGCACAAGCTCACATAGGGCCAATTCCCGGGATAGACTGCGTATATTCTCGTAGATTCCCTCCTTTTCGCGTTGATGTTCCTGCTGCTGATCCTGAAGTTCAGACTTAACACCCATCAACATTTGCATGACACGATGAATTTTCTTTGTTATCCCGGTGCTGGCATCTTGAAGCGATGAATAACGCTCCTCGATGTCAATACGCTCGGTGGCCTTCTGCTGGAGGGTTTGACGCAGCGCCTCTTCTGACTTTTCACGCTCCTCCAGCTCGGCTATGGACTGCTCTAGCAGTTTCTCTTGTGTCTGAGCCTTCTCCAAGAGATTCTCACCGCCCACCAATATTTTGCCTTCGAGATTGACCAGTTTATTGCGCAATTGTTCTTGTTCGCTTTTCGCATGCTCAATTTCACGTAAATGTTCGTTTTTACGCTGAGTTATCTCCTCCTTCTCCTCGTCGGTCTTTTCACGCTTTTTCTTTTGTGCCTTCTGTAGGGTATTCGATGATGGTGTCAATTCTAGATCCTGAGGCTCTTCTATACCATCCTCTTCATCCTCTTCGTCATCTTCTTCGGTGGAACGGAGATCCTCCTCAAAGCTACCTTCTTCGAGTTGCTTACGCAGACGGGCGATTTCCTCTTGAAAATGACGTAGCAGAGCATCCTTGGGCTCTTCATTGATGTGCATACGATTTTGTATATTCTTTGCACGACTAGCATAACGTAGAGTCGATATAGTTTCCATAACATTCGAATCCGTTGGCGATATAGTGGCACACATTACGGTCTTTGAATTGCCGCCCAGTGAATCCTGCAGTAGGCGTGTCAACTTTGAATTACGATACGGAATATGCGTGGATTTGCCATCAACCAGAGCACTAATCACATTACCCAATACCGACAAGGATAAATTGATTTTAGTGGCCTCCTTCAAACGTTGTCCGTTTGCCTGAGTCTTTGACTGACGTTCCGATCCGGCCAGATCGACCAATTGCAGCTTGCCCATCCGTACATGTTGGCCACCATTCTCTACAAGTTCGCTGCGTTCAACAGTTATCGAAAATATGGCATGAGATCTTGACGATTCCTGATTCATTTTGGTGGCACCGACAGCACGATTCTTATTACCCAAACGCATTATATTCTCCAAATCATCGGCATTATGTACAACATATCCGCTCAAATCCTTAACAAAGACACCAATATCGGGTCGCTCTTTCACCTCCAGACTTTTGCTAACATCTTTTCCAAGTAAATCTCTTACTTCTTCATTATAAATCTCCATATAACTGACACGTACCAGAAACTTTTGATTCTCCTTGGCCTTGGCTATATGTCCAAATATATGGGCAAATGCATTTGGTATAATGCCTTTGGTTTGCGGTGAATCTGGATTCCCGGACATGGTATACGTTTTTCCAGTACCCGTTTGGCCATAGGCCAAGATGGTGCCATTATAACCCTCCAATACCTTATCGACAATTGGTCTGGCTGTATCCACATAGAGATCCAATTGATTGGAGCTCCCATCGAATACATTATCAAAGTAATATGTTTTCGGTGGCTCATTGGCGGTGGAGTTTGGTTTCGTTACGGTTATTGCACGATTGATTTTATCAACCGTTATGGCACACTCCCCACCACCGCTGCCCGTTGAGGATGAGGATAATTCCATTTTGTCCATGGGACGAGCTCGCACCACCACACGAACATTTTCGATTTCGTCATCGAGTTGTTGTTGCTGCTGTTGTTGTTGTTGCTGCTGCTGCTTTTGCTGGTGTTGTGTTGCTGATGCTGGTTGTCCCTGTGGCATCTTGTCTTGAATTTTCCTTAAATTTTCCTTTCTTGGCTATCGATTTGATAGGCCTCTTATTTCTCCCTTGTTTGTTTGGGGCACCCCGTTGCTATGAGGTTCTCTTTTTATTTTCCTTTCTTTATTTTTTTTTTGTGTCGTTTTGTTTGTGTGCAAATTTCCACACACTAAACGCAACGGTTTGTCGAAAAATACCAACTATGCGCGGGTGGTGGAAGTCTAATAAGACAAAAAATACTAAAAAATACTAAATTTATATTGCAGATGCTCGTTGAAAGATACATTTCAAGAAATTGTATATCTTTTTGTTAGATTGAATATAATCAATGAATTTTGTAATTGAAATTTTATTTATACATATTAACATTTTTATTACTTTAAAGTTTCTCCACCTCAATTGCTACCCATTTAAGTAATATAATAAACCTAAAATTATAACCTTATATAATGTAACTGAAATAAATAGATAAAAATAGACAAAATGGAATAAATAGATATAATATTATAAATATTTGAAAAAAAAAATATATAGTAAGAATCCTCAAGGATTTAGATCTATAATCTATTATTTTAGTGGTAGCAAACCAGTCTTAAAAATATAAAGTTGTTTAATTTTATAAAATATAACTGAAAAAGAAATGATGTAAAAACGCAGATGAGGGATAAATTCAATTCATATGCCTACTGAATGTTAATTCTATATGATTGCAAGCATTTAATGGTAAAAGTTATTGAAAATCCGTGAATTGTATCTCAACGATAAAAATCAAAAATACCATGTATCTGGTATTTTCTCACGCCAACGCAATGGCAACGAGTTGACCATCGAGAGGTCGACTGGGGTATCTCTAGCCAGCCCCGGCGAGTAAACATCTGCCAAACGAACAGCGTTGAGAGAGCGAGAGCCAGTGCCAGTGGTTTTGCACTGCCCTTAGAAAATCTTTTGATTTACCTTTTGAGATCGAACCCAGACGACGCATAAAAAACTCATTTTCCGGCCACAATGGCAGCGACATTGCGAAGATTCCATGGCTTGAGATTGCTTAAATCGACGCCGGCCTTGAATCTGCAGCAGGTAAATTGGATTGAAAACCGAAGTGTAACACGAATTTCCAGAGCGAGCCCAACTCAAAATCCCTTCAAACCCAATAGCACGATATTCAAATAAATTTGGCAATGTGGATAATAGATCCATAATGCAATGGATACATTATCAATGGAAGCAGATTGAGTATTTTTTTTAATGTGTTACCACTGGAGTCAAGAGTCCCAGTGGCAATTGCCTACCAAAAATTATGTAACCACTTTGACTTGTCCTATGGCAGTTGATTGTAACTGAATGTCCATTTCGTTTACTTACAGGCCAAGCAGCTCTCTTCGGCCGGCAGTTGGGCCAGCAACAATAAGAAAGTAAGTCATACAATATTGTTGAAAAACTTAAAAACCATTTCATAATAGCCAAAAATTCGTCTATAACCTCAATACACAATCTCTCTCTCTTTTTCTCGCTTACGCCAACTGTCACCCTCTCGCTTATTTTCGCTCTCTCTCTGTGGCTGTGTGTGTGCGTGTGTGCCTGCGTATGCCAAACGAACAGCTGATCGGCGCTGTTGGAGCTATAACCGGCGGCGTTGGTGCCTTATTGTTTGCATTGGAACAATCGGTTCAGGCATCCGGCTCTGAGGTCCATTCACCTGCCCAACCCTGGAATCACAAGGGTTTGTTCTCCTCGCTGGATCACCAAAGGTATACAGCTTGGAATATCTATCAAAGATTAGTGTAATCTAAATATCTGATTTTATCCTTTTCCATTTAGTGTGCGTCGCGGTTATGAGGTCTACAAGCAGGTCTGCTCCGCCTGCCACTCGATGCAATATATCGCCTACCGTAACTTGGTTGGCGTTACCCATACCGAAGCTGAGGCTAAGGCGGAAGCCGAGCAGATTACGGTAAGTGAAATCAAAGGAAACGAAGAGAAGGAAAATGACATTCTCTTAGGACAATAAGCAAACGTCGCCCACTAATAGGAGTAGGTTGCTCAAGGAGGATTCCTTTAAACAAACTGATAATCGTAGCTTTAAAAGGATATCCTGAGCCTCAGCCTGGGAGATAGAAATAATCTTCAAGAGTTTGTCACTCGCTCTCACTTTCGAGTGAATTTTTATGCCAATCTCTTCGAGAAATGCCCAAAAATGTTAAGGCAATTGCGTAACGCGTTTTGTTTAAACTTTAAATTAAGTTTAGAGATAGAAACTGTAGACAACTAAATTGAAATCTTTCTCATTCTACTTGTTTTGCAGGTCAAGGATGGTCCCGATGATAGTGGCAACTTTTTCGATCGTCCCGGCAAGTTGTCGGACTATTTCCCATCGCCGTATCCAAATGAGGAGGCGGCCCGTGCTGCCAACAATGGAGCCTATCCACCGGATTTGAGTTACATTGTATCGGCCCGTAAGGGTGGTGAAGATTACATCTTCTCGCTGTTGACCGGCTATCATGATGCGCCAGCCGGTGTGGTGCTACGCGATGGTCAGTACTTTAATCCGTACTTCCCGGGTGGAGCCATTTCCATGGCTCAAGTGCTATACAATGAGGTAAGGATTGGAGCAAAACAAGAAAACGTAAAGATTTCAATAATTTGTTTTTCTAGGTGATTGAATACGAGGATGGCACACCGCCAACACAGAGCCAATTTGCCAAGGATGTGGCCACTTTCCTTAAGTGGACCTCCGAGCCGGAGCACGATGATCGCAAACGCATATTGATCAAAGTCTTTGGCATTCTTGGCTTCCTCACGGTCATCTCGTATTACATTAAGCGACACAAGTGGTCCTCACTCAAGTCGCGAAAGATTGTATTCACACCCAAAGAGAAATAGATGGATGCAATGCCAGAGAGATGAATTAGAAACAACTTTTGTTTGAAATTGACGTAGAAGATCTGAGCGCAAAGTGAATGTTGGATAAAGTAAATGCCGTGTTAAAATGCAAAAAATAAATCAATTTTAAGCAAAAATTACAAAAATACAAAACAAACAAAAAACAAGCAAAATCAACCAATAAAAAAAAGAAAACCTTAAAAAAATTTAAACAAATTCTAAAGGATCCAAAATCCCACATAAAAAAAAATTCAATTATCAGAAAGAGAGAGAGAGATCACTGAGAGAAGAGAGTGTGAGAGAGAGTGAGAATGCTGCCATTATAGAATTTTTGGGGTAGTGAAGAAGATGAATCCTAGTAAAATTAATGAATTATGGATAAATATTGCATATTGATTGTGTGTATAAACTAAAAAAAAAAAACAAAAACAAAACTAAAATCTATAATTCAATTAATGTATTTAAAATAAATAATTGACAAATAATTCAACTCACTTTTTCAATTGATACATTTCGCTTAGGTCTCTAATAGACTTTGACCTTACAAAGGGTTTTCATTTCATGATGATTCAGTTTAGTTAGTTAGTATGAAAAACCCTTGATTTTCTTTTCTTTCACGTGTTTTCTTTATGTATTTTGTATAAAATTGTTTTGCCTATCAGTTATTTGTTGTCCTTGCATGAAAGTGACAGAGATACATGATAAAAGTCCTTGCTAGACCTAAGAAATAGCTAAATTTAGCATCAAGCTTCACTTGATTTTATGCTAAAATAAGTTTATTCAATGAAGTATAAACTTTTTCGATTTAATCTTTTCTTTCTCGAGGATTTTGGTTCCTATTAGTCACATATTGATACTTTATCGGGTGTAAATAAGATTTATCTCGGCATTAGAAAAGTTTAAAATATGTTTTAGGACTCTAAATGAACTTTCACAACTTTTAGTGTTTGACTTCTCTCTTGATCTCATGATAAATAACTTTTTTTGGTCAAAATTTATTAGACAATGTAAAAAATGCCATTAGAGCCAAAGTAGAGATCAAGATGGAATAGTTTTCCATTAGTTAACCATGGCAAAAATAGATTTTGTCTGACTTAGCCAACATTTCAGGGGTCAGACAAACTCAAACAGAAACCTCAAAATGAATACAAATTTTATCAGTTCCTTCTATTTTTAATAGATCCTAAAAAGGAATTAACTTGCTTTAGGATTGAGGCGTAAAAATTAGGCCCATTATTAACCCTTTTCAGGACCGAAAGACATTTTCTTTGGTCAAAGTGATCCCAAAAAGGTCTAGAGTGCTTGAAAAGGTTGGAGAAACCAACTTGAAATAAATTGTCTTGGATTTACAAGGATAATAAACATAAAAAACTAATGATATATAACTTAAGCAATCACACACGAACAAGATTAAGACAACTAATGGGAAAAGGATAATATTGGAACCTAATCCAATTAACATAAGTTGATTCTCTTAGAATCTTCTTTGGGAAGCTTATTACTCAGGTTGTTGTTTCTGTGTTTGTTGTTGTTTTTTCTTTCAGTTTTATTGGATTATTAATTGTTGTTTCTTTTGTTTTATTTAGAAGCTTAAATTAAAGTAAAGTAAAGTTGTTTTCTTTTTTGTTATCGTCGTTTCTTTTTTCGGTACGTTCTTCAAAGTATGCGATATATATATATATATCTATATAGGATATATCTATATATATATATATAGATGATCGCATTTATGGTTCGTTTTTTTGTTTAAGTATATATAAATCGCGCATCTTCTCTTCTCAATCCGTGTTGTTATTTCGCTTTGCTACAAAAATTCTTTTAGATTTTGTTTTTATTTATTATTATTATTTTTTTTCTTTGTTTAATTTCTTTTCTCTTTTTATTTAAATTAATATTTATATATTTGTTTTTTTTTTTTTTTTTTTTTTGTTTTTGTTTTTATGTATATAATTAATAAATTTTTTAGTTTAGGCAGAAAACAAAACAAACAATAATTACGCTTCCGATTGCCTTTACTGAATTTGGAGCTCTTGTGGAACGAGGGGTAGGGGGAGGTGGAAGGTAAGGAAAGGAAGGGGATGGATGGATGGATAGATGGTTGGATAAAGGGTCTTGGGCGTGTCCCTTGGGCAAATATTTTTGGGCGGGAGAGGGGCAAAACATAAGCCTTTCTTTCTTTTTTTTGTTGTTGCAATTTTTCTCTTACTTTCGTTCTTAGTTCGATTTTCTGATTGATTTCTTTAGTATTTGTTTTGTTGTTGTTTTTGTTTTTTTTTTGAAATGGTTTTATTTCTTAGAGAAGAAAATTTGAGTTGTATATATATGTATGTTTGTTTTGTGTTTTTAATCTTTCTTTTGGAGGAGGATGAGGAAGAAGGGGAAAAATAATAGAATGAAAGTGACAGAAAATTAAAAAAAAAAAGGGGAGGGGCGAGGAAAAAAAAACAATGATTAAAATCTGGATCTTTCTTTAGTTGTTTTTGTTTTTATATATATATATATATGATGACGGAAGGGACGACGATCATTTTTAGTGACGTTGTTGTTGTTGTTGGTTGTTTTACTTATAGTATAACATGCATTTTTCATTTCATGGATGTTTGTTTTTTTTTCGTTTTCGTATCTATATTTCTAGAACTTCACACAAGCGCTGCACTGCATCCAATCCAATCCAAGCCAATCCTTATCTCAATCATCTATTCAACCATTATCCATCTTTCTTTTCCTTCGTCTTCATCTTTTTGCTGAACTCTCTTCCTGTTCCAGCCTTTCCGCATCAGCTTCTCCTATTTCTTTTTTTTTTCTTGTTCTTTACACATTTAGCTTATGTTATGTGTGTGTGTGTTGGGTGTGGGTGTGTGTGTGTATTGTATTATGTTTCTCCTCTCTTTCTTTCTCGCTGGTTGGTTCCGCTTCTGTTTCTTGTGTTTTTCATCATCATCATCAACATTTTATCATCATCATCATCATCATCATCTTCTTCTAAGGGCGCTGATCATCATCTTGACTAAAAACAGCTTCCTTCTGGCGGCTGTGCCAATTTCAAATTCTCTTTCATGGTCATAATTCTACGTATTTCATGAAGCATCGTTTTAATGGTATACTCGCGACTCCATCTGGCCAACATTGGAACTGATCTATGATCAACCTGCAAACAAATAATCACAATTATTCTCTCCTTCTTCTTCTTCTTTATCTCACTCTCTTCGATCGGTACTTACCACTCCATTATTCTGATTAATGCAATTAATATTTACTTTAGTTAAAAATCTGAGCGTTGGTGGCTCATCGGGATAACGTTCGCCGCATTCAATCTTTAATGAATACATTCGATTCTCGAAGGGCGTCTGCAAATGGAAGGAAATGTCGCAAAAATGTTAATGAGCAAGTTCAATTTGCATTTAATTATATATTAAATATATAGTTTATTATGTGAAAATACTCTATCTTTTGAGGCATATATCCTTAAATCAAAACAACATTTCTTTTATATATTTTTTTGATCACCAAAAGATAACTTTTGAGTTAGTTTTAGGGGAAAGGAAATGAACCTGAACTAATTTAATAAATTATGATGCTTAAAGGTTCCTGTTTTAAGTTCTATATCCTTTTTTTGCTGATCTACTAGCTGCTAGGGCATAAAATTTACGGCTATGAAATTTTCCGTTTGGATTTTTCGTATAATTTATACAAATTTCCCTCTCGCAGTTTCTGTTCCTTGCCAAGTCAAGTGTCGATGAGTCATTTGGTGCGGTTGGTTGGTTAGTTTTGTTGCAACCAAACTACTAGAAACTCCCTCCACCACTCCTCCTCCGCCTCATTTTGCACCCCATTTTGTTTTAAAAATTGTGATTCATGCAGAAAAACGACGCGGCGCGCGCATTTGGAAAAAAATTGCAGCAGGTAAGGCAAAATATAATTCAACACAAATCAATTCTACAGAAAATAAATAATCAAATCTTTAAGTTTACTTTCAAGGTGACTTTTCAGTTTTCTCTCTTTCTCCCTCTCGCTCTTTGATCAAGATTTAACTGAGAGTTTTAAGAAAAGTTCAAGGTCAAAGGGAAGACTCCATTCATTGGCATGAACTTGTTGATAAATAAAACCTTTGATCTTGTCTCCCCTAAATATGGAAACGAAGTTCATTTCTTAAGCTTTTCAAAGGGGAAAAACTATCAAGGAAAACTGACTGACTGACTGACAATTCATTTCAATGTCAGTTGAACTGAATCGGAAACCTTAAAAACTCTATAGGGGGATCATTAATAACCCAAAAAGCTGGGAAGGGCAAACAATTTTTTGAAGTAAATATAACATTTATAAAATTTAAATTTTGTGGTTTGCAAAGTATAAGTATAAAAGATTCTTTTAAAATGAAGGAGAAGCGTGGTCGATGGGTGAAATGATGAACTCCAAATCTTAAAATCAAAATCGTTGAATAGTAGAACAATGAACCTAAACTTTAATTTGCCAAACTGAAACCTTTAAAAGCTGAAATCACCAAAAGACACTAACTGAAGATCAATTTTAGGCAAATCTACATTCTCGAAGATAATCATTTCCTACTTTCCCATTTCCTACAGACTATAATAACGTTTATAGGGGCTATAAATCCCCCGAATTGGTAACATTAGAACCTTTATAAGAGGATCAGATTGCAGCTAATGATACTTATACATTGAAATTGGTTTAAACATTTGTTTAAAAGCTGTCGCGCCTTGGCACTTGCCACATGATCCATAAACTTTGCTCATGACGTAAACAACCAACATCTAATGTTCTTTCTTCGATTCAAGTTCAAGTGATCTTTCTATGGGTCTCTGGGTTTTTGTTGAAACTCCATTGTTTGCTCAATAGAGGGGATTGGGGGGCTTGAGGGGCTTCGATTATGTGCTATATCCCATTACAATTTCATTATAGGCGACGGCTGGGCACAACGAAAACCTTTTACGCAATCTAAAAATGATAAAATTATCAACAAAATGAAATCAAAGGTTTGAGAACGACAAGGCGATACCTTGTAATGCTTTTAACATTATTTGTTAGAGCAAAATTAAGAATTGAGACATTTAAATGATCTAAATGATAGTAGATTCTTCTTATTTGATGGTTGAAGGATCTATATGTATATAGTTTAACCATCCTAGTACTACGATATACCCAAAAACCGAAGGGGGGATCTATTACAGGGTATATAGGCAAACTGATTAAGTTTGTTGCCTCGTCACAGACCGACCACGGGGCCAGGTGCGTTTGATCCTCGAAGGGGAGGGGGTGGGTGGTTAGTAGTAACTTACTCGTGGCGGACCAATGATCATGCCAATCCAATAGGTTAGCGTCATGTCATCATCGTTCTCAAGACCCCAGGAGATGGTGCCATCGCCCACACCCTTTTGGCCCTGATCCAGCTCCTCCAGTAAGCGGAAATTTCGTGGAACCACTGCAAAGAAACAAAGAAGCACACAATTTAAAAACAAAAATATTAATCAAGAAATGGAATGGAAATTTGTGTTTGTTGTTGTTTTTCTACTACTACTTCTTCGCGCTCTCCTCTCTCTCTCTATCCCTCTCTTTCTCTAGTTTCATAGGAAGGGGAGCGGCCGTCGCCGCAGCAAAAGCAATGATTTTTTTAAAATTTCTTTTTCTTGTGCCTTTGCAAAGACACAAGAAATTGTTAATTTAATTAGAAAATTTTTGCAAAATAAAAAAAAAATAATTGAATTGCGGACAAAAACAATAAGAGAGGGAGAGAGCAGCAGCAGGCCAGGGGACCAAAAGAAACTCGCTAAAGTTGCAGAGAGGAGTCCAAAATTGTCAAGTCACGAAGCAAAAACCAAAAGAAAAAACGGCAAAAGCAAATGCAAAAAAAAAACTTCTGCTGCTGCGAAGGAAAGAGAAAGAAGCAAAAAAAAAGGAAGAAAAAATGTTTGCTGCTGCAATTTCTTTTTCGGCCAGATTGAAGTAATTTTTTTGTTGTTGAAGTCCAACTGAAAATGGAAAATTGTTAACACACACGCACGCACACACACACATGGTCACATATACACGCTTAGCACACATACGAGCAAATTTTATCGGCTTTTGTGTGTGTCGTTTCTTTTTTTTGGTTCTTTTTGCCTTTGCCTTCTTTTCAATTTTCACATCTACCGCAGCGACGGCGAAGCCGACTGCGACGCCTTGCTCTCTTAATCACATTTTTTTCCATTTTATTTGGCTTCGACAGCACAGTGATTGGGGGCAGCAAACGCATTTGCATAATTTGATGGGCGATTGGACTAGCACGTGCTTAGGCCATTCGGGCAGAGACATTTGGCAAATTGTTTGCAAAATTGTCCAAAAAATTATTAATTCTTACCAACGCCGGTACTATTCGCCGATGTATTCGCCATTGTGGTATAAAATAGTGTGACCAATGGGCACGTTGGACACACTGGAATGACAAGATCTGGCTACACTGAACTGACAATTTTGGCAAACTGTTAATTAACAGTCTCAAATTGAAAATGTTAAGTAACAGTCTCATTGTGAGCATGTTAGTTAACAGTGTCAAAAGCAACAGCTGTCGCTGGTAATTAACATTGCGACGCGTCAGCACTCAAATTAATAATAAATTAATGAAATTTAAGTAAATGGACTCGCTATATCATCAGACAAATCAAACGGTCAAAGAGATCGAACAGGCGTTTCAACGCCTCAGCAGACTAGCAACCACCGAAGAGACCATAGCTGAGGAAAATAACATTAAATTGAAAATTACACAAGCCAATAGGTAAATTGCAATGCTGAATTACACGAAGAATTTCCCAATTAATTAATGTCCATTCAATTATAGCAACTGCGATCGCCTCGATGTCTTGCTCTTCAAAGTGCCCCCCTCACAGAGGCAAAGCTCCAAATTGCGTGTGGATCAACTGAAATATGATTTGAGGCATTTGCAAACTTCTCTTCAGCATGCCAAAGACCGGCGACAAAGGCGCCAGCAAGAGATTTCGGAGAGGGAACAATTGCTACAACATCGTTTCTCTGCGAATAGCCAGCAACCGGTAGCGGGAGCGGGTGAAACGTCTATACAGTTGGATTATGATCTACAGCACCACACACAATTGGGCAATGCCCATCGGGGTGTAGATGATATGATTGCCTCGGGTAGTGGCATACTGGAGAGCCTCATATCACAGCGTATGACATTGGGTGGGGCACACAAAAGGATTCTTGCCATTGGCAGCACATTGGGCTTGTCGAATCATACAATGAAATTGATTGAACGGCGCTTGGTCGAGGATCGTCGCATATTTTGGGGTGGAGTAGTCGTTACGCTGCTAATTATAGGATTAATCGTTTACTATTTAGTCTGATATATCAAATAAATTGTGTGTAAATGTATACTAGAGCACAAAGAGTCATTCCATATATTCCTTCACTTGGTAGGGGAATCAGCCCAAAGAGGTGTAAAACATCTAGATGGTTATTTTATGACTCATTTTATACAAATTCTATGGTGTAGTCATGTCTGCAGAATATATATTGTGCACTAATCAAGAAAAACTCGTAGATTTTCACATTCGAACAGGTAAATCAATTAAATCTCTTTAATCATCGTTTTCCAAGGAAATATTGCTACCAAAACGTTGATATAGATGCGCCTTCAGTTCATCCATTTCCGATTTGATGCCCTTGGCTTTGGCCTCAACACTGGCGATTTCCTTCAAGACCTGCTCTTTGGTCTCTGCCAGCAATTGTTGGGTTTTGCTCAGTTTATGCAAAAGGAAAACCTCTCCTATAAGAAATGGTATATCCTCCTCCTCATCAAACAGCTCAATCTCATCGAGAGCCTCCTCTACACACTTCAATTCATTTTTCTTTACATCCAGTTCAACCTTTAGGTCATCCATGCGGGCATTATGCTTGGCAAATCGATTGATTCGCTGTTGATCCTCGAAAGAAATGTGGACATCATCGTGCTAGAACAGGGCGAGAGGAGAATAATTAGAAGGGCACAGGCAGACAAAAAGTGAGGTTGAGTTTTGGCTTTTTCTATATTTCTCCCGGCGTGATTCATTTGCCAAACTACTTACATTCTGGAATACTTTATTTGTGCTGCTTGCCACCTTTGCCGCCATTTTATTGGTATTTTATGTGATAAATATAAATTATTTAATATAATTCGCAAACAGTTGTTGCCTTTTTTTTGGAGAATCTAATATTTTAGGATTTTGCTGTTGTTGTTACTGCATTGCTCATCGCTGCGTTGCGATAGGGCCAAAAATGAGCTAAACCAGAATGGCACTAACCAAAACGACTCACTTTGAGCTTTATGCTGTTATGACACTACCAACTTTTGATATAAAATTTATATTTATTTGTCTATAGAATTTATTATAAACTATAAAGTCAACGACAACTTGTTACAGACTTACATTACTTTTAACAGATGAAAATTTTGAAGCATTTCTCACAGAATGTGTAGATATAGTCATTTAATAATATATTATGGCAGCTTAACACATAAGCACTCTATGTAAATTTATATTAAATACATAATATTGTTTACGCTTGCATTGACTTTAATGCTTTTAAATATTTACAGTCGAAATAAGTTCAGTTTGAAATAATAATAAATGATCTACATAAATTTCTCATCGAAATAACTTATCGATATGTGAGGATCAAAATATCGATCACCCCTATCTATCAAGCCGTTAGTCGGCGGGAAGCTCCTGTTAAGTTTTTGCTTTTGCAATTGTGTGGTGAAATATGTTTAGTTGTTTTATATAGCCTTCTCAATGGCTAGTGCGATCGGTCCAAAAATTCGTTGAGTATTAAACTTAACTTGGTGATATTAAAAATGAAATATGTAATTGTGAATTAACAATGTTTGTTTTTCGCTTGGGCTTCTTTTTTTTTTTGTTTTTGTTTTGTGAATGAAAAATGTTTGTGTGTGTTTTTTTTTGTTTTCTTTTTTGTGTAAGTGTTGAAGTTATGTGGCTGATGTCCTGAGTGAAAAAGAGATGGTGATAGTGTTGGCTTTTTGAGTGTAAAAGTGTTGTTAGAAAGCCCTGAAAGCAAAAACAAAATGACTCTGATTCTGAATTAATTAAAGCAAAAGGTTAGTAAATTGTAAATGGAAATAATTTTTGACACTATTCTTCATTAAATAAACAAAATAATATCTGTTGCTGATCTGTTATTAACTCATCATACATGAAGAAGCATACACACACACACACATGCTAGTTTCTCTTTGAATTCATCGTTCGCTTATTATTAGTTTCTAATTATTTCATTTTTCGGCAAAAATTGAATAGAAAATTAATATTCCATTCATTGTTTGATTAGTCCACACACAGTTAGTTATAGCTAATTTTGATATCTAATTATACGCACATGTCACATAATTAGTTAGGAATTTCCTTTTTACTCGCACACACACACATACGCACACACGCAGACAAAGACACACCCACCGAGAAAGAGAGAGACAGATAGAGAAACTATTTGAATGGTTGCAATTAAATTTCCGTTTGGTTATTGCAAAGGAAATTTCCTTTTCTTGAATTTCGTTATCTTCCCCCCTTTCAATCCTCCAATCCCTCTCAACCCCAGCGTCTTATTTGGCTTATGATCAAAATATGCAAATGCAATTAAATGAAAATGAAATTGCAGTGTTAACTATGCACGGAAAATCTCTCTCTCTCATCCTCTTCGCAAAAACAATGTCATTTTCTTAGGAAAATGTGCAAATTTGCCAAAATTGAATATAGAAATTATTAAAGTGCAGGGACAGAATGCCAGAGAGAGCCAGACTGCAAAAGAGAGAGAGAGAGAGAGAGAAAGAATGCAAATTGGGAAAATATTTTACAGTTGGTTAATCTTTAATCAAGTTAAATTTGTATCAAACGTACATATATGTACATACATATGTAGCCTTTTGCTCCTTTGTTGCCTTTTCCATTGCTCATTTCTCTTTGCTCTTGTTGTTGTTGTTGTTGTTGTGTGTGTAAATTTGACCCAAATTTGGCACATAAAACCAACCGATATGTCCCACCTATGACAAGCTGGAGGCGAAAAAGGATTTTCTAGTGCGTCATCACAAACAACACCAAGGGAAATCAAAAGGAAAGACATGGGCGTCAATCAGTAGTGTTAGAATCGGAGTTGGAATTGTTTTTGTTGTTGTGTTTGTTTGGTAACTGATGAAGGTTTTCCATTTCCCCCATTTTCTCCAATTTCCAATTGCCAAAAATGTGCAATTGGCCACTAAAAAGACACTAAGACCCGCAGCTAGAAAGAAACGTATCTTATAGTTGTTCTACTCAGTTTCTTTGTTCTTTATTTACAATTTCCTCAATGTATTCTTACGAGGGTCGTCTATAAAATTGACAAAAAAAAAAAAACAATGAAATATATAACTATAAAGAGGAACCTTGCAGTCATTTCGTTCGGAAATTCTTGATACTTCCCTGTTTCTCCATTTTGCAGAGATCAGCTAGGCATAAAGAAACGATCCTTGATGACTTCTTGGGGATGTACCAATCCTTTGTTTAGAGAGCTTAATACATAAATTTTATTTATTTATTTATTTATACTGTGATTGGGCAGTGATTGTGAATTAAAGCCAATCTTCTTACTAGCTATAGCTACTAGGCCTTAAGCTAAATACATAAATTTTAAAAATTAAAATAATGTTGATTTTGCTAATCTCACACTCACTTTAAGTCTTCTTAGAGGCAAAATATGCAGTGAAGCGCTAAAAAAATGTCCCATTACCAACACTAGTTTGGGAATGCAGTCTTTTTAGCGAATTTTTATACTTTCTCAACACTGATGTGTATAACCTATTTATTAGCAGGCTAAAAACTTTAGTGTAAACCCTCGAATAGAAGGAACTTAGTCTTTGATTTCACACTATTTTGTAAGACGAGCTAGAATAGATATCTGTAGGATGTTTGATTAAGACAAACTTAAGGTTGATATTTGTGTATCCGTTTGCAGTACATTTTATTTGTATTTACTTTCTTTTTCTCCCATTCTATATCTATTTTGTCCTGTTTAGCTTCATACAGCTTGAAAGTTGATTTGTCGTCGTCGTCGTCGCCGTCGTCGTCTTTTGTTGGACTTCTCAATCTTTAATCTTTAAGCTAATTTTTTGCGTTTCCTCTTCTTGGTTTCGTTTTTTTTTTTTTGTGAACCAAATTGAGTTAACATTAACATTATGCCAAACCTCTTTCTCCTAGCGCCTTTCTCTCATCATTTCTCTGGCTCATTTCTTATTCCGTTTTCGTATCATTTCTTGCCTGTTCTCTTCTCTCATTGTTGGTGCGCATCTTTCGATTGCAATTTGTGTTATTAAATGCAAAGACATGGGCTTCTTTGCCATTTTTCTGTCTGCGTGTGGGTGTGTGTGTGTGTGTGCGTGTGTATAGGTGTGTGTATGTGTGTGTGTGTTTTAAATGCTATAATTTATCACTCTACGAAAATCTACTGAAAATGTATACATACATTCATGTCGTATCGTATATGTTAGTCACGTTTATGCCAAAAAGGTCTCTCAGCAGACATACGGTAAGTACGTACATATGTTAAGGCCTAAAGATTTATTGACCCACTTAAATTTTTGCGGGACCTGACTCTAACTCTGACTCCCTCGTTCCCATTGAGTGGGAGTCATCTAAAACCAAAAAAATGAATAATAATCATAAACCACTTTTACCTGTAGAAGTAGACAACTAATGGCATTTTAATGAGAGAAAGTCAAGAAAGTCAATATAATGCCAAGACTAACGGTCCACTTATAATACAAAAGCATCCTTTCATTTGAAAAGCACACCAAAGTTCTTAAAGTAAATGCTATTAATAATTTTATATAATAGATTAATTTATTTTAAAATCATTCTTTTGAAATCCTTTTAAGTGGATTATATATATACATACATATATATGGAAATGCTGCCAGGAATTTCTGTTTCTGATTGGTTGTAATAAATAATTCTATTGTAAATTTTCTCGTCCATTGTAAAATGGCATTGAAACGTGCGAATAAGGGATAAATTAATGTCATGTCTTTAGACACACGCAAATTGTCTGTATTCAATTATTTAAATAGCAAAAAAAAAAAAAGAAAAAAAGAAGCCAAAAAGAAAATATATTCTTCATTACGATGATGGGCTCATAAATAAGGGACTGCCGACCCCCAGAAGGATGAGGCAAGTTCGAGGGCGTCGATTTTTGGCTAAGAAGAACATCGAATCTAATTTTATATCAAAATAACTCTCACCGAAACAAATTTCGTGGTATTTCACATATTGGAATAAGCCAGAATAGTTTTTCTTTTGACTGTTGCTTAGGTTTTAGTCTCTTTCATATTAAGTACCAAATTAAAAAATTAATAAATTAATTAAATTGCAAATTCCCTAATGAGGTCTGATTAAGTTCTTGGAGTTCTTGGACTTTTGAAAACTTTTCAAAATGTTTAGTCGTTTGGTATTAAATGAATAAATTGTGGATATACTTGTTTTGCGATTGGAGAACACACTTTTCTGCACTACTTTTAAAAATTTCTTTAAAACTCTTAACTTTGAAAATCTGTAATTTGGCCAATTTTTAATCGATTGTGAAAGTTAATACCTTGTTTTTATTTTAAAAAAATTTTTAGTGTGCATTTCCAATCAAAACGATTATTTTTTTTTTAAATATTCTTTTAGTTTGCATTTAAATCTCGAAAACTAAAACTTGTCTGATTTTTGTAAACACTCTAATCAAAACGATGAATTTTCCTATTTAATCGAGTCGATAATCATTTTTATATATTTCCAAGTTTTTAATGTCGTTATTAAATATGCTAAAAAAAGAAATTGACCGACGGAAATAGGTGAAACCACCAAAAATTATTTTGAAACTATCTCAAATA
The DNA here is from genome assembly GCF_018902025.1 of Drosophila willistoni. NCBI lineage: Eukaryota > Metazoa > Arthropoda > Insecta > Diptera > Drosophilidae > Drosophila > Drosophila willistoni. Next base: position 7,218,446 of record NW_025814057.1, read on the forward strand.
TTCTCGATAAAGACTAACTTTATGAATTTGTAATTTTTTCAATTTTCGACAGATTTTCATAATTCAAATTTCAATCTTGTGATTGGAAAGTAATCTTTTAGTTCGAATTAAAACCTCCAAAACTGAAACTTTTCAGATTTTTGCAAAAATTTCTGATCAACACGATGAATTTAAAAAAAAAAAACATTTTTTTGGTTATTTCCAAGTTTCTTATGTAGTTTTTAAATACGCTAAGTGACAATATAATTGGTATATAACTTTTTGAAATTGGTTAGAAATTGGCGGAAATGCATATAGGCGGAGGAAAATTGGTGGAATTTCTGACAATTTTAACCCCTTTGGAGCCTATTTTAAAATATATCTCTTCCCAGACAAATCAGATTCCAATCATTAGTTATAAACATTTGTCATAAAGTACATATATATAGAGCCATTTTTCCTTGCTTTTGGCTAATTGTAAGAAAATTTTATAAAAATTGTAAGTTATTTTCTGTTTGCAAAAACTTCTTTCCCACATGAGGTAAAGGTCAATTACCTAAAGTTTTGAAGGCAAGTTCATTACATGGACACACACACACAGACACACATACAAATACAATTGTAACGGTAGGCGTGTCTCCGTTCCACCTTTACTTAATAAATTACACAAACACATTTACAGCAAATCGATTTGCATTTAATTGCATTGGTCTGTTGGGTTAGAATGTGTGTAAGTGTGTGAATGCGTGTGTATGGGTGTGTGTGTGTGTGTGTGGTAAGATGAAGTGAGGCAAGTTCTGTAATGGAAATTATTGTTCATATTGTCGTAGATGTTTATCCAATTTGTTTGTTTGGTTTAATTTTGGGGGCATACACACACACACACACACAGCCCACGAAATTCGGGTGTGTGTTGAGAACTTAACAAGCGATTTGTTTGTGTGTGTGTGTGTGTGTTTAATCCCCATAAGAGTGTCGAGTGTTAAGTGTTTTTGCCATAGTTGACAGCACAACACACAATAAAACAACACACACACACTCACACACCTTTTTGTTTATTGCGTAATTATTGAGGTAAATATTCGTGTGAGTGTGTTTAAAAGATTTGCGGATAAACTAATATGAAGAATTGGAAAATCAACTCAAATTGAAGTAAATTCTTTCAATCTGAAATGCAATTTCTTTGATTTGTGTCTTTGAAAATTAAAAGAAAAATGAATGAACTTTTTGTTTTATTTGGCCAATTGTAAAAATTATTGGCAAGTCAATTGGCTTTTTATTCAATCTACCTTGAGTCCGTTACAATCCAGCGTTAGGCATATGAAATTTACATTTTACATCTGCCTCTCTCAGTGGCTTCAGTTTGGTCTCCTTTTGGGGGTTTCCAGATTGAATCTATTGGAATGCATCCTGCTTGTTATGCATTCGTTTGTCGGCACTTTTTATACTTTCTTTTCTATCAACTAACTCCAACAAGGGAACATTTTGTGCTGACAACGTCGTTATCTATTCAAGTTTGTCAATTAAAAACATAATCCCCAATCAGAAGCCAATAATACCAGAATCAGAAGGAAGGGGCATATACCAAAGACCACGCGATGGGACAACCGTTGCCAGTCATTCTGCCAGTCAGTCAGTCAGTCAGACAGACAGACAGACAGTCAGCCTTCTTTCCCTTGTCCCTTTTGCTTTGCACATTGTCATGGCAAAAGTAAATATTATTTTTTCCTTTCATTCCTCTCTGTCTCTCTCTCCTTTTTTTTTTTTTTTTTTTTTGCTTCTGAACAACGTTTGTTGGATTTTAGTTTGTTATATTTTTTTTCACAGGCATCACACACAGGGTCACACACACACACACACACAGCAGAGGAACAGAAGCAGAAACAGAGAGGATGGAAATCCTTGTCGGTTTGTTTGGGGGGAGGGACGGAACGTTAGCTGGATAATTGCTGCTGCGATTTCCATGACTTTTTCGTTCTTCTTTTGCTTCCTTTTGATTGCATTGAAGATAGTCAATAACAACGTTGGCCAGAAAACAGGCATCACACAGTTAGCAGCGGGAGGGGGGTAGAGTAGAACAGGAACGAGGAATATCAAAAGTTTTTGATTGAATTTTAAATGGTTTATCATGTAATTCAAAATCTTGGCAAAGAAAATGTTTACGCTATTTAAATTTTAGGAATCTTAATATCCATTCGGTTGTCTAATTACCAAGTTCATCATCTTGATTTCAATTTTTACTTAAATATTTTGGAAATTAATCATTTGGAAAACGGAACAATGACTTCCACTTTTCAAAATTTTCTAAAGTTTACCTCATTGACATTTATTAGGCACTTTTCCTAGTTTTGTATGGCATTTCTTAGAACTGTATTTAGCAAGTCAATAAGTTTCTTTAACATCTTAATTCATATATCTGTTGAAAAAATAACTGAATTAAACAATAAGTTGTCAATGAGTTAACTAATAAGTTTATCAATGAATTAATCAATAAGTTACACATTTACGTTTCTGCATAAAAAATAATAATAAAAAAAAAAACAGAAAAAATAAACATTATGTTAAAACATATCTCAACAGGATTGGTGGATTGGTGGGTGTGCCAGTGTGTGCCAGTGTGTGCCAGTGTGTGCCAGTGTGTGCCAGTGTGTGCCAGTGTGTGTGTGTGTGTGTGTGTGTGTGTGTGTGTTTGACTTTGCTAGAATTGCATTAATGTTTGAATTGGTTTGATTTTGTTTGTTTTTAATTTAAGCTCTGACAAGTATACATATTTTAGATGATGATACCAAAAGCTGATGGATAAACAAAGCAGCCAAGTAATGATGACTCTGTGCATAAAATATTGCAAATCAATGTCACAACTAACTTCTTCATCACCATCTGAAGCGTATAGAATGCCAGGGGTGGAGTTAGGGTAATTGAGAGATCTTCAATGATAAATGAAAATATATATACAATTTTCTTTTTTTTGCCTATTTTACTGCAATTTATTTTGAGACTAAAGAGAAAATAGCGACGAAATATCGGATTAAAGGTTCTAAAACATTTTAAAATATTCAAGTACCTTGCATTGAAATGTCTTTAGATAACTACATAGCTTTGAAAAAAAACTAGATACGTTGTTTTTACTAAATATAAAAAATATACTCTTCAATTTTAATATATATATTTTATATTAACATAATATTAAAGCTTTGATTAATCGTTATTTGATCGTCATAATATTTAATATTAAAGTTTTTTTTTGGTAAAAAAATACATAAAAATCAAAATAGGTAAAATGCTACTTAAAATTTGATTGTCTTTTATATACTCAATAGTCATACATTACATGGGTTTGCTTTTACACTTTTCTCTTGATCCTTGAAAGGATACTCGAGTTAATTGCTTGCTCTTGTCTCATTTACCTGCAGGACTTTTCAAACAATATCAAACTGGCAAGAGGTCATCCTGAAGCTACATATAAGGAAAATAAACAACCGGATCTCAATCTAACAAATATATTGAAATACATTTGCCCCAAAAAAAACTATATTCGTTTAGCCAACTTTCTGTGACACGTTATTGCTGGTGTTCAACCAAAAAGTTTTACCTTTGTGTTCATTCACGTAATTATTCAATTGTATATAATAATCCCGACCTGTAAGTGCCCCCTAGCCACTCTTTCATTCTTCTTACCCACTCCCCCCACTCCAGAACAGTTCGGTTGAGTTCACTCTATGAGGTTCTTCTACATTAAAGTCAACCGCACATTTGTAATGTTGTCCATTTTGAGGGCTTAGCCCTTTAGTTTTTGGGGTCTAGTGCAGACAGAAATGGTGAGCACAAAGCTTTTACTTTTGTGCCACTTTGACCGCATCTACAAAATGCTTTTGCGGTTCAGCTTTTTGGTTGCATTTCATAGGGGCAAATAGGGTGATGGTGAGAGTGAGGGTAAAGAGTTGAGGTGAGGGGTTGAGTGGCAAAAGGTATATGTATGTATGTAGATGAAGCTAACTCATTACTCAAGTGTTTGTTGGATTTTTGTAGGATTTTGGGATGGGAAAAAGTTCTTCTCTTTTGGGTTTTTTTTTTTTTTTACTTCTGCATTATATTGTTGCTCCATTTAACATTAATTTAACGTTTTGTCAGCTGACAAAACAATTATAATTTTAGTGCCAACTAACGCACAAAATAATCAGATTTTGCTCGTTGCACACAAGTGAAATGGTTGAAATGAGATAAGAAGGGGGTGAAATTGTGGAAAAGTGAAAAGCTTTTAATGGCATTTTGCCTTAAAATTAAATGTCATTAAAATTATTTTCATTTGGCACTGGCAACAAACTTCAAGGCAATGCCAAAAAGGATGAAAATGAAGAGGAGCAACAGCAACAGCAGCAGCAAGCACAGTCAGCCCCAAAACTATATGTACAATGTACACATCCCATTCACATTTTATGCCATCATCATCATCTTTTTTGGCTTGGCATTTAAATTAAACTGCCAAAACAAGCCAACATCAGCGGGAAATGTGGATGATAATGATTTTATAGCGTCCATCTAACCAAGGTACAAATGTGAAATCCACTTTAATAGCTCATTGAAATAAATGTTTGCCATTGTTAGATAAACATATTTAGTTCCCACATAAGATGTGAAATCAAAATAATTTTATTAAAATTCTTTCCTTTAATCTTCTGGGTCTGAAAAAGTCATGAATAAAAATCCAAAAATAAAAGCAAAAACAAAAACCTTCCACAATTGCACGAATAGACGACAGGTGGCCATTAAATATTACCATCATCATTATCGTTTTACTCAAATCAAATAATTAAATTTGTAATTTCTGCAATAAATATTTTAATTGAAATGAAACCAAACAAACACACAAAAAAAATAAAAAAATAAAAAATAGTTTAAATAAAAACCATTCAAAAAAAAAAAAGTTGAGTAAATAATGTTTTATAATAGTTTAATGTGGGGCCAATGGATTTCACACTGTGTTGTAACATTTCGTTTTTTTTTTGCTTTTTGCTTTCATTTAGCACTTGCCTGCATTTAATCACAAAAAATCAACTGTAAACAACAAATGTATAAAAAACAAAACAAAAAAATATAAGTAAAATGCCAACTAAGAGTTATAGAGTTATTCAATAAAGTCGACTTTTGCCATGACCTGTATAGTTTGCTCTGTTTTTTGTATCTATTTAATATTTTTAAATTGAAATCAAACCATTAAGCCATCTCAAAGGAAGGACAAAAAGGTAAGCAGTATGTCCATATAGCTATATCAAAAACATTGCTAAAAAAACTCCATAAATTCAACGCTTAAACTACTTGGGAATGGCAACTAAACAAAGCGAGAAAAAGATTGACAAAGCTTATAATACCAAAATTCCAACGTAAGGCTTAAGTTAAAAACTCAAATCTTTTCTGATAATGTTTATAATGAATGAATATGTAGTAAAGTTCATAAAATTGTAGTAGTTTACCTGTGAAAACCCATAAGGTATCTATATACTTTATCAGCATGAGAAGCCAAGTAACCAGAAATATTTCAACAGATCATTTTCACTTAATTTAAGAGCTATTGGAATGAAACTTGGTATATAAGCTTTTGATTACCAAAAATAGAAATTATTCAAGATTATTTTAATACGGTTAAAAGTTAAAAACAAACTCTTTAAAGTAAAATCGTTAAACATCTCAAGTAATTTCCAGCTCAGTTTTTAATAAAAAGTAATTTTCAGAATTGACTTGAGACGGCTTAAAAATTTGATCTTATTGAAAGGTATTTGTCTTATATGTCTCATTTGATCATAATTTTTATACCATACACCCATAGGGTGAAATGGTATATTAAAGTCGCCAAAATGTATGTAACAGGCAGAAGGAAGCATCTCCGACCCCACAAAGTATATATATTCTTGATCAGGATCAAAAACCGAGTCGATCTAGCCATGTCCGTCTGTCCGTCCGTCCGTCCGTCCGTCCGTCCGTCCGTCCGTCCGTATGAACACCTAGATCTCGGAGACTATAAGAGCTAGAGCCACCAAATTTGGTATGCAGTCTCGTGTAGTATGTACGCTTATCGAGTTTGTTTCAAATTTTTGCCACGCCCCCTTCCGCCCCCAGAAGTTACATAAAACTGTTTTTCTTAAAAAGTATAGCAGATAGAAACATCAAATTTGGTTTATATACTCGTTTAGTTAGCGCGCAGAAAATAATTGTTCCAACTTTTTGCCACGCCCCCTTCCGCCCCCGGAATTTACATAACTCTGATTTTCTTAAAAACTATGAAAGCTACCGACATTAAATTTGGTATGTAAGTTAGCCTAATAGACGCGCAGATATTGACTATTTAAAAATTTTGCCACGCCCATTTCCGCCCCCGAAAATTAAACAAAACTGATTTTCTCGAAAACTAACAAAGCTAAACTCACCAAATTTAGTATGTATATTGGCTTAGTATGCGCGCAGAATACATATATTTTAATATGTTGCCACGCTCACTTCCGCCTCCATAATTTAGAAAAAACCGATTAGCTGTTGCAATTTTTTGACCATCGCGATCAAATTTGGCAGACTAATAAATCTTATCTATTTCTATCAAACTACCAAATTTGATTGAAATCGGACTAGAAACATACAAAATATACGTATGAACGTATTTTGCTACGCGATCCATAAGGGCAGAATTGGTCGTTGGCTAGTGGCGGCGCTAGAGTGCTCGTGTGTTTGTAGAGTGAGCGACTTAGCATATGGTATGAGGCATGTTAAAACAATTTAATAGACATACATTTGGTTTTCGAAATTCTAAATATTTGTTTCACCTGGTGTATGGTATACCCAAGTCGGCGAGACGACTTACTTACTTCATTTTTGCAGGGTATTAAGGCAAACACAACAACTTAATTAAAATTGCATTTTTACAAATTCTATGAGTGCAAATGCAAAACATTTCAACTTTAATGTGTTTCAAATACAAAACATAAAGACATTAAGATAAAGTATTGAGGTTTTAGAGTCAAGCTGAATAGCTAAAAGTTACTTTAACAATAACTCTCTCTCTCACACACACACACACACACACGTTTACACTCAGGAAGAGGAAAAAAAACCGCAGAAAATCATCTCTATTAAATATTTACACTTTAATCTACTCAATGGGTAAAGGAGGCAAAGTGAAGGCAAGCGAATCAGTTGAAAGCTGACGTCACAACAGCAACAAAAAAAAAAGGCAGCACTTGACTCGGCTAGTAAGGGTAATAAAAAATAGCAAAATATCTACCAAATCAGACATTCGGACAGACAGAAAGAGAAACGCGTTTTGGCGTTTCCCAGCAGACGATGACGATAACGACGAGGACGACGGCAACGTAGAGAAAAGGAATGAGAATGGCATATAAAATGGAGTGGAATGGAATGACATGGTTATGGTAGAAAAAGATTTTCGAGTGTTTGGCTATGTGATGAATGCAAAAATATTTTCTAGTATCCGGTTTTCTACCTACCATCCCCCACCACCACCACCACCACCAAAAAAGAATGCTCTAAGAAGAATTGAAAACAATCAAAATGTATACTTAAGACTCTTCAAGGAAAAGTGGCAATCACTTTTAAGTTTTAACACATTATAAACTTTTATGGATTATATTTGATGAAGGAAAACTGATAAAGATGAAGAAGCTTTAACCAGATGAAGCATTATCTGTATCCAAAAATTTTAAAATCATATCCGTACATCTGTTTTTGTGCCCGTTCTTTTAGCCAAAAAGTCCTTTTGCATGGTCCAATTTTTCAATAATGTTTATTCTATTCTGTGAATGTATTCAAATTTAAAGCGATAAATCAAATTGGTAATGATTTCGGCTTTATTTTGATTTAATAAATGTTTATATTTATATATATCATTCCCATCTGAATGATCACTGCTTTATTCACGGCTTTATTACCTTGACAGAATAATTAGTTAATAATATGTCTTAAAGTTTAATTAGATTTTGTTTAGGAATTTTATTTTTGAATCTGAAATTGCAATGCGTTTAAAAGCTTTGAAATTTATAAATGATTATGTAATGTAAATAAAATGTAATTACTGGTTTTAAAAAGTTAATGTATGTATAGAACATATATGTATCTGTATGTTTAGGAGAAAAAAATCAACAAGCAAATACGCCCCCGCAGAAAATTAGTTAAAAGCGAAACGCAAAGGGATTGAAAAGGGGAATTTTTGCAATGCTAAAAATAAAATATGAGGCATTAATATTCACACCCATCACATGAATAGAATGGCGGCAGATGGGCAACGATGGGCGTGTCCATCTATACATTGAAAGAGAAACACTGAGAAATGATGATAGGGAATGGGAGGTGGGGTGGTGGTAGAGAATGAGGCACTGACCTTTTGGCTTGGCCGCAACTTCCTGACGCCTCAAATTATGCCATAAAATGTTGCCCAAGGGATGAATTCATTTACAAACACACACAACACACAAACTGAGAGCAGGTTTTTGGGGACGAAGGAGGGAGGGGAGCTATACAAACACATTGCACACACACACACACACACTTACACCCACCCACAAACTCACACACACACACACACATCATGCCATTAAATCACCCAAAACAATGAGCTGAGCCTTGTGATCCTTGGGTCCTGCTGCGGCTGCTGCTGCTGCTGCTATTCCTGTTGCTGTTGCTCCTCACGAACTTTACCTTTACCGAAATTAATTTCATTTGAATTAAGCACCAGGCAATAATGCTGAAATTATTCACAGACACCCAGCCAGGATCCATACACAATCAACGCTCAATTCCCAGGCAGAAAAGGACACGGCCTCAAAGTTCCCCCTACCCCAAAATTCGAATACCGTATACCGAATTGTGTTTGCCAAAATGATGGGTGGGAATGGTAAAGAAAGGCGGTGGGAAAGGGGTAAGGGTGGTGAAGTGCCCAACGGTTGGGTTCGTGGAGGGGTTGGGGTTGGGGGAATAGAATTGAGTAGAACGATTTCTGACAGCTAATTGAAAACATTAAATTTTGCGTTCAACTTTTTGTGACTTTCGTTTAAGTAGATTTTCCGGTTAGATTTTGTGGCCTAACCGTCCCCGTCTCCCCTTTCCTCTTTCTCTATCTCTATCTTTCATTTAAGGTGTGATTTTTATTGCAAAAAGTTAAACAAGGTATTTGGAAACATTAAACAATTTTCCATTTGATAACATTTCTCTACTATTTACTTTTATACTTTTAGGTAAATAAAATTTATACATTTTCGTGGAACATTTTTGTTTTGTATATATTCCTTTTCCTTTCAATTTTAATAGGTTCGTCGAAGTGTATGAATATTCCGATTTGAAATCGTCTTCGATTCAGTTTCAATATGACAAAAAATAAAGTGATTGGTGGTTGCGAATTATTTGGCCATTGCTGAAATGAAAGTCAAGGATTAGCCTAGAAAATGTTTATAAAAGTAATGGAAAAAACTTGTTAGGGTGTTGCAAATTCGGTGTTTGACAGAGATTAGCTCTCTGTGTGAACCGCTTGGAGTTGTTTTCTTTTGTGCTGATGAAACATTTTGCCGGTTTGGTTTGACGGTTGTATTTTTGTATTTTTGGGCCGTCTGTCAGTCAGTTGGTCAGTCGTTTGAATAAATCGCTTGCCTTTGCATATTTAATGCCAACAAACAGACAGTCGAGAGACAGACAGAGTAAAGCAAAAGAGAGAGAGAGAGTAGGATGTCTGCCCAAGGGATAAATAATATGAAACATTTACACGCCTCCTCCACACTCTTTCTCATAACGTACACAGTTTTCGTGTGTAAGAATCTACATGAACATAATAACAATAATATTACATTATTGTTGCCCCTTACAGACGACGGTGTGGCCAGGATGAGAGAGAGAGAGAGAGAGAGAGAGAAAGAGAGAGGGGTGGTGGGTGCTAGAAGCAGTCCCCAATGACATTTTGTTTCGACAGTTGTTACGATTTTCTGTTTTATGACACTTGGCGAAGAGATTGCGCCCCAGAAGTGTGAGGCTAATGAATAAATATTTATAACAAAATAGGTAAAAAACTGACAAATTAAATGGAAACATCTCAATTATGAAAGAGATACATATATGTAACTATGTATATAGATAAATGGTGATGGAAACCAAACTAAAGATATTTTTTCGGTACTGACAATACAGATTATAAACCATTATGGAAAACAATGCCAGCCCAGCGACAAGTACTTGACCTCTTCTCACTTCTCATGCTCAAAGAATTTACCTTTTCGCGGTATGTCTTTTTGTGTTTTTTGTGTTGGCTCACATCCATTTAAGATGCTTAACCTGCACAGGTGGAGTTGCCCGGTTTGATTCCGCTTCCCTAGCTCCATACGAACATTCACATAGTCGTCCTTTTTGCTCGTCGTTGTCGTTTACATGTGAAATTTTTTCGCCTCAAGTTGATTGCATTTTTACCAGCTGCTGTAAGAACTACCACACACACACACACACACACACTGGCATCTCGACACAGACTGCCGCCTAGAACACCCTATAAGAAAACAATCCGTTTTCCCTCTTTGGCTGCTGTTTCAGCCTTTTGTATGCATCGCACGTTCGTTTTTGGTTGATTTCTTGCATTTCTCATGGCGGCGGTAGAAGAGGATTGACTGACTCTATGGATAGCAGTAGTGGTAGTCGATAGTGCATATATAGTTGTATGTATGTATATATAAATCCCTGGCATTGCGGGTCAATTTCATGCAACAGCGAAACGAATGAACCTGGACGACCTGGACAACGTCACGTATACGCGATTTCTTTATTTTTTTTTTTCGCCTTTGCCTTTTGCCAGATTGTCGTTGTCGTCGTCGTCATCGTCTACATCGTTGTGGGTTAAATTGAAGTATTGGGAGATGTGGAAAAATTTCATGGATGTTAGGCTAGTGTGGGCGTTTCTAGGTGCCAGTAATTGATTGTTCAATCTGTTCCAGATCAGCTAAAAAAAAAAACAAGAGAAGAGAAGAAAAACCCAAAAAATTGCTTACAATACCGTCACTCAAATGAACTGTAAGTTGTTTTGGAATTGACCCGCGCACTCTTATATACCATCCCTTATCCCCCGTCATCCCTCTAGCTTCCTTCCTCTGTCTGTTAGCAATTCGAATTGTTTACGCACAAACGATTTCTAAGGAGTGCAAATGAATGTTCTTACAATTGAAATTTTTACTTCTAATGAAGTTGCCTTTACTCCTCATTTGTATTCGGCAATTGTTTCTATCTATCTACTCCTTCTATATTCATACATACATACATACTTACATCTATAAAGATATATGTATGTCCAAAATTACAAATGGCTCGAAATAGTTAAATGTCCATTCAAAACAGAGTTTCGTTGCAGCTGTCACTGATTGCCTTGTATACTAAATCAGCATTTTCTATGACTTGACATTTGTTGTATGCAAATTGAACGTTGAGAGCGGGCCAAATGGCATTCAGTTTTTATTGCTGCCAAATCACTTTAGAGAAACTGGGCAAAAGTTCAACAAAAATTCAAATGACAATCATTGGGGCCGATGAGCCAGGCCTCGGCATTTAGCTCATCAATAAACCAAGTCAACAGAAATAGACAGATATACAACATCTGCTTAATAACGAAAAATTCTATGGAAATCAATTTGATTTGAAGATGCATTTTCCATCAACTCGTTTATATCCAAGTATACATGTGTCTAACTATTTTTATCCTTGCCCCGCCCCCGTCCACCCTCACATACACAATTTTCAATCAGTTTTTCAGTTTTTCAATGTTCAATTCCCCATAATCTGTAAGTTTTGGCTTTATTTTCATGTTCAGATTTCAACTATCTGAACAATGCATATTCATTTATGCCCAATGGACTTAACTGTGTCTGTATGCAGTCTGTTTTACTCTTTTGCATAAATTGGGTATATTCATTGGACTATAAGAGAGGGCAATCCAAATTGCTTAATTTAGTTAGTGAAAATTCTACCAAAAAGTATGCAATAGTTTTTTTTTCATGTGCATTTCAACATAGAGTAAAGTAAAGTGTAAGATTGCATAACATAAAAATCTTTAATTTGGAATTTGCATTTAACCCAAAAGAAGGAAATAGTTTTTTTTTTTCAAACCATATTTAACATTTGAGATTATTTTTTTTCTCTCTGAATTTTATTTTATATGTATATTTTCTCAGGGTAGAAACACTTTCATCAGAACCTTAAATTGCGTTATATCTCTGTGCCTTTTTTTCACTTTCTGGCACAGATTGTCCATTGAGCATTCATTTGGAGATTTTGGGCTCTGCTTTGCTTTCTGTATACAGTTCTTGCTGCTGCTGCTGCTGCTCCCCATGTCAAAAATTTGGACAGTTTGTCACTTTAATTGAATTTCCATGCAATATACAAAACAAAAAAAATAAATAAATAACCCAAAACAAAAAAAAAAAAAAAAGGACTGTAGTTTCACACAAAAATAAAGACTGCGAAAAGTTGTGCATAAATTTTTGCAGAAATAAAAAGAGAGAAGATAGTAAAGGAAAAACACACAAAAACTTGGGTTAATTTCTGCCATATGTTTATGTCTCTCACTCTCTCTTTGCCTTTCCCTTTTCCTAATTCTATTTCGTTTGCCTCGAAATGCAAAACATGCTTTTGCCTTTGCCTGTCTTGCCTGCCAGATGTTGCCTGACAAATTTACGCTTCTTAGGCATTTGCGGTGACGATTTCCGGTTTTCATCTAAACTAAAGAGCGCCAAGCTCCACCATTCCGTCAACTACCCAACGACCACCCCTTTTCAACTCTTGCTCAAGCCTACATAACCTCAAAAGCTTTGGAAAATGTCTGAGAAAATTCTTGTTACCGCTGGTGGCACGCGGTATATTGTCTACCTTCCGGATGCCGTGTTATGTTTGTGGAATGCAAAATATCTAACGCCCTGGCAAAAGTTGCTTAGGCAACAATGCTAAACAATAGCAACAACAATAACAACAACAAAAGCATCAGAAGCAGCATCGACAAGCACAACACAACTGTGTGTAGATACAACTACAATAACATTGACAACATTTTCATTGCAAATATCTTTGGGGCTTGTGTTGATGTTAATTAATCAGACAATGGAATTAAATTGTGAGGAAAATAAAAATCCAATTCAATTTACTACAAATTGAGTGCTGAAGTGAGCAGAATAGTCTGGGATGCTAAATGCAAATATCCTTCTAGGTATATCGAGTTGGCAAAGATCTTGCATTGGATGTCCTTTTATTTTATTTACATTATGCGAATGTAAACATTAGAAATTCTTTATGTCAAAAATGCAGAAAATTTCAAAATGAATATAGACGAATATAGACGATATATACTTGGGTGAACGAACTTCGATTTTATCTTTTAAATACTTAGTTTAGATCTTCCTTTAACATAACCAAACATAATTAAACATAAATAAAGTAGGATTCAAAGAACTTTTAAAGAAAACTTGAGGGTTTTACTTTGATCATTTAAGGGCTTCTCTCAACATGGGCTAAATTAATTTTACACTTAAAATTTTCCATATATTTCTTAAAAGCTATTTATTTACAGATTAGGTTAATACATAGACATTGTTGGAGATATTTAGTTGATAACACCGCAAACTGTCGAGATAAATGCCCGAAGATACATGACATATATGTACATAATGAAGAAGGAATGATAAGATAAGGTCAGAAATAATAAATTTCAACTGGAAAAGTGTGAGTAAAACGAAGTCGATAAGATAAGTTTGAAATTAGTTAAATAACGTGCAAAAAACGTTATAAAATTAATAGTTTCTTTCAATTTTTAGAAATTCATGGGCGTATGAAAAAGTCAACAATACAATTTATGTCCACAAAAAGGTAACACATTTGAAACTAATGTCATAGATAATCCATCATGGAATTAAATATGGAAAGAGAATACTATATCTATCATAAATATAAATGATTGCGCATTCTATAAGCCTCTCAAAATGAATCCTAAAAAGAATAATTGGCGAACAATTCCTTTTTGCCATTTTCATTTTTACCATGCCCCACAAATTGTCGTCTTAACACCTTGTAAAATATGGCCAGGATAAAGCTCAAGCTGTGTGTCTCTCTGTCTCTGTGTGTGTGTAAGAGCAAATAAAAGGTATTTTCTTTCTTTTTTTTTGTTGTTTTTGTTTGTAATACTGCCACCACACACAGAGAAAGGCAAAGACAAAGAGAAAGATCAAGAGAGGAGAAGGTCGATAGGTAAAGGGAGGGAAAAAGACAGGAAAAAGGGACACCACATAAACACTTTATATGACGTAGTTGGGGAGAACCTAAGGGGTTACTCGAGGGAAATCAAATGTCCAGCAACAAAGTGTCAATGAAATCAAACTGAGAAAGAGACGGCAAACCGATATGAACAGAAACGAGAATGAACGTAACGTATGAACGGGTCTGCGGGTCCTTAGCCAAAAAAAAAAAAGGAAAAAGTGAGAGCAAAAATGTGAGGAATAGTTTAGTAGTGCAACGTCCTACTGCCAAAGAGGCAAAAAAAAAAAGGAGAAGAAAAACCGCAATTCTCATCGTCTCACGCAGCACTTGGGCGGGCCAATTTCTCTGACTGTGTGTAACTACTAAATTTGTGTGTGTGTGTGTGTGTGTGTGCGAGAAATTTTCCAATTTCCGAAATGTTCAATTGGCCGAACAAAACGGCCCGCAGCCACAGAGAGACGACGTCGACAACTACCACCAACACCAACACCAAAGCGACAAGCAGAGGCAATAAGAGGTCCTTGTTGTTAGGTCCTTAGGCAAATTTGTTTTCTCTATTTAAGATGAACAGGTATAGATACATATATTTGTCTATACATACATACAATATAAATAAATATCTTTCAACAACTTTTCCGATTTTCGCTTTGGTCGACACAAAAATTTACTCCTCACACCTTCTCCCTCCTTCTCCTTCCTCCTTTTTCTGCCAACGGTATATATATATATTCAGTTTTGTTTAGCTTTTTAATTGGTTCCAATTTTCTTGAGAACTTTCTGACCTTAGACTGGGAAATGAAAATGAAATGAAATGCAAATTGTTTTTGGCTTAATTTGATGTGTTTTACTGAGATGGTGGTATTGGGGAGTGGGGTTGGTGTTGGGAATGCTGGAAAATTGTCGCATAAATTTTCCTGGTCTCATTTGAATAATTGCCGAAAATTAGACATAGAGAGAATCAAACAGTGAGAACAAGAGATGTTGAGAGTTAGAGGGGAATAAATAGATAATGCTGAAATATATTCATAGGCAACTTTTAGTTTAGATTAATGGGCATTAATATTCTTGATCCTGATCGAATTGCCTTGCCCCTGACCCCTTATTCACCTGTCGAAACCAATTGACCTCTCTACCGGGGCATTTCATTTGCTTTTTCCTTATTTTTTTTTTCTTTCTTTTTTTGGTCTTGGTGGTTTCCCTCATAAAGTTTTACGCATTCATTATGACCAAAACGTAAAATGGCATTTTTCCTTTGTGGAGCTGGGCATTTTTTTCCCCTGACTTTTCCTCCCGTTTTTCTCCTGTCCAGCATTAAATGGACGCCAACGTTGCCCGCCACGTAAATCGCTTGACTCTGCCTGTGGGTTGTGGATTGCTGCAAAGGGCTCTGCTTCTACTCTCCTCTCCCCTCACACAAGCCACCGCACTCGCTTTTCAGTTTGCCATGGTAATGTCAATAAAAATAAATACTATTTGACGTCGCTTGCTTATTTTCTTTTACTGGGTCATTGACTTGGCTTGTGGTGGGTAGATTTTCACTTTTCGACTGTGTGTGTGTGTGTTTGTATCTGACAGATATTTTACAGTTGATGCTATTCATGATGATGATAATGATGATAATAATAGACATTAAGTGAAGCATTGATGGAATTCTCTGGCGAGGGTAGAAAAAAAAGAAGTTTAAAACTAAATTTAAAATTTTCTAACAAACAAAAAAAAATTATATTACAAAAAGTCTTCTTATAAGAGAATAATATTTCAATTCAATCGGTGGTTACTGCATTAGCTAAGAAACATTGTTCTGCAACTTCTTTTTATCTTTATATTGAGCCATTTAGTTACAGATTTCTTCAATTGATTTGTATTTTGTATAAATAAACCATAAAGTTGTGCTAGGAAAACAAAACTGAAACATATACACATCAAATAACTCTTTTTTTCCGCTAAGAAGTAAGCTATAGAAAATGGTAAACTGTTTCTTGTATAGGTCATGTTAAGTATACACATATATAAATCTACAAATATATATATAGAGTTTAACCTATCCAGTTGAAAAAACTCTTCGAAATCTTTTTATAGTTTCCAAAAAAAGGAAAAAAATATTCAAATTATGATTACCGCTAGATAAGTTGTCCATTACGCTAAGAAGTATGCTATAGATACAGGTAATTATTGTGTTTCAGAGTCTTTTATATCCAAATTTAGACTAGACAAAGCTATAGTTGTCAAAGCAACATGAAAATGGGCCCCAAAATTATTGCACTAGACCCTAAATGATTTCAGGATCAATGAATAATGCTTACAACTGAAACTGAATTGAATTTACATCTGTTTATAGAATTTATTCAATGGATTTGCTTGTCATAAAAGTGTTATCCCATTGGCTAACGATTAATTTTAAGCTTGGCTGTGATTTTAATTGAATGAAAAAGGGCAGAGCAAGTCCAAAAAAAAAAAGAATGCACACACACTCTGAAAATCCCTATAGGAGGGAAAGAAAAAAAAAAAAAGAACAAAGAAAACAGGGGTAAGAGTAGAAAAGAGAAGCTTAAACTGAGTCTGACATTTGTAGGTTGTAAGTGCTTGTAAAAAAGAGGCAACCGAGAGTTGGTAGTCCGAGTCGAGGAGCGTCGGAGTCCATTGTCTTGTCTGCAGATGGTCTATCTATCTATCGATGCTGCAATTGCAGCAGCAGCAGCAGCAGCAGCAACATCATCCAACCTCTCTCTGTCTATCTTTCTCTCCTCTGCTCATTCATTCCTCTGCCTCCTCTTTTCTCTCTGTGTTGATTTAATTTATGGCCACATTGCATTGGTTGGTTGGTTTGGGGGTTTGGGACCGCCATATCAGATAAATGCGTCTGTTCTTTGGACAATATGAGCAAGTTGTTCGGTGAACGATTCGGGAGGGAAGTGATAAAGGGTATTTCGTCTCATATGTGGTGCATTCCCACTCGTTTGGCCGCCTCCCCCCCCCCTCCTTTCCCTACCCCGCCAATATCTCTTTTCGTTTTGTGCACTTCTTCACACTCACATTCTCTCACTTGGTGCCCATAAAAGTTTTGCGGTTAAATTTCCACATGCTGCTGCTGCTGCTGCTGCTGACCACCGCCACGACAAGGTAAACTCTCCGCAGTCCCGATGACGAAGTAGATAAGAATAATTTATGGTGATGCCACTTGAATTGTGTGCGTATGTGTGTGTGTGTGTTCAACATGCGAAAATTAGACATGCAGACAAATTTATTGGTCTCAACAAATCTTCATTTTTCATGAGCTTTGAGCTCTATTAAATTATTGTTTACACCAAAAAGGCATTAACTTCATATAGAAAATGAGTAGAAAACTAAGTTTTTAAAACAAATTTTTTATATTATCTTTTACATGAAATTTTTAATAAATATATGTATGCATATAAGTTGTTTCATGTGCTCACTAAAAGTTCTAAAGACAAATTTTCACTCATATTCTCTTTGAAAACTTTTGGAAAAAAATGTAATATAAGTAAGTTAATAATATGCAATTTGAACGCTTTGTGAGACTATTTTTTTTATTGCCAGAATGGCCTAAAGTAAAAAAAATAATAAAAAACTTAACAAAATTGTTATAGTTTTTGCTTTTGAGGTAGATGGTTCTTTAAAATGTTTAAAGTTGTTGCAGTTTGTAAATAGAGAGAAATAAAAGTCATTATATTCCTAACCAGAGACACAAAATAAAAGTATATATGATTGTGATCCATCTTCAAGGTCCATCTTCAGGTCAATCTTCTGAAAGAGAAACCAGTTGACGTAGTTTTCTTTCACTTTTATAATTGAATACAAAATGATTCAAATTAAACGTCGATTTCATAAAGCTTTTCAAAAATGTTGAAATCTCAACTTTGAGTCGGTTTAACTTAAAAGAATAGAACTTTTAAATGATTCAAAATAAACAAATGATTCATTAATAAACAAATAAACTAATGAATAAATCAATAAACAAAATTAAGGAACATTTAAGTCCAGAGTTTGTGAGCGTTAATTATTAAAGGGTATACCCAAGTCGGTAATATCGATTTACACCTTTGGTTTATATTTTCAAATACATGGCAAATTACATGGTCGTCTCTGTCTTTTTATAGCCCCGACCTTCTCTAACCCGACAGTAATTTCAATCGCCTAGCCTTGTTCCGCCTTCAACTAATTAACTTTGAACGTGTGTTTAACGACGTTGAAATGAACTACCAAAAACAGACACGAGGCTAACTACATGGAAAAGATAACGACGACGACATACACATACAGAAACAGTCATTATCATTCCTCACACACACACACACACACACACACACGCACACACTGCGTCACACACACACAGACACAAATTGAAGGATATAAGGACACGTGACATAGTCGAGTGGCATAGCAAAGATTGACATAATGACTATGAAACGCCCAAATGATTGGGCCATAGCCGAAAAACACGCAAAAGCAGGATCTGGCAATTATGCGGAAATCTAAAAAGGATAATTCGAAACAGAAACAGGCACCCTAACAAAAATAAAAGAGGGAGGGAGTGCAGCTGCAGAAAGAGAAGTCGGGAATTAGGTGATACATAGACTAGAAGGAGGCTTTAAAAAGGGAAAAGAAAATTTCATTAAAGTTCATAATCGTAATCATTATAATCTCCTGCTGTGCCATTGACTTGACTTGTGCGTGTGTGTGTGTGTGTGTGTGTGTCAATGTCCTGTGTGTAAGTGTCCTGCAGACAATTCCTAGGAAACTTTGTTTTTTTTTTCGGGTGGGAAGAGGGTAAGAGAGGGTCGGTCGCTGGCAGCGGCTTAATGAGGCTTTCAAAACAATTATGTGTCCGTAATGGTGTCAGAATATGGGAATTTCTCTGCGTGTGTGTGTGTGTGTTCGTGTGTGTGACATTATTAATATTTAAGACCTTTAGATATTTATGTTAGTTTCGTCTTGTTCTTCTTTGTTGTCGTCCTCCTCTTGGTCTCTTCTTTCGTTTGCTTAAATCAATTTGAATAAATTTACTCTCTTCTTGGTTTCATATAATTTAATGAAACCATTTTTTTTTTTGTTTCTGGGTTTTCATGGTTTGTGTCTTCGACAAAAAAGAAAACCCCAGCAAATGCGTCAGAAGATTTTCAAGGCGGTGGAAACGGGGACAAGGCCCAGGTCTGAAAGGGTGTTGCAACTATGAACGTATGTATTTGTTCTGCCATTTAATATGAATTAAATTTTAGAATTCTTGTACGGTCAGCATCAACTAAAAACAGCTTCTTTTCTATTGTCCTTGCCAAACACATGCACACACAAATACGGAGAAAAAAAAGTGCAGCAGCTATATATGTATATATATCCATATATATATATACATATATATATTCTTTTGTCTGGTCAAAAAACGTATAAAAGCAAAAATACTAGAGACTCAACTATATGAAATTGCATCCTAGTCTTTTGTTTAATTTTTATGAAAAGGATATTTGATATAGATTTTCATTGTGCATTTTATACCCTTTCACAAGAGAGCATTTTAGCTTTGGTTGAATTATTTGTAACGGTAAGAAATATCACAAAAAAAATTTGAAAATGAACCAGG
The DNA here is from genome assembly GCF_018902025.1 of Drosophila willistoni. Lineage (NCBI taxonomy): Eukaryota > Metazoa > Arthropoda > Insecta > Diptera > Drosophilidae > Drosophila > Drosophila willistoni. Next base: position 7,238,289 of record NW_025814057.1, read on the forward strand.
AAGCAATATAGAGACTAAAGTAGTTACTAAAGTAGAGACTAAAGTAGAGACAAAAGTAGAGACTAAAGTAGAGACTAAAGTAAAGACTGAAGTAGATAAAAAAAAAACAACAAGTAATTTATAGTAGAATTAAATTGTCTATTGAGAGAAGATCATGATTTTCCAATAAAGGTTTTAATTATTTTATATGTTTAATTATTCAATATTATATTGAGATAATTTGCCTTATCCTTAGATCTGAAGTTAGTATAATTTTCACATTATTCAATTCTATTGATTCTGATCAATTAATTGTATTTAGTAGTTAACCAAAAGAGGGTATAGAAACTTTCTTATAGTCATTTGGTAGCCTTCGTCTCCTACATGGTTTTTGTTTGTTAGAGTTTCAGTTAAAGTTTATTTAAAGTCAAAAACAATTCATCATGAAGTTTTTGCTCAAGTTATTCTTCGTACTTATCCAAAAATTTATTATTTATTTACCAAAAAGATTTTTGTCTCTCACCCCAAAATAAAAATTAAATATGCAAAATGTTGTCCTTAAAGTTTGCTTAAGTTCGGGCTATATTCTAACCCTTTCACTCACTTACTCTCTATCCCTCTCTCTCTCACCTCTCATTCCCTGTGTGTGTGTGTATGTGTGTATTAAAACCCTTTTTTGGTTTGTGTTTTTGTAAGGATTTAGCCAACGATTTGAGGCTTGGCCCAGTCATTTAAAGTCTTTTTGGGTTAAAAGTGTTTTAGGGTTTTTCTTGGCTAACCGAAAATGAGATAGACAGAGAAAGAGAAAAGTGGAAACAGAGAAATAAACAGAGAGAGATAGAAAGAGATTGCGAGAGATATAGAGAGAGATAGTGAGAGATATAGAGTAAGAGAGAAAGAAAGAGGAGCAAATCGTTTGAGTTGAATGTCAAAGTTGTGTTTTTTCTTTTGTGGTGGTATTAGTGTAAGTGTTTGTTGTTGTTGTTATTTTTAGTGCTTAATGTGAAAACATTTTAATCATAGTTAGGTTGAAGTACCAGGACCGGCAGAAGGGAATTTTACCTTTTATAAAATGTTTATATCAATGTTAAGACATAACGACAAACTTTTTGTCAAAGAAATAAATATTTCAATTAATAAAACATTAAGATATTTTGGCTAAGGATTTGCTAATATGAAAGTATATTTCAAAACGGTGCTTAATTAGATTTCATTCTTGTTTTATAGTTCAGTTAACAAAGTTAATTTTCCTTGAGACTTGTGTTGTTGCATCCTGGGAGGATTACTTCCTCATAGCCTTTAGCTTAGAATTAGTCTCTGGGTGTTTGTTTTGGAAAATGTTTTGAAACTCATTTTCAATATAATAGTTTTTTCCTTGGCATGTTTTTAAGTCTATTGTATAACTTTAATTTTCCACTTATATTGAGCATTCATTGAGTTTCATTGAGCTTTTCCTTTTCTGCTTTTATTCATCCGTTTTAGCGGGAAGGCAAACATTTTGGGATAACCATAAAAAAGGGGGCTTTCCCCTACTTTGTGTGTGTTATATATGTGTGTGAGTGTGTGTGTGAGTGTGCGTTAAGGGTGTATGTATTTCTTGATTCCCTGCTGGTTTCTATACCGTCTGCAATCATAAAGGGAACTGGAGTATATACAGCTAAAAGAAGCCTTTGCTGGGTAACCTTTAAGTTATATCTTCTTGATCAGCAGTCAAGTCGATTGATGGTATGCTTGTCATGGAAATAAAGGCTAAGCAGTTACAGGGTATCCCAATGTTCTTGATTTGTATCGCTTAGGGGATTTTTTTTTTTTTTTATTGTTGTTTGATTTGAAAGATGTGGAAAGGGAAGGGCATAAAAAAGGGCTAAGGATTTGGTATTAGTAGGGGATTTCTGTTTTTTTTTTTGTATACCCAAACCAACAATTGTTGTTATGTTTATTGGAGAAGCGCAGGGGCGGGGCTCTGCCTCCCTCACCCGCCCTCCGCCTTGTCGATTTGCATGAAAAAGTATTAGGCGACAAATGCTTGCACTTTGTATGTGTTTGTGTATTGAAGATTACGTATACGCCATGTTTATACATTTGTTTGTTCTCTTTTTATTTTGTTTGTTGGTTTTTGGGTGACAAATTATGCAAATGATATGATGAGGGAGTGAGGGACTCAGATAGGCGGTGGGTGGGTGCAGTTGGGGGGGCATACAACGTTTGGTTTTGTTTTTTTTTTTTCCTTTTTTGGCCAGATGTCTGTGTCCATTTCACCCACAATTTCATTCTCTTTGCTTTTTGTGACTTAATTTGGTTTGCGTGTCGAGGCCATAAACAGCTTCACACAATAAACTTGTTGACATTTTTGTTTCGTTTGTGTTTTTTTTGTGGTTTTTTTTTGGTGGGTGCCGAAAGTCAAACAACACTTCATTAGTAGCCCTCCGCTTCTACCCGCGTTGCTTTACAACGCATTTCTGGTATTTGTTTATAACTTAATCTACACGAAATTAGAATTGTAGCTGGTCACGCACAGCACGACCTCACAAGTGGGCGGCAGGGAGGGGGTGGGTTTGAAATGAAGGGACTTAATTTGTTTACAGAGAAGAAGTTTTAGTATTGTTTTAAAAAGAGATTCTCATGGTCGGTCTCTCTCTCTCTCTTTCTCTGTCTCTATTTAACTTGTCTCAACATTTCGCATCCGTTCCCATTCTCTCTTTGGGCCATAAAACGCAGCTCCTGAGTTTATTGCAGGTACGTGCCATGAATTATTGTCAACACTCGCCGCCAAGTTGAGATTAACAAACATTCAAACGTCTGACATTTGACTGCCTTTTTGCTGCTGCTGCTGCTGCTTTTGCTGCAATGCCTTGTCCACCCCTCCTTCTCTTTCAATTCCCCCGCCAACACATTTTCCTGCACACACACAGACACACTTTTCCCTGAGCTTTGTCTTCTTCTATTTCTACTACTTTTGCGTGCAAAATTGATGAGCTTGTAGAACATGTGTCTGTGCGCTTTTATTTATGGTTTTCCATAACAATTCAGCGTAACATATGTGTCTGAGCTTTGTTGATTGAAGCCAAACGGTGGGTAAAACGAGACCATCGCATATATGTGTGTATGTGTGTGCTGGTGAGCGGGGCTTACGGGGGGTAAGGGAAATTGGATAAAGTATGTCTAGCAGCGAGCGAGTACATTTAACTCTCTAAAGTATATATGCATATTAGGTAAGTAGGTCACAGTCATACGAAAAGTTCATTTAAATTTCACTTGCTTAAAGAAAACAAATTTGCCTAAGACAACGAACGAAAAATCTTTCTTTTTGTGCTACAAAATGTATGTGTGGCTGTCACTTTACACGACTCCCAGCATTTGCCATACAAAATGCAATGAATATATTTCAAATACATAGATTAGTAGTAGAATTTACTTGTCTTTAATATGAAATAAATTTCTTTTCTTTATTTCATCGAATTTATATGTTTCTTTGAGAGAGCAAATTTAACTTTTGGTAAGACTAGCAGCTATAATTCTATGATAAAATTGATGGAATAACAAATTGAAACCATGTATGTGGGCTGAACATCTTCCTTCGCTTTGTAGATCGTTCTATGTTTTCGCTGTAAGTAGGTTAAAAATAACTTTAAAAACGTTCAAGGTTATTGCAATTTTGTCACGATCGTCCCTTTAACTGAAAGTTTAATTTAATTGTTTCATTGAACTAGTTAGTCTCTTCTTTTAGTCTCCTTTTCACAATTGAAAATAAGAAAAGATGCCACTTTTGGTCGAGTAAGTGCACTTAATTCTCCCTTTCAGATGGCGTGACAAACTTTTCTAATGAACGCCCATTGCAAACTAGACAAATTTTCACTTTTTTAGTGCTCAGCACTTACTTTCGCTTTTACAACTCCTTCACATTTTCCGTTGCTGCTTTTGCCTTTTCTGCATATTAATAAAAAGAATGACATGAACCACAAAACAAAAAACGAAAAAGTGAAAAAGAAAAAACGAAAAGTTGGATAGGAAATAAGAAAAATTCCTTCACAACTTGCAACTGTCTTGTGGCATTTTTCATCATTATGCAAAGACAAATTTCGCTGACATTTTCTGGGCTTGTCGCTCAAACAAAAAAAAAAAAAAAACGAAAACAAAAGAATGAGCATAAAATGGCTGGTGGGGAAGGGGAAGGGAACAAACGAAAACTTAGCCAGGATGCTACTCGGTTATCCTTGAAACAAACAAGAAATGCAACTGACTGACAGCTGTGTGACATTTGTTAAGCAGAGAAGAAAGCAAAAAAAGAAACTTTCAAATTTCCTTTCCTTTTTCGTTTTCTTTTTTTTTTTGTTCACTAATTAGCAACCGTGCAATAAAAATATTAACCAATGAAAACGAATAATAACAAGAACAAGAAGGAATACTTTCATTATCCCTTGACTATATAAGTAACTTTTCATTTTGCTTCCCTTTCTTTTGCTTCTTTCACTTTCAAGCTATAATAGCATTAAATAAATCACAAAAGTCCAATCTTTATGGCACTTTTCTTCTTTAGCCTTTTCACGCGTTTTACTACTGCAACAGCTTCTGGAGGAATGGTGGGGGGAAGGAGGAAAGTGTGAGGTAAAAGTTGCCACGTCAACTAAGAGAAAGCAAACGCTCTGAGTGCATTTTGTTGATTTATAATACAACAAAAAAAAAAAAAAGGGAAGAAAAAACAAGAGAAAAAATATATAAATAATGTTTTAAAACATATTACATCATAATGAATGCGCGACGAAAGGGCAAAACGTAGACACACAGGAATGGTGGAAGGTGGGGAGGGGCTAAAGAGCTTGGCTTAAGAGGGGGCTGGCGGTGTGTTGAATAAAACGCTTCGTAAACAAGTTTCGAGTGAAATAATAAAATGCGCTCTTTATGCATTTGCGCTCACCTTGCAATCATCCCCGAACAGCCCCCGCCACGTCCCACCCACCCCTCTCATTCATCTGTCCTCTGCCTTCCTTTGTATAACGCGTGTTATGTAATAGTTTTCCAGCTTGGCATTTTTCGAAAAGGCAAGCTGTCGTCAGCGGGCAAGAGAGAGAGAGAGAGAGAGAGACAGAGAGAGGTTCTTTGCCAACTTTTACCCAGCGCGTTAAAAATTTTCAGCATATTTTTCCACTCCTGTGTGTGTGTGTGTGTGTATAAGACGGTGACGGAGACAGAGAAGGAGTCGAGGCAGAAAAAAAAAACTTTCCATCCGTCTGCACTTGAACAGAGCAAAAAACACTGGCGGCACACTGGGCTAAACGAAAAAACCAAAAAAGGAAAACAGTAGAAGAATATTTCTTACTCCCTCTTAAATCCCCGTAAAAGCAGCCACAAAACTTTCAACCAAACAATTTTGACACCTGAACCATTTGCCGCGCTCGTTGACAACGGACCCCTGGACCGACCCACCAACGGGCCGAGCGACGGACCGCCCAACCGAACCGACTAACCAATCCTCTAGACCAACAGCCACGACACAACAAATAACAAAAAAAAAAAGGCAAACAAAAATGGCATAACTTTAAAGAAACCGCTTGGCATGTGGTGTGGCATGAAATATAAATGTTTGGTTAACATTCATTTCCATTCTCCTTTTTTTTTCTTTCGTTTTTTATTTGTTTCACTCACTTTCTTTTTCAATTGAAATAAAGCCATAACAGAAGTTGGAATTGAAATTAGATTTAGAAAATTCAAGTGAAGGAAAGAAAGACTTTCAACCAGTTGCTAGATCGTTATCTTTCAAGAGGATTTCGTCATACATTTAGCTACAAATTAAAACTAAAATCATAACTTTCAATTCAATTGGTTTAAACTGCAAATTGGAAAAACAAATATATTTTGTTTAGCCACCTTCGTTTGATTTCCCATCCTTTCAGTATAGGTTCACCTGTAAAAATGAATTTACCTGCAATCAGATTAGATTAGATTATAAAATTCATTAACATTAAGGATCATAAACCTTTCCGAAGTTTTTTATTTAATATTTCATGCAAATACTCTAAAAGAACTAAATGAGAAACTCGGAACTTCGACTAAAATAAATAAAGTATTTAATTCTTTAACCTGATCGATAAAAATGTGCTTAGAGTTCAAATTAGCTAGAAGCCGCTATAAAATATTGAAATTTCTCAAGGAGCTGTAACCTTTGAGGATAGCTAAACAGAAACTTTTAAAATTAGAAGACTTTATCAGAAAAATTTTTAAATATTGAATAGCTTGTTTGATCAGAATAAAAATTATACACGATCAACAGGCATAGCTTGATCCTAAAACAAAAGGTGTAAGAGAAACGATTTCTAGCTTTTAAATTAAAACTTTGCTTTTCACTTTTGACTTTAAGTCAGTTTTGCTTTTTTTTTTTTTTGCTTTTTTCTCTCATCTCTTTCATTTGCAAATGTCAAGCTTAGTTTGGCTCTTCTTCTCCCTATTGGCTTTCCATTTGACCCATATAATTTTCCATTTACACATGAAAATGCTCTTTTCTGTTGTCGTCGTGTCGGAATCGCTCAAATGGAAAAAATTCAGAAATTCTTGGTTGGAGGGGGGTGCCCGACCGCCCGATGGAAGAGCGAGAGGAGGTGTGAGATTTGTAGATGAAGTGGTGTGGGTGACTGGTTGAACGAGCGGGAAGTTCAGTGAGTTGAATTGAAAATCATCAGCATCAACATCTGAACATCTGGAATTGAGTGGCAAAGCTGTAGCTCTTGCATGTATATATAAAGCCTTTGCTGGGTTGATTAATGCGTCTTGTCATAATATTCCTGTTGATTGTGTGATGAATATACTACACACTCTCACTCACTCTCCTCTCTCTCTGACACTTTCTGACTCTGTCGCTTTCTCGCTCTCCTGCAGCACTCCTTTTGGCCCAAGGAAGAGGAAACTGAGAAAGGAAGTTGCTGGCGTTGCTGGCTGCTGCTGCTGCTGCTGCTCCTGTGTAAGTGGGCAAGGCTATTATGCTTACTCTTCATTGCAATTTCCTGTCCTTAGTTGGCGATTTGCATGCTGATCTCATTAGCACAAAACAAGTTCATCTGCGTCAACTCACCCCTCATTCCTCACTATGCCCTTCTCTTCACGTGCTCTTGGTGGCATGGCAAGTTGCAAGCTGCATCATTTGCATGCAAATGCCGTTGACATTTTCCAGCAATAGCAGCAACAGCAGCAGCTTTTGTGCAACGCTTTTGTTGTGGTTTTGTCCAAGGGACTTGAAGTTGGCTTTGGCTATGGCTTTTGGATTTTTCACTGGTCACTGGCCACAGTTGGCAACTGTCGTTGACACTTTTGGCCAATATTCACTGCACGCGCGAGCGCAGCAAAAAAAAAAAAAAATACAAAAAACCGAAACGAAACGAAAAAGAAAACGGACTAGGGAGGGCGGGAAAGCGAAGTGGCCAAGTGGCCTGGTCGTTTTTATGAAAACTTCTTCTTTGTGTTTTTGTTGTTGTTTGGTTTTGTTAGTAGGAAATTGTCGTTTGAGTTGTTAATTTTTATTGAGGCTTCTTTGGACAGTCATTAGAGAGCTCTTAAGCAAGATAGTAAATATTTTGTTCTTAACTTTTCGCTTTTTCTTGCGAGGGCTAACAAAAAAGTTTACAAAGCTTAAGCAAAATTAAGCTTTTAACTTACCAAGTGTTTTCTTCTTATTCCACTCAAAGACAAAGTCACTTAAGGACCACAACATTCTAAAAAAATTAAGTAAGTAAGTCGTCTCGCCGACTTGGGTATACCATACACCAGGTGAAACAAATATTTAAAATTTCGAAAAACAAATGTATGTCTATTAAATTGTTTTAACATGCCCCCATACCATATGCTATCACGCTCACTCTACAAACACACGAGCACTCTAGCGCCGCCGCTAGCCAACGGCCAATTCTGCCCTTATGGATCGCGTAGCAAAGTACGTTCATACGTATATTTTGCATGTTTCTAGTCCGATTTCAAACAAATTTGGTAGTTTGATAGAAATAGATAAGATTTATTAGTCTGCTAAATTTGATCGCGATGGTCAAAAAATTGCAAGAGCCAATCGGTTTTTTCTAAATTATGGAGGCATAAGTGGGCGTGGCAACATGTTAAAATATATATATTCTGCGCGCATACTAAGCCAATATACATACTAAATTTGGTGACTTTAGCTTTGTTAGTTTTCGAGAAAATGTGTTTTGTTTAATTTTCGGGGGCGGAAATGGGCGTGGCAAAATTTTTAAATAGTCAATATATGCGCGTCTATTAGGCTAGCTTACATACCAAATTTAATGTCGGTAGCTTTCATAGTTTTTAAGAAAATCAGAGTTATGTAAATTCCGGGGGCGGAAGGGGGCGTGGCAAAAAGTTGGAACAATTATTTTCTGCGCGCTAACTAAACAAGTATATAACCCAAATTTGATGTCTCTATCTGCCATACTTTTTAAGAAAAACAGTTTTATGTAAATTCCGGGGGCGGAAGGGGGCGTGGCAAAAATTTGAAACAAACTCGATAAGCGTACATACTACACGAGACTGCATACCAAATTTGGTGGCTCTAGCTCTTATAGTCTCCGAGATCTAGGTGTTCATACGGACGGACGGACGGACGGACGGACGGACGGACAGACGGACATGGCTAGATCGACTCGGTTTTTGATCCTGATCAAGAATATATATACTTTGTGGGGTCGGAGATGCTTCCTTCTGCCTGTTACATACATTTTGGCGACTTTAATATACCATTTCACCCTATGGGTGTATGGTATAACAACTCTCGCCGCAAAAATAAAAAATAAAAACTAAGTAAAATTTATTACGTTTGAGTTTTACCTTCATTTTCCTTTTTTTTTAGTTTAAGCCTACTTATGGGGTTAAAGCGTATTTAATTGAATTATCAAAAAAGTTGAACAGAAAGAAAAAGGTAAGCAATCCGCTTAACTAAAATATTACTCATACGCAATGTTGTTTACTGTTGTTGCCGATGAAAACTCTCAACATTTTGCTCCCTGTTTGCCATGAACAGAACAGAAAAAGGTGAAAGCCCATTAAAGTTCTACACTTGAGTGCGCTGGGCACAATTAAGCCATACCTATATATATATTTGTGGTTTGGCAAAAAAGAAAACAATAAAGAATAAAAAAAAGGACACAAACACCATCCCCTCCTTGTACAAGGCCCAAGGCCAAGTAACCAAAAAGTCAAGTCAAAAAGCAACAAGAGAAATAGGAAAATAAACAAAAAATGTAATTTGCGCCACTTAACAACAAAATGGACAGTGGCCATTAATAATTCCATTTTCCGGGTGACGGCGGGGGATGAGATAATAAGGAAATATGACTAAGGGAAGACACCTCCACCGCTACTTCCCCGAGTTCGCCTCAGCCATTCAAAGCTCTACGCGTTGACCACGAAATGGGAAATTAAAAGTAACAAAAAAAAACAAATTTTAGAAAACAAAAATATGTAAGATTTAACACAAATAAAGGAAAAAAACAGAAGTAAAGATACAAGGCCAAAAATGTAGAGAGAAAAAAAGAATGAGAAAAGTAAAGGAAGAAGAGCATGGGGCAAAGCCTAAACAGAATTAAATAAATATTTTAGTTCTCTGGCATTTGGATAACCTGGCTAAAACAGAGAATCTCTCTTTCTGTTTGTCTTACGAAATTCTTGCCTTGAAATAGTTTTCAAATTGAAATGCTTAAGCTGTAAATTGCAATTGAAAAGGAAAGAATTTTGACTTATAAAAATCATGTAAAATAAATTGAAATTCGAGGATAAATACTGCTCATCGACTGTGAGTTAGATCGGTCATTGAAAGTTTACAAAATTTGACAAATATTTATAAATATAAATTAATTTTTAATATTATAGAAATGAAATGACCTACTATATATACACATATGTACATATATGTATCCTCCTGTACTTGATAGGAGCTTGACCTAATGATACTCAATTCATTGGCTTTCACTTGCGTAAAATGTTCACTGAGTATGCCATGTTTCCTGTGTTTTTTTTTTTCTTTTCTTGCCGAGTTTTTCCTGTTACATTTTTCTTGTCTTTATTGCACTTTTCTCACATTGTTTACGGTGATGCGGAACATCTATGTACTTATATATATATTCTTGTGTCACTAATGAGCAAGGACATTAAATAAAATGTTTGCAGCTTTGGCCAATGCCAGTGAACAAGTTTTCAGATTTTGCCCCACCGCCCACGTAATGCTTTAGCAACTTGAGGCTAGTGGCGACTTGTAATTGATTTCTAGGCTTGTTGCGGTTGTCTTGCTTAATGTTTCAACAAGGACTCGCGAGGCACTTTCCACCACTACAATACAGCAACAGGAACAACGGCAACAACAACAACAGGGATATGAATGAGACTGAGCGGAAAGGAAGAGAGGGCACGGAAAGTGGCGAAAAAAACGTCTTTTCAAATTTAAAAATGCCTAAGAGCGTCACTTTGGCACTGCGCCAGGAACCAAGGCAACCAGGCAACCAACCAACCAGCCAGTCAGCCAACCAACGAACCAACAGGCAGCCAATGCTAGTACAAGACCAGGACAAGGACCAAGGCAAGAAAGCCTTTTGGTTAAAAGGCAGAAAAACGAGGCAAAAGCAAAGGATAGTCGATGAGTGAGTGAGAGATGAGGAGATGAAGAAGTGTTTGAGAGGAAAAAGAAATGGCAACTGTGTTACAAACTACTGAAAAACTTGTTATCTTAATGGATATTTTGTACTTCGTTTGTGGTATAGAAATTGACTCACTCTGTTCGTGCCACCGGCCCAAGGCACTTTGGCTCGTTGCGATGGGATGGGCAAAGATAGTCGGCAGCAACGGCGGCGGCGGAAGAAGAGCGGGCAAATAGAAAATACCAAAAATAGAAGATAGGTAAGGTACATCATCTCTATCTCTCTCTCTCACACACACACAGTGTGTGTGTGAGCCAAAACGAAGATAAATCTATCATCGGTGCCAACCTGCTGCCAGTCGCCTGCTGGAAGCTGCTTAGATGATGCCTTGAATTCTAATCAACAGCTAATTAAGTGACAAATTAAATATAAATTAAAAACAATTCGAATCAAGTGGATTAGATAACAAACAGCAAGAGGAATAGGTTGAGAGAAGTGCCATTTACTTTTAATTAAATTAAACTTTTACAAGACAACTTGTTTGGGTGGTGTCCCTTTGTGCATATCAAATGAACTGGAAATTGTAAAGTTGAAAAGTGAAAAAGTCTCTTACAAAAATTAATTAAGTTTAATAACTATGCGATACTGCCATTTTGAATAGAGTATTTCAATGGCCAATATTAATAGAGTCATGACATAGCTAAATATCAATATCAATAAAGCAGAGCTCACTGTATCCATGTCCACCTAAATAAAAGATAAAAAAATAGATTAAAAGCAATTACCCATAAATTTGCATAGCTTTACATGTAAATCGGAGGTCTCAATCTTTTTTACACATGGCGGTTTACGAGAATGCCAGATATTGAAATGATATTTCAATATACCCGTCTCTGTAACGCGTCGCAGACTTTAAATGTCAAATGATACAGAAATTAATCTCAATGTAATGTATGTGTTATATAGTCTATTACTTACCCATAAGCAATTGCCTTGCGCATGGGTGAATTCTTTTGCATAATATTCACTGTCTTTTGAGGTGGAAACATGCTGACTTCGGTTAAATCACAAATTTCACGCTCATCAAAGGTCTCCGCAATGATACGATAAGCAGCAGCTACATCTACATGAAAAGCGAAACCTGGAATTAAATTAAAAATTATAAATACTCATGATTTTTTATGTGATTTCTTTCAATTCGATAGCTTTTGTCCCAAAAAATCTTGGCGAAAAGTCCGGAGAGTCTGGATACCCACTGAAATTTCCATATTTTGAATAATTTTTTACTTTTTTCATCTCTAAAACTAAGTTTTCTGCGAGGTCGTGCAATTTCGATTAATTCTCATTCTGACAAAATGCCTTCATCTATTTTTCTAGATCCGTAGAAGAGGTAAAGGACATTCTATAATTTTCACTCACGTTCATGCTTAACTCTTTGTAGTCCAGTATCAGGATCTAACCAATTAGTAGCCGCATTGTCCTTGGCATGAGCCCCAGTCTCGTGACTGTGAACAATATCACGATAAGATTTAGCAGTTTCACTTGCTCCAGTTTGTGTTGATTCCGATTCTTCATCAGCAGCTCCACCACCAACAGATCCACTAGCTCCTTCATTATCTTTACTAGGAGGTAAACTAGTTATTTTCTTGGCATATAACTCCATGGAAACCGGATCTTTGGTGTGCTAAGAATAAGAAACAAATATTTAAACCAAATACTTCTAAACCTGAAAAACTTCTTACCAAAAAGTAATCTCGATTATAGAGTATATCTTCTACGCCCACTTGTAAAGAGCTATGAACCAAATCACTTAGAGTCTTAATTGTTTTCGGTTTCTCCATAAGCAACGTGCCAACAATACTGGCCGAATAGAATTGATAGATGGAAAAGGAGAAAAGCAAACTAGTGATAACAATGCAACGGCCCGAAATGAAACTGGTGGAGAAACCTAAACCCTGTTGACAAATTATGCCAACAAAAAATAGCACCGACTCTAAGAATAGGCCCACACGTTCAGGGGACTTGCCATTGCCGCCATGCTGTGAGCGACGTAGATTGACATAGTTCTTTAAGCGTATGAGGCAACGTTGAAAAAATGTTCCAGTGATTGGTAAAATCTCTACAGAAATTCTCGATAAATTGTCGTCTTCTGGCTTTGCCGCAGCACTAACAGGTTGAGATTGCTGCTGCTGTTGTTGTTGCTGCTGCTGCTGCTGCTGCTGCGGATGATGATGATGACGATGATGGCGATGATGATGCATTTGTGGTGCTCCGCCCTTTGGTTTAATTAATGCAGCACCATCGTGGGGCACTAATTTCCATTCAATTGTCGTCAATAACCACAAAATGAATACTGTGAATACACCGCAAATGACAATCAGTATCCAAACATCGTTGGTAAATGGTTGCAAAAATACAATACGATCCTTTTGCGTATTACGTGGATGTCGAAAGATGAAACATGGTCGACTCGACCAACTACGGCCAGCAACATCGATCCACTTATGCCTTTCTAGCCAATAGAAAATTGGTGCTCCACCAATATCCGTCTCGTTGCGTATGAGTGCCCCAATCATGCCATCGTAACGGCCATTCTTCACATAGCCCCATGAGGATGTGCGGGATAGGACAAATGTCCAGTTGAACATGTCACGGACGGCCATCAGCAGATTGAAATTGAAACGATTCATCGTATCGATGTGACCCGATACCGGGTGCGTTAGGTAGTACATCAAAGTGCCCGTCATGTTCTTGTTGGTCACCTGCCAAAAGGATGCAAAGCAGACGTAACCAGTGGTGGGGTAGCAAAAAACAAAAAAAAAAGCAAAATACAAAAAAGGGCTCCAGCATTGACCGTTAAGGACTCTTACCACAACCATGCAACGGACTCTGGCATGCTGCATATTCTGGCGACGCAACACCGTCGATGTGGTACGAAACCAACTCTGTAGCAACAGTCCATGTGTTGGCGTAAAGCTGCCAATTTCCGTTAGATTGACATGACCGCCATAGTTCAGGCCGGGATTCCTAAAAGCATTTCCGTCACCAGAAGAAGTAAGGAGTAGATAATAAAAGTTCATCATGTTTATCATGCTTTCGTAAACGGGTTATGGTGCGTATATGTATACATTTGTCTCTCTGGTGTCAATTCGAGTAAGGATTGAGACTCCGTTTAATTGATTGTGACCTTTTCAAAGTGACTTAAGCTATCGAGAGTTCGATAAATTTGTTGTAAGTATAGGCATAGTTTTTTGTATTGGAATTTTTTAATAATAGTTTACTTGGCTTAAAATTAGTTTAGTTTTTCAGTTTATGTAAAAGACTTGAGCAAAAGAATTTCAACTTTTCTCTTACCAAACATCATAGAGTGTATAACCAACTCCCATGTTGGCTGGCATGCTTTTGGCCAAAGTTAATTCAGTGTTGATATAGAAATTAAGTCCCTCCATAAAGCTCTCAATGGAGATAAGGTCATCAGTCTGCTGCAGCAGGAGCTCTGATGTCTCAATTTGTTGAAAATTCGCTTTCATATGCAGCGCATAATCCTCCATCAATAGCCAGTGAAATTTGTCATTAAAGTACATCTTGGCGGAAGCCTTTGCGCAAAATGTTGACTGAGTTGAGTACTTAATATTCATAGAAAAGTTCCACTCCCTTTTTTGCTTTAACAAATCCCCGTGTCTTTGCATCACTTACCAGCTCGAGAAAGCGACGACTTAAAGGTCCACAAGCCAAATCCACGACCACAAACTGTTTTAGGGCTTCCAGTTTGAGGACATCATCCAGCCAGTCGACATAACTGAAAGTAGAACCACGAGCCTTTGGCCTACCCTTGACATTGTTGTTCTTGTTTTTGTTCATGTAGTTGCGTTTGGTACCAGTCGCTGCTTGCCGTAGCACATCCATTTGCACAATCCTGATAAAGGGTTTACCTTGATATAGCAGCAGTTTAATCAGTTCCACATTCTTTGCCCGATAGAAATCCTGTAGATGCTGCTGCTGCTGCTGCTGCTCCACCTGAATCCCTTCATTGTGGCTGCTGGTCGTTGCCGCCTCATTTATGTTGATAGGATTGCGGTGGCAGGTGAAGTAAGTTAACCTTGGTATGTGTTTGTGCTGCTCGGCAAATTGTCGAATCAAACTGCTTTGCATGAGAGCAGTGAGATGAGGTTCCTCTCCAATTGCCATGGCGGCACTTCCATGCCACAGTAGCTGGCTTAGTCCAATGTATAAAACCGCTGTCTGCATTGTCAATGTTTGAATGGCGAAATCCAAGCAACTTGGCATATTTATATATAAATATTTTTGTTTTTTTTTTTGTTTTCTTGTTGTTTGAAGTGAGTTGAAAAGGATAGGAATGCATTCAATTATTCATATCTTCTCAATGTCTTTGACATTTGGTGGCTGTCAAATATTTTTGTTGAATTGAACCCATAAATCGCTCATTGGTATTTTCACTTTTCCACATGGTCATTATTCAATTTTCATTCAATTACAATTTCATAATTCATGAGATATGCCCTCTACACACACACACACATACACACACACCAAATTGCATTTGTATATGAATATGCATGAGGGTTTTACTTCCCATCTCTGTCTCTCATTCTCTATTTAACTCAGTCTCTTTCCCTCCCTCCCTGTGTGTGTGTGTTTGCCTGTCCTTTGGGTATTCATTTGGATTTTTGTGTTTTATTGTATCGCCCCCATGTCATAAATTTTGACAGTTTGTCACTTTAATTGAATTTCCATGCAAAAAAAAAAAAAAGAAAAGCAAAAATAAGAAAATATTACGAAAACTTTTTGTTCAACTGGGGAATTCTAGAGTTTTTCAACAATTAAATTAGCCTTTTGCGAAATAAAATGATATATGTACAGGATATGTGTATCACAAAAGACAACTCTAAAGTCATGGACAACATTTTTGCAACTTATGTCAGAATTAGATATAGGTCTTTGGCTTAAGAACTAGCTTAAAGTATTGGGCATAAAATGTTATATAGTAACTGGAATTAGCATACTTAGTACTATCTGATTTGCCTTGAACGCCTCAAGCCTTAAAAAGTGTTTTAGTGATTCTTATTTTTGATTAGAATAAGAATTGAAAATTAAATGAGGACAAATAAGATGTTTATTATTCTCTAAAAACTGTAAGACCTTCTGAAAGCTATTTTCTAAGACTAAATTCAGAAGTTCTTAAGTCGAAGGGTGTAACATAGAAGTAAATGGAAACAGAATTTAAATTAGACATGAAATTTCGATGCCTTCTATTCGCCAAGCCATTCACATTATAGATGTAAAGCCCATCGTTTGATTCCAAAAGAAAAGATTTATGCTAATCTAGAGGAGACAATTTAATAACTCATCTAGTGCATCTTGCTATAAAAAGGCTCTCGGACTTTTTATCGTCTGTGACAATTAAATTGTTTTTCGCGCTTTGTTAAAAAGCAAATTGTGCAACAAAAACCCATTTTCCTGTACCAATTTTTTATTTTGTGTTGTTTTTTGTTGGTTTTCTTTTGCGGTAGTCAAGAGAAAAACGAAAAGGAATACCAAAACACAACACAAGAAGAAAAGGAGGAACAGCAGCAGCAACATTAACAGCAAAAGCAAGAGCAACATCCTCTAGCAAGGAAGACCTGCAGGAGCTTGGCATAATTAACAAAGAGCTCAGTAGGGCGCATAATTTTGTGCCCGCTACCAGCGTCAAATTATGCTACACTCGACGGTCTGGCTTGAGTCCTGGGCGCTTTGGGTCCGCGCCTGGGCGACTGGGTGAAACTTTTAACCCAGCAAAAGCAAGCAAAACCAAACCGTACAGATTGTACAGTATAGTAAAAGTAATGTAAAGTAAAAGTACGTAGAAGCCCCCAAGGAATAAGAGTGCAGCCAGATCGGTTCCGAGCAGATTGGCCAGTGTGCATATGCTGCTTTTCCGCTGACTCTGTCTCTCTCGCTCTCTCTCTCTGTACATTTGTGTCAAAGTGTGAAAAACTTTCATGCGTCTTAATTAAATTTTATATATAAGTAGCGAGAGCCAAGCTAAAATTTTACTCAGACACGGTAAGGGGCAACAACTCTTCAACAACTTTTCAAAAGTGACAGCTGCAAAGGGCCAAGCCAATGGAAAGCAACTTACAGAGTAAGGTGGAATGTGTGGGCGATGGCAATAAGGGAGGGGAGGCGGGAAGCACTTGACTTTAAGCTAACCAATTAGCGTATAAGCTGTTTGATAATTGAGTGGTTTGCTTTTACTTATTAAATCAAATTACTTCTTACGCATATTAAATGCAATTGTAATTGATTAAAATCATACAAAGCTCAGACAAGCGCAACAGGTGTATAAGTCATATATTGACCTTATTCTTACCAATTAGAAGCTATTTTTGTTTTTTTTTTTTACCATTGATTTGTATTATGTTCTCCCTATTATTTTGTTTCTTTTCTAATAAGTAGTTAATTAACTTTAAGCGTTTTGTTTCTTATGACTTAAACCAAATGTTGTCTACTGCCATAACAACATGAAGGTAGTTAACCATGGCTCATTATCATTCCAAACAGGTTGAGCTCACATTTGTGACACGCGACAGTGACAAACAATGTGACATAGACACGATAGTTCAGGAGCGGTTCTGTTACCAAAACGGCAGGGCATAGAATGTCATATGTTTTTGGCGATAAGGACAAGATTCATTTGATTGAGGACAAGATTTACTTTCTAGCTTGTCTGGTAAACATAAATTTTACTTTGTAAATGAAACTTTAGTTATCTTAATTAGGATGAGCGATCAAAAGAGTATCAACTAGCGAATTAGAATGTTTTGTTTGCTACAAAAAGTATGCAAAACATTGATTGTAAAAATTTAGAAAAATTTAGAAACTTTGATGTAAAAATAGATTTAAAAATTAAGACTCGCATTGAATTTTAACAACTAAAATATTAAAAAATTCACAAATATTCTCGCATTCTACATTTAAACCGTCCCTGCCTACAAAATTTGTGTACAGATTTTTGGTAGCTCATACATACATGAATTCCCACACGCTGTCCACATGCTGTCAAGCTTCCACCCCACACACACACACCGCACATACAGAGACACACACACACATACATACCGAGATTGAGATGACATAATTTGGGTGTTGGTTTTCCACTTGGTTTGTGTTAAACGCCTAAGAAGGTAAACATTTTTGAATGGGTTAATTATGAAGTTAAATTCTTTTGCTCGTAGAAACAAACACCTGTGTAGCAAAATAATCATCATTAGAATTTTGGGGTTGGCACACATGACGTATGAGTAACATTTCGTTTGTGTGTGTGTGCATGTATCTTGCGTTAGTTAATTCCTCTGGCATTTAATAAGGCTTTTGGCCAATAATGAATAATTTACATGAATCCCCATCGATTATTCATACATAATTGAGTTAGCTAAAGTGTTGATAGTTTATGGATAATTTAAAGTTTATATGTGCATATAACTAGCAAGAGACAGAAACATTTAATGATTTTATTTTGCATAAAATGTTCTCGTTTTTTTTTGTAATATTTTTTTTTGGTTACATGTTGTAAACATACAATTTAATGGCATCTCTTTTCCTTTTACTCACACTCCTCATAATAATAGTTTTGTGCAACTGTAATTTATGATTATAGTTTTGCGTTTTGGCCAAGAGCCAACTTTTTATTATCAACAATTTGTGTACAGGTAGAGAAAAAATGCAAAAATGCATTAGGGGCAGGCATACAAAACAACATACACACACACACACGCACACACTCACAATCACAAATGAACAGTCACACCTGCACTCACACACTAAAACTCACTTAAATAATTTAATAAATAACAAATATCTGAAATAAATAGCGAAAAAAAAACGTGAATATAATCGGATTGTATTGTTGAAACTCATTCAACTTTAAATAACAAAAGTCACAATCAGAGCAAAAGTCTGACAAAAGTATGGAAAAACATCATTAATGCGTATTATATAGATTCTTGCTTGAGCAGAAAATCGATCAATTGCTGGCATTCCCTTCCATCGCGTTCTCTTTATCTAACATTTAGTTGAAGGAAAGGAAAAGTTTTTCATCCATTTTGATTTGTTTGCACTTCTCTGTCTAGCCGATTGGCAGGCGGAACTCGAGACAAAAACTAAGGAACAACTGCAACAACAAAAACAACAACAACAACAACAAACTAAGGGTATAAAGAAAAACCATTGCAAAGTTTTGACTTAAAAAAAAAAATTAAAAGAAAAAAAATAACAGCCGAGAGAAAAACTTTTTCATCTGCCAGTTGGAGAAGATTTAAATAACATTCAGTTTACACTTCAGTTAATAATCGTTATAATATGAATAATAATCCATACAAAGTGCCCTTTTGACAGGCATTTAACAGCAAACAAACAAAAAACAAAAAAAAAAGAATGTATGAAACAATTTCAATTAAAATGTCAGTCAGACAAAACCAAAAAAAAAAGGTTTCAACTTTTGTATATAAAATGGCTCGATAATTGAGCATTAAGAGTTTAATTTAAGTCAGAATATATCTTAAAATAAAAACATTCAATTATTTAATAGTGAGAAAGGTTCCACTGAAAATCCTTAAATGGAAAAGTTTTTTATTTACAGAAAAAAAACTAACTTTGATAGAAATTACGTCATAGAAAAATTGCTTTTATACAGAAAGTTATGAGATGCTCATGCATACTTGTATTTTCATCTCAAGTCGAACATTTGATTGTGAAGATTTATGGCTAGCATTTTGCTTATTGACAGCCGAGGGAAAGTGAGCGTGACAAGGTAATCAAATGGAGAGCACAAACGACAGCAGCCGGCAGAGCCAACAACACGGTGAAGGACTAAAAGTCCTTTAGGTAATTCATCATAAAAGGATGTGCTAGGCAAAAGTGTTTCACACCTGTGGCTATGTTGGGTGCCGCTTTCAAGTTTATATATTCATTCATTGCGTCATTCATCAATCTTCTAACACAAAAATAAAAAAAGAAAAGAAAAATAAATAAATAAATAAAAATGAAAAAAGCCATTTTTGCACCCTCTTTCCCGTTGTTGGCTATTGGTTTTTTAAATAATGAATAAATTTTCTAGTACAAAATATTAAGCAAATTGTGTCAGAACAATGAAATATGCCAGATAAATGATCAGCAAGAATGTGATGCCCAAATAGAAATCGACTACTTAAAAGGTGGACCAACAATTTGTCTATCTCTATCTGCATATTTCTCTGTCTCTCTGTCGCTTAGCACTCATCCTTAAAAGAGAGCTGGAAAAGGGTTTTTTATTTCTTTCTAAAAGCTTCGATAAAAGCCAAATCCAAAACCAAACTACATAGCGTAAAATTCTCCAAATTGAAAGTGCGCTTTTTGGGCTCAAAGCGCTTTCTAGCTTGGTTTGCCTGACGGCCTGCTCTACTCTGCCTGCTTTGCGTGGCTCTTGATTTTGATGGCTGGCAAATTGTTCTGCAAGTGAAACGAAACTTAATGACAGAAAAAAAACCATGAAAAATTATGTAAGTAAGTCGCAGCGACGACTTTTGTATACCATGCAACAAGGGTAAAATCAATTTTAACTTAAGTTTTCATATATTAAAATTCCATCTCTCTCATTTTGCCGCCTCTAGCGATCAACTTGGCCTCTTTTCTGGTTCTTCTAGTAAAAAAAACTAGTCGGCAATTTATTATTTTTTAACCATTTTCCATGAAGCTTCTTTTGGTGGCTTCAATATACCATTTCACTCGATTGATGTGCATGGTATAAAAAGACACACTGACTGGCACTTACAGCAATTCAGCGGGCACTTTACCTTACCCCCCCGCAAGGCGAATTATTGTAATCGACTTAAAAATCAATCAGCAAGAAAGAAGAAAACATTAGGAAAAAACCACAGAAAAAAATTCTTCATGTAAGTCATCCTGATAATGGCTTCACCATACCCTTTGTCTAAGAAAATATATTCTACAATTTTTTAACATTTTATGTTTCACTCAAAAAGTTTTCATATATACTTGAGAAGTTTGTAATATTCGATTTAAACTAAAATGTATTGAAAGTAAATCTGTATTTCTTTTGAAATTTATGAACTTGTTATTGCCTACTTATTGGGGCAATTCGCAATTTTTCCACATTTACAAATTCAATTATTGTTTTTCCAAGATTTTATTAACTCAAGTGCTTCCATTTATTACATTTGAGTTAAGTTTTGTGAACTAACTATTCTAATCTAAGGTTTTGCCAACTTAGTTTTAATCGTTTCTGAAACCCTTGCGATGCAGCAAAATGAAAATCGAATATACCCTATTTGCCTAGAAAATTGTCGTTTTTTGTGTTTGGCTTAAGAGATAAAAAACGAATGCAAGTTAAAAAGGGATAGAGAAAAGGAGAGAGCAAGACAGTTAAAGAGAGATGTACAGAGAGCAAAAGCCTCAGAATATAAAATGCAATTGCCAAATGAATGAAGGATTACACTTTTGCCCATTGACTAGTAGTACATTAACAAACAAAAAAAAAGTCAACTTAATCTACTAAGCATCAAAAGAAAACTTATTCATAAATGTGTCTTGGCGATATGGTTGATGGGTCCAAGCATTAAGATTATGTTTCTTGGCCTCAATTCAAATATGCAACACAATAACAAAATAACTAACTTGAAGAACAAAAGCTAAGTAAACTTTTCTGACAATGCGTAATGCGTCTCTAGAGCATTTAGCCACAATATGTAACAGGAAAAAGACGAAAACTTTAGATGTTTTGTCATGACCAATGGGAATAATACTATACAGTAAATGCAAAGGAATCTGTATAATAATAAAACCAATAATAATAGTAGTAATAATAATAAGTGAGACGATTACAATACTGACAAAGTGGGCGAGAGAAAGAGAGAGAGTGACAGAGAGAGAGACAGTGAACAAAAGTTTCAATGCCCACAGAGAGGATAATGACAATAATGATGATGTTGATGATGATGAAGATGCGTGCAAATATTTGTCTTTGCTCTTGGGGCACTGATTCAGATATTCGGATTGTGTGATTCTGGTTTCTGGTTTTGTTTCTCGTTTGCTATTTAACACGTAACACGCCCCCATGATAATTGCTGCATAATAAACATACAACAATTTGAATTTACTCGTATTCTCCACTCTTCTATTCGTTTACGTATTTGCATTGTCATTTTGTTGAACAAAAGCAATGCCTGAAAAGCATTCTCTGTCTGTGGGTTTGACTAATAAATACACACACGCACATACGCACACACACACACATTCAGCTAGAGGAGAGAAAATGTGTTTATGAGGCTGGTGTTGTCACATGGACAGGCAGTAAAATTGGTCATCACACAAAAACACACGCACCATGTAAAGTGTGTAAACAACAACAACAACAACACCAACAGCAACACAAAATTGTCAGACAATAAGTAGGCAAAAACCCATTCAAACAGGCGAGAAATGTCAATTCGATTTTGGGTTTCAGTTTACGGCCCATGAAATGAGAGCCTAGAATTGACAAAACCGAATCTTCTAACCAACTTTAATCGTAATCGATTTCGTTTAACTATAATTACTAGTCTTACTAGCCAAAAACAAAAAATGATAATAATAGTTTTACATTTGTAGAGGAAAAGAATTTGGAAGCTTCAGTCAGATGCTGTAAAGAATTGGGCCAATTAAAACTAATTAAAACTAATTCTTGACCCTTGCTGGCCCTCTCGCTGGTTAATTGCAAGACATTATTTCAATTATTTGATATTGCATTGCATTTTATTGAAATATTTTCGATGAATTTTCTCTTTATAATTATTTAACTGGTCGAATGAGCATTTGCATTGATTTGAGAGAATCAACATTGTTCCAGTTCATACTTTTCCAATCTTCTGTTGAACTGTTGAAATATTTGCCATTCAGGTTACTGTAAGAAAATAAATACATTGTTGATTTTCATTTAAGTAAATGGTTTGTTAATTGATTACTCACTTTCCGTCACAAAAATACCTATACCAAGAAGGACCCTTTCTTATTGCACAATCTCTAAGATCGATTCTATCAAATGTTGCAAATTTGCAATTTAATTTTTCGATCATTTGATCATAACCTGTCCCATAATAGTCACCCAAAGATTTTAGCTCAAATGCCTCTTGTTCATTACCAATTTGAAAGTTATCGTAATTGGCAAAATCAACAGTTCCATTAAAATGAACCATATGTATATACAGTTCAAAATGTTGCAATTTTAAAATGCGATGCAAATTCTCGAATCCAATAAAGAACTCGCCATCCAATTCGCCAAAACCTTGGCTATAGTCAGTCCAACTTCTGTTAAAGTCAACACTGCCATTAAATCGATTTTGTATAACTATCCATCCACCATCGTCAATATCTGCATTGCAGAGAACAGATAATTCACCAGGTCGAAGTTTAATTTGATGAATTCCCGATGGGAGACTTCTGCAACTTGGTGTCTTTCTAAATGGTAATCTATCTTTGATATCGACTAAGGCACTCTCGATTCGATTTAATTTCAAAAAACTGTTTTTACAAGATGAGACTTTATGTTCCTTAATATTTTGATTTTCCAAATCATTCTTTATTGTCTTAAAGTTTTTAATCACCTTGTCGTCTTCTAAGTTTTCATTTGAGTTGTTCAAATCTTTTTTGTGTGTCTCTTTCATTTCATTTATTTTTGCAGTTAACTCATCAATTTTTGCATTATTGTTTTGCTGTTGAATTGATTCTGCAAGAAGCTTTCGTAAATCTTCATTTGATTTACGTAAATCATCATTTATTTTATGTAACTCAATATTTTCTTTTTTAATAAAGTTCTGATGTTGGTTTTGGTTTTCTTTGTTATCAAATATGTGCGCCAGTAGAGGT
The DNA here is from genome assembly GCF_018902025.1 of Drosophila willistoni. Classification (NCBI taxonomy): domain Eukaryota; kingdom Metazoa; phylum Arthropoda; class Insecta; order Diptera; family Drosophilidae; genus Drosophila; species Drosophila willistoni. Next base: position 7,261,787 of record NW_025814057.1, read on the forward strand.
TGAATTGCCATGTAGCAATCATGTGCACAAAGATTTGTATCATTATCGGCATTTCGGCGAATCTATAAATGGATTTTTGAGAATTAATTTCGGTTTAAAAACTTGAAAAAGACTTTGAAGCTTCTAATATTTTATTGTGACAACAACTGACAGCTCTACGATAAGGAAACCTCTCAGCAATTTCACTTTTTTTCTTACTCACCTCTTGGTTATTCCCTTCAGAGACTACTTTTTGGAATCCGAGAAGCAGAACGAAAGCACAAAGTGAAACAACACTTTGTAAATTCATTTTTGTGATTCGGTCGTCCAATATTTATATTTGAATAAATTTTATTTGAATAAATTTTTACTTCGCACGTTCGAGTGGAATAAGATCTGCTAGAGCAATGATTTAAGTGCTAAAAATTATTAGTCTATAGATTTGGTTTTTGCCAACCATTCAAAGATTAACTTGTTATCTGTTCTCACCTCATCGGCGTGCTTAATGAGAGCAAACATTGAGATTTCGGTGAACTAAAAAGTTTGTTGCTCAATTTTTATAAGTTGATAAGACTGAGTGATGGGTACAAATATAAAATGTAAACTAAAATTTTAAATGTTTAATGGTATATTCTCTCATTTTTCGAATTTGCTAGGCAAAGAAAATATATTTTTGTTTCGTTTTTTTTTGTTTTCTTACCTGTCTACCTTTTCGGCCGTTTGGCATTTTCTTTTGTCGCCTTAATTGTCATTTGAAATTCATTTAGATTTTTCACCTTTTATCTTTGCCCAAGCACACGATGAGTAAAATTAAAATAATCCGCGGCGGGTGTTGATATTGTACATGCATACTATATATATATATATATGTATATATTCTGTTTTTTTTGCTTTACCAACTTTTGCCTCATTTGAATAAATGGAATTGTTAAGTGTCGGCGACTGACTGACTGACTGATGGAGTAACCAAGCTGGAAAAGTTAAGCTTTTTAATTAAATTTAATTACAAAGAGTTGACTTTGATGAAGTCAACTAAGAAATGAAACAGAGTATTTGCATACCAATTGAAGAGTAAGGAAAAACTCATGAAGTGAAAAGCTTTTTTTTTTTTTTTTTTTTTTTTTTTTTTTTTTTGGCTATTTTGAATAATATTTTCATGCACACATGACTAGAGACAGATGAAGAGAGTGTGAGCTACTCAGGGCACGTCCAAAAGAAGAGAAAAGAAAATGTTAAGCTGAAGATTTATTGAAGCTACTTAAGTTGCTAGTGATGATGCTGTTCTCTAGCCTTTTCTGCAAGGCCAGCAGCTACTTACTCAAAGGACCAAACACTACTCACTACATGGCAAAATCAAAAAAGAAACAATCCAATTCGATATGCCAATGCCAATGTGTCGACTGGTAAATACCCTTTATTTTGTCTGTTATACTTTGCTCTCACTTTAAGATTTACTTCTTCTTCTACGATTCGCAACTATTATGTATGGATTATTGCGTAAAGTTTTTAATCATCGGAAAGATAATAAAGTTAGTATAGACTCTAAGCCAAGTTAAGCCATTGTCAATGAATTGAAAAAGCTTAATAAATGCTTATTTCTGAGTTAGCCCCTCAGCTGAATGAGAATTCGAATTGATCTCGTAATGATTTAGTTCAAAACTGACTTTTACGAGACAATTGCATATCTTTGGGTGTCTTGAGCATACCCGTTCTAGTGATTGTAGTGCATAAAAAAAGGTTAACATTCAGTCGTCTGTAAAAATATTTTTCAAGTAAAAAAATATTCTCTCTCAGTTGTTTTTTTTCTGTCTCAATTTTGTTTCTGTCTCTCTCACTCTCATTCTCTGTGTCTATAATAATTTTGCGCACTTTTTGCTTTTGAAGAAACTGCTCCCAGACGACATAATAGATTCGAAAAGAGAAAAAAAAAACAATAATAATAAATATAGGTATATAAATATTTCTATTGAACGCCTGCAGGCATTTTAACCTAAGTCTAAGCTGCTTTAATGAGAGCAAGAACCCAACTTAAAGATCATAGATCATTATAATAGCAACAACAAGACCAAACACACAGACAAGTTCCCCTCATAAATAAAACATTTATGCCAAATCATAAAAAAAAGATGCCTTCAAAGAAAAAAAGGTAAGAACAAAAAAAAAAAAAGGAAAAAAACCAAAGAAGAATAAACATCGAAAAACCTGAAAAATTGCCATTACATTTAAAATGAGCTTTAAAAAATAAAAGCAAGCATTGGTGGAAAAGAAAAGCGAAAAAAAAAATGATGAGAGGGGAGAACAAAAAAAAATCGTAAACACATGGCGTTTGAGCAATATGCAACATATTTTTCCAATTGAAATTGTTGTAGACAAAACTCTAAAACTCGGAAACCGAAATGATTGAAATTGAAAGAGAGAGCGAGTGAGCGAAAGGGGGAAAAATGTGATACGTTTTATTCTTATTTTTAGCTTGAAGCAAATTTGAATTGTCAAAAATTGTAACGAGCTTTTCTCTTGTTCTGTCCCTGTTGCTGCTTACCCGACATTCCCTGTTTCTGCTGTTCTCTTCCTGCTGTTCCTGCTGGTGGCCACTCTCAAACCCGTTTCGCTGACATAAACTGCATTGAAATGTCATAAAAATTGAAACACGTTTCGAGGTTCCCTGCTTGTGCTTCGGCTCTCCTACTCTTGGGTTTTCCCCGCCCACTCTGCCCCATCCCCACTTCGCTTTGCCACTCTTTTTGGCTGACTTTGACTGGCAGTTCAGTTGTTGGCCGGGTTCTGGCCTGGTCCTGGCCTGGGCTTTGGCCTGCAGAGTGTCGCATCATGTTTCCCAGTTTACTCCCAGCCATCACCCCGTCCCTTAGCAGTTATTGCCTGTTATTGTTGTTGTTGCTGGTCTGATGCTGCTTTGCATACAAATAACGGTAATCTTTTTGGTCCTGTTCCCGGCTCTGGTCCTGGTCCTGGTCCTGGTCCTGGTCCTCTCTTCATCTGCATTTTGGCCTAGCAATTCGCTGATGCCTGCACTTTTTGCACTTTACACGTGAAAAGCGACATGTGTGTGGCTATCTCTTTCTCTGTTCCTCTCCCTTTTTCGCTCACTCTGTCTGTGTGCGCTTGTGAGTGTATATGTGTGTGTAGGTGAGTGTAGGATCTAGTCCTGCTTGGCTATTATGAAAATTTATTGTTTTACGTGTGAATAATTTTGGGCAATTTTTAGATATAAGGTCTAAATCAAAAAACAGGATAAGAGAAGTACATATAGAGGTAGAGGCAAAGACTAAGCGAAAGAGAGTACAGTCAGTGTCAAGAGATCGTGGCAAATAACATTTTTTGTTCAGTTTTTTTTGTTTCGCAATAATAGAAAAAGAAGTCAACTCAATGAAGCTTGGATAAGCATAATAACCATGTTAATAAAGGACATTAAACTTCTCCTTTCATTCTAGTAATCTATCATGGCTGAAAATTACAATAATGTAGCAATATTTTGAGTTAAACTGTTTCTTTTCTTGTTCAACGTTTTAGTCAAGCCAATTCTATTAACTTTTTGCAACTAGAAATCTATTAAATAAATTCTATTTAAATCTATTTAATAAATTATACTACTTTGTCTCTAAGTCTGTTTGTCTATGATCCACAGCCTAAATGTTTACCACTTGTTTCTTTACGTTTTAAGTGGATTCATAAAACATTTAAAATATATTCTCTGAAAAAAATTTGTGCCTTATTTGTTGTAGATATATTTTCAGTGAATGACAGTGAATGATTTTGCTTTCAAATTGTTTACTTCAGATTATCGAGAACGCTTTGGCATCGAAAAATTCTTAAGCTTAACAATTTAAAGGAATCTGAAATGAATATGATGAAACAAATTAATAGCATTAATATTTCTTACTTCCTTGTTGTCCTGACTGGTTTATAGATTCCGATTTCAATCAGGTTTTTGCTGTCAGCCATGTTTCCTTTAATTTGTTCATGCGCCTTCCTTTTGGCCAGTTTCCTTTTTCAATTTAAATTCGAATATAAACTCTTAACTAATTGATAGGACACATGCAAACAGCAAATCTCTGGCCACAAATAGTCAACCCACCCCCCTTACCCCTATCCCTATCACCGCCACGTTTTCTCACATCCCCAGATGCCTCGCACCATACAGCTCAGTCGGACCACCCTCCACCACCCGCATGACTTATGGGCTAGTTAAATAAATTTATGCTCTGTGATTTTCACATAAAATTGATTTATCACATTAACCACGACAAAACGAGAATTGGACTACAGATTTCAGTTTCAAGTTTCATTTCATGCTTGTTGGCTTTGTGGCTCATCAATTTGCAAAGGAAATGTGGAAATTGCATTAGAATAGATAGAGGGAGACGGATACTACCGCCAAAAAAGGGGCAAGACCATAAATCCGAGTGGCCACTAAGATTTGCCCACAAAAACCAGCAACAAAAACGAAAGAAAAAGGAGGGGGAAAAAAAAAACAAAAGGGTCACTATGAAAAAAAAAAAGAACGCTGAACTTGAAAGTTGGAGATGGGGTCGTTTATAAGTTACCCTACGCACTAGCACCCCTAGCGAGGAAAACATCATTTCATAAAACTCCCGATTATCATGGCTATAGATGTTGTTGTGATCTAAAAATAATCTTATTGACTTCCACTTTATACGGTTAATCTTTATATACCCATTTACTTTCCGTTTATAGGGTATAAAAATGAAATGACAAAACAAGCTACCATAAAGAAGGGTTAATGGTGCGGTTTTTTGTTTGTTTCCTTTATTTTTATTTGTTTTTTTTTTGCTAGTTTTCTATTGTAAATTTTTGTTATTTTCTAGTTGCCATTTTTTGCTTTTACGTTGTTCTGTCTCACAATATTTATTACATTTCTAATGAAGAAAGTAGTCATAGTCAAAAGGAGCTGCTCAGTAAGCGCATTTATTTCAATTCATATTTCTTTTCGCAGTTTAGTTTAGTTTGTTTTTTTTTGTTAAGCTTTTGCCGCTTGGGATAATCAACATAATGAGTGAGCGAGTGAGGCGCATTCAGGCGAATATTTGCTCCTTCACTCTAGTCTCTTTGGCTCTCAGGACTACTTCGGCCTTTTGTATTTATGTATGTAATATGAGGGGTTTTTACGCTAGATGTATGGTAGGTAGGTGAGTAGTAACGCGAGAGGGGTGGGGTGTGTGGAATGGTTGTGCGCGCTGGTTGGTTGGCAGAAAGAACAGAGGCGAAGACGAGTTGTGTCAGAAACAAATGCTTTTCATTTCAAATGCAGCTGTTGCTTGGTTACCCCCTAGAGGGATTCCCATGTTTCTTCCCTTTACTCTTATTCGACTCGGGCAGCAAGTAGCGGCAACAGCGGCAAAAGTAACAACAACAACAACAGCAGCAACAACAACTTGAAGGACAACAGATGTTTCAGTGCGGCAGCAGCTTGTGTCACTCAACGTTGTATAAGATAATGTATATAGATTCATCTTCTTGTTGGGGAATTCTGGCCATTTTCTTAGGGTTGCGCTACATGGATGGATAGATGGATGCGTGGGGTGAAAGGAGTTTGGTTTGAAGGAAATGTTGAGCTTGGACTTGGTTTTGCGGTTGGTTAGCAGCAATGGAATGTCTTGAGATATTTAGTTGACCTAGTTGGCAAAATAGACAAAAAAATATACCAAAATCTAAGCACCACACAAATTGAAGAATTTTTTGTAACATTTTTTTTTTTGTGTTATTATTTATTTTGATTTTTTTTTTGTGTAAAAAAAAAAATGTAAAAATTTTTTGTAACATTTTTTTTTTTGTGTTATTATTTATTTTGATTTTTTTTTTGTGTAAAAGAATTTGTTCAGTTTATATGCAATAATCTCGACTAAATGTTAGCTCTAGCTTCATATATGTATGTTGCTTAATTTGTCAGTTCTTATTGACTGAATTCCTTCGTTTGCAATGCGGTTATGCACATTGCAAAAAAAAAAAAAAAACGAATGTATTAGATATGTATCAGTTATCACTTAACAAGTTCACAGGGTATTAAATATTCATTACACTAAATCTGTAATGGTTTGAACAAGAATTGCCAACTAATTTTTGAGGATAACAATTTTATCATAGCATAGTTTTTAGGGCTCACCAAAAAACCGCATTGAGTTGAGTGGAAAATAAAAAGAATATGAAAAGCAGCAGCAGCAGGAGAGTCGAACTGTTAAATAAGCAACAATAGTAAGTAGATATGGCAAACCTGCTGAAAGAAGCTTACATTCTTTCCGGAAACTCGGACAAACCAAACGAATCCTAAAGAGAAAACTGTAAAAGGTTAGATTTTGCATTCACTGTGCTTTTTGTTTTAGCTGGTTTTGGGTGTTTGGTTTTTTTTTTATGTTTTGTATTGTTTTATATTTCTGTTTGATTTTTCTGTTTGATTTGTGTATAAAAAGCGGATTTACTCTTGAGGGAAGGAAAAAAAAGTAAAAGAAAAGAACAAAAAATAGAAGTAAAGAAAACACGAAATGGAAAGAAAAATGAGCATAGAATGCGTACGCATACGCATTGGGGCATTAGTAGGATTTTCTTTTCCCACATACAAACACCCAGTCACTCTGACATACACACACACACCCACAGACATCTTGCCCATAAAATGGCATAAATTGTATGGGAAAAGAACCTTAGGGAGCAGCAGCTTGCCTCAAGGCGTTTATCGTTTGTAAAAATTCGAGATTTGCATGCATTTGCTTGTCATAAAAAGAGAGAGAGAGAATGAGACCAGAAGTAAGAGAGAGGGGGAGGGGGTTACTGGAAGTTGTTGAAGAAAACGCAAATGTGTTTACATGTTTATATGCCAAATGGCAGGAGTGTCAGATTACGCATACGCAATGTGGTCATAGCCACTTTGTATTACAATAAGTTTCTTTTACTTCCAATATGTTGCTATATTCATACAGACAAACACACACGCACACATACACACATATATATATATATACGAGGGACATTTAATAAATAGATGAAATGTCAATGCATTCATTGTTTGCCCATCCTTGTTAATGTTAATTTTCTGTCTCCATTAACTATTTCTAGTCTCTTTAAATTGGTACGCCCTAAAGTTCACAAGTCAAGTCTTTTATAATATAGCTAAAAAATAAATCGTCTTTAACAACCCTCGACATATAAAAATTTCAACAAAATATCTTGCGTAAATTTTGAAGAATTTTCATTGGTTTTTCCCCTTCTTTTTTTTTTGTTGTTATTATTTTCTAGTTAGTTTGCGTGATTAAAGCAATTAGTCAACAGCTCATAAAACACTCAACGCATTAGCGAAACATTCATCAGATTTCGAGAAATTTTTATTAATAGTCAACTCATATTTAACTGGACAAAATCATGCAATGCATAAACTAATAACGAAACTCTCGCTCCTGCTCCTTGCTGGTATCTGGTATCTGTATCTATGAAAAATGGAGAAAAATGTGTTTGCTCTTCTCTATCAAAATGATATGCAATAGAAAATGTGTAGGCAAGAAGTCAAAAGTTAAGTTCTTAGTTTAGTTTTACTAGTTGAAGTTTGTCTTAATCAGTTAGTTGGACTACAGTTAAATATCTTTTACTCTGTTGTCTTGTCTCCACAGAGTTAGGCATTAGTTTATGTCAAATAAGTTTATATTTTATATTTTAAATGCAATATAGAGATTTTTGTTTATTCATTCTGCCTTTGGGCTGAAAATTGAAACTAAACCAAAAATGTTTAACAAGTCATTCAAATAAAAGTCTTTAAGTTAGGCGAATATTTCAATGAATGGTTTATGTTGTTTCCAATTAATGTGGTTTAAGGGCTCTAAAAATGCTGATTAAAAAAAAAAGAGGAAAGACACAAAGAGAAACCATCGCCATTTCGATTAAAGATTTTGTGGACACAGAAACCACATTCAAAAGCTAAATTGTTCTCCTTAAACTCATTTCCATTAAAAATATGACACATCTCTTGGTCTTTCAATGACTACTTAGTGACTTAGTGACTTAATGGTTCCATGACTAAACTTGGACGGTGGATATAATTTCTTAAATTCTTTGTTCAAGCATGAACAGTAGCTGAATTTGCCTCATCGCCAGTGATGTGAACCGGAAATTATGTAAATTTAAGTGTTTTTTCCGTTGGCTGAATATTTTTTCCGTCGTCTTTTTTTTCACTTTTATTTTTTTGTTTTGTTCTTAGTGGCTCGAGCTCAGTTTTGCTCATGGCACTGGAAAACATGATGAGCTGTATAGAAAGGTTTGAGTGTAGAACAGCGCAGCAGTTTGTAGTCAAAAGCAACAAGCTTGCTCCTTTTTATTCCGTTTTCTTCCCTTTCTTTTTTTGTTGTTGTTGCTGTTGTTTTAGACTTTAACAAATAAGCCATCAACTTGCATTTGGGTGTAGTCTGAATGAAATTCTTGACAGAAATAATGTTGTTAAGCAAAGTTTTTATTTATTTTTTTTTTTTGAGGGGTAATTGTTTTGTAAGATATTTTTTGAAGATATCTGATATTGATTTAATTGCAAGAATTTTATTTCACTTGCAGAACAATCAAGTAACAAGAACATTAACAAATCTAGAGTTGTAAGACAATTTGCGTTTTCTCATGACATTTCTTTCTTTCTTTAAAATAGAGGAAGATAAATGTTGTCATTTTTCTCATGTGGAATTTAGCCATGTTGCCATAATTAGTTTACTTTATGAAAATTCCAGGTGGAAAAACACACACTCAAAGTGTGACACCTGACAAAATTTGCTTGCCAAGTTGCCACTTATGCTCAAAATGGCAGAAGAACTCAAGCAGCGGAATGCATTCTAGAAAACGACACGAATGAAACGAAGGCAAAATGATGCTAAGGCACACATCCAACGTTTAAGGAAAAAACATTATGAGAAAGAAAAAGATAAAATAAAGCAAAGATGAAAATAAAGATAAAGATAAAGATTGCGAAATAATTAATTTCTCTTTTGGCGGTGTCAAGAAAATGAAAAAGGAATTTGTAAGCCTAAAGCTATGGTGTGGAAAACAGAAAAGCAAATTCTTCTTCAAAGATATTACAAAAATTAAAACAGGAAGCCTCCTTGCCTTAGCACAAGCACACAAAAGATAATGATGATGTTGTATGTAGACGATGATTGACTATTTCAATTTCATTGTACAAAAAGCAATTCTACAATTATTTCAGGAACATTTCTGAAAAAGTCATCGATAACATTTCTTAAAATGTCATTAATGGCATTTCTAAAAAAGGCATTGATCACCTTTCTAAAAAAGTCATCGATGACATTTCTGATAAAGTCATTGATGACATTTCTAAAAAAGTCATCGATGACATTTCTAAAAAAGTCATTGATGACATTTCTAAAAAAGTCATCGATGACATTTCTAAAAAAGTCATCGATGACATTTCTAAAAAAGTCATTGATGACATTTCTAAAAAAGTCATTGATGACATTTCTAAAAAAGTCATCGATGACATTTCTAAAAAAGTCATTGATGACATTTCTGAAAAAGTCATTGATGACATTTCTAAAAAAGTCATTGATGACATTTCTAAAAAAGTCATTGATGACATTTCTAAAAAAGTCATTGATGACATTTCTGAAAAAGTCATCGATGACATTTCTGATAAAGTCATGGATGACATTTCTGATAAAGTCATTGATGACATTTCTAAAAAAGTCATTGATGACATTTCTGAAAAAGTCATGGATGACATTTCTGAAAAAGTCATCGATGACATTTCTGAAAAAGTCATCGATGACATTTCTAAAAAAGTCATCGATGACATTTCTAAAAAAGTCATCGATGACATTTCTAAAAAAGTCATTGATGACATTTCTAAAAAAGTCATCGATGACATTTCTGAAAAAGTCATTGATGACATTTCTGAAAAAGTCATCGATGACATTTCTAAAAAAGTCATTGATGACATTTCTGAAAAAGTCATCGATGACATTTCTAAAAAAGTCATTGATGACATTTCTGAAAAAGTCATTGATGACATTTCTGAAAAAGTCATACATGACATTTCTGAAAAAGTCATCGATGACATTTCTGAAAAAGTCATCGATGACATTTCTGAAAAAGTCATCGATGACATTTCTAAAAAAGTCATCGATGACATTTCTAAAAAAGTCATCGATGACATTTCTAAAAAAGTCATCGATGACATTTCTGAAAAAGTCATCGATGACATTTCTGAAAAAGTCATGGATGACATTTCTGATAAAGTCATTTCTACATTTGACATTTCTAAAAAAGTCATCGATGACATTTCTGAAAAAGTCATCGATGACATTTCTGAAAAAGTCATGGATGACATTTCTGATAAAGTCATCGATGACATTTCTAAAAAAGTCATTGATGACATTTCTGAAAAAGTCATCGATGACATTTCTAAAAAAGTCATCGATGACATTTCTAAAAAAGTCATCGATGACATTTCTAAAAAAGTCATTGATGACATTTCTAAAAAAGTCATCGATGACATTTCTGAAAAAGTCATGGATGACATTTCTGAAAAAGTCATGGATGACATTTCTAAAAAAGTCATGGATGACATTTCTAAAAAAGTCATCGATGACATTTCTGAAAAAGTCATGGATGACATTTCTGATAAAGTCATCGATGACATTTCTGAAAAAGTCATCGATGACATTTCTGAAAAAGTCATGGATGACATTTCTGATAAAGCCATTTCTACATTTGACATTTCTAAAAAAGTCATCGATGACATTTCTGAAAAAGTCATGGATGACATTTCTGATAAAGTCATTGATGACATTTCTAAAAAAGTCATCGATGACATTTCTAAAAAAGGTCTTTGATGACATTTCTAAAAAAGTCATCGATGACATTTCTGATAAAGTCATTGATGACATTTCTAAAAAAGTCATCGATGACATTTCTAAAAAAGTTATCGATGACATTTCTAAAAAAGTCATCGATGACATTTCTAAAAAAGTCATCGATGACATTTCTAAAAAAGTCATCGATGACATTTCTGAAAAAGTCATTGATGACATTTCTAAAAAAGTCATCGATGACATTTCTAAAAAAGTCATCGATGACATTTCTAAAAAAGTCATCGATGACATATCTTTAAGAGTCATCGATAACATATCTGAAAAAATCATTGATGAAGAGTTGAGGAGGGGGAAGCGGTTAGGGTTACAAGCACCTGCAGACCATAAACCAATCCACACTCAACGCATTCAACTAAATGGCCCATCATTTAATGTCTAGTTTGAGAAATTTTCAAGCATTTGTATGCTTCTCTCTATTTCTTTCTCTCTCTATTGCAGAATGGCATCAATACAAAAAACACAAGAACAAGAAAAACGAATGAAAAGGTAAAATAAAGTCTTGGATTGAGTTTCTCTTTCTATCGTCTTCAGTACATGCCATTGGAGTGAAATGTATGAATTATAAATTGCAGTAAATATATTTTGCGGTTGGGATTACTTGATACCATATTTTGGCACACACGCACACACAATTGTTTTCAATGTATGTATAGAGAGGTGTGATAGGTCGTGGGGTTAGGTAAGTTGAAAGTTATGGCACTGAAAATTTCTATTGCACTTTTAGTCACGTTCGAAACATTTTGAAGTGCAGATAAAGGTGGCACAAAAATATCTTTTCTAATGTGAAGCACTTTTTGTAGTCAATGGCCAGTGGAATGCCTATTAAAAACTACAATTTAGACACAAGATTATATACCAAGCTAAATTTAGGTAGTTAAACCTTTTTACTTCATTAATCTAAGCCAACTGTTTGTCATCTTTAGTGTCTGTGTTTCAGCCACACTTGCTTACAACAAAACTTACAGCAATTGGAGGAAAACATTTCATGCCATCAAATAAATTTGAAAAATTTACTTCGCCCCTTCGTTTCCACTCTACTATAACTGACCTTAGTTGTTGTGTATTATACTAAAAATTTATTTTCTAATGCCTGTTCTAAACACCATTTTGGAGCTGACCCGTTGGGCATTCGCTAATCACCATAATTGCATAACAATTTTGAAGCGTCTAACTTTAAATTTAGGTGGCATTTGTTGGAGCTCTTTTGATTATTATTTATGCGCATTGCATAAATTGCACTAATCGTTCGAATTGCTGTTTTCTCTACCTTTATATACATACCTATACAATGTAGATTCTACATACACACATCCATATGTATTTATGATTTTTTCTTTTTTTTTTGCTGTGTCAATCAACTTTGGAAAATTGCAATGGGTGGAAAACTCGACCAAATTGTCACTCATAAAAGTTTAATGGCAAACAATTACGTATACGCAATGTGTATTCTCACTCTCTCTCTCTCTGTATGTGTGTGTGTCTCATGTGTCGTGTATATTTTGTAGTATTTTTAGTCAAATGCAAAATGCAATTGTCCATTTTCCGCTTGTGGGTTGGGTGAGTGGCCATTCAAAAGTTTAACATTCCATTGCAATGCGTTTCGTTTTGGCTTTGGCTTTGCCATCATCATGATCACCTTCTGTTTTATTATTATCATTATGCTTCTCATCATTGTCGTCAACTGAACTGACAACTGACAAAATTAATTTTTGGCAAGTAACCCTAGCAATTTCTCTCCTTTCATCCACCCATCCATCCATCCATCCATTCATTCATCCATCCATTCATTCATTGCCAAACCGCTTTAGGTAAAGTTTTTCTGGCTTTTACCTGCAATTAGACGCAATTAAAATCGCAAAATGTAATTTATTTTAATTGCTGTTTGTGAAGACAACGAAAAACAAAAAACAACAATAACAACAAACCTCAAAATTGTCTGTGATGGCTGCTAAGAGGTGGTTGAAATAAACGGAGAAGGGGTTAAGTTGACTGCATGTTTAGATGAAGTTTGTTCAAGTGCTTTTTGCCCAAAATAATAAAATTATGCACACAATTTTGGCTTGTGAATTTGATGAAATTAGAAAGTTTTTATACCAACAACAACAACGTCAAATAGTTAAAAAACAAGCCAAAGCTTTTAAGTTGTTTCGTTTATATTTTCAGACATAAAAAACACAAAAAAAAAAAACAAAAGAAAAACAAAAAGGAAATGACATGTCGAATAGAAGGCAGGCAAATCAGAGAAATTAGTAAACTTCATTAGTCATTTAAGAATCGGTCAACAATTTGAGTCCATTATTTTAAGAGTTTTCTTTTGTCTATTTTATAAAATATTTTTGTCACTCTATTTAAATACTTGAACATCATTAAAATCACAACCGGGAGCAACATTTTGGGTAGAAAGTTTCGTTCGTTTGTTTCAAATTTTATCAATAAAATATTTTATTCAATGTTTTTAAATTCCAAAAATTCCACAACATTTTGCGAATTATTGACCTTTAATTCTTTTGTTCATCTTATGCAATTTGTTTAATTGAATAATAAATATTGATAAATGATTGGCAATTAATCAATTTTAAATTTACATTAACAAAATATGTGTTTTTCTGTTTCTTTTTTTCTTCACCTTATTTAACCGATCAATTATCTAAAAACAATTCAAATGCTTCTCCTCTAACCAAAAAATAACTTGCCGAAAATTAATGAGTTTGTCTTGGGTCAGATAAACACCAAAAGTTGAGCTTTTTGGCTATAACAAACAACAACAATCCTTTTTTAATGTTGCCAAACTTTGTACAAAAACACAATGGAGAAAAAGAATGGAATGGGGCGGATGGCGAAAACTCACCTTTAGGGCATAAAGTTCGAAACAATAAAAATCACAACTCAATGGCTTAATATGTGTTTGTGGTTGAAGCCAAACTTCTATCTACACCTTTCGTTTTTTTGTTTTTTTTTTTGCCGCCAAAAACTTCAAGGCAACAAGTGTGAATTTTTATGCTTTCAATTAGCTGGCAAAATGTTTGAGAAATAAGCTCGAATCGATAAGAGATTGTAACAAAAAGAACTATTTTCGCTTCAAATTCATAGTTTTTAGCCAAATGAAATAATTTGCCAAAAATATAATTTATTTAGAATTTAATATAATTTGTATATTTGTTTTAATTGAGTGGTCTTTATAAACTTAAATTCATCTGCTATATAGACTCCATCTACAAAGGGATCAAAAATAAGTACTTTTACCTGCTACTGTGATATAAGCAGGTTATCTGGCTGAGAGAGATATTCTTCTTTGTCTGCAAGTCGAAAAAAAACATAACATGGTTTCTTTTCTTGAATAATTTACTTTATAAATAAATATTTGTGATTATTGCAACCTTTGTTTAAAATATGCTTGTGTGTGTTAAATACATATGTATATGTGTGTTTAAGGTCTATAATAAATGTTCTTTGCAGTTCCTGGAAGTTCTTTCAACTTGCATTAGTGTTGTTTTAACATAGTTTATCTTTTAGAGCTTTATTATTTTTATTAGGGTAAGCCGAGAGAGAGAGAGAGAGCGAGTTGAAATTCCATTTTGTGGTTAATAAATTGCATTACCTGATTCTAAATCATTTCCTTTTAGTAAGCTTAGGCGTTTCCAATTCAACACTTGTCTACCAAGCTCACATAGACACACACATATACACCCTCTTTGACTGTCTCTCTTTCTCTTCTATTCCACCTTTCAATTGTCTTTGCGCCTTGGTTATTTAATGGCCTCTTCCTAGACTAAATTATATGCAACATTTTGTGTAGCATAATTTCAGGCGGAGCCAACCGGAAGTGTTGCCACAGCCACGCCTATTTATGTGCTTTTAACGTGGGCGTGAATGTTAATGCCTTTTTCATATTTTTGCAAACAAAACGGAGAACAAACCAACGAAAAGAATAAAGAAAACAGAGCAAAAAAGAAAAAGAAAAAACCATCCAGAAACAAGAACTATGAAAATTTTCTCAGTGGGCGTTTGCTCTGTTGCTTGTTGATTTAATTTGTGGTCGTTGTTCGGTCTTTTGGTTTTTAGGCATATAATTATTGTGTGTGCTTGTGTGTGTGTGTGTTACAGTATGTGTGTGTTTATGTTAGCCATGTTTCTTTTTAGCGAAATTTATGGTCTACGGACTGGCTGCGGCTTCGCGTGTTTGCCTCAGTTTTAGTTTTATGTCTTGTGTTTGGCTTTTGGGTTTTACTTATTTTTCAATTGCCCGAGAGCTGAAAAACTGTTTAACATGCAGCTCACAAAAGTCTGTTGAGAAGTCGCTTGGATATTTGTATAGGATAACTTGCCATTTTTATGGCGGAAGCTAACCCACACACATACATACACATTCTTACATACATATATACATACATATATATATATATACAACAAAACCCACACAACCATCGAGTAGATTAAAGTGTTAATATTTAATAAGCGCGTCGCTTTGAATTATTTTTGGCTGTCTCTCTCTGTCTTTGACTGTCTGTTTTCTCTCTCTCTTTCTCTATCTTTCTGTCTGTCTAGCTTACTCCCTCTCTCTGTCTCTCTCTATTTTCTTCAGTGTATGTGTGTGTGTTATGCTGAATGGTTATTCAATATATAAACTTTGCAAAAGAAAGAAAAAAAAAGAAAAAAAGTCTCCAATTCACACAGTCTATATAAATATTGACTGACTGAATGAAAAAAGAAAGAAAAAAAATAAACCAGTACGTTCAAGCAAAAAATGGTGCAGCATTTTCCTGAATGCATTAGTATAACAAGTTTTTACAGCCAACTGAATCTATCCTATTTGCTCCTCTTCATTGGCTCTTGGCCAAGACGCGAAAACTTTTCATACAAGCTGACTGAAAGCTTAAACCAGAGACAGCAAAAAACAGAGAGAGAGAGAAAGAGATATTGAGAGATCAAGATTTTTAAAGTGGGTATAATAATTTTGTAATAAGTTTTAAATTTATTTAGAAAAACTTTACCCTACTTATTGGTTATCTAAGTAAGGCTCAGATGCCTTTCAGTGACTTGTGTCGTCCGTCAAATACTACCAACTATTATTGAGTACATTTTTTGTCATTGTCAGTTTATGGGTCTTAAAACTGTTCTCTTTTATGATCTCAACACTTTTATACCGCATTTTAACTATTTCCTAAAGTACTGTGTCATAAGTAACCAATGAAACTGACCGAATAAAAATACAGTTTGGCGAATGACCCATCGATTTCCATCGATTTGTCCTCAATTCGTCGATTGTTCTCCGAAATGTTTATGTTACCATTTTATCAGCTACAAATTTAATTTATGATTCGATCTGTAGAATATTTGCAGTACTCTGTGAATGATTATATTCAATATTCTGAGCTTAAAACAAAGTTCATTGTTCTAAGTCGATCTTTAATTTTCATTTGTTTTGTATAAAAAAATGATTAATACATTTATTTCCTTTCTGTTTTCAATATTATAGAAGAGCATACAATATTGTCATAATTTCTTGACTCTTCCTCTGTTAACTAAGGCCCCTAGCTTGTTGCTCTTGTCGAAACCAACAAGTTCTTAGAGGTTTTTTTTTTGTTCTCAAACATTAACAAGTGCATCAAAGCCGCCAGAAGTTTTGCCAAAACTTTGCTACATACACAGACAGCGATGGAGGAGGAAAAAGAGAGAAGAGAGATGGAGAGATGGAGAGATAGAAAGGGGTGCAAAAAAGTGGGATAAATCTTTCACAAAATCAATTACCACACGCATAGCTCAAACTGGCTCGTGAATGCATCTTTGTCTCGTTTTAGGGGGCCAATGTTCAGTGCTCAAAAGCCACAAGGACAATTGACCGACATTTTATTTAATGTCGCCGTTCATTAGACAGAAACCATCAAGAGACCGCAAAAGCATTTAGTCTCATGCCAAACGAGACAGCCGAGAGACGTCTATTGGAGACCACAAATTTAGAAAATGGCTGACTGGTTAGCTAGCTGGTCTGGTGTCTCACACTACCATTCCATTCTACACTTCATTTTGGCTAGGATCATGTGCCTTCTATCTTAATCTGATAAACCTATGGCCAGGGGCTAGACGCTCTTGCTCTTCCTTATTTTGCCGTGTGCTTGCTGTTGCCGTTGCTGTTTGTGTTTAAAGTTCCTCTGTGTTCCTCGGTTATTGATGACTGACCCTAGTTGCTGCTGCTGTTGTTGTTGTTGTTGCAGGTTTCCGTTGGCAAGGATTTTCCGCTAGAGATACGAGCTTTCTAGCATGCTTCCGTGTGTTTTAAACAACAAATTGCAATTTCTCCGCCTTTGCCTGTTGTTTTGTTGTTTACATTTTCCTGTACTCCGTCTCTTTCTCTCTCTATCTCTTTCTCCTATAATCTACTTTTATTTTGTTGTTTTTTTTCTTTTACTTCACTCTCTTGTCTCGATCAATAAATCCAATCGATTTAAATAGCTTTAAGTGCACACATTAAATGCCATTAAAATGCTTTTGAAAGCATCAGGCAAGAAAAAAAATAAAAAAAAACTACACAAATTAATATTCACTTAAAATGTTTTGTGGTTAAATTGACATAAATACAATACATGTCAGTGTATGTGTGTGTGTGTGTGAGTGTGAGTGTGAAAGCAGAGAAAAGTCTGCAAAATGGCATTTATAATGCATACTTATTACTATGCAAACAGAAGAGACCGGAAACTGGGAACTGGAGACGCAGGCAGACAGCAACAACGACAACGACAACGACAGAATGTGGAGTGGACCCCGGATATTGTGTGTACACATGTGGCCGATATTGAACATTTATTTATACAGACATACAGATTTCATTAAATCAGCCATTAACGCTGGTCAGCAAAAGGGGGTGGGGTTGGGTGAGAATGGGTAGCATAAAGCATAGCGAAATGCTTGGCAAATACGACATCAGATTGAGAGTTAACCGTAAAAAACAGCAAATCCACAATAAGAACAACCACTTACTGTTGTTTTCTGTCATATTCATTTAACAATTAGTCCTTTAGAAACTTTTCAGTCCATCAGAATGTCTCTATATAAATATACATATATGACAAAATATGTCAAAGTCTATGATTATCTCAAAACTGATATCAAAAATTCATTGATAAATCGATTTGTAATCTATACTATAGTCAAATGAAAATAACAAACGAATTTTTCACTTAATTAAAATTTCAAATGCAAAATTCCTTCAAGCCTTTAGTGTAGTGTGGGCAAAAATAAAGATTTACGAGCTGCTTGAGGCTTTGTGGCCAGATTTGAAAATGAAATATATTTGCTTTCATTTGACCAGAAAAGTTTCGTTTCCTACACCAAAAAAAAAATTGAAAGGCGAATAGGAAAGAGAGAGAACGAGAAAATGCTTTTCACTTTGTCTCTAGTCTCACTTACTTACAATTGTCACTGGCAATTTTTGTAAGCTTTTAGGCAAATGCAAAGTAAAAGTTGAATCAAACAAGCCGAAAGATGAAGCAGAAGAAGAAATTGAAGTAAAAATTCATAAACCTGAGAAAATGTTGATTTATCATACTCAACCTTGGAAGGAAAAACTTTTTCACTTAGTTAACCTTCAGCATGTACTTCATGCTAAAGGAAAAAGACGAAGATGAAGAAGAATTGATTTAACGACTTTTCACTTGCAAGTTCTTCCTGAGTAATGACTTTGCCAGGCATGTCTAAAGGGTTGAGTATGTGTAAATACATATATGTATGTAAGAATGTGTATCCCATATGTGTATGTATGTGTACATATATTTCCAGACATTAATGTACAAAGTTGAGAAGAAGAATATGTAGTTTAGCATAGAACGATAGGCTAAGGGGCGACAACGGGCCGAAGGCTAAGCTGTTGTCATAAAACTTTCGACCAAGAAGAGTTGAAGTTTGAGCTGCTTTTATGGGCGGGCGGCTTTCTGGATGGAGGATGGAGAGGGGGTCTAAAAGTCAACACAGTTTTGCAAAGACAAATTATGTAATTTGTGTTTTGAGACTTGGAGAAATTTGATTTGCCTTATGTAATAAATCAATTTTAAATATACTTCAAATCTAAATATTTGCTTACATCAACTGTAATCAATCCAAAACCAGATGGCATAATTATTGTCAATTGTCGCCAAAGGCCCACAGGCAAGTTGTATTAAATTATCTTCAAAATTTAAAGAACAGTATACGCAAAAACATCAACAATTTACATAGTGAACATATCAGAAATGAACAGCCATGGCAGAAGCAGCAGCAGCAGCAAAAAGGATACAGAATGAAAAAGGATGTCAGTTCCTTGCTGCTGTTGCTGCTGCTGCCGCTGCTACTGCCAGGTGCTCGGCAATCATTCATTTTGTTAATGAATTGCACAAGAAGCAGCAGCAGAAAGTAAGCAAAACGTGGGATGGGACTGAATGGGGTAGAGGATGAGAAACCAGTTAAGAAATGAGAAAACAATAATTCATCCCATTGAACGGAAAATATTAATTAACATTACTCATACGCCCATTGGGACGGCGAGCATTGCCGTTTAAATATGATTCTTTACATAATTCAAGATTATCTATAGCTTTATTTCTCGCTCCCTTTTTTACTCCATCTCTACACCTCTATCTTTTGTCGCTCTCAGTTTTAAATTGATAAAAAACATTCTCATTTTTGTGCTCAAATTAAAAACATATTCCTCTTCAGTTATCTCACTTGACAGGATTGAACCAGGATTTAGATTCAATTAAAATGTCCTCCCACCTACTTTTCCGTGTTGTTCTGGTCCCTGTCTTGGCATTATATTCGCATTACTTTTTGTCCGGACTCACTGATTATGCTAAACACTTGACGAAAAATTCGATTTTAAATGTCACCTGGATTTATCGCCTTCGATGGCGTTTGGTGCCGCCGACGCCACGGACGTCGCCGCCTGTCAACACCGAACCGCAAAAAGTTGCCTTTGAAGGACAACAAACAAAAAGACAAAGTGAAAATTAGGCCGCAAGGATTCGCCACAGATGGCGACCGCAAGTGAGTGAGTGTTGTAAATAGAGAGAGAGAGAGAGAGAGAGAGAGGGAGAGGGGAGACAACATGGTCATGGGACATGCCATGTCCTAGCACATGGAACATGGAACACGGCCACCTGTGGCTTTTGCCGTGGCAATAAATCAATTTCCCTTGACGTCTTGACATTGTCTCTAATCGAAGGGGAGGGACATCAGACCAGACCGCATCAGAGGGGACCCGAGTCGAGACGACTGTGACTGAGAGTGGAAGTTAATACTTCGAGTTCGTGATGTTTGTCCAAGGGAATTTCGTGAACGATGATTCAACATTTACATAAGTCATGGAAGAATCTGGTAAGGCAAAGAGTAAAACAGAGTCAGAAACACGGAGAGAGGAAGTAAATTTAATTGTGAAAATGATGAAAATGGCCAGCAGAAGCAGACGAAAGCAAGTATAAACTTTCTTCTGGCCACTGAAATCGAGTCGCTCCACTCAATCTGGAATCTCAGCAAGCTGCCAATTTCAATGACCATAGATACACACACTCGAGAGTGTGTGCGTGGGCGTGCCATTGTATCCGAGTTGCTTTCAACTTGAATCAGAGCAAGTCAAGCAAAGCGATGCCAAACTCAGACAAAAGTGAAGAAAAAAAGTTGCAGGAGAAGGATAAAATGTTTGTTTGGTTGGCTTGACCCCTCGAAATTAATAAAACGTTTTAAAAAGTTCTTCTTCATTTGTTAGAACTCGATGGAAAGTCTATGGGCCAGTCTCCCAATCTCCCTTATTGTCCAATCGCAGTCTCCGTGGGGTTAAATAGATCATCATTGGGTTTTGCCAATGGCAGTCGGCAAAATGAAGTGGCCACTTTGGCATTAGCTAGCAGCAGTCGCCGATTTATGAGCCCCACTTGGCCTGGCCTGGCCTGCCCATTGTTTGCTGCTCCACCTCTTCCCACTCCTCCTCCTCCTGTCCCTTCTGCTGGTGATGGTGTTGGTGCAGCTTCACCTATTGGGCGAGGCAAGTTTGCATTTTGGGCAAGTAATGAGTTGAGTCGAGGTCTGGAACTTTGACTCAATGGACGAATCTGGCATGGTCATGCCATGGAATTGTGCAATTGACATTTATCGCTGTTGAATGGGTGAGCAGCAGACAATGCTGAATGGAAAAGGGTTGATGGGGGAGCGGGTGGGCGAAGTGGCCTCTTAACAACTCATTAACACGCTCCATGGACAACAATTGCTGTCAATGCCAATTGGCAATTGAAGCGATTAAAAATGTTGTAATGTCGCCTGTATTGCGCAATTATTCACTCATTTTGGTTGCCAAAGCTCCGATCCGCAACCGGACCCAGACCCTTGTCAAATTGTATTAAAATAGAATGAATAAATCGTCTAAAGAACAAGCTCGGTCATTGTCTTGGTCTAGCTACCACATTCTCGCCCACCTAACTCGCTCCCTTTAAATACTTTTATCAAATTATGCCAAAATGTGTAACAGAACATTTCCATTTAAGGAACATGACTTCACACGTGGACTTCATCAGTCATTTAAATCTGCCAGAGGAAGGGGTGGCGAGGGAATGGGAATGGGACAGGATCACCAGATGCCTTTCTCTCTCGGCCTAAGACATTTGCAACCATTTGGACACAATTCCAGTTGATGCTCCTCCACCTCTCCGGCTTCTGTTCAACATATTCAACTCGACCTCGACAATTTTTGAATAACTAATGAAGGTGTCACTCAGTCAGTCAGTCGGCAACAACTAAAACAATAACAACAGCTCAAGAAGAAGAACCAGAGGAAGGTGGAGCAGGAAAATGAGAAGAAACAAGAGCTGGACGAAGGACCAAGGACGAGCTATGTTTCCAGTGTACAGTGTTCAGTGTTGAGTGTTGAATGCTGAGCCTGGCCTGAATATGAAATTTTGGATTTGCCATCCAAACTGTCGGCATTCATCTTGGAGCACTCTTTGTCCCTCTCCCACACACAATCTCTCGCTTTCGTCTTTGTCTGTCTGTCCAACTGTCCGTTTTTCTGGCATTAGTCCTCCTCTGTCCAGTCTCTGTCCAGGTCCAGGTCGAGGACTTATGCATCATTGTCAAAATATTAACAGCTGGCACATTGCCCATCCCTCTCCCTGCACCTGCTCCTTAACCTCACCCTCACCCTCACCCTCATCATCATGTGAGCTGCTTTTAAGCTAATGCTGATGATGATGAAAAATAGAAATAGAAATTTAAGTTCTTTTGCGTTTTATTTCTGGGTTACACAGTGTATCCAGAATCCTTTTTCAGACAGACAGAGAGAGAAATGTCAGATGCTTTCACTTAAACCTTTTCTGAAATGGAAAACAGCTCTTTAAGAGGCCAACATCATTCAAGATTAAGAAAAAGTTTAATAAATTCATCCTTCATTCCCTGTAAATGAAGGTTTTTGACTTAAAAACAAATCAGCCTCGACACATGGCCCTCTCCCACTTGTGAGTCATCCTGATGCATATCGATTTCTTTCTGCCCCTTCATCACAAACGAGCTTCCCCCCCTTGAATGCATTCGGTTGACTTTTCGTCTGCTTTCCCGGATCGCTCAAATCGAAATAAATTTGCTTTTGAGTAAATTAAAAACAAACAAACAAAATCAAATATTAATGTCCTGTAACGCGGATTCCAACGATATTCAATTGAATGAGTGTTCGGATAAAGGGTGTGCAAGGGGGGGATGCGATTTTCATTCGACAATTTAGAAAAATCCTAGGGAATAGGACAAGTTAGTCTGCAGGTTTATTTGTCTGTCAAACGAGGGAGAATTTACGGTGGAGTGGGTTGAATAGGGGGAAAGCAAGCGAGCAAAGTGGAAAAAGTGTCATTTAGTCAGAGCGACAAATGAAGAGAAATAAAAATAACCAAAATAACTGGAATTCCCCCTCCGCTCACACAGCCCTTCGTCTCTGCATTCTCTTCAATTGAGTCATCTCCATGGCCATGGCCAATTCCCCAGTCTCAGCCTTGTTAGTCCTGCCATTTTTGGTATTCAAATGTTATTTTTGGCTCAACACGGAATGTTGGATGGTGGAGAAGGGAGTGTGCGGTGTGGGGAGTCGGGGTAGAGGAAAGTGAGGTCGTTGAGGAAGGAGTGTGTGAAATGCGGAAGTGTTTTTGTTGTCGCCGAAAGCTACAAATGCAAAAAAAAAGGGAAGCGACCACAGGAAAACGCCTTCAAACTTTTGTTTGGGTTGGTTCTTTTGCTTTTCTTTCTTTTTGCTTCCCTCTCATTTTGTTGTTGTATTTATAGCCGGAAAAGGAAAAGGATTAAGAGCAAAAAAAGAATTTGAAAAGCGGAAAACATGCGTGTTGATTTGCCCTTTGGCTATTAAGTACGTTGAGTGCCTTCCTTGATTGATGCTGATGCCGATGCCTAGGCCGAGACCGAGACTGAGACTGAGTTAGGGAACTGGATTTTGTTGTTCCTGGGGCTCACATCCTGTCGACTGTCCCACCTTGTCCTGGGTGGGACACCTGAAAGCCGAACAAATATTTCCTTCGTCCACCTACTCAACAATAATTTCGATTACCTGCTGAATTTGTGGGGCAGCTGTACCTATTGCAGATGCAATTAAATGTTAATCGATTGTGTTTGCAATGTGGGCGTGGTCACGTCCACACACAGCCCTCAATTCAAGAGGCGTGTGTGTGTTTGTATGCGAACCTGCATACATGAGTGAGAATAATCAACCAGCCAGGTGAGACACAAGCAGAGTGAAGGAGAGAGAGAGAGAGAGAGAGCGAGAGTGCCAGTGACCTCTTACCAGCAAAGAAGCCTTTTAGGCATTTTGGTTAGGTAATGGGTATTTCGATGAATAAGTCGAGTTAGAGTCCTCATGGAGCTTTTGCTGTATCAATCGGGGGTCGGTTTTGGGCAGGGGCTCTTTGTGTGTTTGTCACTGGCATAATTAATTGTAAATAATTGTTCAAATGTCATTTGCAAAATTTATTTCTAATTTCAAATGCCAACTTAAATGTCCTCCCTCCATTCAACTGAAAAAAGATTTGCATTTTAAAGTGTGCTTGAATGTTGAGACCTTTTGTGGGGTACCAAAACTTGAGCTGTCAGATGATTGAACTACTATAGAATGCAAATAATTAAATGTAACTGAAAATAATAATTAAACAATTAATATTCAGATTTGCCCCCTTATATTCTATATCCTATTTACTATCTTTCCGATATATGTAATTTTATGTGTAAAATCAAGGGTGTAAACATTTCTTCTCGTAGAAGGACAATATCTTAACAAATCGAGCGATACTTTACTTTTAGAAAGATTCCCCTGGAAATTTGATTACTCAATGCCAAGACGGACTATGACATCAGTTTAGAGTGGTTTAAACTTAAACCAATTTAAAAAAAAACTTTGGCCAAACTTATAGATGAAGAAACTACGGTTGATGTGTTTTTCTACGCCAAAAAATATTCTAGACACGTGTTACTTTCAAGTTTCCTATTTCTTGAGAAGCTAAATTCTAAATGCCATATGTTGTAGTTCTTTTCCATCAACCGTCAACCCCCGTTCATATTAATCATACGACATGTTGTTGTCTATGTTATTTATAATTCGCATCCGCCCATTTAGTTAGTGGTTAAGTTTACTTGGTTCGATATTTGCATGTCAAACGCGTGCTAATTTCAAATTACTGCGACACTTTCCACTACCTTTCCTTTTTTCCGCCCACAAGTCGAAGGCATTATTTATGACTTGTACGCTGCTTCTGCGTCATTTTATGAACATTTTTCAAAATATGTTTTCAGCATCATAAAACACAAAAAACAAAAAAACACCAGCATGCAAGAAGTAAACTGAACAAGAAGAAGTAAAGCGACGCCTTTATGTTTTATTTATGAGACACGAACACAAACAGCAGAAATAAGTTTACTGACTTCGCAATGCTATGGATGGTATCCTAGGGGGAGAGAGGGAGGGGGATGGTGCCTTTTTTTATGGCGGTAATTATGGTTAAGTTTTGTCGAGATGAGAAATCGTCAACACTCAAATCGATATGCAAATGTCTGACCATATGTTAGCAGCGCAAGGGTCAAAGGTTTCGGTTTCTGTTTCTGTTTCTGTTTCAGTTCCAACAGCAAAAGCAGCAAATCCTTGTTTAAATATTAATACATCAATCCACTTAATATGCGAGTTTATAACATTGAATGATGCAATAAATATAAAAAAGCAGCAGACACGATGACGATGGGAATGCGAATGATGACGATGTGGTCCCTGTCCCCCATATGGGAGCATACGTGAGTAAATCCCTTAACCGTCATTTGAGTTGATGGCCTAAGTTATTCCATTTCTTATAGGGACCACCACTACAATACGAACGATTTGAAAAACTTTTAAATTTATTTTTAAACATATTTAAAAAACCAAAAAAAAAAACACAGAAATCATCTAATAAAAATTATGGCAATTTTTGATTTGATTTGATTTGGTTTTATTTGTTTTGGTCCTACCTCAATTGGCAGTCTTCGTTTCGAGTTCTGCTGGTTCTCTTTTCTAATTTGTGACACATGTGCCAGCCAATGAAATGTTAGTTTTTCTTCTTTTTTTTTTTTTTTTTCTTCTTTTCGACAAAGTAAATTTTTGTTTAGATTTGAAATATTCGCCTGCCGAGTAAAATATATTCCTTATCACGCAAGCGCAAAGAGAGAGAAACACAAAATATTACAATACGTATCTCTGCTCTTATATTCGAATCAAAACTAAGTACTAGAATCACACTCAACTTACTTCAGTTGCTTGCCGACAACCAAAGCTTAAAGTAATCTTTGGATTGGCTTACTTATAAATTGTAATATATGTTTGTTTTTCGAGCTTATCAGATTACATTTACGATCCTTTCCAATCATTTTTCAAGCGTTTTAATTGAAATAATAAATATATCATTACAAATTTTTAATAAATTATTTTTTTGTTTTGTAATAATTAACATTTTGATAGGTTTTAATATTGTCTTGATATATTCTAAATTGACTAATTTCTTTTTGTTTTGTTTTTATTCTCTGCTCTAAATTGTTACTTTGTGAAATCTTCAAGCAATTGTAACAATAGAGTGCAAAAGGATTCTCTTTTTAAGTTAAGAATCCGTAAAGATATAGACAAACTGATTTTTACTTTCCACTATTCACTTTATTATCATTATCATCCGTTCTTGAAGTTTATTTTAAAAATTTCTTAAAGTTTAGCGATACGTTTAAAAATTGGGTTAATTCTTAACACGTTTGGCTGCGAAAAGTTATGGAAGATCATTTCACACAAGATATAAAAATGTTAGATTTTAATATTAAATTTGTTTCTACTTCAATTTTTTCTTTTGACATTTCGCACTGTTTCAATTTCCTCAATACAAACTTGAATTGAAGAGTTTTCCATGGTTTTTTATTTCTCTTCCTGTCCCGTCCTCTCTTCGGGTTTCTTTATTTTTTAAGTTGTTCAACTAGAAAATTTAAATTGCCAGCAAAGAAGGAAAAAAATTTCCACACTTTGGCTTCATAAAAATTTCAACAGACCAACAGGCCAGACTCCGTCTACGGGCAGAGTCTCTGTCTCCGCGTATCCGTCTCCGTCTTCAATTCGGAGTATGGCTATGGCCATGACGATGGCTCTGGCTACGTTTCTGGCTCTTTCGTTTGGCAGTTTTGGCGACTCGTCGCCATAATTTACTCAACTGTTGTCTCAGTTGCAGGAAAACTGAATTTAATGCATTTGGCCAAGGCACTTTTCAGCCAGTTTTACCCACGCCCCATCTCATCTCTCTTCCTCCTTCATACTCGGTGTGTGTGTGTGTGTGTGTGTGTGTGTCTCTTTCTGCTCAAACAATTCTGCAGCATTCGCAATTTTCAAATGTAGACGTATCCATCGCGTTTTATACGTATATACATATATATAAAGATATATATATTCAGTCTACCTTTTGAATAATTCACATTGCCTGCTTGTGCCGCTGTTGGCCATTGTCTAGGGATATTCAGCATCTTTTTGGCATTCCTTCTTCAATTTCTATACCCTAAATTCATGGGGTATACTATGTCTGCCAATCTAAAAGTTGCAAATTTTATTACTTTCTTTTCAATTTAATGATCATTTACGTGTTTGAATGCTGCAGCCTGCTTAAGGTAGAATTATGATCAAAAATAGCTGATTTTGAACCCAAAGGTATGCAACAGAAAGGTTTGGGTTAATCTTTAGTTATTAAGGAGTTTAATTTTGTACAGGGTATGCCGACAGTCGACTTCAAGACTTGCTTGCGCGTTTTTCCTGCATTTCCTTTCCGCTTTTTTTTGCTCTTTTTTTTTTTGTAAAATTTTCCTGTGGTTTCATCTTGAGAGTTCAGCGAAAAGGAATGAAAACGTTGGAAACGAAAAAGAGAAAATGATAGGTTAATTGTAATTCCATTGCTCGTTACCAATTTGCTATCATAATCCTCGACTCAAAATTTTGGTCACTCAGAGTGGAAACTGCATAGCTAATTATCGGTTTATGACTGTTTTGCCTCTTGCCACCTGCTTCTGGCTTTATCAATTTGTCTGATTTTCAATCTAATTACTCTCTGCCTGGGCCTTAACAGCAGCAGCAGCAGCAGCAACGGTAGAAAACATGTCAGGTGGGGATTGTTATTTTACATGGGAAACTAGACAGACTATTTTCGGATTTATTGAAATTATATTTTTTGGTCTGATTAAAATAACATTAGCAGACACTAGATTGGAAGGGATGCATGTTGGAGGAGGGGAAGAAAAGAAGGCGTGTAAACTGTGACATAAGAGCTATTTGTTTGTGTTATTTTTTTGGTGGGTGTAGCATTGAATTTATTATGAGTGAGAGTGTCCACATGCGTGTGTGTGTGTGTGTGTGCGGGTGAGGGTTGCAGTCGGTCGGTTGGTTGGTTGGTTGGTATATACATAATCAAATTGCTTCTTAATTGGCAGTTGATATTTTCAATCAACCCAAATATTGAAAGGGATCAGCTACAAATGTGAACTAAATTATGGGTTTAGTGTTTAAATATGTAGGTAATAGAAAATAGTTAACATATTTTCTGTTGTTTTGTGTTGCTGTTCATGTTTTATTTAAACTAATGCCACAGAAAAATTAATATAGTGTCAATAAGTATCTGTAGCTTAAACAAATTACATTTGTTTAAATCCAACAGGTTTTATAGTATTTACTTAAAATAGGTTGAACGTTTCTGCCTTTGTTTAGTCATCTTCACTATACGTGAAGTCATTTCATTCATTTAGTCACTGCTAGTAGCAAGAATACGAACAGGTTTAAATCTACTATTATTTAGAAATTTTATATATGATATTCATATCAAAATTAATCATAGCAACTTAAGTTAATGATTTGAGAAAAAAAGGTTTCACTGTCACTTTAACAAATATTGAACTTCTTGCTCATAAGTTTCAGTCTATCTAGGTACACCATTTCATCTGCCACATCAAACTGATTAGTATAGTTAAATGACATCATGGCTCTAGTTACAGGTTGAAGCTTTAATTCAAGACACATTCTTAGTTAAGATTGAGAACCCTTTTCACATACTGAACACATTTAAGTAACGCCGAAATAAAAAAATTGAAAAAAAAATAACACAACTCTCTGTAACATCATCAATGGTGTTCAATCAAGCATATGCAGTACATATGAAAAAGAAGGGCACGAGCACAGGATAAAAAAAAACAGCAGGAACACTGTGTTGCCTGTTCAGGCATAAAAACAAACAGAAAACTGGGCAAAAAAAAAAAAAAGAAAACAACAAAACAAAGTCATCTCATCAATCTTGCCTTCATTTGAAAAAAAAAAAAACACACAAAAAGTCGTCTACTGCATCAGCAAAAATTAAATGAATGCATTCATTTAGTTGAAACATTTTATGCCAAAGGCAAAAGTAAAAAAAATGAGGGGGAAATATAATGAAAGTAATAACAAATTATGTGAGGGGTGGCAAGAGTTTAAAGCTGACAACGTTTGAAGTTGATTTTTGATGTTTTGCGGCTTGATATAGTATAAATGTAAAACAGTCAAATCATATGCAAAAATCATTTGCATATATTTAACAATGATGATGATGATGATGGAACCTCTGACGATGTGATGCTGCTGCTGCTTTTTTTATCTACAACTTATTGGCAATCTATATGCAAGACATTGGGTCCTAGACACACGGCCTCAGTTTGGACTCTGTCCTTTTTAGCTCAAATACCCTTTTATATATAGATATATATACATATACATGTCTATATATATATATATATGCATTTTTGCGTTTTGACTTTTAGTGCTTTTTATATTTTTTGATAAAGTGTTGCCAATTTAACCGGCAGCCATTTGCAGACACATTCAGGCAGGAAACAGGCAGCAGTCGGCAGACCGCCTTTCTGTTTGATTGCCTAGTGCCTTCAACTGCCATTTATGGTTTTTATTTTAGTTGAACAAAAACGAACCAAAAAAAGGAAAACACAAAAAACCTAAACCAAAAGAAAAAGAAAGAAAAACAGTCAAAGGAAAGAAAAAACCCACATTGAGTTTGCCTTTTATTTCCATTGAATCGTTTGCGGCTTTAAAGGAAACGAAAAGAAAAGCTTCAGCACAAAAAAAAAAGGGTTTTTTCCCCTAAAATATAATCATCAATAATTGACTGTGTGCGTTGCCTGGCAGGAAAATTGCAACTTTAATAAGTTGTTTAGCCCATTTTTCGTTTCTTGCCTGTGCCGCAACTAATCTTAATTTGAGTTTTATCATTCGTGAAATTGAACACGTTGAAATTTGGACAGGTGTAATTATTATGGTGAATATCTTTCAATTAAACTTTCGCTTCAGCGCAATTAATTGAGGGCTCGTCGTCTTTAAGGCCAAGAGCAAAAACCGTAATGTGAATGAAAAGTGAAAGATGGGATGATTCCGTGTTAAAAGATTCTTCAACTCTTGGCCGACGAAAATCAATTTGTACGTTTTTTAATTAAATTCAATTAAACTTTCTCTAAGGCGTTTGATGTTCCGCGAGCGCGCTAGCACGTTAAGCTCGCCTAATCAAGAAATATGTATTAACTTATGCAAATGAGGTTTAAAGTCGAAAGGGATTAGTCGGAGTGAATTACTTTCACTAAAACGGATGATGGTGTGAGGGCCTTGAACTTGAACTTCAATTGCGAACCTTAAAAAGTTTAACCTCAGTGAAGCTTGAGGTCAAACATTGCTTGTTTACATTGAAACCCCATATTTTGGCCTCAAAATTGTTCCCAAAAGTATACTATAGAATTAATCGTTAAATCTTTATTGTCTGTTAGTGTGTTTTCTCTTAAATGTTGTAGTCTTTCTTGCAAGTGTATTTGTTACTAAGCTTTGAAATAAATTAAGTACTTAACATTTGCACAAAAGTATGCTGCAGAAAATATCTATGCTCTTAATACTGTATTGTAGGGTCTCATTTAACTTAAGTAAGTTTGAAATACAGTAAATACTTTTCATTACAAGACACCCTAAAATATGCTATGGAAACCATCAGCTAATATTAAGCAGTTAAAGAGTTTAGTTTGACTTTTCATACGAGAATTGTGCCAGTTTTTTGTTCTTTTTTGATTGAAAGTTGTTATTTCGATCACTTTGTTTGCATATTACTGCAATGTGTTTTTCCTTTTTTTTTTCAACAATTTTTTTTTCTGTTTTTCGAAAGCCAAACAAAGATCATGGTTCCAACTCGAACTAAATTTATATTGCACAAACAGCAAGTGGAAAACGATGCAGTTTGATTTGAATGCAGCCTAGCCGGGGGGTCGAATAACGGGGCGGTATGTTTTAGATTTAGGTTCGAGAGAGAGAAGGGTGTAGAGACGGGAAGGGAAAGCCGAGCAGGATGAACCAATTCAGGGGGTGAGACAATACGGAAATTGGAAATTTCACACTTGATGATGGTCTACAAATTGGTCAATAGCCATAGCAAAGGCAAACAACAAAAAATTCCCGTCCCCCCGACGACACACACACACACACACACACAGAAATAGTAGTGCAGCGGGGCAACGGGGTGGACGATCAGAGGGCAGCCTGTCAGCTATATAGATGGAAGAAGGGAGGTAGGTGGGTAACGTCGCTAACTGTACAAAAGAAAATAAAATTGGTTGAGAATGAACGACCAAACGAAACCAATGGACGAACAATTGGGTGAGCCTGAACTAGGTAGCATGACATTTTGTGGTTTCTGATTTTGATTCGGATTCGGATTTTGATTTCGATTCTATGAGAGGGAAAGAGAGACTTAGTGCCCAACGGCTATAGCAATCAAATAACACAAACGATGAAAAAACTAAGGCCCATTGTTCAATTTGATTTCCCAATTGAAAGAGGTGATGCCGCCACAAGAGTCGGCTGGACGTAATTTGGGTGGGGAAACAACATTAGTTTGTGGTTATAAGAAACCAAAAAATTTAAGTATTTATTTAAAAGACCAAAGACGACAGAAAAGAAAGAAGGTATAACATTTTTTGTTTCTGCTGTCGCGTCAAACCGTTTAAATATTTGATTAGGCATTTTTCTTTTTTCAAGGTCTCATAAATTATCAGTTAACCTCAATCTAGCGAGACAGAGGGAAAGAGAGAGTAATGAAACCTCAGTCTGGGACAGCAAATAAATATTTATAGGCATTTTAAAATGCCATCTATATTGAAAGCTGGGTCCACAGACTTTTTTCCCTAATTTACTTAAAATAGATTTCTACATGGAATAGAGATTGAACAAAAAATAAAGAAAAAAGAAGGTATGTGTATAAAAGAAAAGAGATAGAATAGAAAGAAGGCCTGTAGCAAATTCTTTTTCAATTTTATTTCAATTCAAGTTTTAAATTCAATTTAACAAACACACACACACAAACTCACTCATACACACTCAAAGTGAATAAAAGAAATAAGAAGACAGCCAAAGCGAGAGAGAGAGAGAGGGAATGAAACATGCATATGGCGGCTTTAACTTAATCTGATTGTAATGCGATACACTTTACAGTTTCCAGATACAAATCAGCACCCACAGACACATCCCTACCGTATACATATCCCCTCCACACACACACACACACACACACACACAAATATATACTCTACTCATTCAACTGCCAGCCATATCCCACATCATCATCCTAGCCAAAAGGCAGCTGTTGCTTCAGCTTATTGTTGTTGTTTGGTTGTGTGTATGTGTATGTGTGTATGGGTGTTGGCTCTCTCCGTAGCTGTAAAAGCAGCTTGAAACACTCCGTAGGATTCTCGCGTACAAATCAAATAAATTATCTAAGGATTTACAGTAATAAAGTAGTAGATAAACCAACAGCCAAAGTTCTTTTGGCCAGAATGTGGGGTTAGAAGTGAAAATTACTTAAGAGTGTGAGAGACTGAGAAAATAGATAGACTAGCGGGTATGAGGCAGTGGCTGAGGGGAGAGAAACGGAAATTTCAGTTCAGGGTCTAGTTGCTTAATTGAAATACATAAGTTTCCGAATTGAAAAGGGTGAAAGTTTTTGTCGAAATAAATCTAGCCAATATGTGTGTATGTATGTATGTAGGTGGCAAGTAAAATTTATCTATTTAAATACAAAACTCTCGACTAACTTAAGCGGGGAAAAGACTCTTAAAACTTAAAGACTTGATTTTGGTAAACTACTTTACATTAAAATTAAGTTACTCAACAAAAATTTCGCTTTAAATTATAAGTTATCAATTATTTCGACTTAATCCCATTATTTAGATATAGTAATGCTTAAATTAAACAATTAATCTTATAACTATTTGTAAACCATAACTTTGTGTTTATAACGAAAAAGTTTTGATTTTGAAAAACTACAAATTTCTATTACTATTATAAACTGATTGGTTTACTCAATATGATAATATTGAAAATGTGCACCATAGGCACCAGTCAGAAATTGGAAATAATCGAAGTGATTGACATAAATCGTTGCTTAGAAAAAATTCAACTCATTGTTAGCCAGTTTTTAAAATATTTTATTAAATCAATTTATTGTTATTATAACCTAGAAAAGCTTGTCTATTTTTAAAAATTATACTTCTAAATCTAATCAAAGCGAAGGCTTTGAAATTCAAAATATTCGCAAAAACATCAAAGAACATTAAGTTTGAGATCAAGAATTAAATGAGTTTAGACAAACACTTGATGTAATAACATAAGTTAACTTTGACTGAGTAAGGTCTTTATTGATACTAAGTTTCTCTTATTATTTTCAATTATTAACTTCATGTCCTTAATAAAGATTATTTGGTAAGTGTTTTACTAAACCATTGTGACTTAGTTTTTGACTCATTTTTAAGATAATGTATTCAAATGGTTGGACATTTGGTGTTTAAGCAATAAGAGAGCTTGGGTTTTGCCTGTTTTAATCGAATTGACTTCAAACTTTGATGTCACATTTAACTTATGACAAGCGATGGGACTATTGATCGCTTGCTTTTTATATTTTAATTATTGGAAACCATTTTTTTTTTTTTTTAATTTGTTCTCGTTCCTAAATATTTTGTTTTTGTTGTTGTTGTTGTTGCTGCTGTATCAAATAGGGCTTCCTCATTTACGGACTGTGCAATTTTGATAAGCGTACTTTAGTTGGTTTTTTTTTCTTATCATACCTTTCTGCTGGACCATAAGGGCAAATGAACTAAAGGACAAGCAAAGCGTGACGGAAGGGAAAAAAAGCAAGCAATGTACATACATACCTACGCAATACAAGTGCAAATAAAAAACGAAAAAAAAAGAAGAGAGACGCAAGCGAGAAAAACTCATCTTCATTCGGAGCCCAACTTAATGACAATGACCGTCAATTGTCGTTGTATCAACGCAGGAGCAGCAGCAGCAGCAGCAGCAGGAGTAAGAGCAAGGACTCACACCAATTCTGTCTGGCTTCAAATGTCTTTATCTTTTGTCGGCGTTGCCCGTTAACGCCGCTTAAAGTCAAATACAGCCACTCAGAGTGTAAGAGAGTGAGTGTTGGGGAGAGGATGGGGAGGTAAAGTGTCGTCGCACACACACACACACACACACATTGAAATGTAAATGCCGTAATGGAGATTGTGTTGGAAATAACCGCGCTGCGTCAACAGTATTTATTTTATTGACATTTGTATGCCCCAAACCCAAACCAAAAACCCTCCCCCACACCCCAAAGCGGCAAACCCGAAATCATTCCTGCCCTCAAATGCTCAACCGCCCCGCCCCGCCCCCGCTAAACAATGAAAAGCTATTTTCTGTTTTTGGCGACAAACCAACCTGACAAAGTCAACAGCAGCAACACCAAACGGAAACGCAACAATCAGGGAAAAATCTTCTCCTTTATTCTACCCACCTCACCCCCCAACGTTCCCACCCACCCCGCTCAGACTTCTGGAAAGTGTGCGCGTAAAAGTTTACGAGGCATCCTGTTTTGCGGCTGAGGCATAAAGTGATTTGCTTTTGCCTTTTGCCTTGCTTTTGTTGTTGTTGTTTTTTTTTTTTGTCTTCGTTGTTCTTTTTTGGCTATCAAAAAGTTTTCAAAACTTGCATTTAGAAAAGCACAAGAAAAGTAAAAATAA
Source organism: Drosophila willistoni (assembly GCF_018902025.1). NCBI lineage: Eukaryota > Metazoa > Arthropoda > Insecta > Diptera > Drosophilidae > Drosophila > Drosophila willistoni. Next base: position 7,296,265 of record NW_025814057.1, read on the forward strand.
AATAAAAAAAAAACCCAGTCCATTTGAAATCTATGCCTGCTTGAGCTCCCACCAGTCCACCATTTGATCCCCCTGTGACCAGAATGAGCAAGCTGAACCAGAGAGAAAAAGATTAACACAAACTAATGTCAGAAGGAGCAGCCAACTTGTCAAAGTCAATGCCAAGCGAGGAAAATAATACAATAAAGAGCAACAGCAAGAAGCAACAGCTGCTGGCCATCAGAAGATTAAGACACGAAATAGAAGTGGAAATGGAAGTGGCACTCACTAGGCACTCCCAGGACAACAAAGGCAGCCAGAGCAATAGCAGTGGCAGTGGCACTGCCAGCAGCAGGCCAGAGGACGTGCAGCCTGGCATAGGAAATGAATGGCATTTGTTACTGACACCCGGCTTCAACTCTTGGGAGTAACCCAATCCAAATTCGAATCTGAAATCCTTCATGCTGCGTGGGTCAATTCTCAAGTGGCAACTGAAATGCCTACAACAATTCTTTAGCTAATCAATGAACCAGCACCAGCACCAGTGCCAGTGCCATTCAGACTAAAGAGAATTAAGCAAAACCACGACACTGGCATTCCTGATATAAATGAGCTTAAGCGATTAAAAAATTGCCTTCCCTTATAATCAGGGTATATACAATTTGACAAAGAGTTTGTTTTTTGTTTATGTGTGTGTGTGTGTGCGTCTGAATCATAAACGATTATTAATTTCAGTAGTTTGATTTAGATTAAGTATACGCAGGGGTCCGTCATAACGATTTGTATTGCCTACTTATGTGGGCGTATGAGTAAGTATACTTTGCTTACATTTGTATTGCCTACTTATAAGAGCAAATTCCAATATTTGCTCTTATAAAGATTAAGAATTGTTTCCTTTTTGTTTGTAATTGATATGAATTTTTTTTATTATTGAATGTGTCGCAACTTAACTTACATATATAAACCTTGTAATTTGCGTACAGCGAACTTTATGTTCCAGTTGTAAAAAGGGATAAATTTGTGTTTACTTTGACAACAACAAAGTTAATCAACATCATAAAAGCAATTAATTTATATTACTCTGCTTCAGCATACAAAAGTAGAAAAACTGACATCAATTTGATAACTTTAACTAACTTTGCTTTGAGGTAAATCAAATTCCCAACTAATTGAAAAGAAATGCACACATCCCACACACACACACACACAAAGAGATGGGGATGAGAAGCATTTAAAAATGTAAAATATACAAAATCTAGGAATTAGACATAGACAGTTGACAGATAGATAGACAGAGAAAGAGAAAGAGAATGAGAGAGAAGCAAAGAGAAGTGATGGGAATATAAATATATATATAAGAAACGCTGTCAAAACAATTTTTGGGACATAAACTAAAAGATATTTACGCACAACAGGCTTTTGTCGCCTACAGGTCCTTACTAGGACTTCTCAGCTTATTTGTCTAGCTCTATGTGTGTGTGTGTGTGTGCGTGTGTGTGTGTGTGGGTCTGTGTATATGCATCTTTCACTCATGTTTATTCCATGCAATATCCTGTTGAATATTTAAATTTGTGTACACAATTTCCGGAGCAATGGCTTTGACAATAGAATCATTAAGAAAAGATAACCCAAAATGTCTGGCCCTGATTCTGGGCTCTCAGTCACTGAGAGGCTTGGGGCGGCTCTTACTGCTGCTGCCAAGGTGGCGATAAGAATGCTTCAGTGGACTCAGGGCAGTGGTAATGGTAGATACAGTCAGCCAGTTACCCAAAATTCACCGCAAAATACTTAAAGCCAAAACAAATAAATCTCGGTTCCTGGTTGCTGTTGTACTGCTGCTGCTGCTGCTGCCTGGTCAAAAACAAAATTGTGCATTGTCTGTTACGATGATTAAATCAAGTTTATTGCATTTTATTTTGGCCTTTTACTTTTGGCTTCGGCTCGAATATAATTTATCAGCCAGCCAGCCAGCCAGCCAGCCAGGCAGTCAGGGAGCCATGGACAGACAGACTCACGCGTCGAGCAAATTGACAATTAAATAGAGACACAAAAGCGGGAGAGAGAGGGAAAGAAAGAAATATACAGCGATGAGTAGGAAAGAGAAACAGGCGAGAAAACTTGATTAAAATTTACCATGACAACAGTTTGGATGGTGCAAGGGGAAAGGGGATTGGCACGTGCGTCAAAGGCAGCTGCTGCTGTTGCTGCACTGTGGTCAGTCCAGTTTCCACCTCTCTCTCTCTCAGACACACGTTTCACTAGCAGCCAATATATGACAGACATGGGCATGAGTTTCACTTCCACTCCTTCATTCCGTTTTCTTCTACTCCTTTAGCTATGCCCTTACTCCTTTAGTCGTACGTGACCAACTGCAAAGCTGTCAAAAAGTTGTGAAAATTAAAAAATAAAGTCCCACAAATATGCGAGTAGCAAAAGAAATTACAAAACATATAACAAATACATACATATATATATATATATAAATATATGTATATATATATAGAAGAAAATAGCAGCCAAATGGCCAAGAAGAAGTTAAACTTACTTACACACATAAAAGTCTTGGGCAAGTGGGTGGCAAACTCATACAAAGGCCAAAGCAAAGTGAAGACATTTTATGGTCCACAATACAACTGTTCTTTGTATTTTATTATTTTTATGAACTTTAATTTACTTTAAAAACCATTCAATTCATCAGATGAATTAAACCTTTTGTTATTTATGAAAATCGTAAAGAACTTCTTTTAAATGAAATTAAATTGTACAATTTATTTACCTAAAATATTAAATAGTGAAATTAAGACTCAAAATTCTCTGTAAGTGAAAGTTCCTTTTTTGTTAATTATTGTTCTCTAATTAAGCCGAAACTCCTTAAAGTGGAATAATGTGTGTAAATATGAAAGTTAAACTAAATAACAATTTTATGACCAAAGTGTCTGTTGCAGTTTCTATTTTATATTTACTGCCTTTTTCACCTCCATTCTTTGTGATTTAAAGATATTTTGAAGAAACATTAAACTTACTTTATTTAAGCCAAGAATCAAATTGACATTATAGCCGAAATTCCAATTAGTTCTTATACTTTTTCCCCCCTTTATTCTTGTTGTTTCCAAATACCAAATAAATCGAAATCAATATAACTTTAATAAATTTGAGTAAATGTTTTATTTTAAATGATTTATATACTTTAATATACTTTGTATATAAATTAATTGTCTAAGTTAGCAAAATATTTGTCAGTCTTTGCTTTGCATAATGCTGTCTATGGTAAAATATTTACATGCCATTACAATTTATATAAATATGTTTTTTTTACTAATGAAATGCATTTTAAAATGATTGATATATGTAAATATATTTTTTTGTAGACCAAATCAGTTCAGAATTGATTGCATTGCATGTGTTTATCATCATCCGATGCGTGTTTTAAAGCAAAAAAGTAAATTCTTGACACTTTGCGTTTGGTTGCAAAAAATTTTAGTTAAATATTTTTTTTCCTTGTTTGTTGTGGCCAACCGCGACAGCAACACCAACACCAACACCAACAACAACAAAAAAAAAAAAAAGAAGAAATGTATAAAAAGTATAGAAATATGCAACATAAAAAGCTGCAATAATGTCATTGCACCCCAAAATGACAGCAAAGTTTCAACGTCGCGTCTGTTGCACCATCAGCAAACACATCAATGAGTCCCCGCGGTGACTTTGGTGGTAGTGCTGCTGCTGCTGCTGCTGTTGCTGTTGTTGCTGCTTCATATGCTGCGACATTTTTAGAAATGCCAAAAACAGAGAGCCACACTCAAACGCATCAGAATCATCTCTGTCTCTCTCTCTCAGTCTCTTTTTCTCTGTCATTTGCCATCATCAAAGTCCGTTCGCGAACAATGCTTGTCGTTGTAATTTTTATGCAACAAACACACAAAATTTCTCTAGAGGGCACTATGTAAAACTGACAGATGAGTTTCGACAGCAGCAACAATAAAGGCGTTGACAACAACAACTCCTCTCCATATATGCGATATGTCTGTATGTGTGTGTGTGTGTGTGTGTGTGTGTGTGTGATGCCGGGGTCCAACAAATTTAACTGCAAGACAAGTTTTGTTGTTATTTCTTCATTCTTTTTTTTTTTCGAGTGTGTCTGTATATGTGTTTGTTTTGTGTGTGTGTGTGTGTGTGTGTGTGTGTGTTATAACCATTTTCAGCTGCAATTTGCGGGCAACTGTTTAAAAATGCACAACAAAGTTTTACGTAAATCTAAAGGGAGTTGATATTTTTCAACGATTTATATATAGAAGTTTGATGAAAAGTTTCACTATAATCAAATTGGCAGAAGCAACGAGGGTGAGAAGAAAAGAGAGAGTAGAGAAAAAGTAGTCTAATGTTTTCCCTCTCTCGTTCACTTTTTGTCTGTCTCTCTACTATCTTTAAGCCTCGTTGTGTAAAAAGTGTGTGAAAATCTGAAACTGAATAACCTTCTTTTGAAATTGAAAGAGTTTAGTCCTGATGGCAGGTCTTTTATCGGTTTTAATCTAAATTCAACACCTTTGAAGACGAAATTTCAATTCAATTTACTCTAAAGCACCAAGACAAAAAAAAGAAAAGAACATTGCATACACTTGAAACAATGTAAATGGAATACTTATCTTCACATTAAACACAAAAGAGGCTTACTCGATCGTTTTGGCATAGGTCGAACTGATATTCTTATCTTGCAACTGCAGTTGCTTGTTAATTTTAAGTTTTTGGGAGTACAGAAATTCAACAGTGTTTAGTTTTAAAATGTTTTTGCCATTTTTAGAAAATTAAGTTTATTTTAGATTCAAAACCTTTGAGGCTTGACTGTTGAATGATTAATATATAGTTTACTTACATGACTCTGGGACGGCATTATCATGATCCATTTAAGGCGATTTGCCAATCAAAATGTAGGATAATCAATTTTTTCTCCGTGTAGAGAATTCTCTAACCATTTTTAGCTATTTTAAGCCCCTGCTACTATTCATGTCAAAGGAGAGCCACTCATCATCATTATCACTTTGCCAACTCTACATTTTTGCTACTTTTTCTTATGTAAAATCTCTCTCTTTCTCTTTCGCTACCTCAAACACGCTTTCAATGCTCTACTAACCAAGCCCGCACAAATGTAAACCAGAAAAAGAGAAAAACCAGGGAAAACAGAAAGTAGAAAAATGAGAAGATGAAGAAGGAATGGAATGGAGTGAAGTGAAGGAGCCAGATTTTCGACTAACCAAAGTGCTGCACTTTACAACATTTAAATGAAATTAAACATATTTCCTGCAGCGACACAAACGAAACGCGCGCAGTAAGGATAAGGCAAAGCGCGGCAGCGGTATTACAGGAGGAGGTACCAAAATGAAGAGAGGGAGAGAGTGAGGGAGGAGAAGAAAAAAGATGGAATAAGGAGAATAAGGACAGACATTGGCACAGAATTAATTTGTTGAATGCAAGTCGCCGGGGTTTTTGTGGGGCTTTTGGGCAAGATGGGTTACAAGGGGCAGAGAGAGAGAGAGAGAGAGGAGTGAGAATATTTGTAAGATGAAAGTTTTGCGCTTGAAGCTTATCTTAAGTGTGCGCCACGCTTTGGCACTCAACTATGTGCGTTTGTGGAGAAATGGTGGCAGCATATAATGTTAGTGGAGAGGAAGGGAGGGTGGAGTAGTAGACTGGCAGGCTTTACTGTAGGCAAAAACTTTGCCGACAAATGTGGTTTCCGGTTGTGTTTGTCTCTACGGCTCACTCGTCCACTTTCCCTCTCCCACACGTTCACTCTCAATCCCTCTATCTCGCTCTCTTTCTGTCTGCTCTGTGAATATGTGTTGGCTGAAAAGTGCCGCAGACATCGTCAGCGTCCTGTGCCGCCCCCGTTGTCTTGTCTTGGTGTGGCATAATTTTCGCGCTTTTGTGCACATAATTTAAATGACTTTTGAAAAGTTGCTCAAGAGCTACAGATAAGAGCCTCCTGCCGCTGCCTCCTGCTGCCTGCCGCCAGTCCCGCTGTTTCCCTCACCTGCATTCCCTCTATTCTCCTGCTGCGACATCTTTTTACCTAATAATTATGATAATGTTTAGTAACAGGCCCAAGTGGCCCCCCGTGCTACTGCTGCTCATTCATATTAAATTATTAAATATATTTCATTTCCTTACCAGCAAAGTGTTTAGCATATTTTAGTCCAACAATTTGTTTGCGTGATTCAAACAATTAGCAAACATACACACACACACACACACATGAGTGTGCGTGCGTGTATTAGTGTTGGTGTAAATAAACGCGCTCATTAACGTTTTTCGGGCAAACTGCCAAATGTCAAACCAAAACCTCGAACGAACCTACAAAATGAGAAGCATTTGCATAAAATGCAAAAAGCCAAAAACTCAACAAACCAAACTGCTAAAACGAGGCAACAGCAGGAGCTGGAGCTGAAACAGCAGCAGCAACGTAGCACTAAGGGGGGGAAAAGGGGGACAAAGGGCTGGCAGGACCGCTTCAGCTTTGGCCACGAGGCGTTGCCGCGTGTAATTGAGCTTTGAAAATTAGATGCAAATTTTCTTTTTAATACCCTTACACCAAAAAATGAGTTATATGTATTTGTTCAGCTACGATTAGCAAGAGTTATATCAAGTTATATGGAAAGGATTTAAAGATTCAAAACTAACACTTATACTATGTTGAATAGCTAAACGAATTTCCTGCTGTTAATATAACTAACTATTAGTTCTGCGAAAAATGTAAAAAAGTAGTTTATAATAATAAGATAATATTTGAAATAAACCAACAATTGTTACACATTTTGTGTGAAATTTTAAGAGGATTTGTAATAATTTTCAATTTGAAAAAATAGGAAAAAATTTTATATATCAACATGAGAAATTATTATTATTTTATTTTATTATTATACTTCATTATTAATTATACTTGCCAAACGAAAAAGTTCCACAATCGATAGATTTTAGCACTTGAAATAACATTTCCTAAATAAGGAATCGATTTGAAATGCAACTAACCTTTAAACGAAGAAATTATTAAACTAGTAAATAATTCTCTCATACTATTAAATATTAAGTATTCCTTAAGAGTATAAAAACTTCGATAACTAAACCAATTAATTTTCCAATTAATCCGTTGTTGTTCTTGTTGTTGCTTTTTTCTAGTTTTATTGGCTTAAATGAAACAGGCAGTTATTTATGTTCATTACTTTGTTTGTTCAGAATTTTCCCCAATTTCCCCACTAAACATTTGCCTGAAATTTGCATTTTTTGTTAGACCAATCGAATCAAGTCGAAATTTTTATTCATACGTTTTGTTTTTTTGTTTGTTTTGTTGTTTTTTTTTATACTTTTATTGTTGCTTATTATCGCGTAATAATAACTGCTTACAATTAAATCTCAATCTTAATTATACATTTCGTTATTTGTTGAATGTGAGTGTGAGTTTGTGTGTGTGTGTGTGTTTGTAGGAGTGTATGTCTGTGTTTGAGTGTATTTTACAATACTTAGGCCAAAAAAAAAAAAAAAATATACACTATTTGATACTTTTTTTTTGTTTGCAAGCAACATGGGAACTTCTTTTCAAAAGAAGTTAAGCCTAAATTTAAGTTTTTTTCCGTTTTTTTGTATCGGTTTGATCTTATTTTAATTATAATATATATTTATATATATATGTATATTTAATTTAATTTGCTCAAAACACATTTATTTTACATATTTTTTTTAATATCTTTTTTTGTTTTGGTTTTTGTTGAATAGGAAAACATTTTTTTTTTTTGCTTTTTTTGTTTTGTATTGAGTCATTTGCTGCAAAAAGCTTAATTTATTTTCGTATTTATTCATTCATTTGATATTTGTCTAAATTTTTTTTTGGGGGGGGGGGTTCATTTGCAACAAACATCATAAATATTTTATATATATACGATATATGATTATGTATGTATATATATACGGATATATATATATATATATATGTTGATAGACCTAATTTATATGTAATTATTGTTTTATTTTTTGGATTTGTTTTGGTTTTGCTGTTATTTCAATTAAATAAAGTTAGTTTCTAGTTTATTTAGCATATACATTTGACCTTTACATGGTTTTGTTTGGTTTCTTTCGTTTTTGTCGTTTCATATCTTTTTTTTTTTGTTTTTTTTTGCTTGCCTGACCTCTACAGGGTGCAACAAAGTCAATGTGAAGCAATTGAACCGAGATAAAACTTACTAAACGAGATTTATAAGGTCAACAAATAATGAATAATCAATCTCAAATAGAATTTTTAGGGATAAAATGAAAGATATTTATTACCTTGTATGTTGAATGAGAAAAATGTTTTTAATTTTTTTTTGCAGATTGAAATCTCATACTTGAAGAAGTTTCAACAGAAAGCAGACCAAATTTTGAATTTTATTTTTGTTATATACTTCGCATAGAAATCGAGGCACCCTGTTTGCATATATAGGTATAAATATATTTATTTATTTATATTTAATGTATGTGGAAATTGATGTTAATTGCGTTGGTCTCTCATATTTACACAAAAAGTTGATCAAAATATATATATATATATATATATAAAAAAACAACACAAAATTGTATTCAAATAGAACAATACATTTTTTTTTTTTATTTATATCGCTTATTTATTTTTTCTATATATTTACAACTAGTTAAATAATTAGAATTAAAATTGAAATTATTATGACAAAAACCAAAACTCAACAATTACATATATAGAGAAAAAAAAAATGGTTTTTAGGTTTTTATTTTTCCTGTTTTCGTTTTCGTTTATTTACATATCAAATGACTAATTAAGCAATTATAAAGCTGGTAAAACAAAATACACGAAGCGTCAATGTGCGGTTAAATTAATTAGAAATTTTATGAAAAATTAAATGAACCATACAAAATGGCAAAATAAAAATACGATAAATGGAATAAATTTTTGCCTAAATTAATGCCATGAACATCATTGAATGTAATGTCGAATTGTTTTTTACCCTTTTTGAAAACTTTTTCTATGTATTTATTTTCTACTTTTCAATGTCATGAATGTTTGAAAAATTCAAAAAAATATTGTAAATTCGTTTGTTAGTTTTGAGTGAGCCTGCAAATCAAGAAAATTATTGAGACAATTGCATTAAATTGTCAAAGAGTCTACTTGTCAATGTACTCTACTTTTCCATAATAGGGTATATTCATAAATATACCATATTCAGCTTGTTGTCCTTGCCATGTGCCATGTTCCTCGAAAATACTTAATTAGCTGGCATTGTTCGAGATAAACTGAGTCTGTTCAGATCAGGACTAAAGAGCAAGTCAACAAGCCGGTTCAAAAAAGGCCAAAAAAAAAATCGAATGCAACAGAGGAAAAAATAATAATATAACATAAATGAAAAGAGATTAAATAAAAATGCATTAATTTTGTTATTGTATACACATGAACAGTCAACAGGACCGACCGAACAGACGTACAGGAGCAACAGCCAATAATGTTGATTATCAACATTTTCAACGCTCATTTTTTCTTTGCATAACCTCGTTAATAAATGGCAATGGTAAAGCGGAATGAGGAGGTAATGGAGGAGCCGAAGTGGGAGGAGGAGAAGGAGGTAAGAAGATCGAAACGAATCGTAGCGAATCGAATCTTCATGTACATGTTGTGGCGAAATTTTCCATTGCGGTAAGCAACAAAGTTGAATTATTAAAATCAGGCAAGAACATGGCGTATATATATATACATATATTTGTACATATACATATATAGTAAATTGGCAGGCCTTTAACCTCCCGACGATGACTGTTGCTTCTCTGACGCCTTTTTTGTATGTAAATGTGCCATATATCTTCTGGTCTTAATGTCATTTTTCTTTGGCCGTCGATGGCATCGTCAGACTGTCTGTCTGCCACTCTATACCGACTACGTCTCCCTCCCCCTACGTCTCTCCGTCTCTGTCATTTTCTCTGCAGCCATGTCATGAGTTATGACCAATAAATTGGACATGTTAACTGTGTGTCATTGTATATGCAAGAGACCCGGTCCCGGCCAAGCCGCAGGAGACCGCAGGCCATGCAATTTTATGCTGAAATTAATTGCAAGTATTTCGACAGAAAGAGAAGCCAAGATACAGCTTGTACACGCTGTGCAATAGCATGGGTAAGAGCGAGACCGATACATTGGATGCCATCCACTGGGTCGTATGAGTAATAATATAATTAGCATGCACATTTATTAAAAAATGATGAAAGCGCACAAAGTGACGACATGGCTCCAACGCGAAATCAACGAAGAATCAGCTATATTATTATGACACAGGCGAAACATAAGGACAAGGAGAAGGAGAAGGATAGAAAAAGCTATAATGTAAGAAGAAGGAAGCATGATAATATGCATAACGACCGGATGCATGCTGAAGTTTACAGATATATATATATACACATATATCTTTATATAGCACATTCTATTAATTCTTGCATGTTTCTAATTATTTAATTAATTGAAAACGTTGAAAACGAAAAGGACAAAAAAGTCTTTGGCTAAGCCTCTATATACTATATAATAATGTTTAAGTAGACATATACTTGTCCAATCTGAATAACAAATCTATGCAACAGGTTATAAGAAGTTTTAGAACAAAAAGGTCTTGATTTGAACAGAAAATATAACAAAATTATTCAATTTCCATTGGCAGTTTTCTAAACAAACTGAGCGTGAGATAAAAACTGAATAACAATATTTGAAAGGATGGGTTAAATTAAAAAGGTGTAACTTGACAAGGTATGCAAATTCACAATGCAAATCAAATTTTGACCACAAAGAGCAAAAATTTCAATTTAAATTTGATGTAATTAATCGACTAATTTATTTGAAGTATTGAGACTAAATTGGAAACTAGTCAAATGACAAAGAATATTAGCTTAATAAAAATATATAACTTTATGTTAGCTTTTAAATAAATGTCACCACCATAAATAGAAACATCGAATACATACAAACATGTAATAGTTTAGGTATATAGTTATAAAAGTATAAGTTATAAAAGCCCCGCTAACGATAAAAAAAACTCAAAATCAGAGTAAACTAAATGAAATGAAAATTGAAATGCATTTTAGTTGCTTGCTTCTTATCTTTTGTCATTTGTTAGTTGTTGTTGTTATTTGTTTTCGTTTTTTTTCCTGTTTCTGTATGTTGTTGATATGAAAATTGTTTTTGGTTTAACGCATTTTCTTTGATATGTCCAAAAAGGCTTAAGGATAAAGCAAAAAGCAGACACATACATACATACATACAAATACATATACAAAATGATGACAGCTGTCTTAAACATTGAAATGAATTATTATTATTGCATTATAATTATTGTTATAGTTTTTTATAGTAAGTTTTGAACAAATAATTCGAACAATTCTCAATTTCGGTCTGTCTGAGTGTGTCTGTTAGTGTGTCTTTGTGTTTTTAAAGTAAAATTTCATATGAGCATTTTATTTTCTCTTCGTCTTTATTCTTATTGTTTGAAGAATTTCTTGCCATTTACTTTTTTGTTTTGTTTTATTTTTTAAACCTAAACGCTAACCCCCGATTTGTATATATGATTTTTGTTTCTTTTTAAATCCCTTCTTTTTTTTTTTGGGTTCTTTTTTTTTTTTTTTGCTATTTTATTTTACCCCCTTTGGCTGCATTTTGTAAATGCGTTTTCTGTGTATGGTTTTTTGTTTTTGTTTTTGTTTTCGTTTACCTTAAGTTGGTTGATTTATTGATTTCAAAGCCAAGTCCATATGAATAAATAGAGTAAACCATGTAATTTGTAGAGCTTATTATGATAAGAGCCAGCTATATATAAGGAAATGGTTTTGGCTATAAAGATCGAATTGAATGTGCTAAGATGTGGGGGGAGAAACTTACCATTTTTGCCAGCATACTCATTTGGTGGTCTTTCCGTATAGAACATACTTTTGCCTATCGCCAGTGAGCCTTTTGTGCCCCCATTGCCATTTAGCGATGACAAACTATTACCCATGGCACCAACTCCGCCGGGTAGCACCGAAGTTTGCATCGATGTGGCCGATGATGATGAGGATGCTGCCGATGCTGATCCGCCAGGCGATAAATCGTTTTTCATGGCATAGACATCCGTTTGTAGGGATTTCGTTGAATCGTTGCGTGACGAGGGTATGATATTGTCTGGACGCAAAAAAATAAAAAAAAAAACAAAACCAAAAAGTTTTACATTACTAAACCAAAAACTTCAAAATTTAACCCACTGCCCGCTGTCTCACCCCATTTTTGTTTTACTCCCTACTAAGTGACATGTTTTTCTGGTGGCGAGTTAAATTGCCTGGAAATCTTATGCTCTTTCTTGGAGTTTTGACCAGACATACATACATATAGATATATATATGCATAGACATACTCCCGCATCTGTTTGCCACACGAAAACCCATTCTTTGTTGTTTCTAGAGGCCAGGATTAGGTCTCGTTTTGTTCCTCTACGTTTGCCAGTCACTTTAAATAAAATATGTTGGTCTTTTCTCTCCATTGTCGACAGCAGCAGCGGCGGCGGCGAAGGCAACGTCAGTGTTTCAAATGTTTGTGTGTTTCCAACCTAATGCCCCCGAAAATCCCCAGCATAATCCTGTAGCATATTGCTTTGCCCACAACCAGGACACACTCACACTCACACCCACACATACACATAGAGACAAAGACACAGGACTATGGTTAAAGAAGAGAAGAGAGACACAAACTTGAAAGTGTGTGTACTTTTCTGCTCGACTTGAATTTCTCGTAAAACAAAAAATGAAAAAAGAAGACACGAATGAAACAAAAAATAAAGCAAAAAAATAAGAAAAGACAAAAATGGTAAAAACCCCGTCGCTGAAATAGTCAAAAGTGCTTTACTTTATCTCTTTTGTGGGCGTGTCCAACCCACTGACTCACTCCTTTCACCTAACCCGGTCCCCTTTAGCCCACACCATTGGTGTATGTTTGTGGATCTGTCTGGCTTAGCTGCTACTTTCGCAGTTTTGTTTGTGGCTCGCCGTATCCTGTATCCTTCTGCTACAGCTACATCCACTGCTTTTGCTTTTGGTGTGACTTTCACAGTTTATGCAATGTTCGCAAGCCGAATGCCAAACCCTATACCCCATGTTCCTTTCGTTCTCTCTCTCTCCCTCTCTCTCTCTATTTCATTTTCTCTTGGGTCGTCCTGATACTATACTTACTCTCCCTGGTTTCCACAGTGGTGTGTGTTACTTGTTTGGATGGTGTTGATGGCAAAGGTATTTCTGCAAATGGATTTGAATAACAACATGCAGCCATAATTAATTATTAGAAAAATATGTATTCACCGCTGTGTTGAACGGGGAACATGGACTCTTTACGTATATATATATATATGTATATATTTGAGTATATAAAATGGTTTTGCATTTCAGTCTTCTTTGGTTAGGAAAATTTATGTATGAGTGTTTAGGTGTTTTGCTTCGCCTGATGCTTCTTTTTGGTTTAGTATGTCAAGAAGGTGTGTGGGTGTGTGTGTGTGTGTTTAAGTCTAGGAAAGAGTACCTTAAAGTTACCTTAAATTAACTGGAATAATGAAAATGATACAAATTATAGCATACTTCTTTGGTCCAAACTTGCAAACATTTGAAATATCTTCACTACTTCAGCATAAATTTGAACTAGATTTAAAGTGGCAACATATCCAGCCAGAACACAAGTATCTAAAATAGAGGTCAACAAATTTCAATCCCCTCTCAATTATTTTTGCATGTAAAGCTGAGAAAGGGAAGTTTCAACTTGCTTTCCAATGAACTGCAATCGTGAGATTGATGAAAAGTATAGCATACTGTTTTGGGTTATATTTTTAAATAGAAATTCACCATGAAGTATAGCATACTTTTTTGGGCCTTACTTGAAAAACTTTGAAATAACTATTACATACGATTTTAATGTTATTATATTTTAGATTCATAATCATTTAATGCTCAAAGAAAATTTCATTCAGAGATTGATGTAACAACATCAAACCAACTAGCAAGCAATGTACAAATTTCAGCTCTGTGGTAATCCATTTAGGTTTCATAATCTACATACCTTATAACAAATTGCATTCCATTTTGTATTTGACTTTTAATTTCTCTACTCACACTTTAACCACTTGACTTGAACTTTTTGCCACTCAACTAAGTACAAGAGTAACCACAAAAAAAAAAAAAAATGTTAAAAAAAGCAGAAGACTCGAAACCGAAAACGAAAACCCAACATCAAATATCAATAAATTTCAGTTATTTCTAGTTATGCCTTAAAGGCCACAATAACAACCAACTAGTAAACACAACATGAAACTTTCACAAAACTGCAAAGCCAACTAGAACTAAATACATATATAAAATGCAAGCCAAGCCACTTTTGAAATAAACGAAAACTGGAAACGTAATGTATATACACACACACACACACATATATATATATACACATACATACATATGGCTATAGGCTGCTCCCAACCGAATGCTAGTGTGCTAGCAGGTAAACGATACAAAGTCAAACAACAATTCCGAAATTCACCTTTTTATTTTACGTTTACGTTTACGTTTATGGTGAATGTGTCTCCCGTCTCCCAGTTGCAATAAGCTGGATCTGGGAGTAAGAGCCTGGATAAGGCGGTGGGATGACGAGAAACTGAAAGAGCACACTACTTGCTGGTGCTAAGAGAATAAGTGAAGGATGGCGAGAAGGGGGCCAGACACATAGCCTCCGCTCGTTTAGTTTTACGCTTCGTAGCACACACGGCACACATATCGAAGCTAGACGGAGATGTTGCCTCTGCTGTAGTTGTTGGTCGCTGGAGCAGAGCCTCGGCTTCAATTCTAGCTCCTTCCACACTCCCAGCTCCAGATCCCTGGCTATAGCTATGGCTATGGCTCTGGCTCATAGGTAAAAGCTTTTGGCAAAATTGTGCCACAAAGGGCACACGATATTGCATTGCTATGGTTGAGTATCTCTATCTGAATTTGTTTGTGTTTGTATGTGTGTGTATGGGTGTGTGTGTGTGTGCATGTGTCTGTATCTATATTATGTGTGTGGGTGTTGTACTGTCTATGTGCCTTCGGTGTGTATGTGTGTTTACTGTAACTAGTGCACTTAAGTTACCAATACAAATGCACTTACCATAAACACGGATAGAGCCTTCCGTTTCCCCCAGAGAATTCTTTGAGATGCATCGATAGTTGCCAAAGTCACCATATTGTAGGTTTCTTATCGTCAGTTTCATGTGGGCGCTTTAGAAAAATGGAACACAGATATAGAATGGTATGAGAAGTAAAGTCTTGTTGGTATATTTTCCCATGTGCAGGAAAACGGGGCAAGGGTGGGGGGTGAAGAAATGCAATGTGGTTAAACTTAATTTTAAATGTTTGCTCTTGAAAGAGAGCCAGAGGGACGCGAAGTAAACAGGAGTATGAAGAAACGTTTTCAAGAACTCTTGTCTTCGGGGTTGACTATCGTCATCACGAAATATCGATTTTCTTAGATTAACATTAGAATAACATATCAACATTTCAAGTGCACAATGCTTGAGCAATATCATACGATTTCTTCAAGAAATCAATTTGATAAAAGATTAAATTTTTATATCGATTCACTTTTAACTTAAACTGTTTTTTTTTCTCCTCTTATTGTTAGCAGTTAACATATTGCTAACGATTTAGCTAAAAAACTATATTCGTATTGCATGTTATGAAACATCGAATTTTAGAGGAAAACATAAATTAAAATGACTAACCTAATATATTTTGATTATTAATTTAAAGAATGTCATTTGAACGTCCACAATTTTAGTTTATTTCCACATTAATTCAAAATACACAAAATATTTGTAATATTATTCAAATTAACATACTTTTTTTGTTAGTAAGAAATTGTGATACTCTTCAATTACAATAAATTGAGACCTACAAGTGAAAACTAGCTTTTGTTACATTGTCCATAACCAATTTCAATGAATATTTGCGTGTCCATCTCTAGGTCTCTGTTGGAAAGCAACTAGAGGCATTTTGTAGGCAAAATTTTCTCTCTGGCATCTCGATTTGAGGCTTTTTGGCAAGTGCAAATGACTATTAAATATTTAACAATACACACAAGTTAACATTGTAATTTTCTATGCTATCTTTCTCGTTCCCTTTATGCTATCACTTGATTGATTTGATGACTTACCGATAGGAATTCTCAGTGTAGTCGGTTTTATACTTTTTGCTTGGTAAAACCATCACCGAATTGTATACCCAATAGATGATGGCTCTGAAAAATGCAAAATGCATAGAGAAACATTGAGAGATAAATATACCGAAAAACTGCAAAACATGTAATTTGATTTTCACCAATGAAAAGCAAAAAAAAAAAAAAAGGAAAACAAAACAGGAGAAAACGTGAAGAAAAAACACAAGAAGAGAAAACTAATCAAATGCTGTCGAAATGAAAGTAAATATTTTTACAAAATCAAAAAAAGGGGGTTGACTACGGGGGCGGGGAGTTTAGTAATAGATACACTGCAATCACAACATGAAAACGAAAAAAAAAAAATTCGGAGGATGAGAGAAAAGTGTAAAGAACTTACTTGGGATGTGCCTCGGTGTGGCAATCGATGGTTACATCTGTGCCAGCTGGAGCACCAACAAGTTGATTCGGTACCCAAATCATGGGAGAGACTGCAAAGTAGAGAAACAGAAAGAGAGAGAGAGAGAGAGAGAAGAGGTGGAAAGTTTGATATGAAATGTTTGCAATGTAAATGAAGAAGAGGAGATACGAGATCCGGATTGAGGGGATGGGTATAAACTGAATGGATTGGTGGGAGAGGGGATAGTATCCATGACAAGGTGTCGCTGCATTTTAAGCGTTTGGCTAGAGCACGCATAAGCCCCTGCATTACGCCTGTTCAATGTCTTTCTCTTTCTGTCACACACTTCTTAGTCCCACCTGTCCAATTCACCCCTTTGTCTCTCTGTCTCTCTGTCTGTCTGTCTGTCCGTCTGCCTCTCTGTCTGCCGTCTCTCTATCTGTGTGTAATGGTGTCTGACTGCCAGCTTAAAATGAAAGTGCAATGACAAAGCTAGAAAAAACTTAGACGAAACGTGGTTGGGTAAGCAGGCAGGTGGTGGCAAGTCGGTAGAGTTGGTAACTGCTGCCTGCCTGCCAATATGCGACACGGTTAAGGCAAATACTCTAGACCAAATAGAACAACTAGAAAAATGAAGTTTAGCACGAAGTACGTGCTTTGTATATACGTACACATGTATGTATGTGTGTGTGCTCACTTGGTTGAGTTAACTTTATGTCGAGGTTTATGCATGTAACTGCATGAAATTGCCAAAGCACATGCTGAAAGGCAAATGTAATTTGTCATTACAATTCTTAAAAATTGACAGAAACAATACATGCACTTGAACCAATTGTATTCAACATGACTTGTTTAAACTTTTAGCTTTTAGCATATTAAAATGTTTTGCTTGTAGATCAACAGAATTTTGGAGTAAATAAACTTTTTCTTTAAGTTTTCTGCAATAGTTATTCTTTACAAAATTAAACAATTTGTTAACTCTTTTCCATTACAGCTGATTAACAATGCTTTAAGACCTTTTTATGTGATTAATTACTGGTAAGTTGATAAAATCTTCTCTAAAATGGTGTTTTATACAAGTTGAAGTTAAAAGGTAGAAAAGAGCAAACATATTGAAATCGGTATAGTTTACACTCAAATTAAACCCTTCCATAGTATTCATATCATTGAAATTTTATATTTTTTTTCATAGTTGTTAACATTACAAAACATTTGGTTATAATCAAATTCTGCGATGTTCTTCACCATCGTGAATAAGTATACCTATTATTCTTCAGGCTAGAATTTATATTCAAAGGAAATTTTTTACTTGACGAATATTTTGTACTTCTTTATGTCATTGCATAGGTGAAATTATATTTGATTGGAGTTTAAATTTTTTCAATACACTTCTTTTTGCCTCAAAAGGTTTGAGTTTTGAAAACTATCAATTAGATCCAAAAAAATTGATTTTCAAAGATCATCAATATATTTAACCATTAAATTATTGTTTGATTTGTTACTAACCAAATGTTTGTCAATTTTAAAGCTTCCAGTGGGTTACTTTTAATTCTAACTTCTTTGATTTGATTTAACATTTTCTAAGTTACGTTTCTTTTTATGGAATTTTTCCATAGCGATTTTTTTTTTATTGCAAATGCCAAATAATTTTATTGTCACTCCTTTTGTCGTCACTTAGACTTGTTAGCACACACTTCATATGATATATTTGTCCTTAGCAATATCTCCCACCCACACACACATACACGCACGCACTTACATAGACACATATATCTTTTGTCAAGTATTTTCATTTTCAATTTCAAATAAGATGAGAAGGGAAATTGAAACAGCGAACGGCTTGTTTGCAAGCAAAATTTAAATGCGCCATCCTCTTGGTGATGACAATGCCCAAAAACTGTAATGCGAAACATGGTTGCTGGTTACCCTTATGCCACGCCTCCTTCCTCCATACACAGTCATACACACAGCGTCAACTAACTCCAACCACGCACAAAACCGTTCATAATAAAATAGGACGACGACAACGGCAAAAAAAAAAGAAACGACAAAAAGGGGGGAAAAAAAGCGAACTGAGTGAAGAGAAAAACGCCGTCAAAGTCATACGTGCAATGCCGGCAAGTGACTTTATTGCAGGTACGTGACGTGAATTATTGTCAATAGGTGAGTGGAATGAGCAGACGAGCCTCGAAACGATGAGATGAGATGCGAGGGAGGGCGAGTGGAGAGCGAAGCGGTAGAAACTCGTTAGGATTAACAAGCGTTTACTGGCGCACACGGCATGCAACAGCCGCGCAACTTTTACGCCCCAGAACCAGGACCAGAAGCAACTACACCTACCCATCATATATCAGCTGCATTAGACAACGACCAACGAGAGAGTGGAAGGAGATGCTGCTGCTGCTGCTTCTGCTGATGCTAAAGCATTGGAGCCTGCGTTTGTCACTCATTGCGGGACGCCAACGAGCGTGCAGTTAAAATTGATGAGCAGCAGGTACGCGACGACGACGATGGCTACAGCCGTTGCCTATACCGTATTGCCGATGCCAATGCCGATGCTGATGCGATACTCCCTGGATAGATAGATGGATGGCTGGCTGGCTGGCTGGCTGGCAGGCAGAGTTGAGCTAAATGAATGGATAGATATCCGCGTACTGAAAGCTGCTGGTCGCCTGGGTAAGTGCTTGCGCGTGTTACAACTAAAATGGCATCGAGTCTCTCTGACTAATATAATACCTAAAACCCCCCTGCCACAAAGAATGGAGTATATGTATATGGATGTACAACCGACCCCTTTCCCATCCCTCCTTCAGTACACCATCCATTATGTTGTGCTCTCTTCGAGTCATCTCTATACTTTGGCCTATACTTACATTCCACATCCAATATGATGCGTTTCGAAACTGAGGGCGGTACACCATTTGTGGCTATGCATAGATATGCTCCCATCTCATTGCGGCTGACTTTGGTCAGTGGCAGGACATCGCCATCATAGACCAGAACTGCTCATAGATAATGATGTTGATGATGATGTTTGCCAGTGTCCGTGTCCGGAAAGTGTCCCCCAGCCAACGAAATAAACGTGCCGAGCATCAGTAATATGAACAGGGAACAAGACATTAAAATTGAAAAAGAGGGTTGAATTTTAAAAAAAGAGTTTGGCACAACAACAAGCTAAACAAATTAATAAACATTTAAAGGGTTAAAATGAAGAACTGAGGTAATCTTATAATATATATAAAAGCAAGTCTTTTTGCTGTCTTTAAGAAGATTTTTCAAAATTATATCTTTAGTTATACAGTGAGTTTACTCAATTTCAGTTTATGCCAAATTTTACTAGGCACTTAACGTTGGAAGTGTTAGCAAGACTCAATAAAATGGCTAAGATTATTCATCTCACAAATATACCGAATACAATGTGACCAATGCCTTAACCTTACCTTGTGAGATTTTGTTTTATTTCATGCTAATTTATGCAAATTTAATATAATCATATATTATCTCTCTATAGGAAAATGTTTATTGAAATGTAGTCTTTTATAAAAATATAGTAAAAAGTCTTTCTCTTTTACGTCTTTAGCCTTTTTATCAATGAAAATTTATCTGAAATAAACTTAATAAAAGCTACAAAGAAGACTTTGAAAAATAAAACATAACTTTAGTTTTCTAAATTTATAAATTCCTAAACATATAATCAGTTCTTCAATCTTTTTGTTTGATAAATTTTAATTTGTCTGTGAACGCACCTTTCTTTTTCTTTTCAACCGCAATTTCTTCGCCATCCTCACGACGCCAAATAATTTTGGGAGCTGGGAAACCATCGGCCCGGCAAGTCATATTAATATTTTGATTCTCACGCACAGCAACCGATGAGGGGGTGCTCTCAATGTCCAAGATATTGGGAGGAACTAAAAAAGAAAGTTTCATTAGAACTTATTGTTAGATAAAACTAAAGGGAAAGGGGAGGGGGGTACTTACCGACCACCTGAAGATAACCCACTTGACTGATCATGGGATTTGTATTGACCTGGCACATGTAATAGCCGCGATCATCCTGATGGGCCTGATTGACATGAAGTAACCAGGTGTTATCTGTGTAGGTGATGCTATAACGTGGTATACGCGAAATGACATGACGATGAATTGTCAATATCATTTGACGATCGATGTGGATCCAGGCCACCTAAAAACAAGAAATAACAACAAATATAGGAAAAGAATCGATTTTTATTTTGACCAATGTCAGAACCCCATACAACCAAAACACAGACCCCCACATTCGCCCATACACACACACACACACAAACACTTACACACATACGCTTACGTATGTATAATAAATGAATGTCATGAGAGTTCAAGAAAGCCAACTTGACAGCTGTTTCCGCTTTTTTAATACGCTTTTTTTTTTTTCTTTTTGCTGCTGCTGCTGCTGTTGGCACTTGCCTTGGCGTTGCTTCGTTTACATTGCGTGTGACACAAGGACATCTCTGGCCTTTGCTTAGCTTTGCCTTAGCTCTTGCCTGCTGCCTGCCGCCTGGCTTTGCCGCCTTTGGCTGAAGGGAAACTTTTCAAATTTACTCACTTTCATTCTCTCTCATACTCTTCTCATCGTTGCCTTCGTTGACAGCAATGAGTTTCCTCGTTGAACAACTGAACAACGATGAAGAAAGAAGGACACTACTACTACTACGACTACGACTACGACTACTACATACAATGGCTGGCCATGTCCAGGCTTCTTCCTCCTACGCGCTCCCAATGTTGACAAAAGTCCAATAAGAGCCAGCAATAGAGTGGAGCCTTTTGGACCTTGGTTAGTGTTTTATATGAAGTTGATATGGCGAGTAAATATTTGTGATTTGTTATGAGCTGCACTGTGCCAGCAACATCAGCAGCAGCAGCAGCAGCAGCAGCAAAAGCATAAGCAAAAGCAAAAGCAACAGCAGCTGAGAGGAGATAAATGATAAGTGATTTTCTAGTCATTTTGCAAGGAGAAAATATATGTATTTTAGGGAGAAGAAAATCATGCCAAGGTCCTTGCTATGGCTAACAGTTTTTGCAATTTAACTTTGGCCTGAATAGCTCAACTCTAACATACTTGGGGGATCTGAAATCTTTTTGACTTTGCAAACAGTTCATAAATTATATTCCCAAATGACAACTATTGGCATAGCTTTTAAAGTAAATTTCTTGTTGTCATGTTATTTTTTGCAGCATTTAAAGGCAATTGCGTTTCTTGCTAGGCCTAGAACATTTTTCTTTTCATTCTTTTGTGCTGTCGTTATCTTTCAACTGTCAATTGACTGACTGGCAACGCCTCCTCACAAAAAAAAAACGCCCATCGGTCTATACGTTTTCTATTGCCCATTGTGGGCAATTTATAAAATTGATTTTTGACAGTCTACTGCGTCTGGGTTTTGTTAAAAGAAGTTAAGAAGAAAGTTAAAAAAGAGAGAGAGGGGAAAAAGAAACTCCTTTATCAACTCGGTCTGGTCACGCTGTTCATTTTCCGCACCATTTTCTTTAGTTGTTCACCACCACGCACTAACCCACTCGTTCACTCTGTCAGTCACTCACCTTATAACCACCCAAATGTTCAACCACACAAGGCAGATTGGCATCACGGCCCACAGCCACTGTCACATTTGGTATAGGTTGCGCGAAACGTGGCTCATCCATCATAACTGAAAATTACAAGAGCAGATACAATAGAAAAGTTAGTCAGTTAGTTAGTTGGTTAGTTGGTTAATTGATTAGTTAGTTGGTTAGTTAATGAGCTAAACCATAAATAAATATTCAAGTGTACACTGTGGAATAAATTTATATATAAATATGTGTTGATTATATAAAACTTCTTTAATTCGATTACTTTGTAACATATAAAGGCAATTAACTCAATTTCCATTCAGAAAATTCCCCATTGGTTTTAGCAATCAGCTTATGGAATCAAAATAAGCAGCAACTACAACAATACTCTATATTTATCTAGTTCTAATTTAGGCAATAAAATTTAATACATGTGGGAATTACTTTTAATTTGAAAAGTGTACTTCAATTACAGATTGAAAAGGTCAGAAGACACTGATAGACATCTACGTAATATACGAAACAGAGAAATGTTTATTTTTGACATTACTAAAGTTAAACCTTGAACTAATATATTATTCCACCAACACAGAACAACTACTGATTAAGAAGAGTTGATAATAAAACGATAGATTATTTAAGGAAATAATGCTTTGTATCTTTAAATGTCATATACGCCAAGAGAATAGAAGTAGATGGAAAGGAAATTCTTATACTCTGTCTAAATCAATGAGAATCAAAGGCAAAACTAAAACTAAATTGCTTAAAATAAATTAAGAATTTTTAATTTATTTCTCAATTCTTAGTTTCCACTCTTTGGATTTTCTTTAAATTAAGCTATAAAATGCCATTAAAAAATTGGGGTTTTTTTTTATAAATTTTATTTCAAGTTAACAAAATCATTATCTTTTGGTGGTTACACTCCTTCCATTCTGCTAGCCACCTTGCAAGCTTTCTCTATAGGGTAATAAAAATAAAGAAGTGCAAATGATGATGGAGCTGGCGTTTTTCAGTAGCAGCTGTTGTCCGGATATCCCTGACCTGACCCTCGGGCCAAATATAATCAACATCAGTAACAGCAGTTGCACTGGCGGCGATGGCAGGCCGCAGCGTCATTATGAAATAATTAAACAAAGCAATTTTTTATCTGGCTGCAATGGCAACACCGACAGCAACAGCAACAGCAACAACGATAGCGACAACGGCAGCTACGACTACGTTGGATGGATGGAGGGATGAAGATGGGAAGGACTCCTGGGAGCTGACACGTACCGTAAGCCTGTTGAGGAGCTGCTGCTGCTGCTGCTACTCCTGCTCACCATCGTCCTTGGTGGTTGGATGCCAATGCTATGTGCTTTGTTTTTCTATGCATTTTGCATTTTGGTGTGCTGTGTTCGTGTTCTGCTTTTCCCCTTATACTATTCTATTTTGCTTCATTTTGTTTTTCCTGTTTTTTTTTTCCTTTTTTTTTTTTTTTTGCCGCGGAAACACCTCTTCCGTTTTACCCTGCTCCTTCTACTACTACTACTACTACTTCTCGTGCTGCTACTCTTCGTCGAAGAGTAAGTTTGCTTCAGGCTAACAGGTACGTGTGCTTGTTATCTGCGCCACGCAGTCAGCGTGCCCGCATGCCAACACACTGCACCTGTCTCTCACCAATACACAGTTGGTGTGTTAGTGTCTGAAGGGGGGCAGAGGGGACCAAAGAGTGTGGCGTATTGTGTGGATTGCGGGAATAGCATGAGAAAAGGGCGGGCAGGAGAAGTAGAGCTGGAGTAGAAAATGTTGGTATGTAAAGGTATGCGGTGGGCACAACTGAAGTACAGGACATGGACATTGAATGCAAGCCGCCGCCTGTTTTGAGGTCTCATTTTCCTAATTAAATTATGACCCGGCAGAACAAGAACAAGAAGACAACAGCAACAACAACAGCAAACCTATATCTACCATTACCACATTTCGTTGCACTGGGCCGGAGCAGGGCATTGTCGAAAAAGGCTTCAATAGCAACGCAACATCAGCAATTTGAACAAAATACCAACTGTAAAGCAAAATGGTTCAAGCACGAGCAATAGGTTTAAATGGGATTTTGTTAACTGAATAATTGGGCACACACACCTAAATTGATAGTTAAATGTTTAAACTATTGAGTCAATTTTGATTCACTCAACTTAGACAATTAAGAATCTTTTACAAATAAATTTCGTAGACAAGACTAGTAGAAATATTGAAAAGGTGTCAATGGAAGTCTAAATCAATTTTAACGAAATAAATCAAGTTTCAGTTTTTTAAATGCTATCAAAAGAATTTTACTAAAATCTGAAATGAATCGAACTTCCTAAAAGTCTTATTTGTAATAATATAATAATTTAATGTAATAATTTTTTTAGTTATAAAACAAAACTTTAATTTTTTTAGTCATATTTGAACTTGTCAAAAATATCTCCATTTAAAAGAAAATATTAACATTTGCAATGTGTAAGGAATCTTAAGATTTTTCATTTGAAAACTTGCTAAAAATCCTATGAATTGCCAGTTTTTGTTATAGCTATTCAAAGAAGAGGTTCTCGAAATAAAGCTAGTTATAGATTTAAATATATAAATATTGTATCAATTCAGATGAATGTGTAAAAAAATGAAACCAAATTGAAATGAATTTCTAAATCTTTTTAAAACAATTATCGAATATAATGCATTATATAACAATGCACATATGTATGCATATATATACATATACCCTTTGATTCATGTTTTTTTAAATAGGTAATGACCATTATATATCACTGCAGATCATCTTCTCACTTATTTCAATTCACTCTTTTAACATGTATGTATATAACTTACATCGTTGTATCTTAATTATGATATTATTAAAACATTTTAGATAAATTGCTTCAATCTTTTTCTTCAAAAAAAAAAAAACAAAAAGGCGTTGACTTTTTCTTTCTTATTAACTTCACTTTAAACTTTAGATTCTTGTCTTTAGCTCAGTTTTTATCCTAAGTGGGCTCCTAAAATAATACTCTAAAAAGTATGCTATTATTTTTCTATCAACATTAACATTGCTGAGACTGCGTCATAATCAACTGTTTAATTGTTGATATATCATTATTTGGTGAATGCAACTTTTGAAATAGGCTTTTTACTGATCAAACTGCAATATCAATTCCATAACCATATAGAACATACATATATTTTGACAAGTAATTCCTATGAAATATGTGAGCTCAAACTGTAAATGTCTTCGACTCTATAAGAATTGGTAGTTCTCCCCCGAGTCGTATTACAAATGTACTAACTATGAGTGTATAATAATACATTTTAACATCTAATTAAGTAGACAAGTTAATTTCGTAGCTTTACTACTTACCATGTGTCACCAAATTGGTCATATAGATGAGGAACATTATCCGACGATTTGTGAATCGGCTTGGAAATATGTTAAGTGCCAATAGGAGCAATTTAATTACCGTTATGATGAACATTTTGTGTATTTATCTTGTTTTCTTTCTGTGATTGTGTGTCTGTGTTCTGTCCGTGTGTTTGTGTGTCTGTTTGTGCGTGAATGTATGTGCGTTGATTTTGTTGATTTTTGGTTGTTGATTGAGTTGATTTAAATCCGTTGAAAATTCGTTGAATTATTTAGATGAAGCAGCGACACGTTTCGATATATTTACAGGATATGTATATATATATATATATATATATATATATATATATATACATATATCTATCTTTGTATATAGATTGGATTATTTGTTGTAGATACTTGTTGTTAGTGATGCTGATGATGCTTTTATTATTGTTGTTGTTGTTTTGTTATTTTTGGAAACACAGAAAGACAGGGGAATATTGAGGAGGGGGTAACGTCGAGTTGAAAAACATTTATTTGATTTTGCGTAATTTAATTTGCACACACAAGTGAACACTTTGGCAATTCAAATTTCATTTAGCGTAAAGCTTTAAAAAATCGCTTAATTCACTTGACGCGTCGATGGCATTGCGGTTCGTGTTGCTGTTGTTACTGTTGCTGCAGACGAAACAATGAAATTGAAAATAAAAATTGCACACAAACACACACACACACACACATTGAAAGATAGAGAGAGGGGGGTAAGAGAGGCGAACGCCAAATAGGGATATACAGAGGCCGTTGCAGAGTATCGCTGATTCAAAGGGGATTATGGCATTTATTATTATTATGGCACTTTTATTATTGTTGCTGTTGCTGTTGTTGTTGCTGCTGGGCTTTACAATGTTGTAAGCAAAAGCAACAACTACAATGGGTCACACGCATTGCCTTGTTCATGGCTTGAACCTTTTCTCGCTCTTTATATGCTGCAGTTGCCAGTTGTTGGTTGCCTTTAGTTGTTGGTTTGTTTCGCTTGTTTTCGGTTTTTGCCAAGTTCATTTGGCTGACCGTACCACCACACATCCCTTTACACACACACACACGTTACGTACTGGGCCAACATTTATTATTAATAGCACTTTATTCCGGTCAGAGTTCTAGGGAGAGAGAACGAGAGAGAGTACTATATATATGCTATATATGCATATACATATATGAGTGCGTTGCATTGATGTTGGCTATTTTATATAGCGGAACGATTCATTGTTGCTACTGAGCTGTTGCTTGTTGTTGTAGCATTTCTTTTTTTTTCATTTTTTCCTTTCTTTTTTTTTTGTGTATTGTCATAACATAGCCACAGAAATTCATTGCGCATGAATTGCATTGGCCATTACCGTTGCTATTGCCATTGATGCTGCTGCTGTTGTTGCTGTTGCAGTTGCAGTTGCAATTTTCGTTGCTCTTGTTTTCGTGTGAGAAATATGTGAAATACCATCAATTGGCATAGTTACAGTGGCATTCGAGTCAAGTTTGTCATCTCTCTCAATGAATGAATTAATAAATGAACAAGGTCAACATTTATTTAGTGTCAGTTATGTTCAAAAATATTTCTAATTCATATGCAAGAAATGTTTTTGTTCACAAATTATTACAGAATTTAGACAAGAGAAAAGAATTAATATCAAATCAGTCAAAAGAACTAAATGAAATCATTTACGATTAGTGGTTTATTAACACTAATTACTATAATCTCATATCTTTGCTAATTTGGATTAGAAATATTAAACAATGAAACCAATTATCAAGTTAAATGGATTTCTAGTCGTTAGAAATTTCAAATTATAAGTATCTGAAGAACATATTTAATAAATCGAATTAGAATAGAACTTAACTTTGACGTGCTTGGAGTATGGTAAACCCAATTGTTAGAGCATACATAATTCGTGGCTTTAATGTTTCAGACCACTTGATTTCTTGTTTTCATTTAAATGCACTTTAACTGAGTGATATGCTTGGGGCGGGGGCGTTGAACGAAGAAGAGAATTGGAATTGTATGAGTGTGTTGTGGACTGTTGGACGATGAGGACGTCGACTTGGCCAGGGCAATTTTGTCAAATGATTTATGAATGCACATGCCATATCAGCTTCCTGCTGCTGCTGCTGGTGTTCATTCCACTCCCTGCCCCTTGTCCACATCCTTTTACAATCCTCACTCAGTCGCAGCTCAGTTGTCGCATCAAGACATTAATATTTGAAATGGCTAGCATTTTTTTTTCTTTTTTTTTTTTTTGGATGATGATGATTGCCAGTTCTTTTCTCTCGCTTTCTCTCTCTCACACGTCCCTGCCATCTGTCTGACAAACCCCTTGTCACTCCCTGACATGGTTTAAATATTTATGCGTATGCATTTAATAATAAAAACGAATAGTTAAATATATTCAAATTTTTTCATCTTCTTTTTCAACTACTGCCGTTGATTTTTTTTCTTTTTTGTTTGGAAAGTATTTAAACATTCGATAAACAAAACAAAACATACAACCAAAAAGTTCGGGTCATATGTCACAGTTGAGTTTATGAGGCTTTTTGTTATTTAAATGTATATTTACTTTGTGTGTTAAAGTTTTACAAGGCAAATTCATTGGCATTAGGAGTTGAATTTTGACTTTAACCTAATAAATATCAAATGGTTTAAAAATTAATACAAGTAAAAAACTGTTTTCCATAATTTTCTTACCCTTGTTTATAGCTGAATGAATATCTACTTAATTTTGATATAATTATAGACTTCTTACTGATGTCGTTGATACAATTAAACCACTATATATCTGATAGAAGAAGTCAAGCAAGATCCTAAGGATTGATGGTCGTCATAAAATTGTCGTTATTCTGTTATTAATGTAAATGCATTTAAGAAATTTAATTGCCAATTTAATGAAAAATGATTGAAGCTTATAAAATGTAATTAAATGTGGCTAAGTTGACTTTGACTTTGAAATTGCTAGTCCTCTTGAATCGAAGGCTTTTCTTTAGTAGTTTCTTAGGACTGTCTTAGTTACGTCTTAATATAAATTAAACGTAAAAATGAAAGAATTTACTAGGAAAGATCACTAAAAGTAGACAGGTCAAAACAGAATAGATCCAACACCTTCGAAGAATGATAACTAAAAATTAAATTTAGTATTTTTAAACAAAATCAGGCAAAAATAGGACCAAACAAAAAAGGGAATCAATTTAAATGACCTCCAAAAATTTACATATGTCTCACCACAAAAATATTATCAGTATAAAGGACAATACATGGAGAGACAGGGACAGGCGGGTTGCATGTACGTATGTATGTATATTGCCTGCGGCGTATCTCTAACATAGTGTGGAGGCGTGTCCCCACTGAAATGGGCGTTTTGTGTATGTGTGTGATGCCTGTGCCAGTTTCAGTGACATTTTATTGCTGACGACAATGTTTTTCTCTGTACTCAGTCACGCCCATTAACCCCTCCCGCAATTGCGCTCCCTTTGCTTGATCTCTCCCCAATGTTTCACCCAAACTAATTAGGTTGAAATTACAAATTATGGCTTCATGTACTAGATTATTACCACAAAATCACAGAAAATTGTATAGAAAACCAAAAATTACGACATTTGTTTGGTTTTCTCCTTTTTTTTCTCATTTTTCGAAAGCAAATTTTGTGTTGAAAAAAAAGGGAAGGATTTCTGAACTGGGCAGCAGCTCGTTAAAAAGCACTTAGTAGGACCAAAGCGGAAAAAAGGTTTGCTTACTAAAAATGAGGTAATTATGATGCAATCAGTAAGTGGGCGAGTTTGGTCAAAAGCGAAGTGGCGGGGCGGTATGGAAAGGACTAAAACAAATGATTTAGACTAGAAATCGCAACTTAACAGGCAACTTGACATGTTGTATAAATTGAACTTAACTTTCATTTCCGTTAAGAAAAAAAAAACAAAAATAGTCCGGTAAATTCATGGCGACAATTGGAAAGACAACTTCAATTGCACTCAACAGCAAGAGATAGACAGGGACAGAAGACAAAGAAAGAGAGAGAGAAATAGTGACAGCATGAGATGTAAATTATGCTGGAGGTAGCAAAAAAAAAAAGGAAGAGAAATGGAATGGTTTTCGCGGCGGCTGTCATTTCACTTGGCTCACTTGGCTCAGTTGCATCCTCATCTTCATCCTGACACTGTTCCAGCACTACGACCCTCCCACTTCACCATTATGCTCTCTAGAGATACGAGCGGGACAGAGAAAGAGGGAGATGTAGATGGAGAAAGGCATGCGGCCAGGCAGCTGAACAATGCAAGTCGCAAATGGAATTGTTTGCCAGGCATGGGAATGGGTATGAGATTGGAATTGAAATTGGTATGAATATCTCTGGCAAGCAACCATGAAATGCATTATATTCACTTGAATATATTTATGTAATCTACACATACAAATATTTACACAAATATTTAAATTCCCCTACTCAAAAAAAAAAAAAAAATATCAGCATAGAAAATGAACATAAAATGAACGCCCGAAGTGGCTAATTAGTTTCAGTTTTACCATAATTTTTACGTACTAAAACATAGAACCAGAAGGACATTCCCTTGAAAAACAAAACAAAAGAACGCTAAGCCCTTTGGCGGTTTTGTTTATTTTTGTGTGAAAATGGCAGGAAAAACACTTAATGAGCTTAAAATACAAAAAAAAAAAGCACAACAACAAAAACAACAATAAGAATACGACTAACACCCAAGAAACAAATGAGCCCGGGAATAGTACTTTTGCGGTCCATTATGAGAAACCAAATATACTTATGGTTAGTTTCTGGGGGGATTTCAGCTTGCTTGACTGAATTTTCCCACATAAAGTGTAAGTGGGTTGATTTGAAGTGGTTTGGGGCTTGGCAGTAATTTAAACAATCGAGGGTGAATTAATAGTCTTGTGAAATTCTTTGATTAAACCATAAAATAACATGGAGTCTAAGCATAAATTCTAATTTACTTTTAAATGAAACTTTATAGGAAAGTTTTGAAAAAGCAAATTACATATTTCAATTTGCAGAAATCATAGCTCATGCTTTGAATTAATAGTCAACTGATTTAAATGCTATTCGAAAACTAAATCATTGACTTTAATTAAATTTAAATTCTTTGTTTCATGTATCAGCTAAAAATCACATAAACGAAACTTTGAATTTGCCAAGTCATTTCTGTAAGAAGTTCGGGTTTCAAATCAAAAATTTTAGATCTTTCCACAGAGCAGAAGCGCGGCAGGATTTAAGGCTAAAACTAATTGCAAATTATAACTTAATGGCTTAAAATATTAGTTCATAGATAGATCGAATAAATAAAAGAAGCTAACATCAGCTAAAGAAGCAAAAAATTGTTTATAGTTTCTGAAAAACATATTAGTTTTAGAAATTTGTAAAAATTAATTAATCGAACACAAAAACATGGTTATAAGTTAAACATTTTTATAGCACTTATCACTAAGTTAAATTTAATCGAGTAGTCTATCAAAATAACGAATGAAAAGAATATAAATCATAGCGATTAATAATTAAATCATTTTAATTATTCAAACAAATATCCATTCATTCACCAAATTAACAAATTTTAATGAAAAGAATCTTTTAAATTAAATTTTTGTTTTAATAAACAACAAATAATAAAATGGCTTAAAACAATTTTTTTGCCACCTCAGTAAATTATGTGTAAAATTAATTATTTTTCCAAAAATATTTTTAATATTTATATTTAAGAATAGAAACTTAATTCGAAATATGTCAAATTTTTCAAAATACAATTATAATTTTGTTAAATTTTTTAAAGTTTTTGTAGTAAGCAAGAAACATGAATAATCTATAAAAATCACTAAAAGGTTGTTGCACTGTTAGCTTCTTGTCAAGTTAACAAGCTCTTTCCTGGCTCACACTGACAGGAAATAATTTGATATAAATTCATTTAGAGTCATTCACATTATAAATGAAAATTTCCGCTTTTGTCTTGTCACTTTTTGTTTACCAGTTTTGTTGATGCCCAGCTTGGATATAGTAGTATGGTAAACAAAGTTCATTAAGTCATTGAATGAATCGGCTTCGATTTCAGACTTGAGTATCTAATATTTATTGTTCGTACAAGTATTTCTTCAATCCCGGTGGCTAAACAAGCTCTTCGAAATGCAAACAATTGATTTATTAATGCACTTTGCTATCAATATCCCATTCCTTTTGCAATTGCTCTATCCACGCTGCTCTTGGAGTATGGAACTCAAGTGCATCGAACCAAAAGATGATGATGTTGTCTGGCATCTGGCTTCGCCGAGAGGGTCCCGCCAATAACGAGGCAAATGATAGAAAAATAAAGATGAGAAACAAAAGGGAGTCGAAGAAGACGAAGACATAGAAGAGGATAATGCACTGAGAGAAAGAGGGAGAGAGATACAGAGTGAAAGACGTCTGAGAAAAACTCAAATGCCGCTAGTCTTCAGAAGTAATTCCTTTACAAGCTGAAGGATATTAAAAACAAGTGCAGCAGCCGGCAGTAGCACAGCGGGAGTAAAAAAAAAAAGTGGAAGCATCAGCAAGATGGAAGAGAAAATGTTGCATAAACTTAACATAAATAATGGAAGCAATATTTCAGGAGCAGGAGCACCGCCACCACCACCACCACCATCAGCGCACAAGCGCAAGTGCAGCCTCTGACTCTGAGCGGCAACAGTAGCAGGAGCAACAAATGAAGTTTGGATGACTTGCAGTCCTGGCTGATTGCCGTGAAATTTATGTGGCAGGAGTAGAAACGAACGAGCCAACCAACGCACAAGTAGGTGGAATAAGTGAGTGAGTATGAGAAGAAGCAGAGTGGCAGCACTTGCACTTGCATCGGCACCGGCAGCAACTGTATTTTTAATGAGAATTTGCTGGCATGCAAATTGCAAGGGTTCTTTCTTTTAAGCCTTTTACGATCCCCTCTCTAACAAAAAAAAAAAAAAAAAAAAAGCCACCTTTCTTCCATTGGCATTTTATTGTCTGTGGTGGCATTTAGTCATTTGTTCTTAATTTGGGATTTTGGTTTTTTACGATCGTCGCAACACAAAAATCATATTTAATCACTTTGTTATTTAATTGAATTTTGGATATATTTTTTTATGGAGCTCACTTTACTTTTATTAATTGAAAAAAACACTCAACACTTGATTTGATTCTTTGCAGACTTTTAGTTTTTCTTATTTATTTTCTTTGGTTGATCTGAGATTTTTGTATATTTTGGAAGTTACTTTATTCTTCTTAGTACGACGAGACAATAGTGAACTCAAAAAAAACAGCAGCACACACAACTTGGCGCTAGTTGGCGTCCACTTCCGGAGCAGGTTCGAGTTAAACTGAAACTGAATTTGCTCCAAAAATGCTTCGCTTCATGGGCAAGACCATGGCCAATAGACGAGCGAGTCGAGCTCGGCACGACAACAAAACCGACGAACCATTGTGCCGAAGTCCTAGTATATCGTTTCATATCGTGTCCGTTCGTTTCGTGTCTCGTATTGTTGTTCGTATTTCGGGTGTCTGTCCTTTCGTTTAGTTCGAAAAATCATTTAAGAGAGAGAGACAGAGAGCGTGTGTTATATTTTGTAGGCTTTTCGAACGAAACACGTGCTTGCGTGCTTAGGAGTTAACAAAATAAACAAAACAATATTTTTGTTTGCATTTTTTCGAGAAACCAAAACACCCACACACACACAGACAGCTCTCTTTTGCTAAGGGGAGAAAAAAGAAAACAACACGAAAAAGAAAAGGGCACCAAATAAGGCAAAAAAGGAAGCATGTAATACGAAACTGAACGCATAAATCTCATTGGCCAAGATTGTAAGCACAAATTAATTCAAAGAGCGAAGTCCTAAAGCGGTTTTGCGTTGTCGTTCCCTCTTGGATTTTTGCGGCTTTGTTGGGCCTATACGATACACACAGGCACACACACACACATACACGGACTCATATACGCACTCAAACAAGGGGGTGACTTTTGACTTGAACTTGAATTCGATTTGTAAATCCTTAAAACGAGCAGACAACAAACCAGAAATCAGCAGAGAATAAAATAATAAAGTTAATCATAATTTGCCTAAAAGCAAATCGCCAAAAATTTGATCAACATAAGTAAAGTTGAGAGATAAAATTACTTGACTTATGGTATTAAAGTTAAACAATTAAGTCATAAAGTATATCATTAATAACGCTTCGTTGATACTAAAGTTAATATTAGGAAAAAAAATACCTATTCAGGTAGAAGGAAGATTTTACGGCAACTAGTTGCAAATGCAGAATTGAAAGCTTTCACAACTTTGATTACTGATTACATATTGTCGTCTCAAGTGCTGACAATTTGTCATGCCATAACATAAACAACTTTATTCTACACGCAATGACATCTCTGACGTGTTCAACATGGCAGCTTCAACTTGTACATCATTAGTATTTCATTTCGCTCTCATTAGCCACATAACTGCATTGACAGCACGTTCTTAGACTTAACTAGTAATGCTCCATTACGTACGCAATCTAGTCCTTCCTCAATTTAAAGCTTTTAGCCACTGTTGTTGTATACAAACATCTATTGCTCACAAATGCGGTAGATATGAATGTTTATTCAGATATACGGAATATGAAATAATCAGACAGCATGTCGGTCTAGTAGTTTTAATGAAAACGTCTTCTAGTTAAGAGTTGTTTTCATCAAACTTCAATACACATGAGAATTATTGGGGTTTTGATAGTTAAGCAGTAAATTAATTTATTGATAGATTGATTTAATTTAAATATAGATTTCAATTACCTTGCTCTCCAATCCAAATGACTACCAATCAAACACAATAGGCTTCGGTTTATTTTGTTAGTTTCAGTTAATCAAAACAGAGACTAATTTACCTTTAAAATAATATCTTAAGCTCAAAATTGTGTAATAGAACTAAATAAACTTTGTATTTTAAGTACAAAGCATTCAATTATAATAAAAACTTCTCTGCTTGCAATAATATATGCTTTAGAGATATCCATTTAAAGTGTTGCTAAACTTTTGTTAATATGTAATACAAGTTCCTTAAGTTAAAACGATCGAGAACTTGCATAGACTAACAGACTCAATAAACTACTTTTTCTAAGACATCGATTTACCTTAAAAGTACAGGAGTAGAATTTAACTGATAGAAGGACATCTTGAACACCCTAAATCCGACGTAAATTTTATATTGAACATACAGATCTTTAGCGATTCGTTCAAATTTGGAACAAGTAGAATTATGTGTGAAAGTGTGAGTATTATAATTTTCAAGTCAAATGCAATTTTCGAAAGCAATCTAACCAATGATTAACATTTAGCTGTTTCAGTTTAAAATGTACTTTAATATTTATGAATTTTTCAATTTAGTGAATTTTTTTTTTTTTTTTTGTATCATCATACACTTTGTTTGCTCTCTTCTTCACGTCTTCTTTTCATTTTCTTTTTCTTTTTTCACCCTGACACAATGGTCTCAACCGCAACAAAGAAGAATCTACTTTAAAACACTTTGCCACGTGCATGAAAACTGACAAAAGAACAGCAAATAACGGCTTAGCTTCTGCAATTGTCATGTTTTGTTGTTATTTGATGATTAATTTAATGTTATTGATATTTGTGTTAATATTTTTAGCACAACATTTGATTCTGTTTTCTTAGTTGTCGATGTTTCTTAAAAGTTTTTATATTATATGTCTCCAAATATTCAGCGGGACGAAATGTAGAGTCATATAGTATATATGTATATATATGTAGGTGTGCCACTCTAATAGATTTTTTCTCGCAGTACTTGACAAATACATATATACTTGAATACTTGATTTGACTTTTCGAATTTCTGTTTCGTTTTATTTTGAAGTCTATAGAAACGCTGAAATCTTCAGAATGATAAATGGTTTAAATGAAATCGAAGTCAGTTATCAACATTTATTGTAACCCTCGACATTCGATATAGATAAAGAACTCTCGTAGTATTTTACAAACCCAAAGTTATACGAAAAAAAAAGTTTTTTAGCAAAGTAATATTGGGACAGCTATTCAGGTGCGATTAAGTGTTAACTATCCTTAAAAAACGATTAAATTTTATTTTCCAAATTTGAAATCGCAAAAGCTTTTAGTTGCTGTGACAATTCAGAAATTTAAGGCGCGACTTTGTAATGCAATTGCATTCGAAGCGTTTTGTAGAGTTCATTCATTTATCAGACAGACAAAAAGAAACAATTGCAACTGAATAAATTCTGCATGCGTAATTATGTCAGTTGCAGTTTTTATTTCCAACAGATGGGCGTGACTTTGCCCAATCTTTACCCCTCATTCCTTCCCACCAGAGACATAGTCTCACCCACAATTCACTGCAATCCCCGATTTTGCCGTTTCCTTGCCATTTTCATTTCCATTTTCATTCCTCTTTAGCATTTGCGCAATATGTAAGTTTTGTTTCTTGTTGTGCAATCATAACGCACAAGCGCACCCAGAAAATGTTATACAATATTTTATTTTATTTTACTTTATATATATATATTTTCTTTTTGGTTAGGTTTTTTTTTTTTGTTGGCTTTGTTTTGTTTTTGGGCAAGCTAAATTTCCTATTCCCGTCACCGCCAACTACCTACCCACCCAATCGTTCCATTTTTGCCTCTTATAGCCGCACTGTGTCTCCAGTGTCTACCCAAGCAACAATCTCTGTGGTCCGATGATTTCTTAAGTTTTAATGCAAATTCCACTTTGATATTTTCTCTCTCTGTGTGTGTGTGTGTGTGTGTGTGCGGCTTGTGTGTCTCAGTTTGTGTTCTGTTTTCGGTTGCTGTTTGCTTATTGTTTTTGTTGCTCTTTGTCGGAAATCCAAGTTGATGTTTTCTTTATAAGTTGTGCGAGTAAACAAGCAGGGCACTTCCTTTGTAACAAGGACCTCATCCTGTCGAGAAGGAAGTGCGCGCTTATGCCAAAATTTGTTTTGTCTTCAGTGAGACAGAGCGGGAACGAGATAGCAAGTGAGTGAGAGTGGGCTAAGAGAATATTACAATCATGTTTTCTGGCTTTTGTGGTCTTTTGACTTTTTCGGGCAAAAAGATTGAAAAGAAATGAGAACTGCTTCTGCATCACTTCTTTCATTTTTGCGGTTAAGATGTTACTTTAATGGACATCATCAGGAGGCCAAAAGAGCCGAAGGGGCAACGCGGCGCATCCTTTGTGATGGTCCCTTTACGAGGTGCTCATATCAGCAAAGAGACAAGACTGAAACTCATCATCAACTCAAGTGGTTGAGGGATTTATAACCAGATACACAGACCCCCTACCATCATCATCATCATTGTCGTGTTTCTTGTTTTTTTATATTTATTGCATCATTCAATGTTATAAA
The DNA here is from genome assembly GCF_018902025.1 of Drosophila willistoni. Taxonomy (NCBI): domain Eukaryota; kingdom Metazoa; phylum Arthropoda; class Insecta; order Diptera; family Drosophilidae; genus Drosophila; species Drosophila willistoni. Next base: position 7,333,217 of record NW_025814057.1, read on the forward strand.
CTCGCATATTAAGTGGATTGATGTATTAATATTTAAAACGACGATTTTTTTTTTTTTCTTTTTTGTTGCTTGACTGGCAACCGATATCGATAGCGAAACCCTTTGACCCTTTCATCGCTAACATATGGCCAGACATTTGCATATCGATTTCGGTTAAACTTTACCATAATTACCGCCATAAAAAGTTGCCAATATTTAACATACTAAAAGGTGATTCCCCCCTAGCCAAGCTTCAACTTTTTACCCCCTTATTCAGCACACTCCTATAAACATACACCCCCTAACTCACAACACACATTAAAAGGCATGCTGCATTATGGAAAAGGTATGAGTTTTGTGTTCGTGTCTCATAAATAAAACATAAAGGCGTCTCCTCGACTTCATCTTCTTGTTGTATGTTGTTTTTTTACGATGCTCTGGCAACATATTTTGAAAAATGTTTATAAAATGACGCAGAAAGCGTACAAGTCATAAATAATGCCTTCGACTTGTGAGTGGGAGAACTGAACCAACTGCGGGGAAACCAGAAGCAAGATGAGGAGGAGTAAGCTAAGGTAAGAAAAGTGTCGCAGTAATTTGAAATTATTACGCGTTTGACATGCAAATATCGAGAGAAAATACATATATATAAAGTTGCCCCTAGACATAACTGCTTGCGAATTATAAATAGCATTTTGACACAAACATTTAACTAGTAAGGGGGAAAAACCCCATAAAGAAAATTCCATTGGTTTTAGCATTTTGCCATATACTTCTTGTGCATACTTTTAGGGGCGGTCATTTAAGTAGTTGGCATTTCGACATTAGAAATAAATTTTGCAAATGACATTTGAACAATTATTTACAATTAATTATGCCAGTGACAAACACACAGAGGGGGGTTCCCCACCATCACTCCAACTCGACTTATTCATCGAAATACCCATTACCTAACCAAAATGCCTAAAAGGCTTCTTTGCAGGTAAGAGGTCACTGGCATATGCCGCTTCTCCAACTTGCTCCTCTCGCTCTCTCTCTTTCTCCTTCACTCTGCTTGTGTCTTACCTGGCTGGTTGATTATTCTCACTCATGTATGCAGGTTCGCATACAAACACACACACGCCCCTTGAATTGAGGGCTGTGTGTGGACGTGACCACGCCCACATTGCAAACACAATCGATTAACATTTAATTGCATCTGCAATAGGTACAGCTGCCCCACAAATTCAGCAGGTAATCGAAATTATTGTTGAGTAGGTGGACGAAGGAAATATTTGTTCGGCTTGCAGGTGTCCCACCCAGGACAAGGCGGGATAGTCGACAGGATGTGAGCCCCAGGAACAACAAAATCCAGTTCCCTAACTCAGTCTCAGTCTCGGTCTCGGCCTAGGCATCGACATCAGCATCAATCAGAGAAGGCACTCAACGTACTTAATAGCCAAAGGCCAAATCAACACGCATGTTTTCCGCTTTTCAAATTCTTTTTTTGCTCTTAATCCTTTTCCTTTTCCGGCTATAAATACAACAACAAAAGGAGAGGGGGGCAAAAAGAAAGAAAAGCACAAGAACCAACCCAAACAAAAGTTTGAAGGCGTTTTCCTGTGGTCGCTTCCCTTTTTTTTGCATTTGTAGCTTTCGGCGACAACAAAAACACTTCCGCATTTCACACACTCCTTCCTCAACGACCTCACTTTCCTCTACCCCGACTCCCCACACCGCACACTCCCTTCTCCACCATCCAACATTCCGTGTTGAGCCAAAAATAACATTTGAATACCAAAAATGGCAGGACTAACAAGGCTGAGACTGGGGAATTGGCCATGGCCATGGAGATGACTCAATTGAAGAGAATGCAGAGACGAAGGGCTATGTGAGCGGAGGGGGAATTCCAGTTATTTTGGTTATTTTTATTTCTCTTCATTTGTCGCTCTGACTAAATGACACTTTTTCCACTTTGCTCGCTTGCTTTCCCCCTATTCAACCCACTCCACCGTAAATTCTCCCTCGTTTGACAGACAAATAAACCTGCAGACTAACTTGTCCTATTCCCTAGGATTTTTCTAAATTGCCGAATGAAAATCGCATCCCCCCTTGCACACCCTTTATCCGAACACTCATTCAATTGAATATCGTTGGAATCCGCGTTACAGGACATTAATATTTGATTTTGTTTGTTTGTTTTTAATTTACTCAAAAGCAAATTTATTTCGATTTGAGCGATCGGGGAAAGCAGACGAAAAGTCAATCGAATGCATTGAAGGGGGGGAAGCTCGTTTGTGATGAAGGGGCAGAAAGAAATCGATATGCATCAGGATGACTCACAAGTGGGAGAGGGCCATGTGTCGAGGCTGATTTGTTTTCAAGTCAAAATCCTTCATTTACAGGGAATGAAGGATGAATTTATTAAACTTTTTCTTAATCTTGAATGATGTTGGCCTCTTAAAGAGCTGTTTTCCATTTCAGAAAAGGTTTAAGTGAAAGCATCTGACATTTCTCTCTCTGTCTGTCTGAAAAAGGATTCTGGATACACTGTGTAACCCAGAAATAAAACGCAAAAGAACTTAAATTTCTATTTCTATTTTTCATCATCATCAGCATTAGCTTAAAAGCAGCTCACATGATGATGAGGGTGAGGGTGAGGGTGAGGTTAAGGAGCAGGTGCAGGGAGAGGGATGGGCAATGTGCCAGCTGTTAATATTTTGACAATGATGCATAAGTCCTCGACCTGGACCTGGACAGAGACTGGACAGAGGAGGACTAATGCCAGACAAACGGAGAGTTGGACAGACAGACAAAGACGAAAGCGAGAGATTGTGTGTGGGAGAGGGACAAAGAGTGGTCCAAGATGAATGCCGACAGTTTGGATGGCAAATCCAAAATTTCATATTCAGGCCAGGCTCAGCATTCAACACTCAACACTGAACACTGTACACTGGAAACATAGCTCGTCCTTGGTCCTTCGTCCAGCTCTTGTTTCTTCTCATTTTCCTGCTCCACCTTCCTCTGGTTCTTCTTCTTGAGCTGTTGTTATTGTTTTAGTTGTTGCCGACTGACTGACTGAGTGACACCTTCATTAGTTATTCAAAAATTGTCGAGGTCGAGTTGAATATGTTGAACAGAAGCCGGAGAGGTGGAGGAGCATCAACTGGAATTGTGTCCAAATGGTTGCAAATGTCTTAGGCCGAGAGAGAAAGGCATCTGGTGATCCTGTCCCATTCCCATTCCCATTCCCTCGCCACCCCTTCCTCTGGCAGATTTAAATGACTGATGAAGTCCACGTGTGAAGTCATGTCCTTTAAATGGAAATGTTCTGTTACACATTTTGGCATAATTTGATAAAAGTATTTAAAGGGAGCGAGTTAGGTGGGCGAGAATGTGGTAGCTAGACCAAGACAATGACCGAGCTTGTTCTTTAGACGATTTATTCATTCTATTTTAATACAATTTGACAAGGGTCTGGGTCCGGTTGCGGATCGGAGCTTTGGCAACCAAAATGAGTGAATAATTGCGCAATACAGGCGACATTACAACATTTTTAATCGCTTCAATTGCCAATTGGCAATGACAGCAATTGTTGTCCATGGAGCGTGTTAATGAGTTGTTAAGAGGCCACTTCGCCCACCCGCTCCCCCATCAACCCTTTTCCATTCAGCATTGTCTGCTGCTCACCCATTCAACAGCGATAAATGTCAATTGCACAATTCCATGGCATGACCATGCCAGATTCGTCCATTGAGTCAAAGTTCCAGACCTCGACTCAACTCATTACTTGCCCAAAATGCAAACTTGCCTCGCCCAATAGGTGAAGCTGCACCAACACCATCACCAGCAGAAGGGACAGGAGGAGGAGGAGTGGGAAGAGGTGGAGCAGCAAACAATGGGCAGGCCAGGCCAGGCCAAGTGGGGCTCATAAATCGGCGACTGCTGCTAGCTAATGCCAAAGTGGCCACTTCATTTTGCCGACTGCCATTGGCAAAACCCAATGATGATCTATTTAACCCCACGGAGACTGCGATTGGACAATAAGGGAGATTGGGAGACTGGCCCATAGACTTTCCATCGAGTTCTAACAAGTGAAGAAGAACTTTTTAAAACGTTTTATTAATTTCGAGGGGTCAAGCCAACCAAACAAACATTTTATCGTTCTCCCGTAACTTTTTTTCTTCACATTTGTCTGAGTTTGGCATCGCTTTGCTTGACTTGCTCTGATTCAAGTTGAAAGCAACTCGGATACAATGGCACGCCCACGCACACACTCTCGAGTGTGTGTATCTATGGTCATTGAAATTGGCAGCTTGCTGAGATTCCAGATTGAGTGGAGCGACTCGATTTCAGTGGCCAGAAGAAAGTTTATACTTGCTTTCGTCTGCTTCTGCTGGCCATTTTCATCATTTTCACAATTAAATTTACTTCCTCTCTCCGTGTTTCGGACTCTGTTTTACTCTTTGCCTTACCAGATTCTTCCATGACTTATGCAAATGTTGAATCATCGTTCACGAAATTCCCTTGGACAAACATCACGAACTCGAAGTATTAACTTCCACTCTCAGTCACAGTCGTCTCGACTCGGGTCCCCTCTGATGCGGTCTGGTCTGATGTCCCTCCCCTTCGATTAGAGACAATGTCAAGACGTCAAGGGAAATTGATTTATTGCCACGGCAAAAGCCACAGGTGGCCGTGTTCCATGTTCCATGTGCTAGGACATGGCATGTCCCATGACCATGTTGTCTCCCCTCTCCCTCTCTCTCTCTATTTACAACACTCACTCACTTGCGGTCGCCATCTGTGGCGAATCCTTGCGGCCTAATTTTCACTTTGTCTTTTTGTTTGTTGTCCTTCAATGGGACTTTTTGCGGTTGGGTGTTGACAGGCGGCGACGTCCGTGGCGTCGGCGGCAGCAAACGCCATCGAAGGCGATAAATCTAGGTGACATTTAAAATCGAATTTTTCGTCAAGTGTTTAGCATAATCAGTGAGTCCGGACCAAAGGTAATGCGAATATAATGCCAAGACAGGGACCAGAACCAGGAGGAGGGCAAGAGTGACAGGAATGAGGACAGTTTAATTGAATCTAAATCCTGGCTGAGACCTGACAGGAGGAATTTGTGGCAAAATATGTTTTTAATTTCAAGCTAGAAATGAGAATTTAGTTTCTGGGGCCATAAGCCACATGAAAATGTTAAACAAATGTGAAAGAGTTCAGGCTGCAGGTTTTCCCACACATAAACTAAGTGCGAGTGCGGATACAAAATTGGGGGCGGAAAACTAGAAATTTCCCATAGAGTGCTGGACTTTATTTGCTAAAAAATTTCAACTTTAGTTTTGTGGTTAATTTTTTTTCTTCTAATTTTTTGTTCATTGTGTTGGTTATATTATTTTGTTGTTATTTTTCGTTTACATTTCTGCATAGCAAAATGATTTATTATCTTTGCTAAAAACAAAAAAAAAAAAAAAACAAAAATAGCTAACAAAATGTTAACCCTCCGATCCTTTGCCTCTTCGACCCCTTTGATTGTCCTGACAATGCAAACCGAAGATAACCCAAAACAAAACTTGACATCAACTACAAATAAACTGACATTTTACATGAATTTACGCTTTTTGTTTCTATATGAAGATAGAATTTGGAGAGAGAGAGAGAGAAAGAGAGAGACAGAGAAATAGACAAATACAGTGGGTCATTGTTTTTGTTGTTTGTGTGAGATATTGATATTAAAAGAGCATTTGTCTTTTCGTATGGTTGAAATATGTCAAAAAAGTTTTTTCTATTTGCAAGATGAAATAAATCTAACAAAAAAACAAAAAAAAAAAAAAATGCACACACAAAAAAAAAAACACAATGAAAGAAACGCACAAAATATATACCCACATATATATCCCATACACATATCTGTCTACCAAAAAAGGTTAGCACATGTGTGAAATCAGTGGAAAAAAGATTTATCGCCGGCCAAATCAAAGGGAACAGCTGAACATACAGCGGAAAATATCTAAATAATCATAGAGGCAAACGTTAAAGGGAAAATGCAATTTCATCATGCAAAGAAAAATCTAAATTCAGCTGTGCCGAAACTTTTTTTTACCCTAACTCCAAAAGTTAAATGACAATGCATAGTATAGTATCTGATGGGAAGACTTAACTATTTAAAACGAGAAGTTAATATATACTTTATTTGATAAATTTTTAATTGTTTTGGGAATGGTATTTTTAATTTCACGATTTCTAATAGACAAATGAGAAAGTTCAAGTTAATACTTAAAGGCCAAAGTACACGTATTGGAAAGTTAATCATATTTTAAATAATCTGTAAATAATTGGAGATAGAAAAGTATTAGAATGATTTTAAAGAGACAAATGATTAACAATAATGATTTCAATCAGAAAAAAAATTCCATAAACCATAAAATTGAGTAAATTAGACTTTTAAGAAAATAAACGTTTTGATTTTGTAACTTGCAGAGTATTCAAATTTCGATACTGATAAAGTTTGATGTTTTTCTTGCCTATTTTACAATTTATTTTAGTTGGTGTTTTTATTTTAAGTAATTTTTCTAAAAATTTAAACTGTTATTTTTGTCTCATATATATCGGACAAAATTTATGGCATAATTTGGATATCTATTTGAATTTAAGGATAAATATAAAGGGTTTCTCATATTTCCAAAAGCAAAATGATTCCTAAATTTAAACGAAACGATTGATGTGTATGGGTGGATTGAAAGAATTTTTAGATGGCATCAATTAACTATCTGTCTCTTTCGCTCATTATGCATTAGTTTCTTGGCACTTTAATTTACCATCGCTTATGTTGCTGTGCATTTCCCTATGATTTATAATATATGCAAAATAATGAGCCTTCCATTTGATGTCAAATCTATCGATTTTCTGACATCAACTCCAAGCGAAGGAAAATAGAAACTGCCAACGTCAGGAGCAACATAGCAGACAGCAGAGAACATGAGCTGGAATAGAAGATGAAGCCGGAGATGGAGATGGAGATAGAGATGGAGACGGAGATGTCGATGGAGGAACGAAGCTGTGTAGCCGTTGCAGGAAGAGCAGACAGTGCACAATAGATGCGATGCGTTGGGCATCGAATGACAACCAATAATACGCCACCGCCACCACCAGAACTAAACCAGCACCACCCAAACCACTATCATCTTCATCATCGTCATCATCGTCATCATCATCGTCATCGTCATCGTCATCGTCGTCATTATGCTCATCCTCAATCTCATCCTTCCACATTTGGTGCTGTCTGCCTCAGGCAGTAGGCACTTAAAGCTGGCATTGAAGATGTCTTCTATTTATGGCGGGATTCGTTCAAAAATAAAAATGAAAGAGAGGCAAACTAAACCAAGAGCCAAACCAGCAAACTTTCAAGTCATAAATATGAATTCATAGGAACTTTGCGGATAGTTTTCCTGCCTTGTTGCCGTTAGCAATTATTAAAAATTTATTGATTGACCATTTTACCCAACTACCTACTCTTCCCTTACGCTGACTCCTGCCATTTGCTGACATGGATTCGCGCCCAAAATGCTTTTAATCTGATTGCAACGGCGGTCATAAAGTTTGTCCTGCAAAAAGAGAGAGATAGAGAGACGCGAGACAGCAAAATGTGAAGAGAAAGAGAGATAGAGACAGAAAATGAAGAGAAAAAAATACATTGAATGAAAAAATATTTATGCACTTGAATGGGCGTTAGATAGATAGCAAAAGAGAGCGAGGGACGGACCGATAGAAAAGAAACGAGTGGGAAAAACTTGCCAGATTATAAATCAAAACTTTCAATTTTCTTCAGTTTTCTTCTTTAGTTTTCTTTTGCCCGTGTTCTTCTTCAGTTTTTTTTTTGTTCGATTTTTTCACTGACGGCAAACTTCTTGGACATAGTGAAAGAAAAAGTTTGTCTAACATTGTAAGTGGAGGACAATTTTGATTGATTGACTGACAAGGCATGCGACATCATTGAAACTTTAAACAACAATAAATATGTTATAGTAAAATGTAATTACGGTTTCAATATTTTACCCCTCCCCCTTCCCAAAATGAAAACATAGACATACACACATATATAAACACTATTAAAAGGTTTTTAACTGGGTTAGTAATGCTAATATCCTGTAAAAGCATGATAAATGGGATATGATGACGGAAGTCGAACATAAAGTCAATAGAGTCGGAGTATACATAGATTGTTACAGACCCTCAACTTGATCCACTAGTAAAGATGCTGTATGATTGACGCATTTTTTTCACTTTAGATTGAAATACCAATAAAATAAAAAGAAGTTTGAGCCTTCAATATCGAAAGTTTAGCTTTTTGGAATCCTCTGACCAATAAATATTTCAAATGAATGAGTATAAGAAGGCCTTCTTATTAATTTTAGATTCCTTTTTATTCAAAGGATAACTTCTAGTCGATTACATTTAGGTTTTAGTTGTGCTATTTTAATTTATTTGTCTACTCTTTGGGTTTTCTCATTTGGCCAACCTCAAGGCAATGGCATTGCTGCTCATTTAAACGCATCCTTACAACTTAACCGCACACAAGCGCACACATACGCATACACACACACATAGAGAGAGAGAGAGACACATGAACACGCATACAAACGTATTAACACAGTGAAGACAAGACAATGAAAATGTTTTCATGAAATTATTTCTGAGTCCTTTGTAACACTGCCTCCTGGTGCATTTGCCTCTCTCTCTCTCTCGCATTTCCTGGCACTTTCTTCTCTCGTCTATTTGTTGTTGTTGTTGTTTGTGGTGGGCACAAAATGTAATCAAGAAAACATTTAAATGAATGGCAAATTCAAAATTGCATGCATATTTCATATGTGCAGGCCACAAAATGTTCATGTAATTGGCGCACAAGTTGCCCAAAAAGAGAAGCTCAAGGAGCAGCAGCAGCAAAAGTATGAGTAAGTATATGAGAACAAACATACGCACGCACTTACACACACACACACACACACACACACACACATATATACATCCACAAATACACATAGAGAAAAAGAGAAAGAAAGTGTGACTATGAGTGTGAGAAAATGCCGTGCATAAATTTGTGCATCTCGGCAAAAGTTTTGCTTGAGGATGGAAAAGCTGTTTTCGAATGCCCAGGCATGCTTGGAAAATTTGCACATTGATTACTTGTGCCGGAAGTCATAATTAAACAACATCAAAAGGACATTTTCAAGTGGTGGAGGGACAACAAACAACAAACACAAAAAGACCAGAATACAGAAAATAAGAAACTTTTGCATAAGCAAAATTAACACGTAATTTGTTTACCAAACACGTTTCTAGCCCCAACGAACCAACCAACTTTTGACTTGACCAAAGAGATCTTTCACAAGTCGAAGAGGCCTTTTTGACTTTTGTCGACTAATTGAAAATTCCAAGCTTGCAACCTCTAATACAGAGATGAAAGCAAGTAGGTGCCGCCTCTAGAGAGAGGGGGTTTCGTTGGGTGGCCAAAACCTATTTAGATCGTCAACTTTCGTGTTGACTTTTGTTTTGCCATCACACATACAATATTCTCGCCTTTAGTAGTAGTTTAGACCTGTCTAAATGAGTCTAACATATGCATGGGTGTAACCATGCCCATTAGCCATAGAAAGACATAGAGCTGGGGACGGGGAAAGAGAGAAACGGTTGAGAAACACACCCACCGCACCGCACTGGAAAAGTCGTTAAAAAGTAAAAATCAATTTATGAGTAGAAACGTTAAGTGAAAAAGTTTTGCCATTAAAAGGCACACCGTTGTCAAGAGTGGGTGGACTCGGTGACTTGGTGAGTGGATGAGTGGTTGAGCCGCCGTAGGTAAACTTCTTCATCACAACTCAGGAGCACAGGAGTCAAGGTGTTGAGAAGATAAATCAATTTGCTTGTTGCACAGTTGCCTTAGCTCAACACCCAACACCAACAACCAACAGCCAACAACCAACAGCCAACAGCCAACAACAAAAAGGTTTAATTAACGAACAAATGTCAACTCGGAGCAACAGCAGCAACACTTAAGCAGCAACTTTTGTCCGCAATTAAGGTCTTGAATGAATGACAGACTGAATGAATTACGAACTGAAACTGAACTCAGTTCAACTGACTTGACTGACTCAGGAATTGGAATCGGAATGGGAATGGGAATGCTAAATGGGGGTGGGGAGACGGGGAAAATGTGAATGGAAATGGCAATGGGAATTTCAATGAATGCTGTTAAGCATAGATTTTTCTGCCTGCCAGTGTGTGCTTATGTATGTGTGTGTGTGTGTGTGTGTGCGGCTACAAAGTACTCAATTTTGTGTCTCCATCTCTCTATCTATCTGTCCCTTAAGGGTTTTCTTGTGCCTAGTGAAATTTAACTAGAACTTTTAGCTTTTTCATTTTCGTTGTTTTTATTTGGCTTCATTTTTCCATATTTACATACATACATATGTATGTACATATATGAATATGAATTAGTTTTGCAATCGGCAATTGAATTGCCATTGTCTTAAATTTCTATATTGGAAAATTGAATTTAATAAGCAGCTTTGATTTTCGTCTTCATCAAACTTGTATAATTTGAATTCCCATCCATAAATTTGAATGCTAAAATTCATATTTCTATGTAATTGATTAATCCTGATGGAAGCGATGATGAAAAAAAGCAAAAAATTATCAATAAAATCATCAACTATTGTTCATTTAAAATTTCTCTATTTCATTTTAACCAATATTATACCCTGCATTTATGTTGAAAAGTTTTATTTTTCTTTATTCTAAAGAAAATTATTTTGAAATTTTGATTTAGCTAAATATTGAATAGATGAAATGGTGTAATCTTCCAGTAGATTGACTCTTAAACAAACGTACATATTTTTAAAGATCTTTTATAAATGAATTATTTGTATACACAATAACTAAAAGCCCAAAAGAGTCTTTGGCATGGTCTATTGGGTATTGTCTATATACTTTAATAAGTTTAATCGGTAGTCTAAGAGTAAGAACCAATATATCTAGCCTTATTATAAATCAAATAGGAATTAGAGAAAATGCTATGAACGATTTCATAATTTACAGACTTAGATTAGAGTAAGAATTAGAGCAAATATCATAAAAGATTTAATCATTCACAGTTAATTAGTTAATTAAAATCTTTAAAATTTCCTTGGTTGCAATATTAAATATTTATGAATGGTTTCTCTTGGTTAAAAAGATAAAATATACTTCTTGGCGATTTGGTATAAGGAAAGTAGGCATATGGTTGACCAAATCTGGCATTGGATATTTTTTTAGAATCCTTTACACAAGTAAAGGATATTAAGTAGTCGACTATTTCACTTTCAATGGGAATATTATTTTTTTTTTTGTTGGTCAAGTCAATTAAAATCTGTTTCCTTATGTAAACAACTGACAGAAAACACTTGTAAGCAATTTCCCTGGATTTTTTATATGGTTTTTGTATGTTTCTTTTTTTATATTTTATTTTTGTATTGCGAAAAACATATAAAAAAATTTTAATTAAATATGTATTTGAGTCAAACACATTGAATTTTAATCACATTCCATTTGGCCATTGCCATTTTTGTGTGTTGTTGAATTAATACTTGTAAAAACGAAACCAATTCATTCCGTACACACACACACACACACACACAATGAGAAAGAGAAAGAGCAAAAGAGATAAGTAAAGTGAGTGAGAGAGAGCTACATTCCGGCCGGACACGCTTCAATTAAATATTGTGAAATTTCTGTAGAATTTTATGACACAATTTCAAAAATGTTGAATTTGTATAAATTTTACTGCTGTTCCTGCTGCTGCTGCTGTTGATTGTGGACCAGAATCTGATGATGATGATGATAATTTAACATTTAATGACATGTTTTTTGGGGGTGAATATAATTTTAATTTCAATATTGAACATACACACACACACACACACACACACACACACACACAAAGAAACAGAGCAATTTATAGCATCAAAAACTGGTATTAAATTTTATTTCAAATAGCCACGGTAATTTTAATTGATTTTAATGGTTCAGACTCGTCGTCGGATGTCATTAATCGGCTTAAAGTTGACATAAATATATATGTATATATATATATATCTATACCTATAGACAAATATATGTATGTATAGATCAAACCAATTGAAATTTATGCCACTTTATACGGCGGAATTGTTTCTACGTTACGGTGTCAATTGGAATGCGGGTCCGGGGAACGGGCCCCGTGGCACAGGCACCTGTTAAATAAATAATTCATTCATTTGAATTTGTAATTTTTTGTACAAATATATATGTATATACATACATACATATGTCCTATCTGTACATAAATGTATCCCTAGCAGGGACATTTCAAATTTACTCTTGCAAACGAAACGAGCAAAAAGCAAATGCAATTTTTGCTTAATTGAAATGAAAATGTACAAGCAATATGCAAATGGGTTGAATGATGATGGAGGAGGGTGGATAGCTCCAAATCATAAAATATATACATACATAATCATCAACCGAAAAATATAATGCTCACCACTCATTCATTCACTCACTCACTTACTCACCCACTCACTGTCATTCATTCATTCATTTACTTATTCTCTTTGGCAAATTCAGCAGATTTTGTCTCTCTCTCTCTCTTCTCTCTTTGTATATATCGGCTTGCAACTCATTATACAGTTAATTGAATTAATTTTTATATAAATTTTCAAGTTTGAAAACCCTGAAAATATTTTGTACATTTGCCTAATTGGCCTTTAAAACTGATTAAATTATAATGAATATAAAATCTTGATGCTTTAACCCTGCTGCTGTTGCCACAAAGGCGTTAAAAGGTTAACACTTTATGTAACACAAGTTTTTCAAACACACATTAATTATTTATAATGTTAGCAACCCAAAAAGTATTAAAAAACAGTTTTTTTTTAAGCGAGATGTACAGGCAATTCTTTTATCGTAACGAAGTTGAAATACTCTTCTTAATATTGGGCAATTACTTGTAATAACTTTGAATCTGTTAAACTTTTTTATTGATGTCAAGTTCAACGTTTTTGTTTTCTGCTTCTAAAGCTTTGTAATAAATTGAATCAAGTGCCTCTCTTAAGGCAAGAGACTGCTTTTGCTAGGGTATATGAAGAATGTAAGAACACCAAACACACACACACACATTTTGCTAAACGGCTCATTAAAAACTCATATGAAAAGACTGGTGGACTGACTGAAAATTTTAAGTACGTTTCAACATCATCAGGGATTAAGTCTAATGAGTATAAAGATTATGCTTAAGCATTTTCATAGCCATTAACATATGTCCATAAGCAGTTAACATACTCCATAAGTTGGCCATTTGCCATTTGCCATTTTCCTGTGTTTACTAGTTTACTATTTAGCCTCTCCATTATCCACTTTGACCTGGCCAAGAAACAAGTTTGTAATTCGATTATAGACACAGGTCCCAGCTCAGTGTCAACAAATTTTAAATACGTGAGTAAGTGAGTGAATGAGAGAGACCCAAGCTGAGTTGGCTTAGTTCAAATATTATTTGATATCCTGCGGTGCTTGGATTTTCGTGTTCGTGTTCATTGTTTGCCTTTTGCTTTTGCTAGATTTCTACTTTTGATTTTGTGAGCTCTGTCAAACATCTGACTACAGCTGCAGCTGCTCAATCTGACGAGAATCAGCAAGTGCTGAAGGTGGAGGAGAAGGCGAATGTGAGTCTGTCGTCGTGTATGTATGTATGTCTTGTCACTTACATTGTCACTTGGGCATTGTTGGTTTGCCGTTGCCTAACGACTGCCACTGTCAGAGGACATTGCTCAAATACATATGAGTTCATACATATATATATATATATATATACATACATATGTATATATATCTACATATATTCTACAAGTGTGCATTTTGTTTTGAATGTTAATATTTGCACTTTCAATTCAAGCACTTGCCAAGTGACAATTTATACGCTTTTCTCAGTTGCCTTTTCAATGCCAGCCACCGTCATCATCATCATCGTCGTCATCATCATCATGTGCTAAAAATTCTGTGTGCTCTTTTTGTTGGTAACTTAAGTGGGACAAACTCTAAACGACGTTTTTCGTAGCTTAAAGAGCTGAAAATATGTCGAGTTGTGGACTGTCAGTTTCAGGACATAACATTTTGACTACTCTCCCATCCACCTCCACCCATTTTTTTTTTTAATGTGTAAAATAAAATACCAAAAGACCAACCGACCATTACAAAGTTTTAATATTCTACGCAAATTTACTGAGATTAGAGTGAAGGTTATAAAATTTCAAACAAAACTCGGACATCAAATAAATTTGCTTCACACATGATATAGTAATCCTTAGAGTCCTCATAGAAATTGAATACTTTTGTTAGAGGTTTTTCCCTATGTTTCTTGCTAAATTGATCCGGCCTGTTTCTACTAACAGTTATGTAATTGCTCAATTTTCGAAAATAATATCGAAAATTTTTGATCAAGTAAAAGCGTTTTGTTTTCAGTTCATAAAACTCTGGACTTTGAACTGGCAAATGGATAAACGCACTCAACTTAAGCGTAACAAATTGCCCTTGGAGCATAAAGTAAAAACTAAAAACCATGAAGTGGAGAAAATTTAGAAAATATTAAGCATTAATATTCACGCCCGAGACCTCTCAACCCCTCACATAACCTTTCACCCTCGCTTCGCATGTCCCATTTTCTCTCTCTCTCTCTCTCTCTCTCGACCTTTTTTGGTTTTGTGTGTTGGGTTTTTTTTTTTTTTGATGGTTGGTTGGTGTGGCAGCAATAAAAGTTTAAATAGAAGTACCAACAAACCACAACAACAGCAGTAGCACTCATCACGCTCCAACGCCCTGCCCCAGCCCCCATCCTTAAACACTAAACCCTGTTCAAATGGCGGCGGCCCAAAAAATGGCAAAAAGGCAGAGCAGATACTAGAGAAGGGCGAAAGAGAGTGAGAGAGATTGAAGAGAGGTTAAAACTAAAGGCAGGTAGCTAGCTAGCTGGTGGTCATTTACGATGGACAGGCCAAACAAGGATTAGGTGAAAGGTGCAAACAAGTCGACAAACATGTTTTGACGGGTGGGGAGGGGGAATACTTTTCATTTGTTCTGACCTAATTTAATTAATGGCTGGGGACAGATCAAAATAAACACAAAATAAAGAGCAACAGAATATACACAAGAACATGATTTTTCTGTTTTAATTTCATATTGGAAATCAAAACTGACTTCGAGCCAGTTACTAAATTTTCACAAAAACAGAAATGGAAAATCTCTTTTTGTGTATTAAAAAATTCATAGCATACATTTTCGGGCGCACGCATGCACAAAATGCGCATCAATGTAATATGCAAAATATAATAATAATATTCTTGCATTTCAATTAATTTACTCATTCATTCTCTTTGATTCCCCCTCCCTCTGCTGTCTCCCTTCGTCGTTTAGACCAGTTCCGGTTTCCTTTCCCTCCCCTCAGCACCGACACCAACCTGGTGAATTCAACGAAACGTAAGTGTTAATAAACATTATTATAAGCTCATAATTTATAATTGAAATGTTTTCCATTTTGGTCAAATTTGGAAATTTTGCGTGGGCTTTGTTTATTTCAATTTTTGATTTGGATATATACATATACATATATAGAAGGGGGATATTTTTGGCTAATTAGCATAATTGAATTCCGCTTGAAATGCCGCTACAACCAATATAAAGCAATGAATGATAAATGAAATAATCTTTCAAATGAATATTATGAACATCAAAATCAAACTAAGCATGTAAAATGGTTTCTAATGTATGTAAAAAATTTAAATTCATTTCCATTTAATTGTACCTTTCAATCTAGGCATAATATTTATTTGAAAGTTTAATTCAATTTGAATGTGAAAGTGAGTGAGTTAGAAGAATTTGGAGTAAAATCTATTAAGTGCAGACTTCGCTTATATACAATGCTTATCAGGTATCATTTAATTTATTAATCACCCTCTGTGCAGCCATTGTCAAGTGAAAAACCCTTTTGAAACTCAACCTTTATAGCCAGGCGCCGTTTGTACTTCAGTTTTTTTATTCAAGTTGGGTCCCACACACCAACACACACCAACACACACACACACACACATAGCAAGAGAGCGGTGGAGAGAGAGAAAGGGAAACACTCAGGCTAAAGAGTAGAAGTAATAATACTCAAATAAAACATTTACAGGCACAGACGGCGAAAAACTGTAAATGACATGCTGAGAAGGGCCACACAGGGTGGCAAGAGGTTTCAAAAGAAGGGCATAAGTATTGTATCTGTGTGTAACTCTGTGTGTTTGTGTTTGTGTGTGTGTGTGTGTGAGTGTTTGTGGTAAAACGACTCATCCTCATCCTTGTTCTCGTTGCTGTCGTTGTTTGGAGTCAAGTGGAGTTTTGGAGTAGATGCAAGTGCACTTCATTTCAGTTTCCCCTTTCTCATAAATTCCAAACCTTGAACAAAACAAGAAAAAAAAAACACATAAAATGGAAGGAGAAACCAAAAAAATAGACGAGGCCTCGGCGGCACTTGGTAACAGGCAGCCTACAGCAAGACAACTGACAACACACACAGCACCAGCAGCAACAGCAGGAGCAGGAGCAGGAGCAACAGAAGCAGCCAAGCCAGATAAAGACCCTTGCCAGGTGGGTAGGAAAATTTAGCTGTTATTTTTTTTTTTTTGCTTTCTTCGCCTATACCCCCTTCATTTTCCGCCTTTTTTTCGGTGAGAAGAGTTGGAAGAAAGGGTAACAAAACCGCAAATGCGACAAAAGCAGAATGCAATTCGCACTTGAAACTGAGGGCAACAACAGAGAAAGAGAAACAGAGACAGAAAGAATAGGGGAAAGCGGAAGCAAGTGAGACAAGAGGCGAAATGCTTTGTGGTAAAAAACAGAAAACTTTTTCACAGGCAACTTTAACGCGTCGAGTCAGTTGAATCCTTTTCTCATACCCTTACATTACGAGCTTGCTCATCTAAAATGCTCAGCTTAGCTCTGAGATGAGTAATGCCTCCAATAAGTCCTGGGCACGATTTAGTTTTGAGCATGTCTCTAATGTAAGTTCAAGCTTGACTTGACCCTTAACTTAATGTAACTCTGACTTAACTTTAGAAACTAAACTAAAGCCTTAAGCCAGTCTTAGATCTTTGGAAAATTCCTAGCTTAATTAAAGTTGTCAAAAAATAAAACTTATGATAGTCAATAAACTTAAGCAAAAGGGTATAGAATATTTCGCTGTAACCCAATACATTTTGATGCTCTCTGGTTTCTTTTGCCAATTTGCTGGAGAAAATGAAAATTTAAATTTTTAACCAACGCAGACGAGACGAGGAAGTTTTCACTAGTTTTTCCTGCTGTTGCTGCAGCTGGCAAATTTCACACATTTCCCACAGCGAATTTCGCCAACGTTTTTCCGTATGTTTTTTTGCATTTGCCTTTCCTTTTTTGGTGATTTTTTGTTTTTTTTTTTTTTTTTGTATTTCATTTTTGCTTTTTTCATTTGGTACTTTCCTCGATTTGGTGTCAACGAAGAAAACTTCCGGTTTTTCTGAGGTTTCTGACGAGCAGCAGCAGCCCCTGAGTGATGAATTGGAATGGTGAATGGGTCGGGTTTTCCGGTGGATCTCAACAATAGTAAAGGAAATAGAAATTTTGGAAGAAGAAGAAGCCCTAGGTAGAAAGCTTGTTGTCTTGCCAGGGTTTTTTGTCAGTTTAATTTACAATAATGAAAGGAAAAAGAATGAAGTGTGATTGAAGGCACACGTTAAGGTTTTTTTCTTCTTCTTTTTTGCATCTAACAAAAGAATGCATATCCGACACGATGTTTCCTGACACACCATACCTTCACCCTAGCACTTCTTCATCGTCAGAGTCAGCTCCATCAGCCATGCACCCAACACACTTGCATCTGCTTCGGCTTTGACTCCCTCTTGCTGTTTGTCCTCTCAGCATGCAACAAATGCCTTAAGTGCATAACTTCCTGGCAGGCGGCTAGATGGCTGCCTGGTTGGTTGGCTGCTTTGGTAGGTCCTTTTGCCTGACTCTGGCATAAATCACTGCATTTGCATGTCCCACTGCCCCACCTAAGCCCACCCCGAACCCATTCCTCAACCAATGCTGGCTAATCTTCGTGTGTTTGTATTGCCTTTGTTTGCCTTTCATGTACTTGCTCAATTAAAAAATAGCTAAAGGGAACTTGCTTTTTGGTTTCCCTTTTTCGGTCCCATTAATCTATAGGCTCAACAGAACAAACAAAAAAAAAAGAGAATATTTTAATTGCTTTTTAGCACGAAATACCGCAATTTTCCGTTGCCGCTTTTAACACCTATAAATATGTAGACGATTTTCTTTCTTTCTATTTTTAAGGTTAATTACAACTGCAATTTCCACATAGTACGTCAAAATCTCATCTTCATTTATCAACAATTAA
This sequence comes from Drosophila willistoni, assembly GCF_018902025.1. NCBI lineage: Eukaryota > Metazoa > Arthropoda > Insecta > Diptera > Drosophilidae > Drosophila > Drosophila willistoni. Next base: position 7,351,650 of record NW_025814057.1, read on the forward strand.
GCAGAAAAGAACCCACAAACAAAAAATATATGTTAAACAAAAATGTTGGGCTAATTGAGCTTGGCTGCGTGGCTTTTGCTTTCTTCTATAGCCAAAAAGCAACTGTTTTCTACCAAAAATATATTTCAACTTCGCTTTCACTTTCACATTTGGAGCCGAAGTTTTGCAACAATTTCGAAAATACGAAGTATTACCGGAAATAAGAGAACAAGAGAGTGGGAGCGATAATTTCGATGAACACTGACGCAGTCGCAATTGAAATATTTTTTGTGAGTAGCCTCAACTCTTTTCGTATAAGACTGAAGACCTCAATGAAATCACTTAAAACAAAGAGTTTTAGGAAAAATTAAGTCATTTAAACTCTTATATTATTTAGCACAAGATCATATTGCGAAAATTACCTTTTATTTTTTTGGAGCTAAAAGTGTTTGACAGCTTCAAAAAAAACATGTTATTTGGGATTTTTTCAAAAGTAAATGTAGTTGTAAAAGTATACAATTTCAACGTTCATCTTCAAAGAGAGTAAACTAAAATTAATGAAAAAAAATTAGTTTTACAATTTGAATAAATTAGTAAAGGAATATGTTGAAAAATATTTTTTATACACTAAATCGCTTACGACTATGGAAAAGATTCATTTTGGAGTTGTAAGCTTTGTTTTAACTCTTGTGACACTTTCTCTAGTTGTAATTCCCAACTTGTTTCAGCTTCCTATTCTATTCTAAAGTGGTCAGCAAAGTTTGTTGATAAGAGAACTTTTTAGTTCTTGTAATAGCTCTATACAAATAACCTGTTCACCTTTGTTTCTTCCAATTAATGACTTTAAATTTATGCATTTGAGAGTTTGGAATCAAAATTCATTGTTTTTATATTATAAATACATTGAAAAGTACAAATACCTACAATAAAAAGTTAAAAAGCATTAAACTCTTACGATTTAATGAGAAATGCTTACAGGGCGATTGTTTGAAACTTGAGTCATTTCACATAAATGTTAATAAAAGAGTATAAATATTTACTGATATGGTGTTCGAAATAATCAAGTATAAATATTACTTAAACATAAAAAATAAATAAGAAAAAATATTTCCCGATATTCAATATGCAGTTAAATTTCGATGTTTCTTATTTATAAAAATAAATAAAAATGTAAAAATAAAATCTGTAACGATTTACGGAAAAAATTTAATAAAATTTTGCACATATTGAAGAGAGGGTGGTAACACGAAGAAAAAAAATTGAAATATTAAATATTTTAAAGAATTTTCTCTTGAATAACATGCAAATAAAATGCGCTATCGACCCCCTGGTTATCTCCATTTCTCTTACACCCTCTTTCGCCCTCTGCTCGTGTCCCGTTTTGCCATTCTACATTTATCTCTCATTCGACCATGTAAAAATATTTTCATTAGAAAAATGGGGTAAAAATCCCAGGCTTAAAAATAGTTTAAATTGGGCTAAGGGCGGCAAAAACAACAGCAACAACAAAGAAAACCGGAATATTTTTAATTTGGCAGATTGTAACACAAAGCGAAAGACACAGAAACAACTAAAGGTAAACGCAAAAATTCTTATCAAGGTGCAACAACAACAACAAAAAAAAATGTAAGCAATTAAAAACTTTTAGCAAGCGAAATCACAGAGAAATAGAAAAAAAAGACGGAGACAGGGAAAGAAAGAGAGAGGAAGAGACAGAGACAAATGAAAAGAAGGAGACTGGGGGAAAAAAAAGCAAATTCAAATAAAAACCAAATGCTAAGTGTTTTTTCCCCAGCTTCGTACTCTCTATACCCTAAAAATAATTATGTAAAATTGTTTAATGATATAATTCTGAGTTTCCAAACAGTTTAGTATATTCTTAGGAAAGATAATTCTAAAAATAAATATCTTTTTAACAACTAACTCTGATCGAGGACAATTAATTGAATAAGAAAATTGATAGATTTTAATATGACCGGCAAACACTTAAAAACTCAAAGGCGACTGTATGATTAATAATGAGATTGTTTATTTTGTCTTCTTGATATGGCAAATACCTGACTAAAATTAAAAGCTTTTTCTTGGTTTTATTTTTTGTTTTTTTGTTGCTCATGGTATGAGGGGAAAGAACATAAAAGAAAGCACAAAAAAAAAATCATTGGATTTTAATTAAGAGAAATAGCAAAAGAAGAGCAAACAACAAACAAACATACAAAAAGATGCACAATCAAAGGACTTTCTGACAGAATCTATGCACATGCAAAGGCCAACATTATGAGAATGACTGGATGCACGATACCTACCACTACATACATACATATTTGCTCCTTTTGCTCATTTGACTCTTTTGTGCTGCTACTTTTTGACTCTTATTAATGCTGACTTTACGTTTGGATTTGATTGCATTTCTCTGTGTGTATGCATGGTAGATATAGTAGCAGTACTCGATCTAAATATGTGATGTTCGATTTTGTGGCTGTCTTAACTCTTATTCACTCGCTCACTCTAGGTGACTGACTGACGCCACACGCATTGGGGTCAATTTCATGCCAGCACAAACAAAACCACCAGCAGCAGCAGGAACATCAGAAGCGGCAACATAAGGCGAATCCTCACTCACTCACTCACTCACTCTCCCTTTTGTCGTTGTATCTCCTACCTTTACCTTAACTTTACATTGCTTTTCATTCCATTCCTTGCCTTGTCGTGGCTAACTGCCTGCCCGCCTGCCTGGCTGGCTGGCTGCCTGCCTGCCTGCCTGCATGTAGGACACGTTTTCCCCAGGCCCGCACATGGCGCACAGTATGGCAGGTGCTCAGCTGTAACTAAACGTTCGTTTTAACATGGCCACCTGACGGCCAGCCCCAGTCCTGCCCCTTTTACCATCTTCTTTTTAACCTTCTATCCCGCGTGTGTGTGTGTGTGTGTGTGTGTGTATGGCACATGGCAGTTTCGTTGGCTGGTTGGTTGCTTGCTTGGTTGTTGGTCACGTCTGCTGGGGCATAATTGATAGTTCAATCTGTTGCAGATCAAACGCTTGACAGCAGCCAACAGATCAAGCTGAAAAATTGTTTGTCCCTAAGACACATTTGAGTATACGTGTGTCTCTCTATTTCTCCCTCCCTCTCCCTTTCTCTCTTTGGTTCTCTGTCATTTTCTGTGTGTGTATGGCCTTGAATAGCTAAAATCTGGCCAAAGAAAAAAAACCAAAAAATGTATATATTACCTTTCTCCACACACGACATTCGTATTCATTTAATCTGTCTTTTAGCTTTGGTCCTGTCTTGTATTATAAGTAAATCATTGAATGAATCATTTGGGAACAAACAAAACCCAATGGACTTCGAGTCGTTTCAAAAGCTTTTAATAATGATTAAACAATATTTATACAAAAAACAAGATCAAATACCATTGAAACAGATTTGAAAAATCTTCCATTGTAAAATCTTATGAATCTTTTCTAGAACTTAATCTTAATCATCTGTGTTGTTTACAAGAAAATTGCTCGTAATTTCTCTCATTTAAACTAAAATTTGTAATTCTTTTTCTTAAGAATTACTTTTAAGTTTCTTAAGAAAAAGTTACTTAGAAAGCCACAAACTTAATATAAATTCATAATAAATAATATTACATCTTCTTCCATCACATCAATTGTTATAAATTTTGTGTAAATTAAAATATTGATTAAGTTTCAAAATGATTATAATATCTAACATTTTAATTACTTTTCTGAAGAAATAACCGAAAGGAATATACATATATATTTATTTAAAATTTTATTTTTTGAAAATTCGTCTACTTTAAGCTATACATTCGCATTTAACGACTAAAAGGACTAAAAACTGAGAGCCTGCTGAATGATTTTATAGAAATTTTTGCCGAGAATTGCATTAAGTTTCATCGTTCTTATGGCCATTTTCCTATTCTATTTCTTATATTTAATTTAATGTTTGTTTTTAATGGCATGGCATGGCCTGGCCTGGCTTGGCTTGGTTTGGGATGGCCTGGCATTGGCCTGCCTTGGGATTTTGAGCACTTTTCTTTAGCCATTTGTCGCTGGTATTTTTGCCAAAGCTGCAGTCATAGGAAAATCCTGCAAAGTGAGGGAGAGAGAGAGAGAACTCTCTTTCAGCAAATAGATTTATGCTTTTAAGTAATTTGGTAAATAAATTGAAAATTTCAATGCACAACAGGCAACTGTAGATGCAACTGCAGCTGCAGCTTGCAGTTTTGTTTCTTTCTCGCTCGGTCTTTTTCTCTCTTTCTCTCTCTGTCTATCTCTCACTCTGAACTTAAGGCTCTGCTGCTACGACGACAACGGCAAAACGGGAAAATTGTTCCTTGTGTTGTTCCTTTATGTCATTTTTGTTTGCAGCTCATGTTTTGTCGCTTAATTTTAATGGCTCTCGAGCATTAAAGTTGCTTCTTCTCTCTCTCTCTCTCTCTCTCGATCCTATGTTTATGCTTTTGCCCGGTTTTTTTTTGTTCTGCTCTTTTATTTGCTGTAATTTACGCGTCGAGTGCTGCTCATAAATTTCTGAAACATTCAGCGAGGTCACGTTGTCTCATTAAAACAACAACAGCAATAAGTGTAATAACGACAAGCAATAACGAGAGGCATGCACACACACACATACACGCACACATGCAAACATACACACACATATCAACCAGGAATATCAAATGTTTTGGTTTAAGCAAATTTTAAAGAAATAGCCATATAAGAAGTCAAATTGGCTTTGGGCTACTTGATGGAAATTATTTACAGGTAATCAAACTCTAAGTTAAGTGACCAGATTCAGTGCTTTGACAAATATATGATAATAAAACCATGGAATCACCTTTATGATTCCGGACTACAACTTTAAAACTAATTGATTAATCTAATATTAAATGGACAGACAGTTAAAAACACTTCCGAAACGCTATGTAAAGTTCATGTCAAGTGCATCGAATTGAGATATACGAGTTTTACAATGAACTAACTAACTTTACATTGACTTTTGCTTTAAATATAATAGCTTTCCACATAGTAGACAAAAAAAAAATACCGCGCGTGTATGCGTATAATCAATCAATCAATCATTAACTGATAACAAATATTAGTTAGTTTATTTAAGCACTTTATTTACAATTAATATTTAATTTTATAGAATTTCTTAGAAAATCTAATCTAAGACTGTCAATGAAATGTGCTATCTAACCGCACAACGTAGAATCATTGACGCCAACGGAAGACAGTCGAATAGATTTTGAATTGAACGATGAATGGTTTTAGTTTTTAGGCTCACCTTTAAGAGCCAAGTATAGTTGTTGGCATAATGAAAGGTAAATTCGAATGACGAAAAAAATTTGTTTTAGACTTTGTTAGCTTTCCTCTTTTTTTTTTATTTAGTTAATTTTCTACAGCGTACACCATGGCCCTGGCTATGGTTGGTTGTGATCTATGTTGGAGTTCAGGCTTATCCTTCAATGGAACCGCGTCATAATACTTGCGAAAATGAGGAACGTTATGAGAATCAGGCCATGTGTGCGGGCAAAGAATATGGTTGTCTTGTTCCCTATCCCGATAATTGTACACAATATTTGGTCTGCGATTGTCTATATCCAACGGTAATGAGATGTCCAGCGAATTTATGGTTTGATAATACAACAAAAAATTGCAATTTTCCACAAGGAATGGAATGTATATTCTATACATTTGATAATGCCGAAAGTTCTACTCAAATCGTAACAGAAGGTACAACAGTAGGTCTATCGACCACTACGGAGAAGATTACAACCACTCCTACTACAACAACTGCACCCAAAACAACTACACCCAAAACAACCACACCAAGAACAACCACCACACCGATAACAAACACACCGACAACAACCACACCAAGATCAACTACGCCGACTATAACGACAATCACCACACCCAAATGGGAGACAACAACAACTATCGGTGGTTCAGGATCAAGCACCAGCAGTTGGGATCCATCGCCTCCACCGCCGGGCATTTCTGATGACTTTTGCCGTGGTCTAGCCAAAGATCAACCCGTCTATCGTTATCCATATGACTGTAATGCGTATATTAATTGCACCACTGGTTATCCGGTATTAAATTATTGCGAAGATGACAAATATTTTAATGAATTCTTGTCAATATGCGATACACCCGACTCTGTGGGTGATTGTGAGGAATTACCCTTACCAACGAGCACAACGCCCATCTCTACCACAACTCCAGCAATCTCGACCACAACTGAAGATGATGGTGTATGCGGCCCATCGCCGGAATTTATAGCCGATGACTATTGTCAGTCTTTGGGTAATGGATTCTATAAGTATGATTATGACTGTCAAGGTTATTTGACATGCAAAAATGGTTGCACTTACCTGGATTACTGTATAGCTGATAAATTATTTAACACTTGGCTTCACATTTGCGATACGCCCAGCGCCGTGGACTGTACGCCTTTGCCCTATCCCACGACGTCGACAAGCGGTCAGACCACAGAGTCAACATCAAGTCTGGGTACAGCGACCACAGAGAGTACGTCGATTTCGACAACTGAGATGGCTTCAACATCGACAACCACATCGACGCCAGTTACTTTGCCACCTGATGTCAATCCTGATGCTTGCAAGGACTTAAATGATGACCAACTTATACCATATGCGGGAAATTGCTCGCAGTTTTTATATTGTGAGAATCACGAAGTGAAATTAGGTGAATGTCCTAATTCGATGCTTTTCAATCCGGATTTCATGTGTTGCGATGAGCCAGATGATGTTTATTGCTATGGTGATCGTACCACTACCACGCCAAAAACAACAACACCAACCACCACAACTCCAAGTACTACAACTACAATTGCAACCACTCCTACTCCTACTCCAACGACAACGACAACGACAACAAAGGCTACTACTTTGGGGCCAGACGAGTTGTGTGCAAATGCCGAGCTATCGACATTTTTCCCATATCCCGAGGATTGTACAAAATACTATATTTGTTTGGGTGAAGGTCGTTGGTATTTGGCCAAATGTATATCCGGATACTATGATCCAAAGACTGGGGAATGTGGTCCAGATGTATCACCTACAGCTTGCAAGGAGCAAGATACAACAACAAGTCCCGCAACCACTGTAACAACAACCACAGAGGCTGCAACTAGAACCAGCACCACAAGCGGTAGCACCCCTACTCCCACAACCACCACAGAGTTGGCAACAACAACCACTTCAGCTCCATCTAGTGGAGGCGTGTGCTCCGATCACGATCTTGATGATATGGTGGCCTATCCCAATAACTGCAAGAAATATATAGTCTGTCGTTCACCCATTCCCATTGCCTTCTATTGCCCAGATGATTCATATTATAGTTCCGAGCTACAGCAATGTACCTCTTGGGAAGACAGCGATTGCGATAAGGGTGAATCAACTACAACACTCACACCTGGTTATACACCAGCACCAACAATGTGCACAAATAGCACACGTGACACTTTCCCTTATCCGGAGAATTGTCAGTGGTTTATACGCTGTGTGGATGATTATATCTATATGATGGATGTCTGCAATTGTGGTGAATACTACGATCCCATAACAGAAAAGTGTGGTCCGGATGTGCCATCGGATGCTTGTCGTTGGGATTATACATCAACCACTACCAATACGCCAGCATCGACAACAACTCCCGAGGAGAGCACAACAGCTGTGACTAGACCGCCACCTCAGAAGGGTCCTTGTGATGATGCGGAAGATGGCCAATTAGTGCCCTATCCCAATGACTGTACGAAATATATTAAATGTGATCGACCCATAGCAGTCTCCGGCGAATGTGATGAAGGCGATGAATTTAGTGTGGAATTTGGCAAATGTGTTGACGCTGAGATAGCTGGTTGCAGTGTCACAACAACCAGAAAACCATCCACAACTGCAGGACCGATCACAACAGACGGAACTACAACTCCTAGGACTACTGAGAGCACTACAAGAATCACTACTGAAAGCACAACAAAGATCACTACACAGTCTTCTACAGAGAGCACATTAGAACCTTCTACAGAGAGTACCACAGTTAAGACTACAGAGAAGACCACGGAGAGCTCTACAGATGGTACCTCGACAAGTTCTCCTAGTCCAACAACAGATAGTCCAACAACAACTACTGAGGAACCTTCAGGTGGTGGCATTTGTTACGGAAAACCCGAATATAGTTGGGTACCGTATCCAAATAACTGTAGCAAATACATCGAATGCCAGTCCCCGATACCAATTGGCTTTGATTGTCCCGAAGGTTTGGAATTCAGTCCTACTGAATTTAAATGCATGGATCCAGAATTAGCTAACTGTAGTCCCAAAGCAACCACATCCGATTCAACAACTGGAACCACTGAGTCGTCTTCGACTCAGAAACCAACTTCTACTACAGAGAACTCTACAACGGAATCAACGACTCCTGAACCTTCTTCTACCACACAGTCTTCTACCACCGAATCTACTACAGAATCAACAACTCCTGAACCTTCAACCACCACAGAGTCTTCCACCACAAAGTCTTCTACGCCAGAATCTACCACCGAGTCTACCACTCCTGAACCCTCTTCCACCACAGTATCAACGACTCCTGAACCTTCTTCTACCACAGAATCAAGTACACATGAACCTTCTTCCACCCCAGACTCTTCTACCACAAAGATTTCTACGACAGAATCTACCACGGAGTCAACCACTTCTGAACCTTCATCAACGACTACTTCCACCACGGAATCAACGACCTCTAAACCTTCTTCCACCACTGAATCTTCTACTACTGAATCAACAACTCCTGAACCGACTTCAACTACCTTACATCCTAATACACCAAATATTTGTTGTGGTTATCCCTTGGGAACATTTTTACCCTATCCCAATGATTGTAGTCGCTATGTAATATGCGATTATCCCATTCCCTATGCTGTATATTGCATTGAGGGGACATATTACAATAAACAACTACAACAATGTACCGAAACGGCTAATGAGAACTGCTAAATATCAAAGTAATAAAGTAAAAAAAAAGCAATTGCAACGAAAATAAGTTGTATAATTGTAATTAAAAGAATACATATATGTATTCGCATTCAATAAAGTGCAAGCCAAAGAGTTTAATATTTTATTTCGTGATCAAAAAAAGGATGTATTTTGACTGTTTCTTGACTGAGGGATAATCTCTGGAGAAGTTAACAAGGGGGGGGGAACATGAAACGTTTTAGTGGTTTTCGATTAGGTTTCTAGCCACCTCGCCCACTTTTCTTTTTTTTTTTTGGGTTGGGTCGTGTCTTTTTTCTCACTTGCCAAATCAATTGTCTAAATGCACAAATGCGTAACTCAGTTACACTTTTAAGGCTTTGCAATTGCCTGTGTGTGTGTGTGTGTTACCTGAGGAGTATCAATTACAAGTAAATCCTTTCTTTCTTTCTTCTGTTTGGGTGTCTTTTTTTTTTGTCGAAATCCCAAAGATAATTTACCACTTAACTGTTTTGTCCCTCGACAAGGCGAAGAAGACCCACAACAGCTATACGCCAGATTGAGGACATTTCGATGTTTTAGCAACAGGCTAAAAGCAATTTACCCCCCACCCACACACACACATACACACACACACCCACTGCATAACACAACAAATGCTTATATCTTGCTTACAAGTTTCCTAACAATTTATTGTAGTTGGAGAAGGGAAGACGACTCTGCTCCTCCGCCTAATCAGATTTCGGGGTTGGCCACATGACAAACACACACAATTGCCAAAGGAATTAGGTTTGGTTTTTGTGGAGGGAGCCCGATCCGATGCCGGATTGCGGGCAAGTAGGGGGAAAACATAACAAGGACAAGAAAAGAAGAAAAAAAAAGCGAAAGGAAATAATGGCGATACACCGAGAAGAAGAAAAACGAGAAGGGCGAAGAGAAGAGAACAACACAAAATGAACAACCATACAACAATTCTCGAGCAAATTGTTTGGCAATAATGTTAACTTAATGTGTTCCATTTGTCGCACTTCGGTATCGATAGACATGCTCCTCAGCACAACGATTGAAGTGATTTGTCGCCCCGCACTTCCACTTCCTTCATCAGTTCCCCTGCCCCTGCCCCTCCCCTTGCCCCGCTCACCACAGCACACTCAATTCCTACTCAAAGCCATGATGGCCCACACTTCCGTCTTGAACTTGGAGCTGTGGCAGATTATCAGCGGCTTTTTAATAAGCCCTCAACAAGTTATTAAAGTAAGCCAAATTAATGAATTGAATTAAATGGCTCTTAAGCAGCAGTTCAAGTGAATTTGTACAAGTTGATTTGAAAGAGCTTTTTGCCTTTATATTAGGACCCACTTTCATTTCGTTGAACTGTACTTAATTAGTTTTTTGAAAAATACTTTTTCAACTTTTATTTAAAAAACTACAACTCTTCAAATAATATGATTATCATTATATTTTAAGCTAAGTGTAATATGTAAGTTATAGCCGTTAAGTAAATTAAATTGGTAAACTATTATTAAAAATCTTTCTATCTATGGGTCCTGATGAACTCTGGTAATCTTCTTCTTTTGTTGGCCCTTGAGTAATCACTAAGAACTTTTAAATGAGATTGTTCCTTAAAAACTAACTCCGTTTTAATTTGCCACAATCGAAATGAGTCAAAATTTAGCTAGTTGACCCACAAAATGAGATAATGAAATAAAAGCAATCCATATTTAAGTGGTATTTGAATCATTTTCACTATAAAAGACAGCTATTTGTATAAAGTAACATGAATATTTCATTTTTCTTTCTTCTATTTGTTTTTATTTTGTATGTGAAATTAATACTTTTTAAATATTTTTCTTAAACAACAAAAACAAAAAGAAATCTTAGCATGACCTTGTGGAAAATTGTCGAAAATGTTGTTAAAATATCAAATTTTCTTTTATTTTGCTACGATTTACTGATGTCTTCTGCTTGTCAAAGTTCTTGCTTACATGTGTATCTTGGGCCAATTGAATATTTCAGAGATACTTTTTGTCACTTTTACATGCAGCACACAGGACTCGTTTCCTTTTTAGTTACAACTCACTTGGAAAAGAAATGAAGATGATGATGATGAAAAGGTTGCAGATGGCAATGAAGATAGAGATGGAGATGAAGATGACGATGGCAACGTTTGACTCTGTTCTGACAACTCTGATTCGCTGTTTTTCTACTACGACTTCGACATGGAAGTGAAGTGTGTCTGCCTTTGTATATATATGTATGTGTGTGTGTGTGTACTTAAAACTCAATTTGCCTAAGTAAATAAACAGGAATATGAATGTTTAATTTATTTTATAGATATTAAATAAACACACACACATACGAGACTGAGACTGAATCTCAGAAGAAAAAAAACTTTTTCACTTCCTTCTGCAGATGTTGGGGCAAAAAAAAAAAAAAAACGGAAACTTTTGAAGACTCTCTTAGACGGGGTATGGGAAATTCTTGGGAAATGTATTCGGAATAAATGTAGAGGCAATTTTGCGGGCTTTGGTGTTTGTGATAACAAAATTTGCAATTCGAAAAGTTTGTCGTATGAGTAGAAATAAAAGAAAACAAAAGAAAAAAAAACAGCAAGAAGAAAATCTAAAGCAATAAAATGTAAAAAAAAAAGAAAAGGAATGGATAAATGTGCAATAATTTTCATCTTCATGGTTGTTAAATCTATGCAAAAAGTTTAATTAAATAATTTTGTCGGTAAATGAGTCAAGTGAGCATTGGAGAAAACAGAGAGAGAGCGAGAGAGAAAGAGAGAGAGAGAGAGAGAGAGAGAGAGTGAGAAAAAAAGAGAAATCTTTATTGCATTTAATGTTAATTAAATTCACAATCAACTCTTATTTTCACTTGCCACTTTCACTTACACAAAGAAAATTGTAAACACATACATAAAGAGAGAGAGAGAGGGGGATAGAAGATAGAGAAAGGAAGAGAAAAACCACCTGCGGGCAATTCGCATTTGTATTTCTCATTTAATTAAAAATGTCGTTTCAATATTTTGCCCCAACACCGCATTTTAATTAAGCCACACACACACACACATACACACACCAATACACTCACCGAAACACACACAGTTTTGTGGCTCATACTGCGTATACGCAATGTTGGCTTAAATCTTTCTTCAGCCAGCCAGTCCATAAAATTTATGCATGACTCAGGCATTTTTGCTTTTTTTTCCTGTTTTTTTTTTATTTTTGTTAACTTTTTTGTTGACTTGTTTACATGGATCCCTGACAAATAATGATGCGCGTCTTTTATGAATATGAATGATATCCCATGCTAAGGCTGAAACTGGGACCTCGGATTGGGGGGGCAATGCAGAGTAAAGTGGAAGATGGGGGGAGCTGAAGGAGCAGTTGTGTCCCATGTAGACACGGGGGCGTGTCCATAAAAACCTAAACGCCCCTGCTCAGAAAGCATTAAATTTTGTGAGCATTTTTATATGGCCAGATCGTGTTATGACAAACGCTTACAAGTTGTTATCGCCAGCAAGAAGGGTAGGGCAAAAACGGAAAAGAGAAAAGTGCGAGAGAAGGCAAATACGAAAGAAGATACCAGAGAAACAGGAGACAAGTGAGGTACCACCGGTGCGGCAAGATGTCAAGCCGGATAAGTGGATGGATTTGTGTTACAATAAAGGCAGTTGGCAGATGAGTTCCTTCTCTGTCACCCCAAAAGCCAAAGATGCAGAGCAGGTAGAACGGAATAAGATTATTAAGAAAAGTTACCAAAGATTTTTATGCTTTTTTTATTATAATTGAATTGAGTGAGATTGATGTATGCGCCTTTGCGAAATATATCATTTCACTTAGGCAAATGAAATCAGCTGCCACCAAAATAATCATCAATGAAGCAATTTGGTTATAAGTAAAAAAAAATAACTACAAGAAAGCTGGTTATGTTTAGGTGCCAAATTAGCTAGTTCAAACATTCTAAAAGCTAAACACTCATTTCATTGGTTTATCAGAGCTGATAGATGAACTAGTTTTATTATAGATCATAAATAAACTCTCGTTCAGCTTATACGCCTTTTAGCCAAACTAATATACCCTCGAATTTACTCTTTTCTCTTAATTAAATTGGTTTAGAAACTATTTGTACTAACTCTAATATACGTTGTCATTGAATTAATATCCTAACAGGCATATAGCCCAATGTAAACGCAATTATAAATAAACATTTTCTTAATGAAAAAAAGAAAATAATTAACTCAAAGCTTTTGTGTATAATACGTACAAAACGCATCTGGCCTGAAAAATACTATATAAATATATAGATATAATTTACGCTTCGCTGGACCTAACACAAAATAAAATCACAAAATAATTTCTTCTTCTCCCTCTCATAAAACCGAATATCCCCGGCGGAGATGTATGCAAGAGCGAGAGAGTAACACCCCGAGTTACAATTCGAAGTTTACCTCTAACGGGCCATAACATTTGATTTAATTTTCATAAATTTATAAACCAGTTTTCCACTTTGTTTGCTATTTTTGCATAAGCATTTTTCATCGGAAAAATAACACAACAACAAATAGAAAATTTGCTACTTTTTCGTACTACTCTACATACATATGTATGTACGTATGTATGTACATATATATACAATTTTGCCGAAGCTCTTTTTGGTACAAAAATGTAAATGTTACTGGCCAACAGTTTTTGCCCATGAATTTTTATTTGCAACTGCCATTTAATATACAATACATTTCATAACCATCAACAAAAATAATAACAAAAGCGATCCCCTAAAAAATGACGGCACAATATGTAAGTTTGTATACTCTTTAAAAGTTTCTAGCGAATAAGATTCAGATTCCTATGGTGAGTCATTTCTACAGATTATGGAAGACTTTATAAAGGATCTACATTTTTATATTAAAGTAAAATAAACCCTTTTTGGCAAAATTGTCATATATGTTTTGTTTTTCTAAAAATGGTTTTGAATTTTGTTTTTCATACCACAGAAACTTAATTTCGAGTTGTCTGTTTCTACAAGTTTGAATAAATTATGCTATGGGAAAGTAATTGGCTTTTAAACAATGATTAGATTGATTTTAAATTGATGCTTTACAAACACTAACTCAAATGCACAATAGACTCTTATAGAGTATACAACGTATAGGTTTAAAAGGGTAAAAAGTTCTCCGGTGCTGCTTCTGCTGACGCTGTCTGCCTGCCACTGATGTTGAATGTTGCCTGTGTTGGATGTTGCCTGTTGGCTGTTGGCCTGGCCTGTCTATCTGTTTGCAAAACATGCGAAATTCTCGCGGGAAGCATAAAATACATTTTACATTTTACATAAATGGATGGAATTGCACATTAATATGCACCAGCAAAAGTTTCCCATAAACTATGCTGGGGCCAGGAAAACTCTATACTCACCCACTATAACCCCCGTGCCCAATCCCATCCAATTTTTTTGTATGGGTGAAATGGGAAATGGGGAATTTCTAAATAGCAGCTGCAGTAAACGTATGTAGATGGGAATGTGGAAAGTACAGGAGTAACAGACACTCACACGTCGAGTGCTCTGTGCGCAATGCTTTCATTGCAATTTTCTAATTGTTAGTTATGTGATATAAACAAAAGTCCTAGAGAGTTGACTTCTTCTTTGACCCGATATGCCCCACAGGTGGGACGGTCTCTCTGTCTCTCTCTCTCTCCCTTGAAATGCAAATGCAATTTTCCCCAAGCAAAAACCTGCAATTAGTTAGACAACAATTTTGGTTTCGCTTTCTCAATAATTAGTTTTAGTTGCTGTTTATGACATGGCAAAAGTTTAACAATAAAATTTGTGAACATCATATTGGCAACAGGCATAAGCCAAGAAAACGCTTAAACCATCTAAGACAAGTTAAGGCATCTGTTCGCTCTCTCTCTCTCTCTCTCCATCGCACTCGCACTCACTCTGTCTATTTGTTGGCTTAAAGCCCATATCACCCAGAGATTTGGCAGCACTTTTGGCTACAGTTCAGTCAAATAAAGGCTAATGTCATACCAAATTGTTTTTTTATGGCCATGTAAATGCGGATAGTTGAAAACATCAAGTCACTAAAGCAAAAGAAAGAAGAAAACGATTTGGCAACGCTTTCTATAAGTTTTGCTTCAAGAATTTATTGGCCGTTGCTTAAGAAAAACCATAAAAAAAAACAAATGTGTTTAAAATTTCGTAATACTTTTTCACACATAAAATATGTTCAAGTAAAGTCTTTTGATGCATAAATAGTAAAGTCTTAACGTCAACTTTGTTGTAGATCGATCTTCTATTAAATTTTTTAAGGGTTAAGAGTGTTTTTTAAAAGTTTTCATTGCAATTTCGATTAAATCAATTCACAAATTTGTAAAAATTGCATGAAAAAGGAACAATTTAATTACAATGCTGGCAATTTACAAAAAGTTAATTGGTCGCACTAGTCGTATCAGTGTTGGTCAACGAGTTTGAACACACACACACACACATATACATACATATATGCTATTCCCTATTCTTAGCTCTTAACAAATTTTCATTCAGTTTACATTTCCATTACTCAGCAAATGCATTTAACTTCAATTACAAAATTGAGCAGCCCCAAACAATTGTGCTTCAATCTACAGTTTATATTCCCCTCTCTCCCTGTCTCTCTTTCTGCCTCTATCTATCTATCTATCTATCTCTTACTCGACCAGCTCATAGTCAAATTGATGGCACCCTCTAGACAACAATTACGTTCATTTAAACACACACTCAGAAAAAGAAAAAGAGAAAGAGAGAAAACAGATGAAAAAGGCCAGAGGGGAGATTGAAACAAAAAACCCTTAAAAACCCTTAAAAGGGTCATAATTGGCAATTGAGTATAGAATATAGAATTACCCCCCTTATATATATGTATGTGCAAACATACACAAATATATCTACTGCAGGTCATACAAAACATTATAAATCATAAATCAAACGCTCTAAGCTACAACAACAAGCTTTATATACATGATATATATATACATATATATATACCTGCATACATACATATATGAACAGAAGGATGGAACCACACAACAAACACTCATAAAAAATTCCCCATACAAAAAGCAGCAGCAAGAACAGAACGAGCAAAAAAAAAATATAAAAAGGAAGAGAAGAAAAACCAAACAGGAAAATGCTTCGTTTTCATTGTGTAAATATTTAAGCACACAATAAAATGCCAAGGAAAATGGGGAAATTGGTAGAGTCAGAAAGTGGAGTGGGAATTTGAAGAGGGCAAAACGGGGAGAAGGGGGCATGGCGACCAAAAACAAAAGCGTAGCAGGTGTCAAATGTTGCGGCCCAAAAAAGAAAAGTAATGGAAAGAGAGCCAAAGTCGGAAAGAAATTTATGACAAACTGTAGCAGACATACCGAAAGAGACACCGACAAAAAGACCGAGGTAGCGAGAGAGGAAGAGACAGGGAAAGTAAGAGGAAAGTGACGATGATGATGATGGAGAGGGGAAAGAAAATCGTTTGATTTGCACATATGTTTCGAAAAAGAAACAAAAAAAAAAAATACATACGTAAAGAAGGAAAAACTCAAAAATTGCTTTGCGGAACTTTTGCTACGTGCCACAATGTTGGGGCACGAAATACTCTATGCCACACTGCAGCTGCCACGGTCCATACGGTTTTCGGTTCTCGGTTCTTGTTTCTCGCTTCTCTCAGATCTCTCTCAATTCTCAGTCGGTCCTGTCCTGTCTTGGTCCAACATTTCCCAACATTAGTTGTGAGCACATAAAAAACAAATAAATTTTATATACGTCATTGGTTTTTATTACTGCAGCAGAGAATGGTGAATGATTTAAAATCGAGTCCTTTTGTTGGTGTTGCCTTTGTCGTTGTCCTTTTATACGCCCGTCAATGCTAGCATTCATTTCGCCTTCACCTTATCCCTTCGCCTATCATCAACATCCAATCAATTCGTTTAGCTTTCAATCAGCGTCAATAAAGAAGAAAACTTCAAGCGGATTTTAATTAGACAAGCAGACGTTGTACCTGTAATCACCCCTCTCTCTCTCTCTCTCTCGCTTCTCTTTATCCCTTCAACTTTATAACAAACTGCACCACTCACCTCTCAACGCTCCATTTCTCAAGCAGCCGGTAAAAGTTGTCAAGAGAGGCGGCCGAAGGGGATGGTGGGGGTTACAAAAAAAAAGTTTGTAATCGCATTGCACACGCAACTTTTCACTCGTTGACTCTTCGCCCAATCAGTTTGCTTGGCAGCTTGCGAAATATTTTTGCGAAACGAATTATTGACAATTGCAATTCAATTTCACACACAATTTGGCCAAAAATGTCATCATCGTCGACGTCGTCGCCATCGCCATTGCCGTCACAGTCATCGTCATCATCGTCATAGCGCCGTCCGTTGTTCGACGTTGTCGCTATTGTCGGCAGCGGAAACGGCGAAAAACTTTTCAACGGAGTGCAGAAAGTTTTCCACTTGCTGCTGGCTGTCAAAAAAAAAAAAAAGTAAAAAAAAACGAAGGGGTTTCTCTCCTTTTACCCCCTTTCTCTGCCATGAAAATGTAACTAAAAATATATAAATGTTTGTGCGTGTTTTGGCAGTTTTAAAAAGGAGGGAAAAAAAAATAAAATAAAAATCACGTGCCACGAAGGCGCACTTACTTTTACTTAACCGAACTTTGTTTGCCCTAACACATATTCTTATAAAGAGATTACAATGCATCATATACTTATCATTATTGGATTGATAAAAGCACGTGGGTCGTTTAACTGATGGCACTATCAATATCACTATATTATCTTTTTCAACTTGTTCAAGTATTCTTGCAAAAATCAATCAATCAAAATGTGAAACAAATAACATATGTTTGAAATTTGGCATAAGTATACCTATATAAAATTTGAGAAATTGATTAATTATCATAAGAGAAACTATTTTATATAAGAAGTGAAAATCTAGGGCACAATTTCAGCTAAAGAATCGTACCAATTAAATACAAATGAGATTGTAATAAAGAAGATTTGAAATTTTACCTCTTTAGCACACATTTTTTGCATTGGCTTAGTCGGAATGGCTTTCATCTCTTTGCATTTGTCAACTTTGGACCCATAATTGATGTACTCAATGATGGAATGCTGCAACAAAAAAAAAAAAAAAAAGGAAAAAGCACCCTGTTGGGACAATCACAAATATGTTTGTTGTAGGTATGTAGTTTCGAGTATTTGATTGAATGTCATGCTGATTGAGTTGTTGCAATAGCAAAAGAAAGTTTCATTTCTCTCAGTTTGTTTGGGGTTTTTGTTTTTTTTGTTTTTTGTTTGTTTGTTGCTGCTGCTGTCTTACTTTGTGGCATATTGTGTCAATTGGGTTGCATTGACAGGCAGAGAAGAGAATTTTCAAGAGAATATTTCATGTCAACGGGAGATCATGTGATTACACTAGCCATAACTCATAGTTTGATTTCCTTTAACATTTTGTTAAGCTGCAGTTTTGTGCATTTTTGTATACGTATAAGAGATTATTTCAGGAGTTTTAAGGCAATTTTAGTTTGATGAAAGGCCTCGTTAAGGCATTTAAGAGAAACATTTGTGTCATCATAGAAAAGTCTTTAGTCTAAATGTGAAAGTTGGTAAAATAATCTATTCAATTTGACGATTTATTTTATCAACCAAATAACTCAAGCTCTTTTGGGCTATATAGACTAATAATCGTAGCATCCAAATTAACTCTAAGCCATTTAGATTTAACTAATGAGATAATTTCAGCTTAAAAAACTTTTAAATGAAGAAGCAGTTACCTTTAATATTGCTTTGCTGCAATTTAAGATTCCGAAATTTTATAAAATTATATGCTAAATTATATTTAGCTTTAGCCGATGTATACACATATATAAATCATAATTAGTTGAAATAGGAAAAAAAGAATATACTGCTGAAATGTTTTCCTGAAATTTAGCTTAGGGCGTTTTTGTTTCTTATTGTTGTTGTTGTTGTTGCGCCCCTTCAAGCGTCATTAACAGTTGCTGGTTGAACGCGCCCCATAAGCCGCTGCTGTTGTTGCCCCCAAAATTGCCAGACCAAAGCAATTGCAGTTAAAGATTTCAAGAGAAAATGAAACGGAATAAACTTCCCCCCTCTGGCCATCGCTAAAAAAAAAAAAAAAGAAAACAAAAAAAAGGCACCAACAGCAAATGGCAACGGCATTTAAAGACTTTAAGACTTTTACTTTGGCCTGGCCAAATGATATAAACAAACACACAATTTGCGCCACTTAGCAGCAAATGGACGAGGCTATTAATAATTCCATTTTTTTTTTTTGTGGTTTTCTCTCGGTCAGCCACAAAAACACAAAAAACGAAGCCAGAACCCAAACCCCCCGCCCAGATAATAAGGAAATATGACTTAAGGCCACAAGACGTTAAAGACGGGCGGAACAAGGAAGAGAAGGTAAATGGCGACCGCAAATGGCAAAGCTCAGAAAAGGAGTGGGTAGCTGCGGGGAAACGGGCAGGAGGAGGGGAGGTGTGGCGTATTGCTATACACAAGTAAACATGGCGAGACGAGGTTGTAAAACAAGAAGCCAAGAAGCAGCCACAGCCACAACACAAACAATAAATTGAGAACAACCGAGCAGAAGGACTCATAAACAATGTAATAATAAGGCCAACTTAAGACGACGACAATGGAGGCAACGGCGACGGCGACGTTGAGGAGGTAACAAGGCGCCCCCTAGCGGCCATCCAATAGCCAGCCAACTAGTTGTTGCCCATCCGCCCTCTGGCGTTACTTATATAAATCTTACTTAAAGCCGACTTCAAGCCTCTGGGCCTCGCACTCGACTTTCTCGTTCCGTCTCCATCTAATTGCACTCCATTAGAAAAATCTTAATTGTCATTAAGTAGAGCAAGAATATCCAGCTAACAAAATCTAAATGGACGATATTGAAATACCCTATAACGAAACACTTGAAGTTAATAAAAGTCAAGGACACATAGTTACTCAACAAGTGGAAACTATGAAAATACGAGTAAGAGGAAACTAACTAGTTTAAAATTAAAGAGAAAAATCCAAAGAATTTTGTTTAAAATGCACGGCAAAGTTGAAACTGCGCTACGATTCAGACAAGAGATTTTAAACAAGTAAAAAAAAACTAAAGCATACATTTTGGAGACACTAATGGATCTTGTTTGCGCCTCGAGTGCTGCAGGGTAAGCAAAAAACTAAGTGAATAGAAAACGAGAAAATAAAAGAGAGAGAGAAAGACAAACGAAAATTCCCTTAGCTATCGCTCATTGTTTAGCCAAGTTCCGATTCGATTTATGAATTTAATTAACTTGCAAATTTAATTTCCATTTTCATTTCGATTGCCTCTGACAAACAGCAAAAACCTAGATGAATTTGTTCATAGGGTTCTTTTGCTTGAGCTTGCTTTTCTTTGCTATGACTCTTGGAATCTGGGATCAAACTGAAACGGGAATTGGGTGACAAAATTTTAATTAAATTCATTTTTCCAGTTTTCGTTGTTCGTTTGCCATTTTTTCTTTGTTTTTGTATTTGCCTTTCTATATCGAGGGCACAAAATGCAATGGCAAATATGAAAATGATGGCAAATAATTGCATAGAGATTATTATAATGAGAATTTTTCATCTACCAACGAGCAACCATTCTCAATTTGGTTCACTCTTCCCTCGTTTTTTGTTTTTTTTTCCCCTTGTAGTCAATTTTTGCAATTTTCCATTTTACCAAATTGTTTTTTGCTGATGGCAAAAAGAAAAAAACAAAAACGGCAAAAACTTGATTAAGATTTTGTATGAATATTGAATTAAAATTAAATTTCAATGTATATGAAAATCAATGAAATGTATATAAATATTACCATTATTGAATAATGATATGGAAGCAATATTGATAACTTAAAAGTGCAAATGCATTTACTGCAACGGTATAAAGAATAATGAATTTAATATGATTTGATAAAAGATTTTGCTAAAATTAAAGTAATATAGAACTGGCCATTAAAAAATATCGAAAACTCTGGTTTAACTTCAAAATCCATTTACTTAATTGGCATTATTGTGTCTCAGCTCACAATAAGCAGATTAAACAACTCTTCAGAACAAGCAATTGGGATCTACTTCAATTTGCTAGCTGGCAATTTGAGTTTTCTTTCAAATAAGTTTTCCTAATTCAATGCATTTATTCTCTTGGTCTGTCCTATTTCGTTCGCACTAATTTGCAATTCTTGTAAAGTTTCTTGGTTCCCTTTCTTGTTATTGCAATGATGCAATGCTATTTTAAAGAGATATTCCCTCAGTCATTAGCTTAAAGTAACAGGTGACTCACCTGACTGATTGCTACACTCCACTCTCTGTTGTAACACTTGCACTTGATTCTGGTCAATCTCTGAAAAGTTTTTGCCACATCTTTCATCTATCTACAGCACACACATACATACATCCACACACTTAAACACACACACACACACACATCTAGCATTAATTACCGCACACTTGAAAAACATCTGGAGGGCGAGAAAGCGAGCGAGAGAGAGAAAGAGAGGAAGGGAAAGAGTAACGGGGGATATGAAAGGTTGGAATGGAGTTTGAGAAAAATCTGTGGCATCACAAAATTGCACTTCAAACTGCTGCTCATCCTCCTAACATCATCTTCTAGTGCCTTTGCCCTCATCCTACCTGCCATCTACTCTCATCGTAAAGTGTTTGCACGTGAGTTTTGTGGGTGCCAACGTGCGCTGATTGAGTTCTCACACACACACACACACACCGCCACACACTATTCCTGCCAAAGGATAAATGAAGGACGACGCTTAGAGATATGACGTTGTTCAACAAAAAAAAAAAAAGGAGAAGCAAAAAAAAAAAGAGAGCAACGAGCTGAAACATTTTTATTCGTTCTACTCTCCTTTTTTGGCTTACCGCCCCGCTGAAGTGTTGTTAAAGCGCTTTGGCAAATATTTGATTTTAATTTTTCCAATTAATTGGTTTTCCATCACAAAATTGTAACATGCCGCCTGCTGCCAACTGACTTCTATTTTTTTTTTCTTCTTTATTTTTGGTTTCTGCATCATCTCATGCAACCCTTCACCTGGCATCATCATCATCGTCATCAGCGCTTTAAAAACGAAAAGTCAAAACGACAAAAACAGAATACAGCAACAAAAGGGCGGACAAAAAAAAACAGCACAAAAAAAAAAACTGGACAAGAGGAAAAACCAACTTTGTCCTATGCAGTTTGTCCAACCGCAGTGACAGAGGGAGAAAGAGTAAGGAGCAACTTAGGGGGAACAAGGCGGGGTTGGGGGCAAATGTCAACTACAAGAAAATTGTCACTAATGAGTGGTAAAAAGGCCGAGCCGAGTCGAGTCGAGTCGAGCCGTTGTCGAGCTGAGTTGAGTCCACTGACCAAACAGTTTGTTTGCATAGGCTCAAGGGCCGGAAATGAGCAACGAAACTCAAGAGGGGGATGGAGATGGCGGCATCAAGGGTAAGGGAAAATTTTATAAAAGAAACTTTAGAATTGTGTAGAGACTGTAGAGATTGGGAAGGGGTGGACGCTGGAGCAGTAACTAGTGGCTCTCTGTGTAGTCAATATTGGCAAATGTGTCAGTTGCAGTCTCTCTCCTCGGATGCTGCTGCGGCTTATGAGCTGGTCGAAAGGCAGCACAGCAACAGCACACAAAAAAAAAAAAAAAAATGAACCAACAGGAAAAAAGAAGCAACAAAAACTGTAGAAAAAAAATGAAAAACAGGCAAACGGAAGGGATAATGAAAACCACGACAAAAGCACAAAAGTTCCACAACAGACACCGTCAGGGCAAGAAGGCAAAGGCAAAGCCAGGAGGACAACAAGAGTCAAGGCAGAAGGCGAACCGAGGCCACATATTCAGCATACATCTACACCTACACAAACACACACTCACACACATACCCCCTGACGACATTTACATGCAAATTATGTAGAAACAGTGAAACAGTGGAAAAAAGTACTGCTAGAAGAAAAAAAAACCTTTCTAAAAGAATATTAGTAAGGCAATTCAAATACCCTAAAGAGCATTATAGCTAAAAGAGCTTTGCAAATGATGCCGTGTGATTGATTACTAAATAGAATAACTATTTGAATAATTAATTGAAAGCTCTTATGTTAAGTTTTTAATTGAAAACCTTTGTTAAATACTTAATGACGGAATATTTACTTAACTAATTTATCAACAAATGCATTAAATACTTTCGTTTAGTTATCATTAAATAAGAGGTCATCAATTAGAAAAAAGAATGGTACTGACACTAAATGCTAGTAGCCGCATATAGAAATAAAATTAGAAAATATTTAGATAGGGTATACATAAACATATAGTGGAAACAACATCAACAACAACATCACCAACAAGAATATGAACAACAAATGCGAAGTTCATCTGAAACTCTTGTGTTTCGTGTTAATGAGATAAGCATGCAAATGCGCTAATAGAATGAGCTGCTGTTTGCCTGTGCAGGAGATCAGCGGCAGGACCAAGACCAAGAGTGAGAATCAGAATCAAAGCCAGCACCAGCACCAGGACAGTCAGGGCAGGACAGTCAATTAACAGAGCCAAGCTGTGTGCAGGTGAAGTTGGTTGGTTGGCTGCTTGGTTGGTTGGTTGTTGGAATTATTTTTTCCACCGTTCATCATCGTTTATCTTAATAAACCGCGTACTCAGTCAGACATTAAGCCAGCGAAACCAAAAAAGGAGAAAAAAAAAAGAAAAAAAGCGAAAGGAAAAAGCAACCAAAAGTCCTTTGCAAAATTGCTTAATTTGCAGTTGGCACTCAGCAGTAAGAGAAAGAGCGCACACACAAACACACACAGAGCGGAGAGTACAGAAATCAGATTTTCTAGGTAATGGGGGTAAAGGAAAGACGTGGAAAGACACCTACACTGACACAGAGAGAAAGAGAGGTAGGGATAGAGAACGAGTGGAGTGAAGTGGAGTCAGTGCAGCGTTAAGACTAAAGCTAACGTTAAAACGCGGCACGTAAAAATGTTGATAAAACGCACAAAGCCAGTTGATGATTTCAATTTATATTTCCAAGTGGGAACTCATCTTCAGCATTGAAGCCAGGTTGTAACTGTTTCTACCCAAACCCATTCGCATTTTCCATGTTACCCATGCTAGCCCATGGTAGCTCCATCTCCATTCGTTACACGTTACACACGCAGCGAAATTTGCTGAAGCATATCACGTGCAACATAATTTTTCCAAGCGACTTGGCGACTGACATCCTTTTTACCCCCGCCAGCCCATCTAGCTACCTATCCTGCCAACCAGAAGCTAGAAGGATACAAGGATATGTGCGGCATTATGAGCGTGAAGTAGACTAAATAAATTACATTTAAGCGCTAAAGGTGTTATACGCATTGCAAACGAAGACAACGACCAGGACGAGGACAACGACAACGCCAACGACGACGACGACTTGCAAAAGATGAAGGCTAAAAGAGCGAAACGGCTTCAGAAAGTGGAAACAAAAGGGGATATAAATGTAAAATGAAGGACCTACTTACTTAACTGATCTTTTAATGGCATCACAAATGCTGCTCATGTTGCAAAAAAAATGAAAACACCAAATTATTCTCATTGAAAAAATGTGCATAGAACAAAATCGAATCGAAAACAACACAAAAATTTGACTCAAAAAATAAGTAAAGAAATAACAAACAAACAAAAACCATTAACACTTTTGCCAATCTTGGAAAGGAACCATAAAACTTGATTTTTAAAGACCAAAAGCTTAACGAAAAAGTTTTCTACTGCTGCTACACCTGACCAGGGTCATCGTAAATAGTTGCAAGTTAACTGCTAATAACCATAAAATGTGTCGTCAGCAAAAAACTTGAAGAAAGAAATCTATGGCAAATAGATATTTAAAGTCTCTCTCTCTCTCTACCGTCATTCTCGTTCGCTCCTCTCTTTTTGGCCATTTACTTCAGATTCAACTTCAGCGACAGCATCGGCTTCAGCTCCAGCCTCAGCTATGGCTTCTTCAACTTCAGCTTGCAAAATGCATTTTGGTTTTCTTCTTGTAAAAGTTTTTGGCAAGCAAATGGAGCAGGAAACAGCTGTCCCTTCATATCTTTTGCATATCAAAAGTATCGACAAAGGATGAGAAGGACTCTCTACATATTGCCATGAGTTCGTTTGGGTTTTTTTTTTTTTTCTTATTTTTGTCCTTCTTCTAGTGAAATATATGCAAAGTTTGCGTATTCTAAGAGGCGGGACCAAGACACACATAGCCAGCCCCTCTCACCCCAAAAAACTGCCTGAAATTGCATTTGGTTTGGCCCCGTTTCGCCGCTTTACTCTTACTCCTGGCTGGCTTCATGTTTGCATAGATGAGTGCAAAGTTACATTCAATTTATATGCACTTGCCCGAAAAAGTTTACACCCGGCACCAAAAGAGAGTAAGAGAGTGAGAGAGACAGAGAGAGGGAGGAAAAAAGAGGACTATAAGGAGAAAGAAAGTTTCTTCTGCTCCAACGAAAACTAAACATTTTGTTATCGCCATGATAATGGACCCAGAAACTGGTGACTCAAACTCAGACTCAGACTTGCTGCGATTGCTGCACTCATATAACCATATATATATGTATGTATATATTTATATATATATCTACGTACATGTGTGTCCTTGCTATTCCTTTCCTTCGGTAGTTAAACTTTATTGCATTGGCAACAATTGAATTGCTTGCGTAAATTTCTTTTCTTTATTTCACTATTTTTTTTTTTTGTTGTCCTTTTTTTTGCCAAAACCAATTTTGCAAAACTTAAAAATACATCGAAAATTTTCTTTAAATATAATACGGATTATGACTTTAAATTGTATGAAAATTCATTTGTAATGAACATGTAGGCAAAACGCCAGTTTATCCAAAAAGAAATCCAAGTTTTTATTTGTTTAATTTTTCATACTTTAATATTTTTGTTGCTTTTCTTTTGTAAAGTTCTCTGGCTTAAAGCCGTTAATACGTTTCTTGATTTAACTAATGGGTTTCTGTTCAAAGTAAAGTTTCAAAAGAAGATTCTTTTAATCCATAAAAAGTTTTATTAACTTGAAAACCTGAGTAAAGGTGTACGGAAAGTGTTACAAGAGCGAGAGAGAGTGAAGTGCGCCCAGTGGCAGATGAAGCGAATCGCCCCCTAAAGTATGCAATTAGCAGTCCATGAGTTGGCTATTTGAAATATTTTAAAAAATTGTTAAATGTAAAGTGGTTAAGCAATAATCCTCAAAGCAAACATTGTTCATAGACAATTTTTAAGTTAAAAGGCATTTGATAAGCTATAAATTTATATACTAATGGAGACAAAGTTTTTTTAGTATTTCAAAGTGAGCCCATCTAGTTGTAGTTTTATCTTGATTAGATTATTTATTTATTATTATTCTAAATGTTTAGTCAGTTGATTTTGTAATGATTGTTACAAACTATTTAGAAACCTTTCTAGAGCTACATTAGATTCCAAAAAGTCATCCAATACAAGTTGTTTATGTTATATATGGCATATTTGTTGCATGTTTAGCTTAAGCTATATTTTACTTTGCAGTGTTAACTGCTGTTGATTGCCAGAACGGGAGAAAGTCAGGTTTGGCAGAGGGAAAAGACAAACAAGAATTTATCTGAACATAAACATGATTGATTAACAAAATGTGTGTGTTTTAACGCATAGGTAAATAGAGAAGATCACACCAGAGGGTAGTGCAATGAAGTTTGAAGGAAAGTTGGTGCAAAAGAAACAGAAGGAGGGGGTAGAACCTGCCACTTGCAGTTAATTTAAGACTTTTCACATACACACATATATACATACACTGAGTTTCCACAGAGACATGGAGTGGTGGGAGGGGAGAGAAGAGTCATCGGACTGGTGCAATCGCCTTAAGAACTTCTCTTAACAAATGTGCAAAACGTGACTTAAGCATGAATACAAAATTCTAAAGTGCATACAAAAGCACACATGGAAATCATATGAAGCTAGAATAGAGACGGATAGAGTGCGGGAAGGGGATGATATGGGCCGGGAACCACACACTTGGCGCTTGGGCAAATACAAAAAAAAACGGGAGAGAGAGAGAAAAAAAACACAAAACTAAAAGAACAGAAAATAGATGAAGAACAAGTAGAAACTTGCGAAATGCAAACAAGCGTGTTGCTGCTGCTGCTGTCGAGTGGTATGCATTGAGGGGGAGGAGTGGGATAAATGTAATCCCGGCGCTGCAAATATATTTGCAGCAATTTATAATTTATTAAAAAAAAATATATATACATACATATGTATGTGTAGCATAAGCCATGGGGCAGCCAAAGAAGGGTCTGTTGGCTGTTGGATAGTTGAATGTGGAAGAAGAACAAAAGCACGTCCAACATGGCCCCCGGGTACACATGAGTAAAATATTGTAAGCAAGGAGTTGGGCTATATGCACACCTCCATCCACTCCACTCTCCAACCCCACACCCGCACACCTCATCCCATTGGTGAGAATAGGTTGGTAGCAGAAAAAAGGTGGTTGCTTCATGTTGCATCTTCATTGCATCTGCTTTTGTTTTCTTTGTGCAAACGAAACGCAGTGAGAAGAACCGCAGTGAGTCAGAGCAAAAGAACATGCATTTACAGTTCACTTTGTTTGCCATGCTCTTTGCGGTTGCTGCTGTTCCTGCTGTTGCTGGTGCTGTCATGCCCCCAAAACCTAACGCCATGAACACTTTTTAGTCACCCATTCTAGCCACTATTCCTAACAGGTATTAGTTTTTAGTTTGGTCAAATGGCTCTTAAGCTTGCCAAAACCAAAGCCAACAGAGCAACATTAAAAAAAAAAAAACAAAAAAAAAAGACAAGCAGTCAAAAAATATAACCACACTCAAGTCCGGTTCAAGAAATCATGAGAAAAGGGCCCCCCACAAGAAAGGAATGTGTGTGCTGAGGTCAATTTAAAGTGTCTGAGTATCACAATTAAAGCAGAAACTAAATAAAAGTCATGGTAACAAAGGATCATGCAAAAATGGTTTTACATTATGGACAAAGTCAAAGTATGGTCCGCAGAATCCGTGGCACAAACCTCTTCTTTTGGCAATCTAGTCCTGTGCATTTTTACTGGAATGGAGCTATTTTTTTTTTTTTTTGTTTTTTATAATTTTTTTTTGATTTTTATTACTTAAATTGCATTCTCTCTGTGATTTCTTGTACTAGCCCCAAGGGTACCACCAACTCAGCTCAGCTCAACTCATTTCCTCTCATCTCAACTTAACTCAAGTCATCTCATAGCATCTCATCTCATCTCAACTCGACTCATTTCTGGCATTGATGAAGCAAACGCTAGTCAAGTTGATGTTCCGCTGATGCCAGCTATCTCTCCTGTTGCTCCAGCTTCTACGGCTGCTGCTACAGATGATGATAATGATGATGATGATGATGATGACGAGAACGATAATAAGGAGCATTTTACTGATTTTTCTTCTTGCTGTTCTTTTTGCATTCAGCTTGTTGTTGTTATTTTGTGTTGTTTTCGTTTGTTGCCTTAAGCCAAGTCTGTTGCTTGCTTGCATTTGAAACTTCAAAGTAACTCTCTGCATCAAATCAGTTCTGCTTCTTTTACTTATAGTAAGAATTTTTTATTGCATAGCTTTCTCTTTTTATCTATCTATTCTATCCAACCGCTCTCTTCTTCCCCTGTGCCTCTCTCACTCTCTCCGTACGCTGTGTGTATCCATCTCCATCTGACTGAGGATTATTAATTTTGATGTTGTTGATGTCTGCTGCTGCACTGCGCTGACTTGTTATAATCGATGCAAAATGCCTTTGGCCAAGTTAATAAGTCAAGGGTAAAAGCAGATAAAACAAAAGCCAAAAAGACTTTGATCATTCAAGTTAATTGCAAAATCTCTTTCTCTCTCTCTCTCTCCCTCTCCGTCGACAACAAAAGAAATTACAAAATGAACATCAAAAAGTCAACAATAAGGAAGACTTTGTATAATGTTTTGTAATAATTTAGAGCATTCATCTAGTGATAGTCAACCACACATCAAAAAATGAATAAAAGAAGTCAAATTTGATTCTTCCTGTGACTTAAACTGAAAGAAAAGGAAAGCGATAGAGAATAGAAAAGGATATATGTATATATCCGATTCTATTAGATTGGAGTTACTAAGAAATCAATTTCTACTTATGGTTAAGAGAAGAGTAAGGAGGAAGAGTAAGAGGAAGGAGTCAAGAATCTAAATAACAAGAGGAAGAGAGCCTCTCCTTTCTAGCGACGTGGATTATTTCATTCACAACCGAAACTGTTCAACTTTTTCGTGTGGGTAATAAATCAATTTCCAAATACTCATCATTTCGTATGCATAACCCGAAATTTTGTGAATCCAAAGGTGTGTGTATAGTAATGGTATAGTAGCCACGCCCACCCTGTGCCGCCTATAACTTGTTTGACTTGCTCATCGAGGTGCAGACATTTTGCCCCCTGCCATTAAGTCGTCCACTGCTTTTCGTGCCTTCTGTTCTCACTTCTTGCATAGCAAAAGTCAAAAATATGAAAACTGTCAGCCTTTTGAGAAAATTTATGACTTTGTTAATGCAAAGTACAAATTTTTCCTTCTCACATGTATGCGTGTCGTGTGTGCGAGAGTGAATATGTATGGGCGAGCGCGCTGAAAAGTATGCTACAAATTTAAAATTAATATGCAGTCGGCAAAAAGAAAAAGTTCTCCTTTCGTTCTTCTGCAAAAAAAAAGAAGAAACCTTATGTCCCTTCGACCCTCATATTCTTTTCCCACATTTAGCCGCTGTGAATATGCTTCATTCTCAACGAATTATCGAGAATTCCTTTGCCGCATTTTTCTTCGTTTCGCAGTTCAAGTTTTCAGTACGTGATTTTCTAGGTATAAAACTTGAGCAACATTTTTTAATACATACATACAGAATTTTCCATATATCATTTTGCAAAATGACACTTTTATTGTTTGCTGAATGAAAAAGTTGCCATACAAGGAGTATGCTTAAAGAATTTAATGAATTTTTGTTCCCCCACTGTTTAACGAAATTTGCAAATTTTTAGTATTTGTATTTCTTAAGAAGCAAAATGGATTTTGAATTTCCAAACGCTGTAAAATGAAATTGTTCTTTATTGTATAACATTTAAATGTTTGAGGGTTGTTTTAGGAAATATTCATTAACTAATTTAGATATTAGCTTTGCCCTAATAAACACTTTACAGAAATTGGGCTAACCGTCATATATGTACATAGTTATATTTAATTGGAAATTTTGTTTTCATTTTTGATGACCAAAGTGTTGTTATTAAAAGTGACCTAGATCAAAGTTTTAATACTCATTCCAGCCTGTCCTAGTCCCAGTTTGTGTATGCCAACACAAATTCACTTTCGATTTTTTTGAAATTATGTTCACGTATTTAGTCTATACTCTTCGCCACTTGCTGGTCACTCGGTTCACTTTTGCGGCGATATTGATCTATGGGGTTACTTCATTTTTTTTTTTTTTTTTTGCCATTCTGCATCCCTTGGTGGTTTTTAACTGAACTCTCTTTTCCCTCCCATTGGGCATTTTGCCAATAAAAATTCCTATTTGCCATAATTGCTAAGCGTCTGTAAAAGTTGGCGCTTTGGTGTATGCAACCACAACAAGTTAGCAGTTAGTAGGATGCAGCCCGCAGCCAGCAGCTTGCAACACAGTTGTTGCATGGCAAAACAAAGGCAAAAACACACACACACACACACACACTACTTGACTATGTGCGTTGGTCTACCACAGAAGCAACAATACACCCAAACAAAAAAAAAAACGACAACAAAAACAAAAATTCAACTAAAAATGGCGAAGCGTTAAAAATATTGCCAACCATTTTCATACCCCAGCCCTCTCCAGCATCTCTGCTTTTCGACCGTATTCACCCCCCATCCCCCCTCCAATATACTCTAAAAACAAAAACTTTTCCACGGCCGCCTCTCCAGCTGATCCAGCTACTGCGCTGCTGCACTAGGAGAAGGTACTGGCCTAGGTGATGTGGACCGGAAATTATGTAAATTTAAGTGTTTCAGCATTTTTTGTGGCATGATGGAGCAGCGATACGCAAAGAGGGGGGAGAAATGTTGGCGGGGAGAGGGTGTGTTCGGGGGTAGGGTGTCCCTTGCTTGCTAATGCTTTGGCCTGAGCTCATTTTTTGCCACTTTTAACATGGCAATGAAAACATGAAAGCCAAAACAAGAACAACAACAAGAACAACTTAAAAAGAAAAGCGAAAAGACACCAACAAATAACCAATAAAAAGCAACAAGCAACGAGCCAAAAGCATAACAGAAAGAGAGAGATAGAGATAGCGAGCTAAAAATGAAAAAGAAGAAAAAAGAAAATTTATAAAAGGAAAATAAAGAAAGCAGCATAAAGTTGTGCTCGGCGAATTTCCCCACACATTTGGTTTGACTTTTTGTTGTTTTCATATACAAACATACAAATATATGTATATGTGGCTCTTGTTGTTATTGTTGTTGTTGTTGTTGAACGTTGAAAGTTTTGGTAATTGTTTTTGCATTTTGCGACGAGCCTCACGTTGGCCAAGTTTGAGGGCCCAAATGTGTCCTTTGGTGTATTAAAAAGTTTGCTGGGCTCTTGCTTTTTTTTTTTGTTGTTGTTTGCCTCGTTGTGTTTTTTTTTGTATCGTTTTTTTTTTTTTGTTTTTTTGTTGGCTCTGCTCCATTGCCCATTAACATTTTATATGCAATTATGATTATTTTACCATTGTGCATTTTGCGGTAATCTTTGGGGAGCAACCGTTGAAAGTTGAACCAACACGGCAAACACACACACACACCCCTACAGCCCAAACATAAAGGGCGAGAGAGAGAGAGAGAGGGGGGAAAAGAAAAACCAAAAATTTAATGTGCCCCAGACTTGGCATTGAAAGCTCAACCAAATGTTGCCCAGTAAAACGGATCGATAATGGACATTAAACTGAGGTAAACTGAGCAAATGGTATGAGTTTGGTAGCAGACTAACGTAAAATGCAGTTCTCTGCCAAATAATTGTCCATTTTGAGGCATTAGCCACATGTTGCGGTATCACTGACCATATACATATATCTTCTCTCTTTCTTTGCCCCCCCCGCAACCAATCCCCAAAAACACATAATAAGTAATACCAAATGCTCGCCATGGAAATTTAAGCGAAATTATATCTGTGTGTTGATTAAGCGTGGAATATGCTTAATGATGATATAGTTAAATATAAATTGCTTAGGCAAAGTCAATGGAGATAACGCTTCAAAACAGTTCAAAAGGATTATAATTAATTTCTGAGTGAATAGGTTTCAATTTGCTTCATTCAGGTCAGTTCATGACATGCTTATAGTCTTATCATCATTCTCCAGTTCTTTTATCGCATTGTTAGCTCTGGGTTTGTATGTATACATGGATTTGTTTTACGATAAAGCGTCTTGTTTTAGTAGTTATTTAGGGGAACATTTTTATCAGCAATTCAATAAGATTTTAGCAATATATTTTATCTATTATAGCAAAAAAGATTTTTCGAAATACTTAATTTTGACTGAGTTTCTCTCTCTCTCCTTTATTATATATAGAAATAATATGTATTAACTAAAAACTTAAGCCATTATATACTCTCCTAAATCTAAAAAAAAAAAAATGCAATTAGTGCCGAAAGTTATTTTTGTAAATAATTATATATTATTAGTTAATAGAATAGAAATTTGAGTAAGTTGAATTTTTTAAAGATAGATCTGTGTACATATTTTGTCCCTATACATTCCATCAATTTATTATGATGCTTTCTCTCATTTCAGCTCCGGAAACAGAATGTAAGTGAAACTAATGAAGACTCACTGTAAAGTAAAGGTATTATCCTTCTTGTTCTCTAATATGTTTTTAAAATGAACCCAATCATTCATTTCATTTTTGCAATCTGTCCGGCAGGTCTTGTCATCACCTGCAATATATGCCAACATCGTTCATTCTTTCTACCATGAAAAGGACACACACACACACACCTACACACAGACAGAAAGAGCTTGACCCTATATCTTTGCCTGTCCTCTGTGTGTGTGTGTGTGTGTGTGTCCTGGATGACTGCAATATCTTGTGGCTGAGACAGCAGCCATTCTGTGGTCATTAGCCTAAACCAAACTTGACTTGACTCTCTGCCAGGCTGAGATTTTCTGCAGATTTTGCACAAAACAAAAAAACCAAAAGAGAAAAGCAGAAAAAAAATAAAAAGACAAAAAAAAAGGAACAATTTTTTGTTGTATCCACAAAATGCTAGAGCCACACAAATCTTCTTTATTGCTGCTACGTTTTTGCATGTCCAGAGACAGGACACACACAGGTAAGACCACTGCGTTGTCTATGTATGGCAGTGTGTGTGTGTGTGTGTGCGCTTTTGGGTGTGTGTGTGTTTGGATTTTGACAAGAGCACATTAGGCAGCCCTAGACAAACAACTAATGGCCTTTTAAGGCATTTTGTTGCCAAGGTCTCCAGGTGCTGCTTCTGCTGCTTCGATCCCATCCGGCATGTTGTTTTAAATTAAAAATCTACACACACATACACACACACACAAAATGAGTTTACCTAGTAAATATTTTGTTCCATGTTTGCAGTTTTAGTTGGCAAAAATCGTTTTGATTTATGCCTTTTGTATGTCGTCTTGGCTTATTCTTCATGTTCAACACACAGACCGAAATGTGTTGCCTACTTTTTTGGGCGGTAAACCGGCGGAATGGACACAAATATTGCTCATACGCCACCACTGCCAGCTGAGTGCTATAAAGCTTTGCTTCTACTACTGCTTCTTGTTCGCTGCACAGCGTAACGTTAGAAAATGGTTTACGTTTTGGAATGGGGTGAATAGTGGGTGGTGGCTCATGACTTGATTATCACCGCTGACTGCACTTGCACACAGGGAGACACATACACACACAGCTGATGGCTATGCATTTGCATTTGGCAGCTGATGAAGTTGCACGCCAACCCCACATGGCCAAGAAAGAAATTTTTAGCGGATTGCTTTCTCTCTCTCTCTCTCTCTCTCTCTCTCTCTCTCTATCTTTCTTATTTCCATCCCGCTCCCCCCATCTCTTTATGTTATTCCCTCTTGTCGTTCTATGTATGTTGCAACTTGCAAGTGCTTGACTGCACTCAAAATAGCCGT
This sequence comes from Drosophila willistoni, assembly GCF_018902025.1. Classification (NCBI taxonomy): domain Eukaryota; kingdom Metazoa; phylum Arthropoda; class Insecta; order Diptera; family Drosophilidae; genus Drosophila; species Drosophila willistoni. The sequence goes on from NW_025814057.1 coordinate 7,385,863, forward strand.
CAGATGTCAGAAGCAAACTAATTAGGCAAATTTCGGTTTGTGTTGTAGCTACACCTAAGGATATGTATGTATGTATGAACAAGACAGCTTTCGATCATAAGTTTATGCATGGAAAACTTTTCCATTTCTCCTCCCCTTCGTCTCTTTCTCTTAACAAGTGCAAAGCTGAAGTAAATTGTATTTATTTGCAATAGAGACAAACCATATAAATATATATCAAATTACTTAGGCCAAAAGGTTAACGATTTTGCTTTTACAAAGATTTTTTAATGATCAAGAGAGAATTATTTTAATAATTGTTTAAGCAGAATTTTATTGAAATGGCAATTTATAGAAGATGAACTTTTTGTTTTACTTGAATCTATTTAATTGTGAAAACTTATACACCTACAAGTTAATAGTTATTTAGTTATTTGAAGAATTTTAGCAATGCTATTAAAATGTTTAATCATTAATATGTTTCTTTTTTGTTTGTTTGTGTTGTTTTCTAAAAACCTTTTGAAACTTGAATATTTTTGATGGGAATTTTTCTTGGGTCGTTTGTGATGGCACTTCTTCTTTTGCGCTAGTCTCCACACTTGGTTGGGCACAAAAACTGCGCTCACACGCTCACAGGTAGCACCCACTATAATGCACTTATGATAATTTTTTGAAAGTAATTTTTGTATGCCAGCTATGACGTCGCTTATCACATACACAAAGAGCGTTTTTCCATGCTCTAGGTGCGAGAAAGAGATAGTTGCGTAAGCGGGTGAAAGGGCTAGAGGTTTGCTGCTATCAGGTAACGGGCCAACTGTGCAACCAACTGCAAGAAGGAGGAAGAGGCAAAAAAAAAAGAAGAAAGAAAAAAAGTGTGCACATTAATTCAAGCAAAAATAAATTATGAAAGCAAAAAGGATACCCACCGGCGGCAGCAGCAGCACCAGCAGAAGGCAGCATCATCATTCCCCTCCCACCCTCTTACCCATTGCTGCCAGCCCATTGCATTGCCCTTTTGCGATGAAGACTTTTTCGCTGTTCGTGCATTTTATGACGTTTAATGTGTTTCTGCTGTCAGCGGCAGAAGTTGCCTTTGCTGCTGGCTGCGCAGTCGCCGTTGTAGCCGTTGCAACTTTTGTGTGTGCAGAGTGCATTTTGTTGATTTATAATAAAATAATGTAAAAATATTACACAATAATGAATGCCCAGCCTCGCCAACTTCTTCTCGTTCCACTTACCAGCGCTCTCTTTCGCACTCTCTCTGTCTGTGTGTGTGTGTGTGTGTGAGTGTATATGTCTTTCTGTCTCTGTCTCTTTCTTGCTTTTACTCATGAAATATGGAAACAACATGGCAAAAGTTTCAGGCAAAGTAAAAAAAAAGTATATGAAATATGCGAAAAATAAAACTTTTAACTAAAATTATATATGTAATACGGTATGTATATGGCATATATCTTCTTTCATTCTTCTCTCTCTCGCTCTTACTCCCATTTTAGATGTGTGTGTGTGTGCGTGTGTTTGTCACAATGTTTACGTTGGCTTTCGGAAGCATTTTTCTTTTAGGGTACTTGAAAAAATGTTCTACAACTCATGGGCTAAGGCAAATGCCCTACATTTTAAAGGTTAACCAAAAGGCTATTACAGTTTTCCAAAAAAAAAGTAAGAAATTTCATCCGAAGTTAATTAAATAAAAGTTCATAAAACTTCTACAAAGAGATTTCATTAGGCTTCTTACTTGTTTCTCTCTCACTTCATCAATATCAAGGGTAAAAATTTTTCATAAAAATGTAATTTTTGTATTATGACAAGATATTCGATTTATTGTTATAGATTTTCATATGAATGAAATTCCACAAACTTTTATAAATGTTTGTCACTAATTGATTCGGTCACTGAATGCAGGTTGCAAATTCTTACTTCACCACCAAACACATTATTAAACACGAAGCAATTAACAATTATAGAATGTTCCACGGAATTTAATTGCAGTAGTTAGATAATCTGTGGTACACATTTCGATTCCAGATGGTCCATGTGTAAATTAACCACAATATGCATTTGGGTTTGTGTTTTCGATAGAGTATTTCATTTTAGTTTACCAACCATACCGCCCCTCCCACACCTTTCTCATTGTTACCCCTCAAAGTAAAGCAGAAGTTTCTACTCATATTTGATGCGCTGCTAGTCGCTAGTCCTTGGCATCCTTGCAACTTTATCGCACCAGAAATTGCATCATATTTCAAAGACCTTAGCGTGACAACAAAATGTATACCAAAAAAAAAAAAAACAAAAAAAGAAAGGGAGAAAAAATGGGAAAAACCAAACCACACAGAGTTCAGGTAGACATACGCCAAGTCTGTCAACAAAAAATAAAGTTAGAAACAACTTGGTTTGAGGCGGTTTTTTTTTTCTTCTTTGTTTTAGCACACATTGCGTATGAGTAATGCGAAAATACTTTAAGAATTGACTCGACTTTATTATTAAAACATTTTGTTACCGTTCTTCCATTTTTTTTTTTTTGTTCTTTATGGTTTTCTTTTCGTTTCTTGTGTTTGATTATAATTTATAATGATGAGCAGCTACTTCGGCTTATAAGGCAATCTTTGGCATAATTTTGAAAATCCTCAGATAAACTTTGAGTATGCACATAATTAATGAAAGACCAAATGTCGTCTTCAGCAGCGAGTGCAGGAAGAGCATCCTATGTGTTGGAAAGAGATAGCAAGAAGCAGCAGTCCAAGGACCAAGACCAGTTGCAAGAGGAGCAGCAGCAGCAGAAACAGCGAGGAACCAGAAGCCGTAGAGGAATATGGAAAGAGCCAAACAAAGTGTAATTAAAAAGTACTTAGTAAGAAGTCTCACTCTATCTCCCTTTCTCTCTCTTCATTGTGCGCCGTCTCTTTCTTCATCTTATTCATCTTGTGTTGTTGGTCTGACTCACCTGCGATAAATAGTTTTGCGCTGCTGTAATTTATTATCGTTAGCATTATCCTTAAAGAAATAACGCCTGATTCCACTGAGATATGAGTGAAAATATTCTTTCCAATTAATCGTTGCTATGTTAAATTGCAATTTAGCTCGCTCTGCGCTAGGTAACAGCTCGTTCAATTCATCAATGTTGCGATGGGCAAATTGCCATTCCTTCAATCCAAACCAGGACATCATATTGATTATGCGAGAGATTTTACTATAAGCCTTTACATATCTACAAGAGCCAGAAGAGCCAGATGAGTGAGCAGAGGTATAAGTAGTTGGCTTTACATAAGTGTAGGTGTGTGTGTGTGTGTGTGTGGGTGTATCGATTTAACTCCCGTTTTCTCTTATCCTCCCCTTTTTTCTCTTTTGGGCAATTGCTTTGAGTTTGAGTTTGTGTAGTTAGTCCATAAATAAATGGCAAATGTTGAAGTTAATGCGCTCTAATTGCAATTTGTTAAATATAATGCTTGTGCTCAATGCTCAGTCTCAGTTGTATCGGTCTACGAACAAAAGAAGCTCCAGTAGCAACTTTAAATGTTACAATTTCAACGAATTGCAATTGCTCTTACCAATTCGTGTGCAATAAATTTCCTACAAAGATCTCCTTAACAATGATAACTTGTTTCAAATATATTTCTAGGTTATTTAAAAATTCTTTCATGTTTTTTTTCCATTACTAAATGTTCTCGATTGCCCATTTAATTTGCCATCTAGTTAATTTTTACGTGCAAACCCGATGAGAAATTCTCCATTCTCGATTATTCGTTCAATAGTAATACATTTAACAACCAATTCAATTGCCTTTCCATGTACCATTTAAAATCCATTCAATGTAGCAAACCTAAAACCCACACACAACAACAACAACAACAACAACAACAGCACACACACACACACCGAGAAGAACAACAACATCTACCTTAGAGGACATATTCAACCTGTATTTTACAAGAGGGCTGGCTTAAAACTTATTCAATAACATTTTCATTTGCTAAACTAAAGTTTGCAACTAAATTTGTCTTAGAAGTTCATTTGGAAAAATGTAAACTTTGATTAGCGAAAAAGTATTTGAAAAAAGCATTAACTAGGTAGATCTAAATATCCTTCAGACATGGCTAATTTATAGATCCTTTTATTTATAAAAATAATTTACTGTGAGACTGAGTAAACAACTTCTTGTGGGAAAACCTTTTCTTTTCAAACAAAAACTTCATAGTAAAAGTAAAATGACTTGACAGAAATATTTTCAGCTGTAAATCGGTTTATATTTAATCGGTTTAATGTTAAAGAACTTTTGTAGAAGCTCTCGCCATTTGCTTGTGCACGGATAAATGTGTGGGTGTATACTTACATGCGCTTTTGTCCGGTGACCATGGCAATTAAATCTAAAATATAAGCTGGGATATTGTGCAAGAAAAATGCAATTGCACAATGCAGAGGCTTCGATGGTATTATAACGTACGAGAAGCACCTGTGACAATAATGCGGCGGACATACGCCAATGTGAAGTAGAGAAGAAAACCAGGGGGAGAAAGGGAGAAACAGAGAAAGAGAGAGAGATAGAGAGAGAGAGAGAGAGTGAAGGAGAGAGAAAACACGAGAGTGAGGAACAAAAGCAGGATAGGAGATGTTGAATGGCAAACGTAGAACGTAAAACGTTTCCATGTGGCATTTTTGGTTCGATTTTGGTTTAGTTGCCATTTTTCGTTTTTGCGTGTATGTGCACATGTGTGTGTGTATGTGTGTTTGTGTGAGTCAGTGTGTGTGTGTGTGTGTGTATTTCGAGGTTTTTTTGGTTTACGTTGTTTGAATCGGTTTGTCGATTCCATTTTTTCGGGTTTTTTTGTTGTTGTTGTTTTGTTTTTTTTTTTTGTTTTGTTGGTGTATTCATTCAGGTTTTCGTTTCGTATCGTTGTTTCAAGGTATTAGCCAAAAGCGTAGATAAATCGTTTCCCGTTCCCGCAGAAATTTTTTGGCAATATTTAAGCATTGGATTAGACATGTGCCCCAATCCATATAGAAGCACAATATGCGAATGGTTCGTGTTTTGTTCGTTGAATGTTGAGCATTTTGGTTTTGGTTTTTATTTTGTTGTTTTCAAATGAAGAAAATAGAAAAATATTCATATTTTTAGATAAAATGGTCATGTTACGTAGGGGAGAAAACCATTGTTTGAACTACTCACCAAAGCGCCTTGTCAAATGGCTCATGGAAGCCTTGTCGCGACAGTTTCATATATTGACCCCAGGTTATATTGTTTTTATCGGATACATAGTTGTAAACAGGCAATTCGGACTTTGTATCGCTCTGCGTTTGATGTAGATTAAATCTAAATTCAAATAAATTGCATTATTTTTTCATATAAATTTAAATAGAAAGTTCTTATTTTAGTGATCTTCCAGTTTAAATATCAAAATCTAAATATCTTGTTGGCAAATAAATAATTCAAAAAATGTTTTAATTACTAGATCATTGTTGTTTGAAGCATTTTCGCTGCTGAACGCATCAAGTGAAAGATCAATTTTAAAAAATATATGTATAATAAATCTTGAACTAGTTTCGTAAATACTATACTAAATGAATCTTTCAAGAGTCCTTCAGTTTTGTGTCCTCATTTTGTTTCTTGAATTTCAACATGTCGCATCAACAAATCTTACGACAAATGAGCTAAGAGTAAATGAACATTTTGAATAGTAAAACTCTGATTTATGTTTCTCTTAATAATAGTCTGCTGAGGAGAATTTCTGTAGATCCAATGATGGCACAGATTGTAGAATTGAAAGAACAAATAAGAGCAACAAACAAACGACAGGCAGCGGCAACAAATAAATAATATTCTTAAATAAACTCAAGTTCAAAGACAATGAATTAGAAAAACAAAATTTGTAAAAAGAAATTTTAAATAATAAAATAAGTAAGATAAAAAAAGTAGTCTCAGATTTACAATTTTGAGAGACAGCTGAATGAAACTAAAAATGAAATAACAAACTCAAGTAACTAATTACAAGTAACTATATTAAAGTGCAACAAATTGAAGAAGATTTCGACGGTATTAAATAACAAATACCACCTGTCAACGGGAATCCATCAAATTAAGATTACTGGACTTGAACCATTTTAGGCTCTCTGCAATGCAACTATTCTTATTGTAAATCATTTACAATCTTTTTAACAGTTCAGGTTTAGGTTTAAGTAAAGGTTACCCTAAATAGGGCTGATTTCAATTAAAAAGTTGCAATTCTAAAAGATTCACTAAGTACTTAATTTGGGAAAAGGCAAAAAAGAAGATTAAAATTGTTTCTTTTGTTATAAGCAACTTTTTTTTTGCCCCCAACAACTCTTTTTATATAATGTGCTCCATCAACCTTAACAATTTAATTTCTCTCAGGCATAGAGGCACACACAGAAACTTACACTTAAATGAAAAGAACACACACGGACACACAAAGGTTAAAATTTCTTTACAACTTTTAAAGACAAACACAAACACACATGGATATACATACGAAGAGACGAACGTAGACATGGACATGGATATCGAAATTGAAGCAGCAGATACGTAGCTAAGGCAAACATCTTTCGTTTACTTCAGCTTCGGTTCAGCTGCTACCCGTTGCACTCCTTTTGGATACATAGTTTTGTCTGCATTACATGCAACTGCAGTTGAAACTAACCTTCTGGCTATGTCCCAGGCGGTTGCTATCATTGCATTCACCACATAATCGGCTGGCACCATATTCGCTTTGCAGCTGGCCGTGCCGTAAATGCAACGTACGAGTCCCCGGGCCGACCAAGTGCATAAACCTGATGGCCCGTACAAATTATCAGTCCAGCCGGGAAATGGATCCTTGTACGTTGACATTACTGCAAATAAATAAGAATTAATGGTTGCTTTGGTGGATCAGGACTTGGAGTCGCAGGCGGAGTTACAGTCGGAGTCGGAGTCGGTGTCGGTGTCGGAGTCGGAGTCGTTTGTTGATTTTTCACCATAGCCAAAAGCGATAATGGTTCTGCTGCTGCTACTGGGCTAGCTCTTTCCTCTCTTTTCCTTTTATCTGTCATGGCACTAACTGATATGCCTGAGTCCCCATGGCAAGTTTTGCTCTTGAATTTTCCTCGATTCCCCCAATTCTATTTTTTGTATTTTTTTGTATGTTAGAGAATAAATGAAAATTTGTTTGTGCTTTGTTCTCGAACTAACCATGACTCCTCCATCTCTCTGACTGTGATTCTTTTCTCTTCTATTTTTTTTTTGGTTTCCATCTGAGGAAAAAACTTTTTCCACATACATTTTATCTGCTACTATTGTTTTTGTAAGGGATTGGTAGGTGGCTGGGGGTTGACTTTGGTTTATATACCAAATGCAACACTGTTTTCCATTTTTCATGAACATTTTTCGAAATAATTCTACACTCTTGACCATAAAGAGTATATACACTTTTCGTTTGGTTAGGAACCTAAAACTTAAAACGAATAAAAATAGATGAATAGATCTTGTCGATAACCTGTTCATGAAAAACTGATTGTAGTGTAAGTAGTATTTAGTTTTAGTGTAACTTAAGTTCGGCTTAACCAAACAGAAACTGTTCTACTGGCTTTTTACAATTTTTTCCCTTTTTCCTTACGAAAAATGAAAACCTTTTGGGAAATCCACATTGAGAATGAAGCTTGCAATTTCTTGTTTTCCATTTTCCTCTTTGCATGCCCAAGAGCATTTGTGGCTAATTATCTGACAATTAGTTGGTTAAGTCAAGTTTGAAACCGCAATAAATTTTAGCCCCAGCTCCTCTGCCCCCATGTACCCTGGTATTTACTCACCTATGGGTGGTCGAAATATTCCTGCGGGTAAATGGAATGCACGATGATTCACCAAATTCTCAGCACACTTTTTGGTCATGGTATATGTATTTGGCATTTGGCCAATTAGACATGGTCTCAGCTTTTCCAAAGTTTCATCATCGAATGTACGATAGATCTATACAATATACAATAATACATATAATTAAAAAAAATATTCGCCAGAGAAAATTGCGGAGATTTTGTACATGTTTTTCTTTTACGTATTTTTGCATTTTACCTGCATGATTTTTTCGTAACCAATTTCATTCTCATACACTTGCTCTTTGATGAATTTGCGATTGCAATTGCAATACAGTGTCGATATGTGGACGAAGGACTGCCCGTAGGATAAACATACATATATGTATACATCGCGGCGGAAGAGCCATGGCCATTGCGGAGTATGCGGGAAGATATGGTAAAACGCATGTCGAATGTTGATTGAATTGTGTTGAAATTGTTTGCCCGCCAACGCCATAAAATATGCACAGTGTATGTGAAACAAGCAGTAAGAGAGAAATAGAGAGAATGAGAAAAAGAGAGAGAGAGAGAGAGATAGTAACGAAAGAGAAAGATGGAATATGCATTGCTGTAAATATTAAAATTCATACACAAATATTTTTCATCCATCCATAACACAGACAGGGGAATTATGTATTTTGGTTACTTAAATGCGCGATATGTGAATATTTAACTTTTTATATGTTTATTTGCTTGTTTGTTTTTCTCCATCTCCGTTCTTCCTTCTGCCCACACCGCACCCCACAAAAAGAGGCCACAAACTCGTTCCTCATGCGAAAACTTTCTCTTTAAACTGCAGATCCTGTTGGGGCAAACAATATGGCTCACTTCCATCCACACTTTATTGAAGATTTTCATTGTACCTTGTTCAATTCACACTTACCTTCAATTGTTTCATTTCCATGACCAAATCTAAGATCTTTTTGGTGCCCAGAACATTAATGTCAATGGCATCACTTAGTTTTTCATTGAATTTCACCGATGCCACAACATTGAAGACAATCTAAAAGCCAAAACGAAAGAAATAAAAACCAAGCCACGACGATGCATAGAAATGCATATTAAAAATTGAAAAAAAATGTTTCCAAAAAACAAAACCCATACACACACACACACACACACACACAAAAATGCACAAATACCTAAAAGAAAACAAAAAAAAAACCCAAAAAGAGAAAATTCAACACGAACAAACAGCAGGAAGCACATGCAAAATGCACAAGAGCTGCATACAAAACAGAAGCGACTAACAGTAGGAGTAGTCGTCGTCGTCGTCGACGTCGTCGTTGTCGTCGTAGTGCCTAGTGCCTAGAATGAGTAGAACGGGCAGAACGGGTAGAGAGAGGTAAGCTCAACACTCCAACAGGCCACTCTTGGCTGTCGTTGGCTGGTTGCGTTTTGCCTGATGATAACCCCCAAAGTCAGCAACTGCGAAACATGCGACTGACTACTCACTACACCATGGCCGCCGACAGAGCGTGCATTGAACATTGACAACAAAGCAATTTTAGTTTTAAAACAGTGCAAGGACTAAGCAGACACAATCCCAATCCTTTCTCCTTTCTTTTCTATTTTTCCCATTTTGTTTTTGTTTTTTTTTTTCTTTTTTACTTTTGCGCTTGGTCATGGGTTGTGAGTGACTGAGTGAGTGACTTGTATGCAAAATGTTTTGCACACAAAAAACAAAAACCAAAAAAAAAAAAAAAAGACACACAAAAAGAATAAGGCAAAGAACGAGGGAAATAAAAATAAAAGCGGCGGATGCGGCTGGCAGGACAATGGCTCGCGCGCATGCCAAACACTTGAAGCATGCACAGGAATTTTCATTTATTTATATATTGTGTTTTATAACCAACAGAGCAGCAGCAGCAGCCGAGAGACCACCAGGAGCTGTAGTAACTGTAGCAGCAACTCTACACGTGGCGGGATTTCAATTTTTGTCTGAAAAGTAGAAAATATATTTTGTGCCGCAACAGCCAAGTGCAAAATATAAAGAAAAAAAAAACAGCAACAATAACTAAAACCAGAGACGGATCCAAAGGGGTGGTCCTGGAGTTCCGGACTTCCACACTCTTTTAGTCTAAAACGTACACCGGAACAATTTTCACAGTTTCTTCTTTATTATAGATCATGTATCGATATTATTTTATTCCTAAGGCAAAGAGCTTTTCACCCTTCAAAATTTTTTTTCTAGATCCGTCTCTGACTAAAACACACTCGCATACACTCACACAAAGCAGGCTCTTCAAAATATATGTTTATATTGTTCAATCATCGAAGTAACCGAATAAAGCATGCTCTTTCAAGTGAACAAATCTTCACAAAAAATTGCATGGTCTTACAGAATTTAGCACATTTGTTGGCTTATTTGGTATAAGTGTTTTGCTACCTTTAGTTCTTGCACTATATTTTATTTTCTCTTTCTGTTTTTCTTCCTTATCTTTACTATTTTTGTATGCTCTTGGCGTCCTTCTTTTGTTTGTTTTTCCTGTTTATTTCTTGATTCTATAATCAAACCTTTCTTAATCTTCAAAAATTTCTTTCTCAAATCATGAACTTCTCTTTCCTTCTTTTTGTTCTCTCTTTTTTTTCTTCTTAGATATGCCCTTATTGAGTCCTTATTTTGAAGATTTTGTCGTAAAATATCTGTATAATTCCATCTTGTATAAGATCGTAGATGTGCTGAGCCTTTTGTAAGGGTATATAAAAAAATCATAAAAAGGAAATAAAACGACGTAGTTTTACCTACCCGATGTTGTTGTCGTAAACATTGGCGCCTGCCTTTGGCATGCAACATTTACGTATATCGGAGGCAGCTCCGACATTCACACAGACAGATAGAGAGGCGAAGGGACAGACACATTGAAGATAGGCAAACACAAAAGTTTCCACACACACACACACACACAAACACACACACACAGATAGACAAAAGTCCATTGATTGAACAACAAACTGTTCAAAAATAAGGGGAGATCTATATACATATATGTATGTATACACGATAGAAACTGGGGTTTTGTGGGGTGGCAAACTCACCTGGACCTCAGCCGAGAGCATTGCTCGGTCGGTGGCATCAATGTCCAGGTCGATGGCACTATAATCAGCGCGTATCGGATGCACCTTCTTCAACAACTCTGGCCACTCCTCGCGCATTGTATTGAATATCTGGTTGAGAGACAAGCAAACAAAACAGTTCGTCATGGGGTTTTACTGGTTTCTACTGTTGCTACTTCTGCTTTTGCATTTTGCTTTTGGTTCTGTCATTGTCGTTTAAGGATTGACAGCATTGGATGGTTTACAGTCAGTCAGAGTCAGTAGTAGTCAGTCATCGCCTTTCCTTACCGATTCATTGAAAAACCCCTGTAAACGCTCCTGCACACTCATGTTGTCCTTGCTGCGTATCAACATGTAGATTTTACGCAACCCAAAGGACCGTAACAATTTCTCTGTTAACACTTTGCCCACGAATCCAGTGCCGCCTGTAATGAGCACCGTCGCATTGCTATAGAAATCCGTAACGGGTGTTGCACTGACACCAGCAATGGGCGTTCTCTCTCTTCTCGATGCAGTCATTGTTGTTCCTGTAGATGTGGGTGTCGGCGTTGTGTCGTCTTCACTGTATGCTCCCCCCGCTGTCATTGCTGCTTCAAAGTGTGGTATCTCCTCATTTCCACTATTGTATTCGCTGCTACTGCGACGCGATGAACTTGTCGAGGAGAAGGCCTTACGAGACACAACAACCCCATCAGCAGAGCCAGGACCAGCAACTAGGCGGATACAAAAAGACATTAAACAGATGTTTGCAAAAATACAAAAAAAAAAAAAGGAAATGCTTATAAATAAGGATAATAAATTTAATTCAACACACACACACGGAAAGGAAATTGGGTCACATGAGTAACAAGTGCGCTATCAAGTGCTTTAAGTGTTTAACTATACTCTTACCACTTGATCCTACACTTGCTCTGCACTTTTATTTCTTTTTCTTTACTTTTTTTTGCAATTTAAATCCAATAATTTAATTTTTAATTGACTCAGAATTAATTCTAATAAGTTAATTCAATGAGCTAATAAGTGAAAAGTAACACAGGGAAAAACGTTCATGGTAAAGCCTATGAAAATATTAAATATCAAAAGATTTTCAGACAGTCCTCAAGCTGATAAATAAAATGAAGACTCACTTTAGGAAGGCTACAAATTTTGTAATAAAATCAAGCAAATATAGAACCAAAAAGACCTAAGTTTTATCTTGTAAGTAGAAACCGATTTCAAGTTTAATTTTTGGGTTATTTGATATTTAATACTAACATAAAACCAAATTTAATTACAAAATTACCATTAATTGTAAAAAAAAAAAACAAATAGACAAAATTTAGTATATAAAGAGTGGGTTAGGTAGAGGATAGTGGGTTAACTAAATTGTAGCAATTACCTAAAATAACTTCAATTCTATGTGTAGAGATTATTTTGGGTAAATCGATTTCTTAATTAACTTACCTTGCTTGGGACTGGTTTGATGCATTTGTGACAGAATTATTATCTATCTATCTAACGAAAAACTGAACCGTTCACTTCCAAGGCTAGACACACATTGAAAAGTTTACAGTTTTGTTTTTATTTTTTTTATTTTTTTGTTATTCGACTGTAAGAAATAAATACAACTTGTCCAACTAGATACTAATCAATAAAAGACAGTCATATAGGTATAAAGATTTTCCCACCAAATGTCAATTATATACCTACATATATATATATGTATGTACATATTATTACAACAGGCAGGAAGAAGGTGGTTAAAAGAATCAACCCTAACCCAATTACTTCATGGACTCTCTGTGTACATGGATATATTGTATGTACATATGTATGTATATATTTGTGTTTCGAATTCAATGTCCGATTGCCTGTTGCGGTTTTCCTGCTGGCCTGACATTGCGGTTGCATTTGACCTGCTGACCTGAGTTTCAGTGCAGTTACTCACTCAGTCACTCAGTTGGCCAGTTAGTAGGATGTAGGTGGATATATGGGGTAGGTAGGTATAACCATGTCTCGACAACGACGAACACGCTAACAAAACTAGCTCAATCAGTCACACACAACCAATTTCATTTTCCTCATCCGTCCCTCTTTCTCTCTCTCACTCTCTCTCTCTCTCTTTCTGAATCTATCTCCCTTTCTCTTTTGGTCATTTTAAACATTGTTAATTATTCAATTATCAACAGCCAATGTGTGGCCCCTAAAGCGAGGACATGGCGACCGTGTCTAGCTAAATGTGTGTGTGTGTTGATGTCCTGATGTCCATGTCCTGGTCAGCTCTATCTCTAAAGCGTCTATGTATATGTGTGGTTGTGTGTATATGCGTCTCACTAAAGTGCAGCATATGTTGTTTGATTGCATGCAGAAAAATGAGGCATAAGAACAACACATAGACACACACAAACACACACACACACACACCACTCTGCCAGACTAAGTGTAAGCTAGAAAAAGAGAGCACTAGACAATTGCGTGACGTTGTTGTTGCCTGCTGTCATGTACATACATACATACATACATATATACATTTTGTTCTATCCAAGTAGGTCTGGCATTGTTTGCCTAGCTATTAGATAAAGTTTAATCATTAAATAAAAGTGAATAAAAAAACTAAATCAAATTTGCATAAAAAGAATAATTTTTAAATGCATTCAATACTGAAATGCTGTTAAAGGAAATTATATAAAAATGCTTTAAGGATGCAGAGACACTTCGATACAACGAACTTCGTTATAACGAAAAAACATAACCTGGCTCTTACGAAGTTTTTCATACAAATACGCTCTATAGCTATAACTAAGAATTTTGGAGTCTAAAAGCCTTTATATAGCAAAGCTATAAAACACCTCTATATAAAGAAACTAAAATAAGGCAAAAACCAATTGATGATTTTGTTACTTTCGATTAAAACGTCAGTACTACGGGTTTTATTACTGATGATGACATTGTTGATAGCGTTTTGAATATAAATACAGTCGACCTTGTTGGGGAGGATGAAGAGGTTGAGAGCGTTATCACTGCCAAAGAATCAAAAAAAATAGTTGAAAAGCTCGAAACTTTTCTTAAGGCACACTAAGGCACTAATTGGAGTGTAACTTTATACTTTTTATATCCACCAAAATTTAGTGCAGTTTTATCATTTTTTTTATGTATACAGGTAAAAGCAGTTTTTATAATGAATTTTCTTTCAGATTTCTTTAAATTTCATTTTGCCAAAGTTTTACTAATAAGTATCTATAGCGACTCAATATAGATAACGAAAAAATATCTGGTTCCTTTCGGGTTCGTTATATTGGGGTTTCTCTGTATTTCAAAAATCAATGCCATAAGTGAACATTTTTGACTTTTTCGTTCATAAAATTAATAGATTAAAGAAAATTGTAATTTCAATAGCAAAATCAAACTTAAAGTTAAACTCAAGTTCCATGTTAAAGATTTGAGTTTAAATAGAAATGCTTTCAACGCCGGCTTTAAATTTTCTTGGAAAATGAATTCCTATTTACTGATTTCCTATAGTTTTATTCGTATGTCAATTAGGCAGGTGTTAGGTAGTAAAGTCCAGAATTCGGTATTGACTATTCAGATAACCATCTCTCTGTATATTGCATAATCTGCCTATTTAGCAAACTCTTTTTAATTTAACTTTTCTTTTAATTTGGTTTAAGAGAAATTCGGTGAACTAAGAACAATTCTGTTCTTGTTTACCTAATTTCTATCCCCTGCAATTTGATCTAATCAAATTTTCATTATAAAATACCAAAACAAAAAGCAAAAGAAATTTTCACTGAAACACCGGAACCCGGCCATCACAATTCAGTCGTGTTTTGAACATTTGAAAACTTTCAAGAACTTTGCCGGAAATTGATTTACTGTGAATAGACTTTCTCTCTTAGCTTGCTGAGCTTTCGTATTCTTGGCACACATCTTTCAAGGGTTCGAGATAAGGAAAAACTTGCAAGCTTTTGTTATGGTTTCCTGTTTCCGGTTTGAGCATATGCTAAGCCCGTTCAATTTTACGAAAGCTCGCAACATAACTTAAGAAACAACAAAAGGATGTTTTCTTCTTGTTGTTGAAAGCTTTTACCTAAGAAAGTTTCCTTTTGTATTGAAAATTTGATCGAGACACAACTTAAATGGTTTTGGTTTACCTGTCTACCTGATGACAATTTAAAGCTTCCGTTGTCAGTTAATTTTAAATAGAAAATCAAAAAGGAAGAGTTGCACAAATGCTATTAAAATTTTGAACTCCCTCAATTTATGTGGGACAATAAAAAAAATATTAATTATAATTGTCTAGTAATTAACAAGCCAAAACCCATTGAAAAAAAGCATTTTATATAATTTTTCTTTCATATTATTATTATGCAATTTCTTTTTTTATTTGGATTTCTCTTTTTTCGCATTTTTGTTTAATGACTCGAAATGTTTATTCATTCATTGGTAATTTAATACAATAATTACATTAATTAGCCTTTTTTAATGACACACGCACACAAACACAGACGCACCGACATAGAGACGCATACTGATACATACACGCACACAAGGATGTAACATGCACTCGCTTTGTTATTATACATATAGATAAATATAGAATAAATATATAATTATGATTTTTTTTTTTCTGCATTTTTTTCCCCTTTGTTCTACTTGAACTTTTTGTTTGTTGCAACTATTTCATATATTTATATAATGCTTAGTTAATTGATTTTATGTGCTTATTAATTAGAGAGGGACACGAACAGGAAAAAAAATTTACATCAATTATTAAAATATATTATATATAGATTTTTTCTTTTATTTTTATTTTGTTTTTTGTTGTCATTCCAAATTAAAATTCTTAGAGAATTTCTTTTTGCTTCGTTTCTTTTGTTTCTTTGGACGGCCGCAAAAAGTATGCTATGAAAAATTGTCGAGTATACATTTTTGCGACAATATTGAATTTACTTATAATTGTAAAGAGTTTCCATTTAAATTTAATAATACTGTACAATTGGCTCTTAGCCCATCGAAATGCCGATACCAATCATTTGATATTTTTTTTTTCTTTTTGACCAGCTTTTACACACTCAAATTCCTATCAATATACGCCAACATTCGCCATTACCGTTTGCATTTTTGTTTTTTTGTAATCACAATTTAATTAACATCAGAAATCACAGTTGTTACACTACATTTTGTTTCGTTTCGTTTTAGTTGTTGTTTTTTGTTTCTTTGTTGTTTTTTTGGGTTTTGTTTGGTTACTTAGAGCGGTTGCCATAGAGGTTGACCTTCCGCTTCATCTTCTCCGCCAGCGCCAGCTGTCCTTGCCGGTATATTGATAATTGGCATTTGTAC
This sequence comes from Drosophila willistoni, assembly GCF_018902025.1. Taxonomy (NCBI): domain Eukaryota; kingdom Metazoa; phylum Arthropoda; class Insecta; order Diptera; family Drosophilidae; genus Drosophila; species Drosophila willistoni. Next base: position 7,402,054 of record NW_025814057.1, read on the forward strand.
ACGCGATACTTCGCTCAATATGCAAGTACCATCGCATTCCGTTCGACTACCAAACTCTTGCTCACAAATGCAGCTAGAACTTTCACGTAATTCCGCTTTTAGCAATGCCAATTGTACACCAGCTCCAGCATTGCCCGCACCGAGACCGCTCGAAGATGGCTCCTCACTTGGTGGCGTTGTCGAACTTGGCAGCTCCATCAATGCCAAATCATCCTCACATTCAATGACATTCGGATGCAATGGCTTAAAATTATTTCGTCGCCATGGTGGCAATGCTGTAGGTCCAAACGTTACCACACTCTGATGATGATGATGGTTGCCATTCCCATTGGCATTGCCGCTGCCGCTGCCTTTGCTTTGGCTTATTACCAGATTGCTGTTACCGTTGCCATTGCCATTGCCACTGCCACTGCCATGCCCATGCCCATGCCCGTTGCTGCTATGACCATTTCTATGCCATTGTATACCTGGCATACCTGTTTTCCCATTGACTGGATATCGCCCACCGCCACCGACGCCAAAGAGATTACTTCGTATCCGCATTGACGAATTTGCGTAGGTAGAGCGAATGGAACTGGCACGTGTATGCATAGAAAAAGTGCGCTCTGTGTGAGGCTCCAGGCTTGTGTGAAACTTGCAGAAACAAGCGGCGAAACGTTTGTTGAACTCCCGTTTGAACTTTTCCTGGAAAGAGACACATAAAGAATGCATGTAATTATGAGGAAAAATATACAGGCATCTTAAATTACGGTCACATAGGTATACAGGTAGCTAATGACGGAGATTCCTTTTGATTTACCATCTTTATGCGGTAAACACAGTTGACAATTTGATCGCTACATTCCAGTGAATAGGCAAAAGAAAATGTAACCAAAAGAAAAAAAGGTAAACACAAGCTGTGGATAAGAGCCAGCTTGAGGCCAATCTTACAGGTTAAATTTAGAAGCACAGAACGTAAACAAGTTGTTCAACAAGATTTATCATCAGCAGACTTTAGAATTGCAATGCTCGTGCAAACTTCTGAACGCAAAACTAGTTAACTAACAAGAAGCTGCATGAATGTATTCAAATCGACATTTGAGACATTGAAATGAAATTTTGTTTGGTGTAATTGTTAGTTAAGGTTGCTTACGCGAGCTATATAAGTTTCGAAGTTCGTGTTTCGAAAACTTCTTCAGGTGTATAGTAATCTCCTAGAAGCTGGTTTAATGTTCATTAACTTCAACCTTTGTTTATTTCTGTGCAATACACGAATATCAAAGCGCAGTCTGACCAGAAAACTTGGATTACTTGTTAAAAGTTTTAACTTAAAACTATAACTTAAAAATCCTGAGTGTTTTTGTTTTGTGAAAAACAACAAAACCTCTAAACATAAAACACATTAGTGTTCAAATGTTAAATTCGTTAAAACTTAACAGTGTTGGAAAGACTTTTAACAATTTTGACCTTTTTTTGTGTCGCCCTAATCAACCTTATCAAGGGACAATCGATAATTAGTCCCATATCAAAGTCTTTCATTGTGGGGAAACCAAGCTTAAAAACTTTTAGCTGCTATATATTAGATTTTCTGTCATCAAGGCAATGTGTTTGTGTTATTTGGAAGTGCCTCAAACACCTCTTACCACATAATTGACGACATTTAGAGAGCTATTTATCTTATTTTGCTTCTTTTATATGTATCTCTTACTTTGTGTGTGTGTGTGTGTGTGTGTGTCTTTGACAGTAAAACAAAATACTTGTCGACGGTGAAAAGTTTTTGGCCCGTAAAAAAAAAATATTTTTTGGTTGGTATTTTAAGAGAGACACATCAACAGTCCCCCACACACAAACCCGTGAAGAAGGAAAAATGTCTAGGAATGTCTTTTGTTATACACTATGAAGGAAAACACAAGGAGAAGACAAAACTTTACGAGCATTTGACGCATTTTATCGATTCCTTAACAATCATCATCCTCCTTCTCATCATCATCATCATCTTCTAGTCTCTGTGTGCCTATGCAGAAAGTGTCAAACAAACAGCCACAGGCAATTTGTCCAAGTTTCATGCCTACGATTTGCGGATTTCTCAAGAGTAAAAAGAATTCTTCTGCCTCTGTCTGTCTGTCTGTCTGTCTGCCTGAGTGACTGTTTCATCGTTGCTTGATTTTAATTAACTTTGCTTTTTGCTCTGAAACAAAATAACAAAAATAGGCGACAAAAAAAAAAAAAGTTTTCTTCTTTGTGCCAAGTTATTTATAAATAAAAATAAAACTTTTGCCAATAGGTAAATTTTACATTTCACAATTCTAATTGACAAATCGACACTTCTTACCGATCGAAATCCAATTCAATGTGAACTTTTTAGTTCGGAAATAAATTAAACTTTGAAAAAAGAAATATATACTACAAAGGATTGTGTTCTGTTTACTGCGCATCTAAAACTTTTACAAAAGAACTCTGAGTAAACACTTTAAATATATTCCTATTGTTTATTTCTGCAAATGGTTGTACTGTAAATCAAATAGACACTCACATTGTAGATGCCATAAATAAAGGGATTGTAGCAGCTATTGCTCATGGCCAGCCAATCGGCGCAGAACCAAACGATGCTAATGAAATGATAGTCGTTGATTTCCGGTATTGTCACATACAGAACGTTGTACAATTGCAATGGCAACCAGCACAGTCCAAAGATAATCACAACAATAATCAGCATTTTGATGACCTGCACAAAGAGTAGGTGGAAGAAGAAAGAAAGAGAGGAAATTAAAGTGCATCCAAAGTAAATAATAGGGCATGTCATGTGCCCCAGACCCCAGGGCCATTTTGATTGCCTTCTACCCTTATATTCTCTACCATGTACACATATACATATATGTATGTATAGGTAGTAATAGTAGTAGTATTTGTGTACCTTCTTCTTGTTTTTCAACAGTGTTATGTCCCGTGAATCCTGCGCATTTCCAGGCGCTCGTGTGCCCCACAATCTGACAGCCATTTGTATATATACAAAACTGATGACACAAAAGGGTACCAAGTATTGAACAAACACCAACGAATATCTATACGTTTGCAATTGATCCTCAGAGAGATTTTTATTTGTACAAAATGGTCGGGTAACATTTGAGATAATATCGTTTTCTGCAAAAAAAAAAAAAAAGAATAAATAATTTCAATTTTAAAACATTTCAATTATTACTAAATTTAATAAGCTTAAAAGTATATGAGAGATTCTGTACTTTAAATGAATCGAAATAACATTTATAGACTAAATTATAGCCAATAAATCATAATTGTAATTGTTTGCTGATTCTCAATTTGAATTGAATTCAATCAATTTAATGGGATAAATTGTTTGATTACATGTGTATGCATATTAATTTATGCATAAAATATACATAACTAAGAATATTTCATTATTTATGTTTACGTGTATGACAGTCTGTGTGTTTGTGTATGTTAAAACCCATTTAAGTATTTGCCAATTACGCTTACCCTTGATTCGTTCACTAATTTCCTCCACACGAAACGCTATGGCAAAGGGAATGGCAAAGAGTACGGCCAATAGCCAAATTCCAGCAATTATGAACTTCGATATGAACTTGGTTGGACGTGCTCTGAGAATTATATGAGAAAATTTCAATATGCCATCAAGTACATACATAAAACGTTTGCAGTAGAATAGCAGCAGCAGCAAAAGCAGTAGTCAATCGGTAGCAATTTACCTCAAGGGATTTATGATGGCCCGATGTCGATCGATTGCAATTGCGGTCAATGTAAATACGGAGACATTTACGCTCAATGCTTGGACAAATGGACAAAAGCTGCACATAAACCAAGGCAGATTCCAACTTTGCAATAAAGCGGCCTGAAACTGAAATTGAAGAGAAGCACAAACAATCAGAAAGGGTGTGTAATTCGGTTTTGTGGAGATGTTGTGTGGGTGAATGGTTGAATGGTGAATATTAAATCATGACAATGTATTGCGTACTTCCGGGCGGCAAGGCAAACATCATTAACGCAGAAAACAGACACAGAGGACAATAGCCCAAGGTCCAAAATGTCTGTCCCCCGTCCCCCAATGAAGAATGACCAAATGTGAGCTATTCCCTCTTGTGATTTACTGATGTTTTCTTTTTTCGCATCTGTTGATTAAGTGGGCCGATGTTTGGGGGAATGAGTTGGAATGCTGATGATTTCTGTTGGCTGACAGGCGACATTTAGTTTCATTTAATTGTCAATATAATGAAAATTAATTGCTCTTACTATATGAAGAAAAGAAATGTGGATACGGCATTCACTGTGCTAAAGGTCAAGTGTGTATTTTCCATTTAAGCCGGTTAAATGAATTCTCTGCCATTTAATCGATATATGCTTTGCCACCTCCAGACACTTAAAAGTCATAGAATCAAGTATGATTTTAATAATTGAGTATTAAAGGAAAGTTTTTTTTACTGATTTCATTCCGAATCTTTTTAGCATTTAAATTGACCAAAACATTTTCACTCTTCCTAGCGTATAAAAACTTAATTTGCTTCTCTTTTTACATTTACTTTGCGGTTTTTGCCTTTTAGCACATAAGACCATTAACACTCAATACAAAAAAAAAAAAAGAAAAAATCACATTAAGCCTGCAAGTGGTGGGTAATATTCCATTATTTAAACTCATTCAGAGTAAACCAGACCGACAGCCAATGACAGTAACAGCTAGAGAGCGTGAACGAGAAAGGAGAAGGGGAAAGGGAAGAGGGAACACACATACATACATACATATGTACATGTATATGATACTAATTTCCAAAAATTTTCGCCACGTTGTGTTTAAAAGCCGGAAATTAAATTGATGCTTGCATGTGTTTGCCTGCGGTTAAATGGGGGAGACACGTACAATGTTTTGAAATTGAAATTGAAACTGTATGAAAAGTGGGCTAATGCCATTTGCACACATAACCAACAGCCAAAACAACAAAAGTCTGTCAGCCACCCACTAAACTGATTTGTATGCCTAAATTGTTAACACACCCACGAAATAAACTCAATTTTTTTCGCTCTGAATGCAAATTGACAGGGCCAACATTGCGCATACGCAATATTTAATTAATAATAAGACAAATAAAAAATGTGACCCCGAAAAAAAAGTTACTTTAGATACATAAATAAGAATGATATGAGATGTTCGGATATACATACATACATACTTATGTACATAACTCACCTGAAATGGTATACAAAATAGTCCAATAATGACATCAGCAAAAGCCAAATTAGCAATATACATATTGGTCACAGTACGCATCTGTCTGGTGGTGGCTACCACCCAAATGACCAGAGTATTGCCAATGACAGCCACTATGCTAATGCCGCCATAGAATATGGATAGAAGTGCCACAATCTCAGCGGGTGCCGCATACAGACGTTCTATATACATACATATATGTATTTAAGCAAAAGAAGAAAAAAGAATCAAACGAAAAGTAAATAAGTTAGATTGAAATAACTTAGAAGGAGAATGAGACGGATGGCCAGGGAAAAATGACAGCCACAGATTAATACAAGTCAAGAGGGCCCAGAACAAGTCTCAGACAAGTCACTTGTCACCATTTTGGATGGGTCATGTCAAAAAAAAAAAAAAGAAAAAAAAAGGTAAGAAATGGAAGTTCTGAAAATTAAATTAATTTCTCAAATAGAGTCATGCTATTTTGTACAACGGTTTTCTATATAGCCAAAGCCAGATATATGTATATAAATCAGATAAGGCCCTGAAACTGAACGATGGCATTTGCTTTCGACTATAAATATTTCATATACATACATACATATATGCAATATTTTTTGCCTTTTGCATTTGAATTTCCAATTGATTTATGCTCTCTATGGATAAACTTTTTGCCAACTTCAATTTGTAATTGGAATTGCTGATGGACTATAAGGGCAAGTTAATCGCTGTCAAATCATCTGTCCAATTATTATACCTTCAGGCCAAAACCAAAATCCCAATAACAGCAACAATAAAAACCAGAAAATTCATGAATAATATGAAAGCTACTCACATCACAGTTGCACAATCGAAAACTACTTTAATCTCTATAAAAAGAGAAAGAGAGTAAAACTTGTTGGCAATGACAAGAATGGGAAATATCCCACAAAAAAAAATAACAACAACAAGCTAACTTGTCAACTTTTTGATAGATGAACCGAACCGATGAACAATAACAGAAGGAAACAAATGGCAAAAGTCAATCAACTACTTCTAGGATTAAAGCACTTACCAAATTCTGCCTCCTCCTCGGCTCCTGGCAACAAATCCTCGCGTACATCTTCCATCATTTCCATGGCGAATTCTTGTTGTTGTTGATTACTTTTCGTTGTTTGTGTTATTGTTACTGTTGTCTTCTTTTTGTTTTTTTGGTGTTTTGTTTTTTTATGTATGTATGTATGTATTTTGTTTTCTCCTTACTTCTTTTGTTAAATATTTAATGACAAAACGTCAGCTATTTGTTAATGTTAAAGCAAACTTCCGGCTAGCAGAAGCAAGCAACAAAATTTGTACGCTTCACTCAATGCATTTTAATGGCCAATTCATGGCTGCATGCCAAAGTCGCTATAATCAAGTTCAAGCTGAGATGTTGGATCAAACTTTATTGAAATTTCACTGGAAGAACAAATAAAAAAGAAAAGAGAGAGAAATAAAATCAAATTTGTTTAATTGCAAGCAACAATTCCCGGAAAACTTAATTCAAATTACTTTTATTTTTATACATAGTCAAAAACGAATGTATTAAAAAAAGTGAAAACAAAATTTACAGCTGATATCATCAATCTTTAATATTTATGTGAACAGAAAATGAAATATGGATGTTGAGAAGGTATAACTCAGGTGAAACTTTTACATTCCCCCCCAATTGAATGTGTGTAGATACATACAACATACATTGAAGCCATAGACATGACTTATGGTATGCTGTCAGCTTTTGCATGGCAAAACTTTGTTTTGCATAATTGAAAAGCGCAGTTGATTTTGAGATTTTGTTCCATTCATTGGGCTTTCTGTCATTCCTAGGCACTTGGTTAGCATAACGAACTGGCCTTCTTGTCCTTTCGTTTGCTGGTCACTTTTTGTGTGCCCTGTCCGACCAACAAAGCTGTCAAGGTAGAATTTTATACATATGTCGTCCAACTTTATGTTATTATTGCCTCTAAAGCATGTTGTAATATTTGCTTTTACGATACCTTATAATAATATTTTCTTGTTTTTATTGAGAAGTGGCGTTGACATGCACACACACACACACACACACACACATACATTAACACACGCACACATATACACACACAATGTGCGGGACTTTAGGACTGGTCCTTAAAATGCAAAAAGACACAAACATTTTTCGAATTGATTAAATTTTATGCAAATGATTGTGAGGGTCGACATAAAATGCATATGTATTTGCAGATCAAACCCATTCCTTCTGTCCCATTTGCTGCTGCATTGTATCAAGATGTTCTACATTTTCGCTTATAATTAAATATTTGAAATATTTTACATCCACTTGCTGTCATCGTGTTACTATTTCTGTTCTCAATTTCAGCTTTAGGAACATTTAATTAAATTGTTTCAATTTAATACGATAATGGTCATAAGACAATTAAATTGGTTTATTTAATATAATTTTATCTATAACTTATGTTTTTATTTATTCATTTATGTATTCATTTTTAAGAAACTTGCCTTTAGCTTGTAACTTTTTCTTATTTAAATTTCAGTTTTCATGTTTCGAAATTAAGTTTCTAAATACTTTTCAAAATCACTTGCTAATTATTTGGCGACCCAATTTGAAAAAGTTGATTCCCCATTTTAAATTTGTTTGCTTTGTTTTAAGGTAATATTAAAAAAAAATGGCTCATAAAACATTTCCTTTTTACTTGAACCACATCCAAGCTGAGGACCAACAGTAAAAGCTTCTTTGCATTTATCGAAATGCAAACACATTTATTTCCCTATATAGTTTCTTCGAAGATATATTTGGATATGCATAAATTTTCAATTCAGTTGTTGTAATAGGACTAAGCCAGCACTTTTATTTCATTTGTCTGAATAGTAGACCTTCGTGCGAAAAACCACTTCTCATTGAGGGGTCGCATGATTGAAATTCCCCAAAAAAAAAAAAAAAAAGTAGACCCAGTTTTCTACAGCTTAAGGTAGAATGGATAATAGGCCAGCTTAAGGTTTGAAGTGTTACCCAGAATAAATCAGCCGTAATGCGTTTTACCAAGAATAAAACAAAAAAACAAAAACTGCGTGCGAAAAGTGAACGGGAGACGGCGAGAAAGTCTGGGAGTAAAACAGGCAAGAAGTTTGAAAGGAAACTACAACAAAGAGTATCAAGTACAAAAGTAAATTGTAGTTGCCATAAAGACCCATTAAATTTCATTGCTTGTCATCATCATTGTCACCTGTGAGAAAGCTGTGGCAAATTGTGTCAATGAAAAGCCGACGTAAAGAAATTATGGTAGTTGTGTTCAAGGATGCAATCTATTAAGGTAGAACAAATTCAATTAGCCCTACCGACTACAAAATTCTTTTTATTTCTCTTCTATTTTTTTTATTTTTGTTTTGTGCTTTCTTGTTTTTTTTTTTTTTTTTTTTGTAGGCCATTTGTTCATCATTTTATTTCTTTAGAATTTAATGGACCATTGAATAGGGGCTGCCCTGATAAGTATGCTATAGAAACTGGGCATGAAAAGAGCTCCGTGTGAACTGAGTAAAAAAGTTGCATGAAAAGTCACTTGAGAATAGGCCCAAGTAACTTTTCATTTTCTTACTTGTTTAAGTATGTGTGTGTGTGTGTGTGTGCGTTTTTTTCTTCTGTTGTTGAACAACCTAAAACCAAAAACCTAACAAAAAATGGTACACACACTCACACACATACAGATTCTCAGGCATGTATGTAGGTATGTTAGGTCGTGTTACAATTAATTTGCACAATTTACAGGCTTTTGACTTTAGAAGCATGACACGTGCAGCTTGTTTAGCATAAAAATAAATAAAATCATGGGAGTAAAAAGTGTCTGATATATACTTGAAGTTTGAATACTTCACGCAATTACATCCTAACATACATACAAATGGTTACATGTATATACATATACAAATATATATGTATGTATGCATATATGTGTGTAATATGAAAGAAATTCTTATTTCTTGAGTAGCGAAAAATGTATTAATAAAAATCATTTTCTACCTGATACATCCTTTCAGACGTCGCTTCTCATTCAAGCAGAAGACATCAAAGTGAAAATACTTATTAAATGGCTGGCCCGGACCTTTATTGCTCTAGCTATAGCTGGGCTATACACTTGCACACACACACACAAACAGAAAATACATTGTCATACCACTTTTAAATAAGCAACAGAATATTAAGTATACGACACATGAGCCAAAAACTCCGCTTATTCACCTACATGCTCATGCTCACACTTTCTCTCTCTCTCTCTCTCTTTTCCGCTCACTCATCTCGCGCTCTCTGTCCATTTATCTCTTAGGCTTAACGCCAAAAGGAAAAATCTCAATACAAAAGATTTTTGCTTGGAATGAAGAGCAGTAGAGAGATGAGAAGAAAGACAAATATCTTTTCATTGTGTGTGTGTGCAATAAAAGAGCAACAGAGAAAAGGGCAAACCAGCTTAGGAATTGAGCGTGTAATTTTCTTGTCTCGGTTCAATTTTTTTTTTTTTTTAGATTTTGTCTTGTCTTTTTCGATGCCTTTTTTTTTGTTTTTGTTATTGTTGTATTATGTTTACAATGCCAATGGACTTTAGGCTTCAGCTTTAGCTTTGACGACTCATATTTATACTCATGTGTGTGTGGAAGTATATAAATGTGTGTCTTTGGGGATCGCCATTTGTGTGTATTGTCTGGGCCAAAAGGGGGAAATGCTATCAGTTTATTGTTTGCTTATATTTAGACCCCATCGTGAAGTGATTGCAATTTCCATTGTCACTATCAGCTAATGACAAAAACAAAAATGAGACTTCTTGACTTTTATCCATGGCATAATAAATTGACCAAACAGATTTCATAGTTGACCATTTTTTAATCAATATTTTTTCATCCAGATTTAATCTACTCTTTTAGCCTTTATTAATCAATTTCTCATCTATAAACTTTTATTTGACTTTTGCATGTTCTGTGGCAATTTTGTTTTTCAAAAATTGCTTAATATAATTTAGAGCTTAGAGCTGCAATTTTATGACCTGGCCCATTACTTCTTTTACTGCCATCAAAAAGTATTTGATTATCATTCAGAGTGGGTGCATATTACAAAATTTTATTACACCGAAAGCAATTTAGGATCAACTTAGATTAAATTGAATCAAATTGCACAATCATACTTAATATTGCATCTGAGACCAATTCTAAAAGAACTTAGCTACAGTTTTAGCTAGATTTTATTGAATTAGATAAACTTTTTCTCTTTTAAACTACTAAAATGTTAATTTTGTGTGTGTTTTTTTATGTGTTTTATTAGCTATACCCAATGACATTTTCAGCTAGGTGATGAAGTATTTTCTTGTATATGTCTACAATCTGCCATTTGTTTAGGCTATAGAATGCTTCTTGAATATAAATTATTGGCTGAGATTTGTGTGTCCAAATTGAATTTTTTGGCATTGACGAAGTCAATATGTTTCATATTCTTCTTTGTATTGATTGAAGAGAACTTTACTTGTTAAATTTTATTTATGTAAGTATACATTGAAGTTAATGATGTAATTCAATTCGTTTAACAAAATTCTGAATTGAATAATTTTGTATGTCTAAAATTTAATTGACTCACGAAACTTACTTAACTGCAAATAATTTTTTTTGCTTATATTTTATTTCAGGGTTCTACTCTGTTTCCTGTTTTTACGAGAAGTGCCATAATGACTTAATGATCGGGAAGAGCAAGTAAGGTTTTCAAAAACATTTTTTCGAGTTTATTATACCAGGTTTAATCTTTAAAATTTCCATTTAACTTTGATATTTTCTATTTCGGTTTGCTACATGTGATGTAAATATACTTTTTGAGGCGTTTCAGTCAAACGATCTTGAATATTTCATTAACTTTAGTAATTTTAATTGATAATGACAATATCTACATCTTAACCGTCTTATATGTATCTATATGAAGATTCATTTATATACCATCTCAAGTGTACTACGCCCTCTTTATACTCCCCAGACCCTCGGATCTCATCTCGAAATGACCAACTTTGACAACTTTCAGTATCTACATTGTCATACTCCTTTTGAATTTTGCTCAAGTTTTATTACTCGCTAATTGTCTGTCATTTTACCCTCATACTTTTATAGTCGATTATCATAGTTAACTCGTTGAAGCAAATTCATTATATTATCGCTGCTGAAGCATAAATTCTGCATTATTGAATTAATGGCCATTTGAGAAGTTATCAAGTCCCTCTGTTCCAGTTAATATTCCAAGTAGAAGCTCATTAAATAATGTTTTCTATCCTTTTTGGCCAAAAGTTGTGAGTGGGGGTGTAAATAAATTATAAGAAAATTTTATGCTAATTTCAAAATGAACTTGACCTTGAAAGATTGATGGAGAGAAAATTAATTTTCCAAAATATACAAAAAGCTAACACAAAGATTGCTCAGGCTGTAAACTTTTTGAAGAACTTTGGTACCAAAGTCAAAAGCTAAGACAAAGTTGGTGTAACTTTCCTCATATGCATTTTCAATTTTCATTAATTTTATTCTTTAGATATATATATATTTTGCTCATTGTTTCTTACCTCATTAAGCAAAAATAAGACAAGCGACTGGACACTTTTTCAGACAGCATGAAAAGGGGCAAAAGAAAAAAAAATGAAGTAAGTAAGTCGTCTCGCCGACTTAGGTATACCATACACCAGTAAAGCAAATATTTCAACTTTGTTAAACAAGTGCATTTTCACATGCTTCTTACAAGCATATCTTAGTACTTATCTCGCTCACTCAATCATACGAGCACCCTAGCGCCCCCACCAGCCAACGGCCAACTCCGGCCTTATGGAAAAACGTTTATATGCATAACTCGACTGTTTTTTGTCCGATTTTGATCAAATTTGGTATTTTGCTAGATATTCAAATTATATTTAAGTGTGCCAAAATTGATTGCATAAGGTAAAAAAATACGGGAGATAATCAAGTTTTTCAAATTACGGGGGCGGAAAAGGGCGTGGCAAAATTTTTATATATACAAAATGTGTGCACTTACTAAGCGAATATACATACCAAATATGGTGTCTCTAGCTGGAATAGTTTTTGAGATAAACGCTTTTTTTAAATTGCGGGGGCGGAAAGGGGCGTGGCAAAAATTTGAAATAAACTTGATCACTCTACATACTACACGAGTCTACATACCAAATTTGGTGGCTCTAGCTCTTACAGTCTCCGAGATCTAGGTGTCTAGATCGACTCGGTTGGTGATCCTGATCAAGAATATATATACTTTGTGGGGTCGGAGATGCTTCCTTCTGCCTGTTACATACATTTTGGCGACTTTAATATACCATTTCACCCTATGGGTGTATGGTATAAAAAGGAAAAAGGAAATTATGGCAAATTAACAAGATGCTCTGGCATTATTACAAATTCATAATATCCTTTTCTCCATGGGCTCCTATTTACAGGACACGTGTGCACACAAATGAATAGACTCCCTTTCTTACGCACTCACACAGACACACAACACAACAACAAAAAAGAACACAAGAAAAAAGAAAAAATTAGGAACCGCAAAAAAAAGGGAATCCACACATTTCGGCGAATTAAATGTAATTGTAATAAATGTTTATGGTTTGCCCTTAGGTGACATTTACCTTTAGGTAAGGGAAAGAGAAGACGTTTTGTATTTCTATCTTCCCTTCCCCCGTTGTTTAATAGAAGGAAAATGAATTTAATTTTAATTCTATTTTTGAATTTCTTTTTGGTAATTATATTTTTGGGGTTTCCCCTTTCTTTTTATCTTCTTTTTTTTTGTCTCTTTTTCAATAAACTTTGTATAGGTAAATCGCCTTATCAGTTTTATTTTTCCTTTTTTTGAATATTCTTAAATACTTGGTTGCCCGTTTTGAGCCGTTTGAGTTTAGGGAGCCGAGCAGCCTAACCGTTTGAGTTCGCGTTATCAACTGAGGACGAAGGCCTGTCTTCGGCAAAGAAAGTGCCACCGCGTTTTGAAGCCAAGTTAACTTGAGGCGGCCAAAACACAACACGTTCGAATCGAACATGTTGGCGTGGCCGTGCCAAGTCAGGGCAAGGAAAAGCATGGAAATTTATGTTTATGAGCGAAATGAAAAATTAGCCCAAACACTCTTGTTTCGAGCCATAAGCAATTAAGACATTTTATGCCTTTAAATTAAAAATTAATTTGCCAAACAAAAAGTTTCACTCCGAATTCCAGCACAAAGAAATGAAAATCCATATTAAATGCATAACAAATGTAGCCGACCTTAAGTTACCCTACATCCTGCCTCTTCTGTCTTTCACACAACCTTCTTACTGTCTCGAAATAATGGACAATGGCAAGTTAAAGGACATTTGATGTGCAACCTTTTAGTGTTTGAGTGCAGGGAGGCATCTGGCTAACGCATGTCTATCTACCGTATGTTCAGCTTAACTAAAGCTGACTTCAAGCTAACTGTAGGGCAAATTGCAGAAAGCAATTCACCTCTCTCTTTTCAAGGACGAACTGGGCACACTCACACACACACACACACATATGCTAAACTGGAAGGCCTAGCAACTTGCAACTGAACATTGGTAGCGAAAAATACCAGTAGCAGATGCAATAGCAAGGGCCAAGAAAAAATGTTAAAAGAAGGGCCCCTAATAAACTAGTCTGCACTGCCAGATAGGAATCGGGGCTGAATGCCAGCGAAAAATGTTTCACAAATCACCAAAAAAGCCTCGAAAGCAGACAACAAAGCAAGGCCAGAAGCAAAATATCTAGATCTAGCTATTATTAACTAGTACTCAAATCGAATAATACTCTTTCTTTCAATATGCCCGACAGTTTTGGCTGCTCGGCTACAGGGTAACATTATACATCAACATTGAAGATACTTTTTCGCTTATCATGTCACTTCCAAGTCATAAACTTTAAAAGGCTTCCCGGAAGTCTGTTTACGCCTTCGTTTTTTTTTTTCTTCATTTTTGTATACAAAATTGATTGAGTTTAAAATATGAGAGCAGGGTAAAGCTGTCAAAAAAAAAAAAAAAAAATAAGAAAACAAAATTGAAAAAGCAAGCATACCAAATTTCCACACATACATAAGTCATAAATAACATATTGTCAACTGAAAACCGACAGCCAAAACTAAGGAGTAAAAAATAAAAAATTGTCACTGCATACATATATATGAAATCTGTTAAGTGCTTGACAATTTTTTGATGACTCCATCCACTTTGTTCGTCAGCGTTTCTCTTTCTGCCTTTGGTTTGGTTTGGTTGTTGTGTTAGTTTTTTTCCTGCCAAAGGAATTAACCGTGCAAACTGCTTAATTCCCTTCTGGGGGTCTCAATTATAAAATATTCCAACACGTGTGAGCATACATTAACATTGTTTTGTGGTAAGACCCTTTTTCCAATTTTCTTCTCAACCTAGTAGACACAGCACGTAAGCCCTCAAAAAAAAAAAAAAAGAAAAAAAAATATGAAAGGCAAGCAAAAACAAAAAAAACTCGGGAAAAAGGGACAAGTTTCTTTGATTACTTGGGGGAGTTTCAATGGGATGTTCCCAGAAAATTGCTTTCATTCTATTCAAATAAAATATTAAATGTCGTCTGGCTGGGCCTTCATATATACATACATGCATAGGACATATTTATATTTCAATACAGCTATATTATTCTATATTCAAGAGCTGTCAATAAAAATTGGCAACTGTAATGCCACCTGTTGACCAGCTAAAGTGATATCGATAAAAAGGTGACAAAATACTCGCTCTCTCTCTCTCTCACCTTTCTTACATACAATTATATTTTCTTGCCTCATTTTAATAGGTATGGCCATGGGCATGATAAATAAAGCAAACTATTTCGTATGATTAAAATGTCTGGACATGCATGTAATTGCAGGTTGAAACAATTAATTATTAATTATTCAAAGAGACCACTTAAAGAGACTCTTAAACTATAATTAACTTATGAGCATTAAAATCTATTTACAAATAGAAATAAATTTGGACTTTTATCTGCTCCAGTTTCTCCTCTAAAGAAACTTAATAGGTACTTATAGATTTCTGTATTACAAAAACCTTTCGAATTAAGTTTCCAAATCTAATGTAATTATGGTAAATGGTGAAAAACAGATTTCTCTAGATTTTGTGGCAGTTCCGATCTTAGGGTATCTGGTGGGTCGTTAGCAAAGTTAGCTCCGATTATGGCCGACACTTGTTGTTTAAGCCACAGCATTTGACATTCAGTAAAATGAAAAAGACGAGAAAGATTTTCAAGTGGCAATCGGTGATGTTGAGATGGTGATGTTGATGTTGATGGTTTTGGCGTGTCTGGCATGTCTCGCCTCTCATCTACATCTTCATTTTGATTCTCTTTTCTCTGTGTTCCAGGTAAGAGCAGCCTCATCACATCATTTAAAATTGCGCATAATAATTTGTATATGCGTGTGTGTGTGTGTATTTTCTAACACATATACAAATTGTAAATGGTTCGTTTGGTTGGTCGCCTGGCTGGCTGCCAGGTGCAAAATGGCAGAGGCGGGATTCAAGCTCCTTCAAAAAAGGCACAAGCAGATTGTGTTTATTAGATTGAAACATTTTCTGTATTTTTATATGACGATGTAATTGTGCGTTTGTGTGTGTGTGTGTGTGTGTGTGGGTGCGTAAGTAGATATATTTTTGTATGCATGTATATAAAAATTGATTTTGTTTTCATTTCAATGTGTGAGTAGGCAAAATATGTTATGCTGCTTGTGGCATTTAGCATTAAGTATTTCATTTCAAATGAATGCCAAGTGGTAGAAAATATATTAAATTACAAAACACAAACACACACACACATCCACATACATACATATATACTAAGAAACAAATAAGCACACACGCATATAAAAGGTGAACAAAAATGTAATTAAAGCAGTGGTAAAATATTTGTGTGTTGGCTAAATAAAAATCCTTTTAGATTACTTTGTGCCATTTTCTATGAAACAGAAATAGTTTCTGTTTCCACAACCCCACCGCAATAATAAAAGACTGTGGCTTATAGTTCTTTTGTGTGGTTTCATTTTGGTCACAAGCCACCGGGCACCACTTACCTTCTATATTTATACATACATATGTACACACATGTGTGTGATTATATAGATGAAGCAGACGTATATATGTGTATATGCAGGAGCAATCTTTCATCCATAAATCACATGTATATGTTTCTTAGTTCTTATCAAAGGCCACATTACTTGCATCACTAAGCATTTGTTGAAGCAATTCAAGTGCATACAGATTTTGTATTACAGTTCAAGGAACTTCTTTGGCTTAAACTTTAACCCCCCCCCGGGAACGATATACTGCCTTACACAATGTGGATACAATATATACTTACTTACTATGGATGCGACCTATATCACCAGTTAATCAGCATATTTAAATGCACAGAAAAATCAAAAAAAAAAAAAAAAATAAAAAGGACGAGCACAAGCAAAAACCATTTACACGTGCTTCATGCACGCCAAAAAAAGAAAAGGGACAAAAATGCTGTTACAGGACATCAACATCAGCAACGTCATCATTAGCATTATCATCATCATCAGCATGACCATCATTTTTGTATCTAATTTATTGGCATTCGTCAGCCCAAAGAGGGAGAGAGAGAGAGGGAGACATATGGATGTCTGATGGGGTCTAAGGAGAATATTAATAAATATTCAATGCGAACAACTAATTGTTGACCAAGCTTGTTGGACTAGTAGACATAAATATTTATGGGGTAAGTAAGTTTGAGTAAGTGTTAAACCTACACACACATACATATGTACATACAAACATACGTCTAATGTCAATGTCTAGAGTTGCTTAATTGAACAACTAATGATGATTGTTTTAACGCTCTCTGGCAATTGACTAATGATACGGTCATAGGTCAGCCAAAATACATTTATTCAGTCACTTAATAGCTCTATTAATCCATATTAAATTTAAATTGAAAACCTACATATACCTATGTCGAATCAAATGTAAGATAAATATTTATATCTTATGCGTCTGTTTTATTTGCTTTAAACTGAACTGCTTACAAATCGAACTTTGCTCTTGGCACACAAATCCTTGACTTTGGCTACTGTATATTACTTGAATTGGAATTGAAATTCAAATATGCACACAATGAAGGCGATTGAATTTAATTGTATAGTCAAGTATCAAATATCTTTGGAATGTCTGTATCAATGGCATATGGCATGGCCATCACAAACTACCAAATAGACATTAATTAAACTGGCTTTCATATTAATTAGTCTCATTATTAGTTGGAAATAATAGCCACAACCTTGCTTAACAACCAATGCTCCACAAGTTACAAATACTTTATACAGATAGCGAAGAAACCAAAAAATATTTAATTTCCTTTTGTTATAATTTCAATTTAAAGTTGTCTTCGTCTTTCTTCTCTGTCAAAAAAAAAACTTGAAATACATCAACGTATTCCCTTTGCAAAACTTAAATAAATATCAAGGTAATAAAATATCTTCCCCCCAGTTTTCAACTAAAACAAAAATTCATTGGTAATTTATCTAAATATATAATACTACATATACACACACACACAAATATATACATATATATTTGTAACTACCTTGCGCAATTGTCCTCCTGTCTATCATTTATTTTACTGTCCAAACAATGTCCTTGACGAAATGTTTCTCGAGCAGCTTTATTCCATGTTTTTTCTCTTTCTATTACATTTTCTTATCACAAAAGTTTACAATTCGTTGAGCAAAGACTCTAATGTCAGTCATTAGTTATGCCAATGTGTATCAGTTTGCCCATTTTGCCCCATTCAATCAATATAAATGCCAAAGTGCATTATATAATGGGATTATGTTGCTTGAAATAGTTTTAATTAAAACATGACCAAAAGGTTTTCGATGGCTTTGCGTCGTGTCGGAGTCCGTTTTGGGTGAAAATCAAAGTGTAATTCAATCTATTAGCAGCAATTTCTGCAAGCATCTGGTAAATGGCAAAGTTGGAAATTCGAAACTTTGACAAGCACAAAAAAACACAAACAACCAAACAAAAAAAAAAAAAAACAAAATGACAAAATAACCAAAAAACTTTACTCCAGACAAACAGACAAAACATTTGCATTAACTAAAAATAGAAAAAGAAAAAACCAAAAGCAAAACTTTTATAAGAAGTCAGTTAAAAACAAAAGATATAAACCAAAGCTTAATCAATCCGCACGACTCGAAGGTTAGATACCCTTGAAAAAGATACTAAGATTCATATAGAGTAAAAGTATTAAATGTAAAAAGCTTAAAGCGAAACAAATTTTCTTGTGTTAACATTATTTTGTTATGTGGATAATATAATAAACTTAGTGCAAAAATCAAAATATGTCTAACTCATTGCTCAAATTAAAAGTTTTCGTCTCTACACGAAAATTCTATACCCTTCTCTTATATTATTTATAGATGCATGTCTGCTGCAAAGTTGGTTATATATAAACCAACTAAAATATTTATAATGCTTTCTTTTGCATAATGTATATACTCTTACTTTAGACAGGGTTGACAACAAAAATGTCAAAAAATTGCAAATAATTGGTGTTTATTGTCTTTTGTCTTATTCCTCTCAACAAAACAACAAAAAAATCCGCAACCCATACCAGCCCACTCCACACCGCCATTCCATTTCGCAATCTTTTGGAAAATTTTGTGCGTTCAGACATTTTCAAGGGTTGAGCCAAAAAAAAAAATGAAATTTGCATAGTCTTTGCAAATATCTTGTTGAAAATTTGCAATTTTTCAATAAAAGTCACTAAGAAGAGGAAAACAAGTGGAAATGTTTACGCGGTTGAGTGCCTGTTTGACATGTTACAAAAATAAAGAGCGCGAGCCAAAGATGTCACAAGTTATTTGGGGTTCGAATTGAACGGGGCCGCAGTGAGAGGAGGGTGTGGGGGTGGCTATAAGCAATGATATGGAATCTGAAACCTGTTGAAAGTGAAAAGAAACAAAAAAAGAAATCTCTATATAATTACAGTCAGTGAACTCCCATTTTAAATTCTATCTGTTCCTTGAACTTTTACTCCAGCAAACAAATGACTAAAGTTGAACAAAAGCCAAGTCAATGTCAGTCTCAGTCTCAGTCGTAGTCGGCCTCAGTCTCAGCCTCAGTCTCTGCTATCCCCACCTACAGTTTCCCACAGGCTTCCCCCCTGTGGACCAATTTAAGGTCGATGTTGTTGATGCTTAGCCGCTTCATTTTGCTTGGTTTTTCGTTTTTGGTTTTTTTTTTATTTTTTATTTTTTTCTTATATTTTTAAGTTCCATGTTTCCATTGGACAGGACCAACATCAAAAGGCAAACTAATTGAATATGTCTTTTTCCCTCTCGCTCTCTCTCTCTTTCACTCTCTATCATTCTTTGATCCGGAAATGAGACATAGAAAAAAATGAGTAGGAAGTTAATCATATGATTAAATCTTAGCCAATCAATGGAATTTCTCAATTTTTGTTATTTGCCCATATAAGTAGACTATATTTATTTTTAGAATTTTTTGTTAGCTGGAAAAAAAATTAAAAACAAAAAAAAAAAAACAAACAGTTTAATTGCCTGGAAATGAGAATGAAAAAAAAATAATAAACTTAAAAGAACCTAACAACTTTTTTTTTTGTTGTAAGTAATTTTTGTGTTAATTCCCCATATATCAATTGGATGTCTAGACTAATCTCACCCTAAGTGTAACACTTGGCAAATGTAATTAAAGTAAGATACACAAATACACACACAGAGAGAAAGAACAGAAAACAGAGGAAAACGCAACTAAGCTTAAGGCCATCTCTGGCTAAAATGTTCTAACAATTATTAGCTGCTGCTTAAAATATAAAATTCCGTTCAGTTTTAATACTCCCTCTCTCTCTCTCTTTCTCTCTCTGACTCACTCTCACTCGCAGTGTCAGGTAAACAAAAGGTAATTAACAGCTGGGCAATTAATGTAACTGGGTGGCAAGGTAAATGAAATTCACATTTAAACACAACTTAAACTAAGAGAACCCAAAGCAAGTGTACAACTTTGTCTAAGTCCCATAAACTAAGTAAATACAAATGAACTTTGACAGCACTAAATAAGTGCAGCTGGCAAAGTGAATATAAATGTATATCTACATATATGTATATACATAGATAACCCTTATAGCATTAGATTTATATACATACATACATATGTATGTACATAAATATATTGTCAAAGCACCAGCAACAAGAAAAACGCATTTAAAATGCTTGTTCCACCAGCAGGGTCATATAAATAGGTAGTACATTCGTGCTACCCAGTCTCCTCATCGAGAAAGCGACAAAAAAAATATGACTTTCATTCATATAATTTGTGGGTGCTTGTTGCAACAGTGAGCTTTGCCTAAATGAGATAGACACAAACACCGGCTATCTATGTATATATACATATGTATATACTTTAGTGATTAACGCTTTAGACTCATTTTTCTAGGTAGCTTAGGTTGGCACTAAGCCACTTGTTCCCCTGACACTGGTCAGCGAGAACAAGTTGTTTCCAAAGATAAATGGTTATCGATTTGTCTCGATGCCCATTGTTGAACAAGGCTTTAAGTTAATATTGAAGTATTACGGCAAGGATCAGAAGCCAATAGCAAATATATCAACATTAATGTCTTGAGTGAGTCGTGTTTGATTTTCTGGAGGAACAACAGAACAAAATTAATATACTTTTCCTTGTATAACATGACCCTATAATTTTAATACAAAAAAGGTTTCTAAATAAAAGGAAATATTTGTTAACACATTATGAATGAATTCGACTTGAAACAAAATCTACAATTCGATTCTCATTAAATATTTACATAATGTAGTTAACAAATTCCTTTTATAGTTGACAAATTGGTTAAAAGTAATTTGTGTGGAATCCTCTTAAGGTGTGTGATGCAACTTTGGTTTTGCAACTAATTAAAACCTTTGGAAATAAGTTAATAATGATGTAGGGTTAAGCAACTCTGTCACAAGTTATTACTGTGGGCACATCCTTTATTCTCATTTTGTAGCTTAGTTCCGGAGATGTAACGTTTTCCAGACATTGCGACCTTTAAAACGCATGTAAAATTACCGTAACACATTTTCTATGTGTTTGTAAATGGAAAGGTAAGAGTTGTCCTTGTCGTTGTCGTTGTCGTTGTCGCAATCCTTTGCTTTTGACTTTGCTTTTTTGCGCTTTACCAAGGATAATTAAGGTTCCTTTAAGACGACAACGACAACGACGACATGGTTAGAAGAAGGAGGCATATATATATGTGTGTATATACATACATATATAAATTGTAACTAGTGAATGGATGGGAATGTTGGCGAGTCAACTGCTTTCAAAGACCTTTTGCTCATTGTTTGTTTCTTTATTCGTGTAATTTCCTGGTTGGGGCGAGGCAGCTGTAATAATACCAAAAGAACACCCATTTAAGTGGCCACCTTATGCGACTTTAGGCAAGAAAAAAAAAAACAAAAAAGGTGTTGACGTAAGACCCCGTCACAAAAGATAGGCAAGAAAATGCCATGCCATGCCAGCAAGTGGAAAATTTTTGGTGAAAAATTCAAGTTTATTATTATTTTGATATAAACTTTACATAAAATTGCTATTAATCGGCAAAACACCCTACAAAGACACACACACACACAGAGAAACACAAATGTAAATAAATGAACCAAATAGGCAAACCTCTCATAAAGATGCTAAAAAAAAAATAAAAATTAAATAAACAAATTCATTGATAATTTCTTTCATATAGACTCAATAAATTGCTCAATTGCCAAACAAATAATAACAAGATAGAGAAAATTATATAAAAATTTTGTTGAATTAAAAATAATGATTTCGTTTTATTTATTATGTATTTTAGATTTAAATATTGTATGCTTAGCAAAATAAACAATAAATCAGTTTGATTTAAAATGCAAACACAAATTACTGTAAACTAATAACTTTCATTAAACGCATTTGTATTCAAATTGAAGAGAAATTAGAGAACAATTAACATTCAATTTATACACTATCAAACTTATAAGGTTGAACTATGTATATATGCCAGTTATGTATATTCCAACATTCTTTCTTATTTATTTTCAAAACACATTAATTTAGTTCCCATATTCGTTTAAATATGAAAAATATCTTTCATTACACACGACTTCCTTTTCGCCAAGATCAAGTGGCGGTAAAGCTTATTTTTTAAACCATATCTACATTTTATATATTAAGAGGACTGGGTTTTTAACTCTCTTGGCTTACCTCTAAATTCCTTAAGTTCATCAATAATTGAGTGGATAAAAATGCCTTAAGAAAAAACAAACAACGGGCAACTGGAAAAAAAACGTTAAAAAAAAAAACGAGAATTTCGTTTTGTTTTGTTTTTTATTTTTTGCTTGCACTGCAAAATCTTTTTTAATTAAACACTTTTCCGGCGTTGTGCATAGATAGAGAATGTTTGAAATGTATTGGTTATGGATGGGTTTTAGTTTTCTCGAATATATTCTTGTTGGTAGTTTTTTGTTGGTTCTTTTCGGATCGCGAGCAACCGTACATTGAAAGCGCACAGAGGCAACTAACTGATGTTCCGCAGGTCTATGAAAAAAAGCTGAACGCAAAAAAAAATAATGTTTTTGCTTTCGGTTGTTGCGGCGTCTATTGATTCCATACACAAACAGGCGGGCAGGCGTGCGCGTACACACACATACACAGACTACCACATGCATATGAGAGTAAGAGATAGAGAGGCAAAGGCACTGAGAGCTTCAGATTCCGAGCTCCAGTTCGCCAATTTACCCCTCGCACAGATACTTTATCTTTAACGCTTGCAAAGAACACGCATACGTCATGTTGTACGACGTTGGTTATTTTTTTTTTTTTTCGCGAACTAAGAAGAAGTAACATTTTTGCAGGTGCAGCACACAAAAATGTACGTAAACGTAAATATTCTTAATCAATTTCTCGTAATAAAAACCAATAAAATCACACCACAATGTGATTCTAACAACAGCAGCAACAACAACAACAAAACAAATCGTTCAAATTGACTAAGGGAGAAGTTGAAAGAAGGTAAAGACGAATGGTGATGGTGGTGGTGAAGTAACAGCAAGGGGGACAAGGGGGCGGTGTTAATGGCAATGCCAATGTTTAAGGGGTACGAGGGGTGGAGTCTGGGCGTGTCTGCTGCCACCCACCCACATAGCTAGATTTTTCGTATATTCGGTTTTATGAACTTGTGATAAGTGAAATTTTGTTGGCATTATTGTTGTTGCTGTTGTTGTCTGTTTATTTTATCCATTTGTACGATAAAATATTTATCACTTCCAAAATAATGTTTCGCTTTTGTTCTTCTATCACTAATTGTATTAGGACTTGGTAATTTTATTTAAGAAACAATTAGAATTCGATTAGTGTCGGTAGTTGGATAGTAAATGCCATAAAATGATTCGAAAATTTTTTCTTTCTCAATTTTTAAAAACTTTTCCAATTGATTTAGACGTAGAAACAATTTGGGGTAAAAATATTTGCCGATTGAAATGTTTGTTTTATGCTCTAAGTAAACTGTTAGAAAGTTCATTTCGAATAATTTAAAATCTATAAAGATTTAAAAGGAATTTATGCTAAATATATAAACTAACTAAGTTGTTTAAACTAAATTTTAAAAAATTATGTATTTATTTTGAAAATTATGAATTGATCTATGATTAAATTCAATGCTAGATTTTGGCTAGTATTTTACGAAATAATTTTGTTAACTTTTTTTCTAGTGTATTTTGAATCTCACAGCTAGTTGAATTGTCTGCCTGGTTGTCTAGTCAATCGCCAATCAAGTTTCCACCAATTGCGGCCAGTTCATCATTACGTATTTCATTAATAGAATGCTTCAACAATTGATTACAATGCAGCAGCAGCCCAAATTGAGTTGTTAAATGTTTACACAAACGAAACGAATAAATAAATGAAGGCAGCAGCAGCAACAACAACAACAACAACAACAAAAAGAAAAAGAATACCATAAGGGGATGGGCAAAAGGCGGAAAAACAAAAACAAACAAAATATCAAATAATAATAATAAAGTAGTAGATGGGGGTCTGTCAATTAGTTTTCTCGCACTTTTTCCTCCATCTCTCCCCTCTCCCTCTCTCTCTCTCTCTCTCACTTTATCTTACTCTCTCCCTTTCTGTGCTTTGGCTCAACTCTCGATTGAGTTTCAATAATATCAGCGGCGCCTTCAATCAATTAACATTAATATACATACAACTTGAAGATTACACAAATGATGAAAGTTCTTACTAGTATATATAGATAAATATCAACAGATATATATATTTAGATATATACTTCCATACTTAACTGAACTTTGAAATGATGATGGGCTTCTGTGGCGGCATCAGGGCGACTATTAACATTCGATTGTAAATTGAATTAAATACCAACTAATTAAAACTAAATTCGTGCTATCAGCCCGGACGACTATCTAAAACAGAATAAATAAATCAAAAGAAAAGAAAAAGAAGTACAATTTATATTTTCTGGCTGTATTTTATTGACTTTTGTCTGGCAAAATGAAAACTGGTATACCAAAGAACTGACGCGAGGGTCGTAGTAGAAGTAGCCAAATGAAATGATATTTTTGCTCTTTTAATACTCTAACCACCAAAAAAAAAAAGAGGTATATTCGTACATCCAAGCAATATGTGCAAATATTCTTGACTAGCATAAAGAACTAACCCTGTTTGCGTGGGGTTTCAATTAAATATAACAATCAAAAACTTAACGTTTCGTCATAAATGAAAACAAAATGAGAAGAAACCGCAAAAATTGTATTTACATTTTAACTAGCTAAACTAAAAGAAAAGCAAATTACCAGCAAAAGCAGCTCTAAAGATGTGAATTAATGGAGCAAGTCAGCCCCCCAATGTATGCAATATGCAAATAAAGAATTTCCTTTTTAAGCCTACAAAGAACTTTGGAAACATTTTGTAACTGAAAATTGGTGTTCATTGCGATTTTCTAAGAATATGCCAAGAAAATTAAGCAGTTTCCGAAAAAAAACATATTTCTCGATACTTTAAGGGCCAAATGTCTTTTATTTAATTGACGCCATTGGTCATTAAGAGTATTCCAGTTTCTGAGCCTGCCAAATGACTCTCTCATTGTCGACTTCTCTCCTTGTCGCTGACGCTCTTTTTGTTAATTGTCTAAATTAATTCAATTCGCGAAAAACGACAAAACATAGATATATGTATATACAATGTATGTAGATATAAATGTGTATATGTATACAAATAATTTCGCCATATTTGCAAAAAAATACATGCAAGATGAAATTTAATCTTTATATAGAAAACTGGCTGATAAATATTAATTAATTTACCTGTCATCTTGGCTAAATGTTTGAAATTGAGATTGGGGAAATCTCACTTGTTTGGATTATTTATTGATATCCAGACTGATGCGTCTATTCATCCACCACATTGCCACATTCCCATCTCTTTGGCTGGGCTTTGCACAATTTTTTTATAAATCTCTTTTTTTTTTTTTTTTGCACATTTTGTGCATATAATTAAATGCATTTATGCATAAATTTCGCTTCGTTTCCCGCACAAATGTTAACAAGCAATTTGTTTTGATTTATATCTCTTCACACCCTAGTACACCGTACACCGTACACTGTACACCTACATACACCCCCTCCTCTTTCGTTAACTGTCTCTGCTCAATCCCTGTTGGATTCAATCATAAATTACTTTACTCTTGATATAATAATGCTGCACGTGCTGGAACTTTATCTGTCATTAAATATCGATCGATTTACTCCTCAACTGAACGAACTTTCATTTGTGTTTTTTTTTTTTTGCACTGTTGTATTTCATTTTTTTGTTGTCTGTTGATTTTGTTTGCTGCTGTTAATACTTAGTTACTTAATTGGTTAATCAAAAATGTTTTGCCTTCTTTCGTCGGTTCCTCTCGGTTGTGTTTCTTTTTTTTCAGTATCCATGTCAGGTTTTATTTGTGTTGCTTTTGTTAGTGGTCTTTGCACCCAAAAAAAAAGAGAAAAAAACGGAATAAAATCTAAAGCACGTGGCTCTTTATATAGGTGATAATTGGGTAAGCATGCCATATAATATACTACCTATAGAATATATGAATAGCTTCAGAGAAAAAGAGACGAAAAGCAAAAACAAAAAAAAGGGGAGTATTCATTTGCCAAAAACAAAAGCCAATTGAAAGCGAGAGTTTGGCTCCTCTTCATCTTGAATTCGTAATGCATTTTATAGAATGATGAAACTTGCCCTTTTACATTTTGCCCCATTTTTCTTTCGCATTGCAGATGCCATTTATTTTCCTGATAACAAAAAGATATTCCCCCCATAGACGTAGTAGGTTAATGATGGGATGATTCTCAAATGGCTTTACATATTGGGAAACAAAAGCTTTGATTTTAAATTGTAAATTAATGGAGCGAAAGATTTTAAATAAATCTTTTCTATATGGGATTTATTTTTCCAATAAGTATAGACTTTAAGTAAAAGACATTAGACATTAAAATAATCAAGAGAGGAAAAAAAAGTGTCATTTCATTTTATAATGGACTGTCATATTATTAGACGCACAATTTTCTGATATTTATGATAAGGTTTGATGTTGTTGGCGGCCGGGCCCCTACCTAGATAAGCACCTGACTACGTTTATGCTTTTGCACCTTCAACTTGCCACTCATCCAAGAATAAGAAAGAAAGAGGTGATAAATGAATTTAGCTGCCACTGACAAGTGTCTGGTGGTGTGGACCCTCGTTTCCCCGCTGTCAATCCTTCAAATGTCAAAATGCAGAAAATATTTTGTGTAATTTTCCAGTTTAAATTGAAATATGATTTCGGTCGTTTTTTGGGCTAATTTGTTCATCTTCCTCTTTGAGTTTTACCGGAAAATCTCAACCAAAATGTGGTTCAAAAGGCAGAGCATAAGTTTGCCATAATTTTCTTTCTGAATTTTTCGTCCAAAACAAACCAAGAGCAATATGAAAAGTAAACGCAATAGCAACAGCTGCAGTAAATTATGAAGTGCCATGAAAAGTTTCCTTTTGGCCAAGTTACCACTGTTGCCGTTGTCGTTCTCGTGTCGTCGTCGTCGTCTGTGAACCTCTTAAAAACAGTTGTGGAAGCTGTGCAGATAAGTATGTGATAAGTTGGCACTCCAAAAGTTTGCCTGTGGCCCCACCCACATCCCTTTCGCCCCAACTCCCTTTTTGAAACACAACCATGCAGTCGCATTTCATTTTTCTTTTCTTGTCTTTTGGTTAAATTTACAAAATTTGTACAAATTTTTGTTTTTTTTTTGTTTGTTTCTTGTACTTTTTCTGTCAACAAGTTGCTACCGAATGAATGAGTGAGAGTGTTGTAAGAAAATTTGACCCATTTGGGTTGATTTTATTTGCACAAGTTTTGTATTTTATTTCACTCACTTGACACCAAGAATGTGAGAAGGCTAAAAAGTGTCGGAATGTTGTCTTCGACATGTGAGAAATGTGCACGTGCAAAAGGACTTTATTAAGGAGTCATATTGTAAATGATTTTCTTGAAAAATTGTCATATGTACACAGCACCGAAGGTTCTAGAAATTTAATCACATGTGTATTTAGGTTTAAAAGGATATTAAATGTTTCATAATTTCGTTTCTGCTACATAATTTGTATTAGCTGAAGAATTATTTGCTGTATATATATAGATCACGCTCTTATATCTTAAAAAAGAATGTCATTACCCGATATTTTTGTTTTCTTTGTCTCAGCTCCCCTGTCTCCCTTTTCCTTTCTCTTTCCGCTTTTGTTTTGTTCTCTTTCCTTCCCTTCTTTGGCTCTGCCTTTGCCTTTGCTTATATTTATGGTCGTGTCGTGTAAATATTTGTTTCAAGTAAACTTGCCGCGATATATATATATATATTTATGTATGTGTATCCATTTCTATATATATATATGTATATATGCATTTCATTTGGCATTGTTGTTGTCGTTGCTGGTGGTTCTGGTGGTGCTGTTGGTGGTATTGTTGGTATTGTTGGTGTTGGATTCGTTAATTAAAACATTGTTAACATTAGATTTCAACGCGTGACCGGCATATAAGCCGATCGGCAAATAAATAATTCCATTTCCCCTTTTTTTGCTTGCTATTTTTTCTGCCTTTTGTTCTCTCTCTCTCTCTCGCTCTCCCTTTCTCTTTTATTGGTTTATTTATTGTAGTTGCAATGTTTTAATTATTTCTATTTGCCTTGAATATGGAGCAGAGACTCGCGCGTACGCATTGCGCCAAGCATTTTTTTTTTTGTTTTATACTCTCAATTCAGCAATTTTTTAATGACCTCCCAACACACATAAATACATAAATAGATATATATGTATACATATACATATCTCAACATTCATTAAACGAATTTGCTTTATGCTTTTTGTATCTTCATTGAAAGGAAACAGCACGGGAAAAAAATGAACGAACACAAGAAGAGATACAAATGAATGAACATTTTAGATATGAGTAAAAACAAAACAACAAACGAATAAAAAATCAACAGTGGAAATTTTTTTTTTCATTTTTTTTTTTTTGTGGGTTTAATTGTTGTCATATGTATTGTATTAAAAATTGTTTTTTAATTTGCATTCTTTTTTCTTTTGGTTTCTTATGGCATAACAAACCGAAATTGATTGTATTTTAAAGATGTGGAAATTTTTTGCTGTTGAAGGAAGTAAAAGAATTAAATTTCTTTTGTGTGTATTTATTTTCTTTAAATTGAATGTGTGTAAAAATTTGATTGATCTTTTTTGTTATTTCAATTGGCACGCGTTTGGGCCAAAAAGGAAAATTGTGGAATTTACTCTGGAGGATGCTGCTGCAGGTGCAGGTGGGCCATAATATGTATATGTATGTATGTATACAGGTACTTTTCCAGCAATAAATCTTGGCCAATTAATTTGCTTTCATCTTCAGTAACAGAGGGTGTCGATGGGGTCTTTACTCCAGTGGATGGATAATTCCGATAACCAAAAACATTGAGCTTAAATCCACATGTTAAATATATCTAGGCTAGCTAAATTTTTTTTGATTTAGTGTCACATTTTACATATGGAACTCATTGTGTTACCTTTATGGACCTTTAGCAGTTTACCAAATTATTGGTAATAGAATCTATTTGCTTTTGTCTGTTGTACTTAAAATAATAGTAGTTCATTAATTAGAAACAAAGAGACTGGGTACATTTACATATGTTTATAAATGTGGCTAAAATTGGCTAATTTCACCGAACTGCTTAAATCGATAAAAATAACATACGGTTAGATTCTCATAACAATTATAATATGCAAAACGTGTGTGGTGTGGGTATGTGCCTTATGTGTGTGTCATCCTTGATTTTTGCACCCAAGTCAGAATAACAGCTCCTTCATTATTGATGTAAATGAGAGAAAATTTGTGGACTTTCCCAAGTTTTACGGCGTAGAAAACTAATAATAAATGAGCACGTTGAACGTTGTGTGAAATGTTCAACTGACTCTGCCCAAGAGGGCAGTAGAAAAAGTTCTTACCTTTGATCTTAACGATGAATAAAAACTGTTATTTAGCCTCTGTAAAAGTCGTGGAGCGTAACCCCTTAATTTGTATAAAGCCCATCTCTCTTCTTGATGGTTTTTGTAAACTGCCTTCAGGTCTATTTGAATTTCATATATAAATTCGCGTATCTTAGGCTACATTTTTCTTTTAATACCAAAAATTTTCATAGACTCAAAACTGAAAAGATTTTTCAGCCACATCCCATTGATCAATTAATCAATTTTTAAGCTTAAGTAAGCATTATCCAACTGAAGTTAGAAAACAGCTCTCGCTGACAATTACCCTTACTTATAACTTATAACTACTACGACATATGTCTAAAGTTTAAACAATGAGTGGTTTCGTTCACATAGAATTTTATATATTTTTCTCGATTTTTGTAAACTTAAAGTAAACAACATTTTCAATTTATTTGGTAGTATTCCTAGTGGCAAATCAATTTAACTTGACAGATAAATGCACCCGCAGTTTATACAACTTAACCGAGAATAGAAAAGAAAATAAAATTGTTTGAAAGCAAGAAAACAAAAAAAAAAACGATTACAGAAAAAAAAACAACAAAATAAGGAAAAGCCAACAAGCAACAAACAAAAGATAACAAAAAACGCTTCAACGCTTTTACGAGCCATATATGCTTATACTATACTATATTGTTGAAGTGGCTAAAAGAGGGGGAGATATTGTTGTTGGTGTTGTTATTGTGGTTCTACTGCTGATGAGGGATGGAGGTGCATGTTTCAGGCAAAACCTGCTGGGCCAGAGAAGAGCCACGGGGAGAGAAAATGATGAAAACATAAACATGAGTTGGCTTAAAAGGTCCCTCAAAAGTATGACAAGAGAAGACATTTTGCATGTACTATCATCTCTGTGTTGGTGAGTGTGTTCGTATGTGTGTGTGTGTGTGTGTGTGTGTGTGTATTTGTGTTAGTGTCTGTTGTGGTTTATGTATGAGGATTTTGCGGGTTGCGATGTGGATGATGGATGCAGTTAAACTTCAAAATTGCAGTTCTGTGTCTTTTTTTTTTTTGGCCAAAATGTTGGGAAAAGGGTAAAGGCAAAAGAAAAATGCGTAGAGTGCTTAAAGTTTGTCTCGATGTAATAAATTGCATAAGAGCCCATATCTGGATAAGTTTAACGGGCTGAGTTGACTTTTGTGTTGCTGCTGTTTGCTGTTGTTGTTGCTGCTGTTGTTGTTGTTGTTGTTGCTGTTGCGTGACGATGCGTAACATTTGTTCAAGTTCTTTTAGCCATAAGTTGGTCGTACTAAGCCTGCAATAAACGAGAAACAAAGACAACAGAAACGAGAGAGAGACAGAGAGAGAGAGAGAGAGAGAGAATGATGGTTAGATATATTCGGCTTATATTAATTTGTGGCATACTTTACGGCGGCTGGCTGGCAAACTTTTTTGTTTTTCATTGTTACTGCTGTTGGCTGCTGCGTGTGATGAATGTGAGTATTTATATGTATATGTATGTATGTGTGTGTCACAGCAATTTACAACAAATTACTAAATTATATTGTCTGAGAATTTATATGACCCCTTAAATATTATGACAGACAATTTCCCCCGTTTTAAAAAGCAACTTAAATTTAAATTAGTAGCAGTTAGTTTAGCTTTCAATTTTATTAGTGATTAAGCATTATGCATATATACAAAGCACATCACATTATACACATTAACGAAAAAAAAAAAAATAATAATAGATATACATATATGTACATATATACGTATAAAAAGAACCAACAAATAGCAATAACACCTAATTGGAAAGTTGTTTCACACAATTTTCAAAAAAGAGTATCATTAAAATGTGTTTTAATGAATTTTCGGTTTTTTTTCTAATATCATCAACATGAATCAACAGACCATGGAAGAGAATATTTTGAAGGTTTCTTTAGCAATATGATGAAGTCGGAACTGAGATTTCATTCACTTACTTCACTTGGCATAAGATTAAACAAAATAGATATTAATTAGGTAAATCAAGAATTTTCATATATGAAACTCGAATTTTAAAAGATTTCAATCACTATTATATAGAATTCACTTTGGTATCACACATTTCACTCAAAAAAAAAAATAAAAAAACATCATACCTAATAAGAAATATTACCTGTAACACTAATAAAAATTTTGAAAAAACTTAATTCACACGCACTTTGTTTTCAAGTTAGTTAACAACTTCATTTTCACTAAAAATTTGTGGTAAATTTTTTGGATATTCAGCTAGAATAGAAGAATATTTAAAGCTGTTAGTAAAGCTTCAAAAATATGAATAGATTCTACTTTTTTTTGTGAAATTTTGTGAAACAACTTTACCCAATACTTAATCATAGCCACGTCGATATCCACCATTATATCCTGATGACGAAGATGATGATGAACCATATCCATTATAATAAGAATCACGATCCCTGGCTGCCGATGATGATGGCAACCCAAAACGATCGGTATTCTCATAATAACCATAACCGCGATTACGTTGACCCGCATAATTGGGTTGCCAATAACCAGAATATTGTCTCAAACCGCCATTACCTCCATAGCCTCCGTATCCGCCATAGCCTCCAATGCCTCCATAAGCACCTTGAGTACCCAAAATATTTGTCGAGGGATAATAGCTGCCCGAGCTGGGATAATAATTGCCCGAATTGCCTGGATAGTAGCTCCCCGTATTGCTGCCATAATAGCCACTATTGCTGCCATAGTAAGCACTGCCTGTGCCAGGAAAGTAGCCAGAGTTGGGATAGTAACCACTATTTCCAGGGTAATAACCAGTCGTGGGACGATAGTTGTAACCATAATTGGGATAGCCTGAACCTGTGCCAAATAGATTCAAAACTGCAAAACGAGAAGCCACCCAAGTAAAGTTTTGTAAATGTTTGGTGTAAAGTTTATCCATAAGTCTTACATTTGGCTGAAGTTTCTGCCGTGGCTAAGTCACTCGAGGCCGACTTTTGATCCTGACCATTTGATCCTATTGAAGCACTCCAAGTACCACAAATGCCCAACTATCAGATGATGGAAGTTTGATTTTGACGAATGCCCATTGCACTTTTTTGCATATTTACACTTACCAATAACAAAACTAACTTAAGATACATGATATTTTTTTGTTTTACTTTAAGCCAAGACAACTGCTTGATCCGACTGTTGTATGTTAAATAATTCTGTTTCCCACACATCAGGCCAATTTATATTTTTCATTTTACGGCTGAGTTGTTGCGAGACACAACGCTTCGCAGCAGCAAAGACAACGCGAAACAAACAAACCGAAACAAAAATTACAAACTAAACAAAGACAACAAAAACGAAAAAAAAAATAAACTCTATCTTTCCACCTCGCACTTGTCGCGCTTATTTAGAAGCTGCATTACTCATACGCCACCGACACACAGCCACCCGCAAAGCTGCCCGCCAACCACCACCACCACCATCACCACCACCACCTTTAAACGTAGCTCAAAACTTAAGATCAGGGTTGGCAAACCAAGCCCAAAATGTGGGGATTCACCTCGAGAACAAATTCTTACATTCAAGTGCAAACTTTTTTGGAGTCTATGGGTAAAACAAAAGAAAACTGGTATGCAAATGATAGAGTGCTGAACAATTTTTCGCCCCTTTCATACATACAAAACAAAATTATTATTTCAAGAGAGAAAAAAAGAAAATTCCAAGAAAATTTAAACTTTTACGACTGCCAAAGACAGTTTTATTTGCTCTCAATTTGCTTTAGCTTCAATCTGTTCAATGGAATTGAATGAAGTTTTCAATTAAAATTTTGTTAAATAAAATTTTATGAAAATGCCAAACTAAATATTCGATTTAAAATGTGTACTTACTTTGGTTGAATTCACCTTAACCCCTTATGCATTTAATAAAAAGCTTGCCGCCTTTGATAAACTTTATCTTTAGTGAATATTTCATTAAAATAATGTACAAATTGCCAACAAAATATGGTTAAGAACTTTCGACCACGCTTTGCTCCATGTTGGAAATGCTTTATTTTGCTCATCATTTAATGGGGATTAGTTTTTACTTTGAAATTTAAGATTTTAATATAAATTTTCTGTGAATAAGGCATTAAGCAAATTTTTAGTTGGCCTAGTTGGTGGTAATATATGTAAGTAAAGTTAAAGTAAAAGCTCACCATGGAATTAAAGTTAGTTGACCTTAATTATTACACAAATCAACCAGTGCTTTACTTTGGGCAATCTTTAAGGAAAACGTAAAATTTTTAATGTCTCAACGGAGAGTAAATAATTCTTAATCCTTAAGCAAATCTTTAAATCAACATACAATATATTGACCTTGTGCCAGAAAAGTAAATCTTTATCGTAACTTATAAGTTAGCTACTCATATATATGTACTTGCATCCCTGGTGGATATGTTTTCAATTTATTTGTCTAACTTCTAACAATGTTTAACCTTAAATCAAATAGCTCTTTAGACCTTTTCTTGGCAAGCGATTATGTGATTATTATTTATTATTATTATTTGCGCAAGGCAGGTGACAAAATAAATGCCTCATTTTAGCCAGTGCGTTCGTTGGGTGTTTTTTTTTTTTCGCCCCTTTTGTTGCTCTTTTTTTGAAGTTTGGTTAATTTTAGTGTTGAGAACTTTAACAAATACAAATAAACCAACCGCAAATAAGAGTCAACCAATCGCTTTGCTACGTGTAATCATTTTTTTTTTGTATTTTTCATCTTCTGTTTGGCCAAGTTCACAGATCGGCGACAATGTTGTTGTTGCCACTTTTAAGTTGGCCGATCCATATTTTATGGGCGTAAGAAAACGTAAAAATACTACAAAATTGTTGATTTAGTATATCTTTAATTCCAATTATCCGACACGCTCGCACATACACACACACACACACACCAACACACTTATACATATATACGGAAAGAGAGACAAACATAGCGAAACTTTTAGGCAAATATTTGCCGGCAGCTCGGGGTCTCCGTGTATCTTTTTCTCTTTGCCGGCTTAACGTTTTCTTGTTTATACGGCCCGGCCTATGGGCCATATGCCACTACCACAAAAACCCAGTTACAGCTACAGTTCGGGCCATTGTCGTCTTAGCCAGTTTTCTGTTGATTTTAGACTTATATAACACACCAGCAACACACAACATCGAGACAAAGACAGAGAGAGAGAGATAGAGATAGAAAGAGAAAGATAAATGGAGAGACAGAAAGAGACAGTCAGCTAGAGAAATGTAAAGCAACAACTTTTTGTTTTAATTGACGCCCTTGAGCCAAAGCGTTGAAATTTTTTCATTCATAAAACTTAAAAATGTGTGACTCTCGTTCTCTTTCTCACAAACACGCGCGCACACACTCACACACACACACACATACACTCTCTTTTGACGTAGATATGTATGTCTGCCTGCAAATGACAACTGCTAAGGGATATATATTCCATAAGGTGGGCCACGGGTAGGTAAGGCAGATTACACAAATGTAGTTTAATTTCATTTTCTTTGCATTCTAATTATACCCGAAATATAAGTAGCTTAGCCAGACATAAACCAAATTTAAAACCAACACATACAAATCTTTCTTAATAGGAAATGTATTGCATTAGTTCTTAATCTACTTAAGTGATTTATCAACCACAAAGTACCTAAATATTTCTAAATATATTTAGGAAAAAATCAAAGAGAGTAGATAAGCCTAATGGAAAATATGAAGACCAATTTAATAAATATAAGGAAAAGCGCTCTGAAATTTAAATAGATACAAATATGCATTTCAATTATAAACCATTTTTTTAAATATTTAATATTTTACTCTCTATTCTTTTCAAACAGAATTAAATACTTCTTGAAACATGTTCTTTTTTGGTTTGAATTCATTATTTATTATTTGTCCTTACTTGAACAATATTCAAATTGCATGACTATATTTCCGGGGGTATGAATTTCATACTATGAAATACCTTGCAGCATGCGGACAGGAAAATCCAGTCCACCTCTTCAGGCGCCTATCCTATAGATTTATATCCAGTTGATCCAATCTCTCATAGTGTCTTTCAGCAAATCTTTTGAAGACTTTAGAATATAAAAATATTTTTTTCATAATGTTAGTTTATAGATTTTATCAAATATAATATTCAAATCAAATTAAATCTAAGAATCATTTTAAGAAATCGATGACATGTTAATCCATTTATAATCATATTCTATATTATGGACACATTTTAATTTTATTTTATTATATTTCTATACTCTATACAGAAATAAATTAAATAAATAATTTAAAAACTGGTTGGTAAAGTTATTAACTACTTTTGCTATCAAACGTCTGAACGCTCTTATGATATCAATAAAAGAATGAAAACAAAATATGAATCATAAAAATAAACTAATTTTCTTAAACTTTTTAAAAAACTAAATATATGCTCCTAATATCAGAGATTAGAACCAGAAAGTTGTCGCAAATTAACAACTAAACTACCACTAATTGAAGGTACTACAATATTTATAAACAATTAACACACATGGAAAGCTGCCAAAGAGAAATAGGAAAATAAACCTAAGAAGTAGGGGGGGAGGGTGAGAAATTCAAAATATTTTGACTATTGAACATCTTTCATTTCGCATTTCTAATATCACTTATGCAGATGTCCATGAATGACGCACATGTCAAATAGTTTGAATATCATTTCAACCACCTGTGGCCAATGAGCTTATTTTTTTCGCACTTAGACCATAAATATGAAAAAGAGTCAACGCGTCTCGTCTTGTCATTTGAAATGTGTGAAAACTATTAGGTTAGCCATTGTGTAAGTCTCAAAAAATTGTATGACATGCGGGCATTACACCTTCTTTTGTTGTACTATTTGTCTCTTTGTTGTTTTCTTATTGTTTCCTATTTTTTGTATCGTAAAGTCAATAGTAAAAGAAAAGAAAACTGGGTTATCTATAGCTAAGGCTGATTTGAGGGAGCTCTGCAAATTCAAGGTGAAACTAGGTAAAAGTAACTTCAAGTTGAAACTTGTTGAAAATTTCACACAAAAATCAAGAGGAATTCAACATAAACAATAACGTAAAACGAATTCCGTTAACAGCAACAGGGCGAAAAACAAAAAACACAAATTAAACAACAACAGTTTTCACTTTCGCTCGTCCAGCTCCTCCTTTTCCGATCGATTTTCTTTGTTGGTGCTGCCGTTGCCGCTGCTATGCGAAAAACTCGTTAAAAGGTCTTTTGTATATAAAAGCGAGTCCACCCCGGAGTCCCAACCAAGCAGTAAAAAAAAAAGAAACAAGTAACAGCAACCTCGAACTCCAATCTCCGTCATACTCATAGCTCTCTCTCTCTCACACACTCTCTGCTCTCACTCTTTCTCTCCCTCTCTCCTAACGTATCTAGTTTAGTGGGGTTCAAGAGCTTTTGGGGTAATTTCATGCATAACGAATCGCAAATCATTATTAACATAATTTTTGGTTAAATTTTTCGTATATAAAGATTTAATTTCCAAATTGGGTTCTTAGCCTTAGTCTTAGCCTTGGCCATATCATCATCATGTAATATGAAACTTCCGTCTTCAAATTTACTTTGGGTTAGAAGGCACAAAAAAAATGTAAAATAAAAGCATTGTCTACTTTTGGGCAGTGTGTTGAAATTACACAAAGTTACCGGACCGTGCAACAAAAAGACAAACAATACATCATCAGATTTCTAAACCGAAACGAATTTCATTCTACAGTGGGCAACCGTTAAACAATTTAAAAATTGTTTATTTCATTTCAACTTTTCATAGAGAGGAATTCCCTTGGAATGTGTTTATTCGTCTTTTAAGACGAAGGGCATAAACTTATCATGTTAATTTATTTTGCCACTGCTCAGCGAATTAAATATAACCAATTATATAATCTCTGCAGGGTATTATTCAAATTCGATTTTTTCAAGTTCAATTAATCTTCAATTCAATCATTTAGCAGGTTTTGATTTCCTCAGATTACCATCTGTCACCTGTTCAACCCGAAGAAAAAAATGAAAATTGGGCAACTATTCAGATAAACTTCTTTAATAAGGAACTCCATCTACCGTCTGAAAGGTGTCCTTAATGAATGTCTTTTGTTTACACTTTTCCCCCCCACAATGTGTTTCGTGCATGTGAATTCGCTTCTGTAATTATTAAAAATTCATTGGGTTTTTTTTTTTCTTACATTTTATTTTATTTCAATATAATTTCATTTCATTTCATTTTCTTGACATATGTATAACAATTCATTTAGACCGTCTCAATTATGCATTAGAGTAAGACATTAAATAAACTATGAACTAAAATTTTTATATAAAAAAAAGAAAAAAATTAAAAAAGTAGCCAAAAAAATAAAAAGCAAAATAAAGGAAAAAAAATGCATAATAAACAACATGTCACAAAACTTAAAAAATTTTCTCATTTTCACAAACAAAATACAAAACAAAAAAAAAAACGAAATAAGAAAAAAAAAACAAAAAGGCGAGACAGAAATCTAGGAGTGCATTGCAATTATTTTTTCTACCCTTTTTTAGTTTTTACAAAAATTTGATGGGCTAAAAAAAATGTTTTATCGTTTATCGAACACATAAAAATCGTACTCCCTCTAGGAGAGGAGCAGCGCGTTTTCTTTTCTCGTTTTCTTCTTACAATTAGCTCTCTAGATTGACTGGAAAACACTTCTGCAGTTAGTTGTGGGATTGGATTGTGGGGATCAGGATGTATGCGGGATCTGGGATCTGGGAATTGGAAAAGAAAACGTCGTTCCGTCGCTTGGTCGCATTTTTTGTCTAGTTCGTTGTTGTTTCGCTTTTGATTTTGTCATCAGTTGGCGCCGCCGCCGCTGCTTTGGGTGCAAATATTGCTGGAATTTCTTCGGAAGGTGCTGCCACAATGGGATCGCTTGGGGCCTCAGCCTTCACTTCAACTGGTGTTGAGGCGGCTGCTTCAGGTTCCGCAGACTTGGGCACTTCTGGGACAGCTGGTGCTGCCACTGCTGCAGGTGCCTCAGCTTTCACTTCGACCGGGGTCGAGGCGGCTACTTCAGGCTCCGTAGACTTGGACACTTCTGGGACTGCTGCTGCTGCTGGTGCCTCAGCTTTCACTTCGACTGGGGTCGAGGCGGCGGCTTCTACGGCTTCAGCAGCTGCTACCTTTATATCGCCGGACTCGCTTGTCTCACGTTTCTTGTGCAATCGTTGGGGCAGATTCTGGGTACAAGAGCATGGACACATGCATTGATCTTTGGGTGCGCCACCAGTGAAAACGGAATGCAAGCTGAAGGCATTTGGTATCGACGACGGTTGTACGCCCAATGGGAAGGGATCTACATTTTGATACTTTTCGTTCGAATAGATTGAATTTTCTTCACAATTGGCATAATATTCCTGTGGCAATATGACAACCGGCATAAAGGCAATAACCGCACCCTTTGGTATCTTATCGGGCGGATAGAAGGCTGGCTGACCAGGAGCTTGTGGTATAACGGGCAATTGTGTTAGTGACATGGCGTTCATTATGCTGCCAAAGTTGGCAAATTGATTTCCATTGAAGCCGGTGAATTGTTTATTAAAATCAACCGAGGCTGGATTTGGATTGATTTGATTGGTATTAGGATAGATGCTAGAGGTGCTAGTGGAAGAGTGGTAGGAGGTGCTGGTGGAGGATTTCGATGAGTGCTGCTGCTTATCGGCATTACAAACACAGGCATCTTGTCGGCTAAGAGTGGGAGGATTAGATGGTGTATAGGGACGTGGTGTTACTTTTGGTTCATTATAAATTGGATTTGGGGTAGGTCGTGAGGTCACCGTAACGGGTATTTTTGGAATAGATGGAACCTGTGGTGTATGATACTGTATGATACTTGGTGTAACGTTCGTTTTCTCAAATGGTCGTGGAGTGGATGGCTGATAATACGAGGTCGAGGTTTCATAGTGTGGCTGTACAGTAACTGGCGGTAAGTATGGTCTACTTGGTACGACTGGGGGGGTCTTATTTATATTAATATTACCCGTTGTTTTAATTGGTGTTGTAATGCTTTTAACTGGCTTATCCTTCTCAATAATGATAGCCGGGACCTTTGGCTGTTCATAGTATGTGGTAAACGGTTTTTGAGTTGTTGTTGATATCGGTTTTGGACGAACAGGTTCAGGTACATGGACAGGAACGGGAACAGGAGTTGGAGCGGGAGCGGGTAGTTTGGGAAGAGAGGTGGAAGTTTTTACATAGGTTAGTACTGGTTTTGGTGTGGTTGGAATTGGTGTGGGTGTAGGTGTTTTAACAATTGGCGGCTGCTTAATAACATAATCATTATGGTGTTCGTAATTTGGTTTGTACACTGTCTTCGAGGGTGGCTCGAAACCAATGACTTGGGACTGAGATGGTGGTGGTCTTGGGATTTTACCAGGTTGATCCGGTGGCAAATAGCCAGGGGTCTCCTTGTCCGAATGTCTGGGATCATTTGGTGGTGGTGGCTTGTATGGTGGAGATGGTCCTGGTGGTCCTGGACGAGTTGGTCCTACCGAAACGAAAACGGAAATATTTCCCAAAAGTTCAATTAGTAATCTATTACTGAATTCATTGTAGCTAAGACTCTTACCGGGTGGTCCTGGATAGGTTGGTCCTAAGCACGGGCAAAGAGGAGAGAAAGAAAAAAAAAGTAATGGAATTAGAAAAGTTTTTAGTGCTATTTAAAAGAGAGTCTATTACCTGGAGGTCCTGGTGGGCCGGGACGAGTTGGTCCTGTTTTTTTGTATGAGTTAAAGATTGGTATTTTAAGTTAAACAAATATTTCAATCGAGAGGTGTAAAGAAGAGAAAGGGCAATAACGAGAGAGAAGAAAGAAGAGCTATACCTGGTGGTCCTGGAGGGCCTGGGCGAGTTGGTCCTATAATGAAAGAATATTAAAAAAGTATGAGCTTTTAAAATCCAATAAAAATTAATGCTATTTCTTACCGGGTGGTCCTGGTGGTCCGTATGGGCCTGGCTTAGTTGGTCCCTGAGGTCCCGGTGGGCCGGGTGGGCCGAAAGGTCCCTTTGGTCCTGGCTTAGTTGGGCCTAGTGGTCCGGGTGGTCCAGGTGGTCCCGGTGGTCCGGGAGGTCCTGGCGGGCCATTGGGTCCCTTTGGTCCACCTGGGCCGCCAGGTCCTTTCGGGCCTCCTGGGCCGCCTGGTCCAACACCGCCGCCATCACCTTTACCGCCGTTGCCGCCGAAACCGCCTTCCGGTCCTACAATATGAACGTATGGTGGTGCCGGTGGTCCTGTGGGTCCTTCAACGTGCACATATTTGCCCGAATCATCATGATAATATTTGCCATCGTTAATACCTGACAAATTTTTGAACCCATTAGCTTGTTTTTGTTCTAAACCTTTAAACTCGATTAAGTCACTTACCTTTATAACGCCCATCGTCACCACTATATTTACCGCTTCCTAAATTGATTGAGAGAATATATGGTAATGAAGTAAAATATACGATTAGCAATAAAGTCACAGAGCAAATAACATTATTCATTCAATTTCAAAGTCTACAGACAAAACTCTACTAAGGACTAACTATATAATACTAAAACTGTAGGGGTGGGACTACAACTACAATACGAATACATACAGATTAAGGATTACAGACTACATAAATAGCATATTGTATATTGTATGTTTGGATATATACGATATACATATACATATATACATATATATATAGAAGGGGGATTTTTTGCTAGTCATAATAATCAAAAGTACCAACACCAAATCATAACAACAAAGCAGACAAAAAAAGAATTCAATGGATAGATACGATTAGTAGATCAAACAAAATGGAACAATTAGTAGTTACATCAATATATTTATATATATACATATATCCAATGACCGAACCCAAATCATTTGAATCAAAAAACATCTTCAAACGATTAAGACTAAAGTCATGGGATATACATAAATTTAAATGTTTGAATATAATATGTATATATAAAA
Organism: Drosophila willistoni; assembly: GCF_018902025.1. Classification (NCBI taxonomy): domain Eukaryota; kingdom Metazoa; phylum Arthropoda; class Insecta; order Diptera; family Drosophilidae; genus Drosophila; species Drosophila willistoni. The sequence goes on from NW_025814057.1 coordinate 7,443,880, forward strand.
AAGAAAACAAAATCCCTTAACCGTTGATTAGTAATCAATTTGCTCAAGCATATAAACCATATGTGGGCGTGGCAATGTGCAGTGTCAATATTGTACAATAGATGATAGAGACATATGTGTATGTGTATATATGTATGTGTGTGTGTGTGTGTGTATGGGTGTGGGTGGGTGTTGGTGTGGGTGTGGGTGTGTTGATGTGTTTTGGTACATATTTGTCTGGGTTTTTTTTTTTTTTTTTTTGGGTGCAAGCATGAGTGATTTTTGTTTTATTTGTTTTTTGTAACATTAAATGTGCAAATTTGAATAAACAAAAATTGTATAAAAAAAAATTTTGTAATAGGGAAAAAGGGTGGCAAGAAAAAAAAAAAGGATACCCTAACATATATAAGTCCCTAACTTGTGTGTGTGCCTAAGAGGAGGAAAATTTGTTTTGTGGTTGCAAAAGGATAAAAAATTTAATATGTGCGCATTTTGTTTTGTTTTTTGTTTTAGCTGAAAATAGAACAAAACTTGCTTAGAGTATAAATTAAAATTATCATAATAAAAATATGTAAGAGAGAGAGAGAGAGAGAGAAATAGAGAGCGAGAGTGAGACATATCTTAGACAACTAAAAACAAAAACTAGAAAAAAAAAAACAACAAAAAAAATATCCATGAAAATACAGAAATTTGAATATTGAAACACAAAAAGTTTCTCTCAAATTTTTGCATTTTTCTCATGGTGCGGAAAAATTTAAAAAGAGAGGAACAAAAAGGAAAAACAAAAAGAATTGATCAATATTTTGAGAGTTTTGTGTGTGGTCTAACCTGGTACGTAGACAATGGCCCCAGGAAAACCGGTATCTGTCTGTGTGTAGGTCTCTGTGTAGGTTCCCTCATTGCCAGGACGATAGGGTCCGGCGCCATTACCATTGCCATTGGCATTACCCTGACCCTTGCCATTGGCATCACCCAGGCCATGGTAATGACCCGCCCCACTACCGGTGCGATCGCCATCCCTATATACCGGTTTTCCTGGGCCTCCTCCTCCCGCGCCGTTTGGTCCTAATGGTCCTGGTGGTCCGGGCGGTCCAGGTGGTCCATTAGGGCCAAATCCGCCGGGTCCGCCATTTGGACCGAAACCGCCATTGCCTCCATTGCCGCCTTTACCGCCGCCATCGCCATTTCCTCCATTGCCGCCATTGGGGCCGACAACATGTTTATACGGATTATTATCCGGATGGTAACGCCCATCACCTAAAAACACACACGCGCACGCACAAACAAACACACACACACACACACACAGACACAGACATAGAAGAATTGAGTAGAGGTCGCTTGACATTGCTGGATCATTGTTTCATTATTTCTCACTGTTATCGCCCGGCAACAAAGCATTGACCGACTGGAATGATGGTGCCTGAACTCCCGGTGATCCCTCATACGTGTGTCCAGCACCTGTATTAAAGAGACCAGTACCACTGCCAGCACCGCCGATGCCGCCAGTGTTTGGCCCACGAATGGGTAAACTCTTCTCGGCGGAACCCTTGATGGCGGGTATATTCAAAGAGAATGCTGGTATCGCATCTTTGCCATCATCTTTGTTCTTGTACTAGAAATATGCATAGACAAGTGTCATGTGGCTAGCCGTTCATTTCTGTTCGTTTCTGTTACATTGCTTACATCATCTCCAATGAAATATGGGACACCGTGTTGGGCTCCATTGGCGAATTTGCCACAACCTATGGGGAAATAGAGCTCATGCCATTGCAATAGAATGCCAGCTGGCGAGGGACCGCCATCAGTCTCGTTATACAAATGCGGGGGGAAGGTCTCCACTGGTTTCTCTGGCTCCACGGTCCGATAGCCATGAGCATCGGCCACATAATGTGTGGCGCGTAACAAGTGATAGGGATCGATGAGGCCATAACAGCCATAGGTGACACCATCAGGACCGCGAGTCTCATGATGGAAATTGCCGGTCTTACCGACATCATAACCATATCGGTATGCATCTTACGGTGAAAGGGTTGTTGTTGTTGACGATGTTGTTGTTGTTGTTGTTCGGAGGTGTGTGTGTGTGTGGTTGATTGTTTAGGGTTTTTTTTTTTGGTTTTGGGTTGTTTTGTTGGGTGGTTTTTTTTTTTGGTTTTGAAAAAAGTAATGTTTAGATTTGTTTGCTTCTTGTTTTTAGAGTTTTGTTTTGGTGGGTGGGAAGGTTTGGTGGGTTTTTTGTTTTTTTTGTGTTCGTGTGTGTGTGTGTTTGTGTAAAAGGACCTAAAATATGTTAGGTGTGGTGGTGTTTTGTTTTTGGGGGGAAGGGGGAAGGATAAAAAATACTTGACTTTGGACTGTTCTCTGCTTCTGCTTGAACTAACCTCAAAACTAATATTCAAACTGAACTTGGCTGAAAACTGAAAACTGAAAACTGAAACTTATTGGAATATATATAATATATATTGTATGAAATTTGAACGATATAGAAAATGTTGGTGGTGTTGGTGTAGTTGTTGTTGTTGTTGTTTTGGGTTTTATTGTTGTTGGGGGTTTTTTTTTTTTTGGTTTGGTTTTGAATTGTTGTTTGTTTTGAAATTTTTGGGAGGTAGGTGGATGAGTATGCAAAGCTTTTTTTCAGTTTTTTTTTTTTGATTCTTAATTTTCGGTTTTTTGGTTTTTTTTTTTGCTTTATGTATAACAAATTTAAATACATAAAACTATTGAGAAAATAGATATATATATATATGATAAAGATAGAGCATAGATTGTGTGTGAGAAAGAGATAGAGAGAGAGAGATAGATAGATTGATAGAGCATATTTACAGTATTTTTTGTTTGTTTGGTTTTTTTTTGTTTTGGATTTTTTTTTTTTGGTTTGGTTTTAATGGGGTTTTTGGAAAAACGATTTTCTACGATTTCTACTGGTGAGTTTTAGTGTTAAAGCTGCTACAGAAAAAAAAACAAGGACTAGAAAAAAGTGTCATGAATAGAAGGGGCGGGGTTGTTGGTTGGTTGGTTGTTGCAGTAAGAGGGGGTGGGGTGGGGAACAGGGCGGGGATAAATAATACTTATAAACTACTTCTACAATAAAATAAAATATGTAAACAATACAAATTTTTTTTAAACAAATACAAACAAAACTAACTAACTAAATGATTACGATGATATGAAACACAAAAAGAGTAAATAAATTACGCAAAAAAATACAACAAATTTTTAACAAAATTCTACTAGTTGGTTTTATGGGAGAGGAAGTTGTTGTTGTTGTTTTCTTTTTTTTTTTTTTTTTGGATTCTTTCGAATTGTAGTTTTTGTGATATGTGAATTTTGGATGTATTGTATTTATATATATAAATTTTGTTATAAGTATATATTTTTTGATTTGTTTTGTACTTACTTGTGTCAAAGTTAGAGGAATAATATTGCTGATTCGTTGTCTTTTGATCATTGATATCAAGAATAAGACGACGATTCTCTGCATCAAATTTGGCAGAGTAAACGCATTGCATTAAAATGCAAGCGACGGCCTAAAAGGTGAAACAGAAAAGAAAAAGAGAGAAACAAAAATTTAAGTACCAAAATGATTGATGATCTTGTGTAAGCAAAAACTAACAAAACATTTGTCGACAGTTTTGTCACGCCCCCGCACACACACACTCACACACACACCACGCACTCCATACACTCACACATGGTTTATGGTTAACTAGCTAAGAGAAGTTGGCTGTCTATGTTACGAGGTGTCTATTAATGGACGGAAATTCCCCCCCATAACAAAAAATTGTAAAATAGCTTACTAAAGATTTTCAATCAAAAATCTTCAATGAAAAACTAACGAAAAGTAAAATATAATTTCCATTTTATTACAGAAAAGCTGACCAACTCTTACCACAAGTATGTAAGTTTGAAAAATTTTCTTTATGCCTCAACTAAAGTAAGAAACTAAAAGCTTAAATATATTACGTCATCTAGAATTATCAGCTTAAGTCAATTTTTAGTTATGGTTGGTTCACTTGAAACGATATTTCTTACTCTTAACTAACTAAAAGTAGTTTCTGTTCAGTTCGTTCAATTCATTTGCATATATGTCTAAATATGCCAAAAAAAGATGAGTCAAAAAGACGACTGACTACAAATAAGCAAAGGTTTTTTTTTTTTTTGCACTCATTTAGTTAGCTATCTAGATCCGGTTCGATACGTTTGGTTAAGCAAAATGTCAAAGGCATTAACATATATATATATACAATATGTATGTCTGTGTGTGTGTGTGTGTGTGTGTGTGTATAAGCAAATTCTTTTCGTCAAAAAAAGAAAAAAAAAATAATAACCAAATGATGACAGAAGTTTTTTTTTTCTTCTTTTTTTTTTAAGAAACTGGATTGAAGTTGCACCTTTTATGCTAATTTGTTAGATGTAAATTAAAAAACCAAAAAGTTGAAAAAGAGAAAAAACTAGTTACTAATAGCTAAAAACTTCTTTATGACAGTTATGAGCAATTAGCTTAGATCTTGCAATGAGAGAATTATTGATTGGCCAATCGAATAGAATCTTAACTCTTAAATAACTGGGCCAGTAATTGTCTGACAAATCAGCATGGGCATTATGATCGTTTTAAACAAAATAATATACAACAACCAACAAAAAAAACCACAAAATTTACATAAATTTGTTGTTGCTGTTGTGTATAGACACACAAGGTCTGTTGACTTCCTTATTGGAAACAAGTTACGAACAAATAAATCAGTTAAATTCACATCCTAATAAGTAGAATCTAAATTTATAATTTAATCCAAAAATAAGAATTCCTCTCCATCTCTTACTAACTTATTTTTCTGTTTTAAACTTTTAACCTTCATGCTATGTTAAATATATAGCACGAGAACACAACAAGAATTTTGGAAAACAGAAATAGAAAAACACATGATGAGAAAACTACAAAATATATATTAACTGCTTATATTTTGAGTCGTTATTGATGGTTCAGTATATTGGGCGTATATTTATTATCTTGTGTGCGGGTGTCTTTGGGTTAAGGTGAAGTGAAAAAGATAAATTTGTTACTTTTTACACAAAACAAAATAATGATAATATTAAAAAATATATATAGTATACATTTTTTTTTTTTGAAATGCCAGACAATAGCCTTTAATTTGGTAGCTCCCACAAACCGAAAAAAAGAAGAAAAAAAATATGCGAATGACAGGTTTTGTTTTTCGTTAAGGTCAATAATTTTTATTACTCTTCTTCTCTATCCACAAATTTATTGCTTATCAATATGAGAAAATGACACTTTATGTTTAACATTTTCTCTTCCTCTTTGGCTACCATTTCAACCAAATGATGAGAAATCTCATTAATGCAAATTGATTTAATGACCAAGACAATATGTATACACATATGTATCTGTATATATATCTTTTGATTGGCATAACTCAAGTTGAAATTATTGCAAAATTCCAAGGTATTGCTCCAAAATCTTCACTAAATAATCAATAAAACAATACATAATAAGATCTAATTTTTCTTTATACTTTTTTCATATGTGTGTGTGTGTTGGTTTTTTTTTTGTGTTTTATTATTGATTGGCCACTGTTGGAGGTCACTGGCATTATAACAGTTATTGGTTTTCAAGCAAAAGTTTTCAAATTTTTTTGTATTTTGCCATGGGAATGTGTCAGTTGGGCTACGCATAAGGTGGAAGTTTTTCTGTTGTCTTTGTCGATTAGAGACAAGTTTCATGGGAGAAAAGTTTCAGTTGACAAAAGGGGAAAAGTAACATAGAAAAATTGATTGATTGCCAACGCCGCCGCAACTAGTAAAAGAAGTTCGGGTCAGGAGATTGAGTGTGATTAGAAAGGTTAAACAACACTTGGGACCAGGCTCAAATCAAGTAATCTATCATAGTTTAGTCTTTTTTTTTAGTCATTTCTTTATTGAGCATAGTTTGGTTAGCCAATTAACTTTTTGTAGGTCAAGCAACTATGTTCTTAATGAGTTTTATGTTGAAATTAAAACGGAAAATCTTCTTTATAAGCAACAATACAATTTGGAAACTCATTGGTGTTTCCATGATAAAGCAACTATTCAGAAGTTTCTACAAAATGTAGTTGTTTAAAGTGTATTTCGTTTGATAGATTGAATGCAATTTATAAGGTATGTCTTCTAGAGTTTATTGTTCAAAAATCATTTCAAACTCATTTTTCAAATTGGCATTAACAAAAAGTTAAATAGGTGAGGTCTAGATGAAGTAAAAATCATTCCAGCATATACATTTGATTCATTTATTATAATATAATTAGTAATTGCGATCACAGCTTGAGACTGACTGAGTGAGTAAGTGATTGGATAGATGGATGGATGGACGCGCCCCGATTTTAAGTTTACTATACGTAACATAAATATATATATATGTATTTGTATATGTATATAGTATATATTTATTGCTCAATCAAAATCAATCGACATGTGGGCCATGAGCTAAACAATGTCGACCGTTGGTGTTGTTGGCTGCATTCAACTTTAAGCCAAGCTTTTGGCATGGAGATGATGCCTCAAGATGCGTGCAACAGGCAGGCAACACACATACACACAGACTGAGAGACAGACTGGCCGACTGGCGTAGAGACAGACACAGTAAATCATTGAAGTCAAGTCAAGTCTAGTGACCCAAAATGCCAATGCCCATAACATACCACGACAGAACCATACTCCACCCGACTCCACTCCACCCCACTTTAACACTCCATCTGAGGCATTCATGTACAATAGAGCCATGAATCTTTTTTGCATAGTTTTTGCATAAAACTAAGAAAACTAAGAGTGACAGCAACAACTACTACAGACTACTACTACGACAACACCGCCAACAATTTCAATTCAAAAAAGAATGATATACAGAGGCAACTACTGCAGATTAATCGACTTATTCGCACGCATAGGCAACTTTGTTGTTTTACATGGCACATGAACATCATTTCCATCATCATCATCGTCATTGTCATAATGCTGATGATGATCATCTTCTCCAGTCAGTATCCAAACCATGCCCGTTATGGATTTTCGTTAAAAACTGGTTTCTGATTGCTTTTGCCCTTTGGCGTCAACGACGAAATTTTTATGTTGGCTCTTTTAATTTTTTTTTTCCTTCTCTCTTATTTTCTTGTCTCTTCTTACATTTCAAGGTCATGTATAAAAAAATATCTATATTTAACTTAATATATATATTTATATAGAAAAATATGCAACTTGCTTTCTGTGTTTGACCTTAATCGATGACACAAGATTCCTCCCCAAAAAAAAAAAAACAAAAAACACACAAACTGCAGTTGCAGACGATGGTGAAATTATACGTAGCGGAAGGGGTGCAACGGGGGAGTCAACGGGGGAGTCAACGGGGGCTGGGGGGTGCGAGAGGTTCAAAATGTTCGTCTTAATTTATACAAATGTATATAAATATCAAATAACTGTATAAATCGTTCAAACATTTTTAATGAGGCGCACAGGCGCAACCACCTCGAAACCAAGTCTAAGTAGTCTGTACCAGGCCCGAAAGTTACTTATTTTATTTCTAGAACAAGTATTACCAGATCTGTTCAGATCATCATCCAGACTTGGTGTGTGTTTTTTTTTTTTTTTTGTTAATTAACTTGCAAAACATTCTTGCTAATGAGTTCATCGCATAGGCTAAAGCTCAAAATTTGGCACTCAGATACAAATACAAAATGCAGAATGTATCTGTATCTAATTAAACTCAAAATCTCAAACTGTCATCGAACTTTCGTGACTTCAGTTTAGAGTATCTTATTTATTAGATCATTTCAATCAATTTCAAATGACATCACTTTGCAGACAACAAAACTTTTACTTTCTTTCCGTTTGAACATTTGGCATTTCATGCAAAACGTTTTTTCCCCCTCCCCAATACCCATCCCCATTTAGTGTTGTTTTTTTTTTTTTTGTGTATCATTTTACGTTTTGTCGGTTGCGGTTTCGGTTTTTGGTTTCTGCAGCTGTTCTTCAACAAATCGCACAAACTTCATTTGCATTTCTAGATTTGCCATTATAGATAAACGAGCAACAACAATGTATAATAGATATTCGTTTCGATATCTTTTTGGAAGCGCATTTAAAGGCATAAAGCAAATTAAGATGAGGCAAAGAAGACAGGCCAATTCATTTGGTAGTCAGACCAACAAAAAAAATAACAACAACAACAAAAATGTATTTATATAATAATAGAAAAGTGAAAATGATGAAATTTAATATATTTTATTTATCTGGCCTAAACTTTCTTATAGAAAGACAGGTGTTTAAATTTTGTAAAGAAAGACTTGTGAATCATTTGGTGAATGTTACTCACGGCAAAGGCAAAGAAGTCCTTTTCGTACTTCAGATAAAGTCAGTCCCCACTCAATTTCATTTACCAAAACCAAACTTTTCTTAACTTTAATCAACCGCATTTAAGTGATGTGATTTATGATCATGTGATTCATGTAAAGTATTCCAAGGAATTTCAATTATTTTACAAAAACTCTTGCATCATGCATGGGGAATTTGCTTTGCAATTTGCTTTTGATTGGCTTAGAATTTGAAAGTCTCATATAAAAGGGAATGATGTGTAGTTATAGCCTAATTGAGTGCCGCTCTAGGGCAAATGTAAACTATTTGTTATGCCAAACAGTTCTTGACTATCTCGATTTGCTGTTTTTTTTTTTTTTTTTATGATTCACTCTCGGAGATAATGCCAGAATTTATAATCCAAAGCAAACATGAAACTGCATTATCAAAGCGCAAAAACTCTTTAAAATTCCACAGAGGAAATGGACATGAAACAACGAACTCTGTCCGAAAAATAAAATAATTCTAGGCCAAAAGAGATGCCACAGGCTATGGCAATGCGATGCGGTGCCATGCCGCCAAGCCAAGCCAAGCCAAGTGCCTGCCAGGCATAAAATTTGACATTTTTTTGCTGTCTCTTGTCTGGAGCTGCTGCTGCTGCTGCTACTTCTGCGGCTTCTGCTTGTTGTACGTGTCTGTTGAGAGGCTTAGGCATGAAGAACATACAGACAGGCAGACAGAGGCAGACAAGCAGACAGATAGACAAGAGGCAAACCCGACAGGCAGAATGAACAGAAGGCGTTTGTAGATAAATTCATGATAAATTCTAAACCAAAACGCTTCAGCTAAATAAGAGAATGAGAAGCCCAAAAAAAGGGTCAGAGAACTGAAAAAGGCACGTGCAACGGAGATGAAACTATGTACAAATGAGCCACCGACCAACATTCTGACAGGTGACAAAAGACATAAAATAACCACAAAGAGCAAAGGCAACGCCGCACACAAATGAAATTTTGTTTATACGATTTGTCTAGCAGGCAACACCCAAGACGCAGATGATATCAAATCTCATTATGACACCTATTCTCGTGTTTTTTTTCTTTTTTTTTGGTATTGTGTTCACTTTTGGTTTTTATATTGTTGCCTTGCGTCTTTCATGGCTTGCTGCTGGAAAGTCCAAGAATAATTTATTAAAGTCACAAGTGCAAGAAAAAAAAAAAACAAAAATTAGCAGCTTTTGTTGCAAAAAAATTAGCACTAAATTTTATATGAAGCAAAAATTAATACGTTCAGTCAAATGCAACGAAATATTTTATACCCTAACAGCAGGAATTCAATGCTTTAATTATTTCATTGAATATGATAAAAACTAAATGTGATGAGACAAATGCCAAAAGCCTCACAAGATCAAGTGTAAAGGAAGTGCAATGTCCTTGACGAGAGACAACAAAGAGAAGAATAATCTGAAACCGGATCTAGTTAATACCCTTTACAATAAAATTTGCATTTAAACAGTTAAATTTGTATTTTTTTTTTTTTTTTGTTTTTTGTCAATTCGCATTTTTCTGCATTGACTCATTTATGATTATAGACAAAAACAAATTACGTATTATTATCATTGAATCGAAATAACACAGAAAAAAATCAAATACAAAAAGTCCCCCTCAGGTGCCTCTTCGATATTGGCCGAAGGCAAATAATATAAGCAAAGAGAGAGGGAGATAGATAGAGAGAGAGAGAGAGAGAGTAAGAGAGCAACTGACCGGCTCAATGTGTTTCTCCTACTTTAGCCAATTTCTGTTTATCTTTCTATTAACTTGGGTACTTAGTTGCATTTTGCATAGTATCACAATTCAAAATTGCAAACTGAAAACCATAAAATAGTTTTTTATATTTTGTTATTTTTAAATTTTTTTAATCATTTAGCAGTTGCTGTGTATACCTAACCCCTAAATTTTGAACTACCTAACCACCTGCTTCACCTCAATCTATCATCGTCATACTTATAGTCATATATAAATTTTTTCGTTGTATTTTTTACTTTTTTTTTTTTGTCTAACCTAGACGCATATTTTGTTTGATTTATTTGCATTTCTTATTTACCATCATCAGGTTCAAGTTGGTTGGTATTAGCTAAGCGCTAAGTGTTAATAAGTTTAGGCCAAAATGCTCGCTTTTGGCCATGATTTGATAAGTAATGAATGAGCGAGAGAGAGAGAGAGAGAGCGAGAACAAACAAAAAGAAATACCCCTTTAAATATTCAAATTATTCAGAAATTACCAAATACTGTTTATTTTTTGGTTTTGCAAACTAATTTAAAAAATGAAATTTTCAACTTTGTGGCCACATTTACTTAAGAATTTCAAAAGATTTTCAGTCCTTAAAATGAAAAGGAAAAAGGAAAAGGTAATGCAACCGATTTATATTATGTTTATGGTACGATGTGTCGTTTATTATTTGGATCCGTTACGATTAGGTCATGAATTTTGAATTTTATTTCGGTTTATCCGTGTTCATTTAGTTGTATTAATTTATATTGATTACGATTTCGGTTTTAAGTTACGATTACGAGTTTAGGCGATTAACTTTCGGATTGCATTCCCTTTTGAAAAACAAAATATATGACAATTATTTTGAAAATCTTTTCAAATATTTGAAGTAAATATGCTTAATACGAAGACCAAGAGAAGTTATTGTTTGCCCTTTCTTTAGGGATTTCAGTTTGTTGGGGCTCTCCCAAACATATTTTCAAAAATCATGGAAATTATATATGTTTTTAGCTATATAGTAACCAATTTAAGTTTTCGACCTTTGTTTGATTCTCTTGTTAGCTTATATGTTCTAGATATCTGCTTAGATTTCTAATAGTCCTTGGCGATCAGATGCCAGATTGTATCCCCTTGATTTGTCTATATTGTTTATTTAAAGGATATAAATGTTATATATAATATAATTCACTCACCATGCATAAAGCTGCACGCGCCATTTTTTGCGGTTTTTTTAAAGATTTGAATTTGACACAAGAAACGCCAGTAAATATTATGTTGAATTTTCAGCTATAAATCTAATTGTGTTGAAAATTTTTTTCGTATTGATTTCCAATCATGAAATAAAATTAAAAAAAGAAATAAAATTGAATAAGGATCGCAAAAATAATTGAGTTGTGTGTGTGTGTGTTTTTTTTATGTAGATGTTTCCGTTTATCTTATTTGCACAAAGCACCGAAAAGAAAAATAAAAATAAAAATTCGTATTGTTTTTTTGAATTGTCCTGGCAAATTATAATTTGATTTTGCAGTTGAGTTCTTTTTTGGTTATATTTGTTTACGATTTTTATTGGATGTCGTATATAAGTTTTTTTCTGTTATTACATCAATTTATTTTAGTTATATATTGTTTTTTAAAATTTTGAAACACTTTGAGTTGAAGAGAGTTGAAGAGCTTAAAAACTAGAGCTCATACCGTTGAGACCGATGTGGACGAACTGAAGATGAACGCGGTTGCGTCTTGGCCATATAAACAAGGCAAACAAAAAATAAAAAACGACAAAAAAAAAATCAAAAATTCAAACTGAATTTCAAGACGAGCTCGAGATCTACTCACAATGCGTATGAGTGTGTGTCAGTGAGTGTACGGGCGAGTATGTGAATATGAATGTGAGTGTTTTTTTCTTCTTTTCGTTGTGAGTGTATGTGAGTGAAACGAGTTTGTCAGTTAGTTTTTTGTTTTTTGCGTTAATTTATTTGGCCAAGAGTAAAAAAAAAAAAAAAAAAACACCGAGAAATACAAAATATTGTTGAGCCGAGCAGCTAATACAGAAACGTTACTTTTGGGCTATCGAGTCGTATACTTGATGTATTTGCTGCTCTCTTTACGGTTCTCTCTTTCGCTCTCGCTCTCTGTCTCGCTTCTAGGATGTTTGCGTGTCCAAAGAATTTAACTTCACTTTTTCAAGTTCTTTGAGTTCATTAATATTTAGGAATTGATTTTATTCATTTTATTTTTTTTGTTTGAAAGAACTTTTTGTTGTTGTTGTTCTTCTTCTTTTTTTGTCTTTAATTGAAAATTCGAGTTTTTCGTGTTTAAAAACTTCTGATCTATTAGCAATAAGATAGCAACAAAACAACTAACCAATTGCTGTTGTTGTAGATAGTTTGAATATTAAATTTTTTTCGTTGCTTTATTGATTTAATTAAAGCTTATATAATAGCTAAACTCTTCGATTTCCGTATACCAAGTTTTTCTGATAATTAAAAAACCATTTTTTTGAATTTTTGTATTCTGTTTTTTTTTTTTTTTGTATTTTTCTTAAGTTTTATTTTGTGTTTTATCCATTTGTTTATCAATAGATCACTTTAATTGTATTTTCTTTTTATGTTCATGATTTCATTAGGTAGCAGATGCCTTCGATCCGCCACCTCCAATCTCCTCTGACATCATGGAATCCAAGTTTAGCTTCCGTTTGATGATCCGCAGCGATCCGTTACGATCCGATCTGATTCAATCCGCTTAAAGAATGTTGCTCAGATTAATCTTCTAGTTATTTAATTTTGTTGTTAATTTTTTTTTTTTTTTTGAAATGTTGCTGACATTTAGTTTCAACTTATTTAGTTGCAAAAAGGAAACATTTAGTTAATTATACATATATGTATGTATATTTTTAAGCTTCCATTTGTGGAGTCTGCTCTTGAAAATGGCAATTGACACAGAAAGCTAAAATCAGAAAAACAGGATGAAATCTTTAATGACAACAACGCCTTAAGTCAAGGCAAGGTATCATCGACCCTGAAAATTTTTGAAAATAAAATCATTGTTTAGCACACAGCTGGAACAATAACACCAACAACAACGGCAACAACAACAACAACAACAGCAAATCATCTCATCATGGGCTTTGACTTGGAATTAAACTTAGTATACAGCCAGAGGCAAAAAAGTCATGTTAAGCAGCATTAAACAACAACATTTTAAAGGCCCTAAAAATGCTTTTATTGTAGAGGATCAGATCTAAGATGGAATTCTCTTATTCCTAATTAACTTTGATTAATTCCACCAACATCAACAACATTTTGTTTCCCGAATTTACGATCGATCTTAAAAGGGTTTTAACCATTTGGAATTTTAGGCTTACCTTCAATTCTTACAACAACAAAAAAAAAAACAAGTATTTGTGCTTTTCTTTATCAATGCCTTTGCTTATTTGGATTTGCTACTCCGGCACACGTCGTTTGTAGATCCTTTAAAAGGGATTGATGGCCAAAAATAAACCATAGAATTTGCCTTCATATCGTGAAGTTCTTTCTCTTACATTTAACTAAAAAGCTTAAATCTTACAATAATTTAAGTTCTTAAAATACTCCTAATTGCTATCGTATCGAGATATGACCTTTTGAAAGCACTTAGATATTGAAAAATTTGATAGAACCCTGTATTAAGAAAATAATTCAAATAACTTTAACTTTGCAAATCTATAATTCTTCCAATTTGCCACGAAAAATTCATATTTTGATCTTCTTATTGGAAAGTAATCTTTGAAGTTTCATTATCATATTAAAAACTAAAACTTGACCACTTTTTTGAAAAATTTTTGATCAAAATAATACATTCTTTTTTCAAAAATTGGGTCGTAAATCATTTTTTGCATTACGAAGTTTTTCATAGTTTTTCATTTGGACCCTAACCCATCCTCGGTGTGTAGTCCCTACAGTTATTATAGTCAAGCAATATTAATATTAAGGAAAACACTATCGACAACCATTTTATAAATGTTTTTTAATAAGGAAAATGTGGCTATTTAATGCCTTCTCATCGCAACTTGTTCCCTTGTAATAAAGGGCCTTTAGTTTTTGGGATATAAAAATGTTTTATGAGATGTCTTTAAATAGGAAATAATAAAGTTTTGAAAACATTGATTAGAACTTTTGTTGGAATAAGGAAAAATTGATTCAGTTGTTATCCAAAAAGAAGGAAGTGACTAAATGAGGAAAATCCCTTTCGCTGGGAGTAACTTCCGCTTTTCCCCTCCTCACCTTTCTGGTAGTGAAAAGAACTCCTTCTTATGCTTTCGCCACATAATTATATTGTCATTGAATGTTATTTCAATCATTTTGACCTAATGTTTTTTTTTGTCGTTTTTTATATAGAGATATGCAGGTATTTATGTAGATTTTAATTTACTTATATGCTAGTAATCCCATTCTGCTTCTGTTTCAAAAATTGTTTGGCAATCTTTGTGATAATTTTTCTGTTTTTTTTTTCTTTCTTTCTGAATGTTTCTGTTGGTTTTTCTGTGTTTTTGTTTTATCAAGCTCTCAAGCTGTGCGAAACTGAAACAAAATATTAAATGCATTTTTATGATCTTTGATTTCGTTGTGTGTGTTTTTTGTTGTTTTCTTCTTCTTCTGTTGTTGGTATTTCGCTTGTGTTCATATGTAAATGCAGTTTCATTGAGCTGAAAATTATGAAACATAATTTTGGATTTAATGTCAGTGTTTTGGAGTTAAAAAAGGGTTTAAATAAATTATAAATAAATTGAACAAATTTTCATTGGTTGTGGTTTTTTTTTCTCATCTGAAAAGATTTTATTTTAATTTTTTTTTTTGCAACAACAGAGCTTTTTTTTGGTTTTTAGCCCACGCTTGACCTTTGCAGAGAACAAAAACCCAACGAAAAAACAAAACCTGTTAAATATATTTTTGATAATCGTATTCAAAAGAGAAACGGCAAACTATTAAAGATACATTTTTAATAAGTTAGCCAAAACTTAAAGAAAGAAGAAGCAGATGAAGATATAAGAATCGTAAGCGCCAAATTTAGAAAGCCTACAAAAAAAAAAAAAACAAAAAAAAACCAAACCTACAAAAAAAAAAAAAAATATCAAATGTCAATGGCTGAAATTGAAATTGATATTGAAACTGAAATTAAATGTGAAACTGAGAGCTTTAGCATGACTCAAATTGATGATTTGTCAAAATAAAAAATGGTTTAAACATTTAACAATTTCAATTTGTACTAAATGTGAGTCATGATTTTTATATATATACATAAGTATATTGCGACCCGTCCCCATTTTCGTTGTCCTTGAACCTGACAAAGAAATCTCAAGAACTTCGCATAAAGTTGAAAACAAATTGAAAGTGCAAGCAAAATTCACCTTGAGACTAAAAGTGAGAGCTTAAGAATTGTGTGACCAGTGCAGGATTAACCATATAGCAGGATTAGGGCGCCTCGATAGCGAAAAACGGGTTCAATGCTCAAACCAAAATATAGTTCAATTAACAAACATTTTATTTGACAATTGTTAAAAACTCTTCACTTTGCGTATCTGTAATTAAGCTAAATGTTTAAAATGTTCGATTTTGAAAAGTGATATCTTATTTTAATGGTTTAAATTCAATTTGGAGTTGAAATGTAAAAATCACGTTAGTTTTTTAAGCAAGGACAAAAATTACGAAAAACATCAAAATATTCGAATATACCTTAATTTCATACGGCTCTATTTTAGACAATCTGTTAATTTGTTTTTATATTAGGTTTTGAAATTGCTACAGGCCCCGTGGCGCTGGTTTAATCCGGCACTGGACACAGTCAGGAATGTCTTAAAAGAAAACCCTCGCAAAAATATTTCAAATGTCAAACGACTGAAAATGAAATTGAATGTAAAACCGAAAGAGATTTCATTTTGTAGAATGACTCAAATTGATGATGATTTGTCAAGATTTTGTTATTTGGTCATCATGCGATATAAATTTCGACTAAATGTGAGTCATTTTTCGTGCATGCTGTTTAAAGTCCCTTGATCCCTGGGTCGTCATTGCATGCGTGTTGCATGTTACATTCCCAATGACCTTGATGCTGCCAGCTGCTTCCAACTGCTGCTGCTGCTGCTGCTGCTGTTGCGGCAGCTTCGTCTTTCTTCCTTATTCTGTCGTTGCATCGATGCTTATGTAACCGCATAAAGTTGAATGACTTTTTTTTTTATGTGCCTTTTTGACTTGCCAAAGCCCTTGAGAGTAGCGTAAAGTTAAAGCCAGAGGAAGTTCGGTCGGTCGTTCGGTCGTTGGGTTGGCCATTCGTTCGCTCTCTGACAATCTCAGACTGCGTGTAAAAAAATAAATCATGGCTAAAGTCTCCAGAAACAAAAAAAAAAAAAAAAAAAACTCATGCCTGAAATTCTGTAGGTCTTCCCCTTGTAGCTTCTTCCCTTTTTTTTCTCCTTGTGTGCCTGTGTCCCTGTCTCTCTGTCTCTGTGTGTCATGTGTGGGGCATTTCCGGGCGTGTCTTTTTAATTTTCATATACATAGTATGGTTATTTTTTTTGTTGGTTGATTGCAAGTTTTTTGATTAAAAATCTCATCGCATGTAATCCTTTAATGTCAAAATAAAAAGCGGAACCTACATACATGTTGAAAGGAGCAGCAGCAGTTTGTCATGCAGAAAATGTGAAGGGCAAATTGGGTTTTATCAAAAAATTGGATGTGAAATGGTCCACAGAGGGTCACCCCTGCACTTTCTCATTGTAAGAAGGAAGAGGACCAAAACAAATTTCTTTACAAGTTCCAATTTACATAATTCAAGAAATAAAAACATATATTAACCGTCATCTATAAAGGAGTGGATTAAGATCGATTATAAGAATGGTTAAGATTGCAACTATCAGGCATTCTTGACAAATTTCAAACACTTTGGTTTTAATATTCTCTATTTCTACCTAAAGAGAATCTAACAGGGTAATCTTGAAGTCTGTTCTCTCATGAATTGTTCAACAAAGTTCTTTCGGTTGATAGATGAAGTTTTAACAAGGTTTGGACCTACTTCAACACAACATTTCTATGCAATGGTCATTTTGAGGGGAAAAAGCACGAAAATATAATTACAATTATTTACAAGTTTGGGTTACACCCGTTCTTGGGAATTTGGACTGTGATGAAACCAACTAGTAGTTTACTAGCTGATGTGTTTTCTCATCAGAAGATGAGATAAAGTTATAATTCTATCTAAATTGAAACGACAGTAGTTCCACTTTATGTGCCAACTTCTTCTTGATGTTCTTTTGAATTGCGGGTATAGTATAGATGAGAGATGGAGTGATGTAACTTTTGGTCGAATTCTTTAACATTAAAAATGCATTAGTCATATTCACAGTAAAATTGGTATGAAATTAAAAGCAAAGCACTAAGCCTATCGACAAAAAAAAAAAAAAAACAAAATAAATAAAAATGCGTGAGAATTTCCGATGAAAAATTGCCTGGAGGCCAATTAAATGTGATATAATGCCATGACAAATGGCAACAATGACAACTAACTATGATAAAGTAAGAACCAAACTTGTATAACCAACATCTACTTAGTAGTAGTCGTAGTAGTTAAGAAGGAATGAAACAAGCATATCTTATCAATGATATCAGATGAAGATGAAAAGAAGAACTTGTTTCTTTAACGAAAAAACCAACACACTCACACACACACACACACACCGATAGAATAGAAAACAAGCCAAACAAATAATTTGCATATGAATTTTATTGCTTTAAACAGATGTTGGATAATACATATGTAGAGGAAATATTTATATATACATACATATATAAACAATATTTCTGTATAGAGGAGGAGGCTAACTGCAAGGCTGACTGACTCAAATGACTAACTAACAAAATTGCCAACAAATTTTCATCAACTTGTTGCAATCAATCAATAAATTTGTTAAAATCCCAAAAAAAAAAAAAAAATACAAATGTTTTTGCAACTGTTTCTTAAATACATATAGTCATACCATTTATATATACCATGTATAGTGTTTTGACAACAAAATTTTCTAGAGGCCAAAAGTTACTTATTCATAGCCAAAAATAAACCCAAAAAAAAAAAAAAAAGTTATATTAAACTTCCGTCTAAGATGGGTCAAGATTTGTCTTTTGATACCCTCTAGACATGGGGCAAAGAAAAGGAGTTTGTTCAACTCGCTAATATCTAGAATAGTTCATTGATTAGGCTCTTACTCTTATCTTCCAAGGGTGTTTCCGGTCTGTTGTAATTTTCAACTAGTTTTAACATCAAAGATGCAGTGGCTTTAGCAAGGAGGAGTCTAAGAATAGAACTTGGTGGTTTCTTCCATCTCTTTATAATTATTTACAGAAGTATTAACAAGCCCAAAATAAAATGTTTTAATACTTTTCTGATCAACATCAGCAAAAGAGGTAAATGTTATCCCATGTTTAGGTAGTTAATGTGGGTAATTAACACGAGGTATTTAATCGATCGATGTCTTTTCTTAATTTATTGTCGTAGTGAACTTTTATGTCTCTAGTTTTTAAGATGCCAGCCAAATATTGAGACTATGTTAAATATTTATACGGGAGGGGGAGACAAAAATAAATTTAAGGTCAGATTTATTTGATTTATGAACTAAATTGAGCACACAACCAACTAAAATGAAACGTAACTTAAGCAAGATAAATGTATGACAAATATTTTCGTAAATTGTAATAAGCTGATATTTGATTTAAAATTGACTATCAACGAGTTAAATGAAAGAAATTTATATAGAAGTATCAAGTTAAATTTAATTTAAGCACTTGAGTAAAATATTTATTTTATTTATTTTAATTAGATATATTGAAACTGGTTTAAATACAATAGAAAAATGTGATATTTCACCAACATTTTTCAAGCACTTGATCATGCAAGCTAGAATTTGTTTAAATATCAGATCGGGAATCGAAAAAACATTTCAGAGGTGATTCATTGTTTATATAGGGTATCCGTAGCAGGTGATAACTTTTAAAATTTCTATATTAAGAGTTAAACTTAAAATCGTCAATAGAAAAAGTTTATTCACACTTTCGTTATAAACAATTTGAAAGTGAAAGTAATTGCTCAGAAGATTAATGTCAAACTGAACAAAAAAAACTTATTGGAATATGCAAAGTGTCTGATAGATTAAGTATATGAAACTTTAGAGGAATGTATAAAGCGGCGGATTTAGATTTGGTTGATTTATCTCGGAATCGAAAGCGAAAGAATGAACCAGAATCGAAAACAGGCCTAAATGTTAATATTATGCTAGATTTTCAATCATTCTAAAAAGGAAACAAATTTCCTTTCATTCTCTGGGTTAATCAATTATTTAAATAAAAAAAAGTTGTTAATTCTTTCCAATTCAATGGGAACCGAATAAGACCTTGGACTTTACATTTCAAACAAAATTGATCAAATATTCTTTGAGAGACTTTTCAAAAAAAACGAACAGTTCTCCAACTCCAAATTGCCTTTCAAATTTCAAACATTTGTTGATTTGATTTATATAGAAATCTAATTTCGCATTAGTTTATTTATATTACGGTACAGGAAATACGTTTAAAAAAGAAAAAAAAAACAAAATTTTGGAATTTGATAAACTGAAATAAAAACTAAAGCCCCAAATAAAACCAGTGGCATTGAGCAGGCAACGCACATACACACACAGACAGACACACACACACACACATCATAAATAAACTAAATGCTAAAACTTAAAACTAAAAGCTGAACGAAAAGCCGATGACCAAAAATTAAATAACATTTAGCGCTCACCAGATTCGTGGGCTAAAAGATTGTGATAAATTTGCTCAGCTCAGGTGTCAGTTTAGATTTTTGCTGATTTTATTTCTTATTTGTTTGTCTCGTTGTTGTTTGAAGAGAGGGTGGAGATGGCGGGGGGGGGATGGTTTTGAAAACAAAATTTGCATGGAAATAATTCAATTAGGCATACTCAACGAGGCATTAGCAAACAAAGCTCAATTAAAAATTGGATCGTAAAATGAAACAACCCCACTCCAAATACCAAATGGATGGGAACTTCTTTCTAGCTAACTTAACAACTGAACTTTTGAAAACCCAAAACCGCGAACCAAACCAAACCAATTTGATTTGAATTTTTTTCCTTTTTTTTTAGAAGAAGAATAAGAAAACAGCAACTAGTTAAGTAGCCTGTTTTATTATAGACGCATAAATTGGAATATTTGAAAATGGCATGAAAAAAAAAAAATGTTTGAATTTGAATTTAAAATTCAATTTCAATCAAATTATTGGGAATAAAATGTAGCAAAAACGAGATATGAAGTGTTAATGGCACTTTTCTCCTTTAAACAACTGGATCAACTTGTTTTATACCAAATGTCTCTCCTAGACTAAAAGTGTTATAAAATTTATTTACAAAAAAAAAAAAATATAGAAGAAAAGAACAACAATATTGTCAAATTTCTTATCTCAAATATAAATCGATGAATCTAAGGCCTTTACTCACAAACTATTTTTATGCTCAACCCAAAGGCAGAAAGCATGCCGAAAAGCCAAATACCGAAAACCAAAATCTTGTTCATCCAGCTTAACAACTTGGTGAACATTTGAATGATAATAATCTTCCATTTACTCTCCCTCCCTCCCCTCCCCTGTCACCACCAACTGATGTCTGTGTCCCCCCTAAAACTATTCTTTATGCTAGATTTTTTTTTTTTCGTTTTTTGGTAACAAAAAGTTAGTTATGGTTAAATTTGAAAGGTACAGGTTGCCTCTTGCCATAATAACTAAGAATTCGCCACGTTTTTTTGTCACCCTTCTCGTCCCCCCATCTAAATGGATTTTATTGATATTTTGAACTATTTTTGGTTTAGTTTTTGATGAAGTTCAAGGAACTTGTTGACGCACGAGATCGATTTTTAAGTGAGAACTTATGGGGCGGTGACATAATGGGGGGTCCGATTTCAAAAAGCATCTAAGTCGATTTTAATGGCAATTACTTAGGAATTTTAAATGAGTTTAGGTCAAGTTTTAAACACATTAAACTCAAACCGAGTTAGGTTAGGTCAGGTTCAATTAGATGATAAATATAGGTATATTTGATAATATAAAAAACTGGATTGCCGTTTATTTGGGGGTCATCAATTTTCAATAATTTTCAAGTCTTATTTTATGCCTACCTTAAAGAGACAAATTTAGAAACATTTCCCTAGTGTGTTCCTTGTAAAGTTATCATGAATCCTTTTTGCCCCCATATCAATTCGATTCTAAAAGGGAATAAAGATTTCAATTCACGGGACAAGCCTTTCAAAAATTATATGTATATTTTTAAGCATCATATCAATAGATAATTTGTCCATCTAATCAAAATCAACACATTCATCTTGTATTAAAACATACTTTGTTCACATGTGAAGTGTGTGCGGTTTTTTTCTATGCGATGGGTAATAAATTTTCATTTAACTTTTGATGATGCGAAACAAGAAATTTTTACTACTTTATAGCATGTGAAACAAGAAAGAGAAACAAAAACTTATTTTTACTACTTAGTTTAACATCCATTATATGTAGATCAAATTCTATTCAAATGCAAATAGGAAAGGTCATTAAAACCAGAAAGAAATATAATTAAATAGCAGAAGCTCTGGAAACATTTTGAAAAACCAAATGTTCTATTTGATTGATGCGGATTTGGTCATCAGGCACATGCCAAACATTAATGATTGAACAAACAAACAGAATCTGCATATACATATACATATACATTCTTACTGATCAAGGTCGTCTTGGAAACAACTGGAATCGTAAAAGGAACCCACAAGACTAATTAAATTGATTAGGAGGTCCCATTAAATTGCTATGAAAGTTGTTCTAAAAACTTGTCATGAAACCAAAAATATGCAATAAACCATACAAACATATACATGTATATATCCAATTTATATGTACACACACATATCATTTAATGAAGTGAAGACCTTCCCCCCATTTGGCTATAAGACATTAAATATTTATAAACGATTATAGATGAAAGTTTACTTTTGCTTTTGTGTGTCTATGGAAAATAAATAATCAATCTAATGGTCTCTACAGATATTGATATTTTTTTCCTTTTTTTTTGGTTTTGGTTTTTTCTTTTAGTTACTCTCGGTTTCAATTTAGCTTTGGGTCCATCTTGGACAAAACTTTTAATTTCAATGTGCGTTCGTTCATTCACTTTAGTTGAGGTTCTTTGCTTGATTAAACATCAATTTATGCAAAATGCTTGAATGCTTTGTGCTGCTGGTTAATCAGGAGCGTTTTTGGTGCTCTAAAGTCAAATATTTTATATATTCTATATCTATTGGCATTTATTGCAATAGCTCTGAATTATATAGCAGAAAATTATCTAATATTTAAGTTATTAGCTGATGGTTTATTTCAGTAAGCAAAGGCAGGTTATTAAAGTTTTAG
This sequence comes from Drosophila willistoni, assembly GCF_018902025.1. Classification (NCBI taxonomy): domain Eukaryota; kingdom Metazoa; phylum Arthropoda; class Insecta; order Diptera; family Drosophilidae; genus Drosophila; species Drosophila willistoni. The sequence continues at coordinate 7,466,428 of NW_025814057.1, forward strand.
GAAGTTCTCTTATGGGTAAACTTATTACCTTGTTAATTATTCGAAAATTGTAATAAGATATCCCTATTTCATTGGTAAAACTAGTTGGCAATTACTAACGAAAAATAAAAAAACACAGCTCATAGCTAGAAAGCTCTTTTTTGTTTTGCATATCTAAAAATGTGTTGGACTTTTAAAAAAACATCGCTTAAACATTTATCAAAAAGGTTTTATGGCAATTTGTAAGCTATTATTAACACTTTGTCTAAAAGATTTTGCCATAAAGTTTGTATAAAACTTTGTTAAAGACTTTATTTTACTGGTTGTCAAAGTTTGTTGAAATACTTTTAAAAAATAAAAGTAAGTTAAACCAGTTGTAAACGATTGTGTATAAGCAATAGGTTATCAAAGTTCTTGTAAAATAGTCTATTGTTTAAAAGGAGTTGATTAAAAAGTTCTTGAGGAGTAAAAAGCACTTGCAAGTCACATATGCACATGATAAAGAGATGATTATAATCCTAGAGCTTTTGCAAGCCTTTTGCCGCATTGACCGCATAAATCCAGCCCTGTTGCCTGTGATGGGTTTGGCTTCGGTTGGCAATTAATCTTTTGACTATGTGGCTAAAGCCTAAAGAACAGGTCCACTCCAATAGACTTTTGTTAATGAAGCGTCGTTGAGTTGTCTATCTTCTTTGGTCGTCTCTTATTTTTTTTTTTGTATTCAGGTTGGTTTTTGGTCAAGTTCTTGACTAGTTTATGCAAATGAAAACGAAATTTTTCTCTTTAAAAAAATACAAAAAAAATAAACTCGAAACAAATTAACTTTGAATTTATTCAACATTTTTTTGTGTTTGTGTATTTTATCTTAATTTATTTATATATTAATTTTTATTTATTTGTTTCTTTTTTCGCATATATAAATTAAATATAAAAGAAAAAAAAAAAAGGAAAAAAAACAACTAAACAACGAAATAAAAAAACCAAATAATAATAATCTTCCGTATTATTCAGTGAATTTATTTTTCACGAGCTTCACACACGCAACACACATTAAAAAATCATTTTAATTAGAGGATTTAGAATTTATTAATTTTTTTTTTGCATTTAATTTTTTCTTCTTGGTTAGTTAGTTTTTAGTTTTTGGCTGTCAAATTTTTTCATATTTTTGGATTTTTCTATATCTGACATTTTTGCCTAAATCGTTCCGTGTATGTGTGTGTGTGTGTGTGTGTGTGTGCGTGTCTGTGTGTGATAATAAGAGGATTTACGGATTTAATTCTAACGGCATTTGATGAACATCTGAAGGTCAGTTTGGTATTATGTCTATATATATATTAGATTGAATGTCGTAAATAATTTGCATTTAGCACATTTACAATACTCTTACAAAGTTGCAGTCTCTACACTTTGAACAAAAGTCTGCAATGCAACAATCGAACTTCTTCCCTCCCACCGCGTTCAAAGAATGAACTTGAACTTTTTGGAGATCCTTTAAGTGGGTTGGGTCTGCATAATAATAAGACAACAGAATACTGGATTTGGCAAGATAAAATAATTAAATATTCACTCAGAGTTTAGAGTATTGACGTCAGTCAAACTATTCCTGTTCTATGGTTCCCCAATTTTGATTTTCGCACATATTTGCAAGGGCGTAGAAAAATAGAAAAGTTGTATTTGACCGACACGACCGTCTCTCACTTCATCAAGGTTGACTCATTTAGGATTGATATTTCTTCTGAGCATCCGGTTCGCAATTTAGTTTTGACTTTTTTTTTTTTAGTTAGTTGTTGTTAATCTATTCATCAATCAATTGTCGTGGTGTTATTTTTCTCATTTTTCTTCATTTTTTGTTATTTGGTTTGTTTTTCGTTTTATTTTTATATATTTTTTTTCTCATCTTTCATCGCAAACTTTTCATCTTCATGGCCAAGACGGGTCACAGTTTTTGGCGTGGGTTGAAAATCTGTTGACTTGCTTTACTTTAAAGTCCGACGTGTTAAACTAATTATGCCTATATAAGCAAGTGGATTTTATTTTCATATGTATATATACATATATATTTCAATTTGGCGTCCATTAAAGACTTTTTGTTTTTAAGTGCTTGAAAGGAGGATTTTTGACAAATGAGATAATCGTGTGAAGGCGTCAAACGGTGAGAGAGATCCGCAGTGAAAGAAGTCAGCCAATTGACAAAACATATATGGTAATCATGATAAACAATTAGCCCGAAACTTTATACCCAAAAACAACTTTCAGGCTAACATTCATATATATGAAGTTATCTCATAATCAGTAAACTCTTACTTAACTAACTATGTATAAAGAAACGATTTTGAATTCCTTTCATTTCTGAGTTTTGCATTTTTTTAATGAAGAGATCTCAAAATTGGGTTATTGCTGAAGAATTTTTGAACTCTTTGGAGACGGCAACGACGCTGAGTATTTGCCCCTAGATATCCTTAAAAATTCCTTTGCCTTCAACAGATACATATCTAATAAAGAGTTTTAGAAGAAGCCACAAATTGAATGAAAAATTAATAAAATGAATTAAATGAAAAAATCTTTGAAAATTTCTAGTCTTTAATATTTACTTGAAAAATACTTATAACAAATTTTTATTAAAAATTTTGGGTTTTTGTCGTCCTATTTGAATATGAACATTTCAAGAGAGAGAGAAAAATATATATTTTAAGGATTTCTTCCTGTCCTCTTAAAATCTGAACTTGAAGAAAACAGTTTTATAAAATATCAAACCTTTACATTTCCCCCCTCTTGGTCCAATATAGAAACAACTTAGTTTCTTATGTTAGTTTTCCCAATATATTTCGTTGTTTTTATTTTGGATTTGAGATCTAAAGTCGACAAAAACAAAGGTTTGATACTTCATAAAACGATTTCTTCAACTTCAGATCTTAAATGTATAGGAAGAAATCATAAAAACTCCTTAAAATATATATTTTTCCAAGGGACACGCAACAGTCATTTTATGATTCATGTAAAACTTTCTTTTAGATGTTTTTCTGCGACAAATGTCTTTAAAATTTTTTATTGTGTAGGTTATTATATTTTTTTTTTTGGCATTATAATAAGTAAAGTTTGGGCTAATCTACCGTTTTTTTTTCAATTTGGAATTTAGCATATTTTATAATTATATGAAATTCTCGCATGTTTGAAAAACTAAATTTGAACTCGATTAGTCATTCAAAAAAAATGGAAAAAAGACATTTTTCTAACTTGAAATGAAAGACATGAATTTTTTAAATAACGAAAAAAAATTTAAATTAGAAATTCATGAAAATTAAGGTTTATTTTTCTTATTATTGGCATTTTTATCGTCTCGTTCAGAGAGATTACTTAATGATTAGCTTAATTTACATTTCAATTTAAAAGCATTTAAATGAGATAACACTTGCTTAAATAGGTTCAAGTTACAGATTCGTAAAGTTAAAAATTTTGAGAATTTTTAAAAATTTATTTTAGACACAGATCGAATATTTTTTAAGAGCTTACCAATAATCCTGCTATATAGATAATCCGGCAGTGGCTCTATGTAATCTGTATAAGCCTTTGTAAATGTCATGCTGACTGAGACTCTATATCCCATATGCATACTCCCTTCTGGCCTAAATGAATAAGCCATCGTCTCTCTGATTGGTAATTAATGGCATCTTTAAGATGACATTCTGATTTAATCAATTCAATGCGATGATTTCGAGTAGCTTTGCTTGATTTACACATGTCTCAACACCGATTGCCATAGGCAATTGTTATATCCCAGTTACAAAGAGTCAGCAGAGTCAGTCAGACAGTTTGTCAGATGATGCATATCATTAGCTATTGCTACAGATACAAAATATAATGCAATACAATACAAATACCTCAAGGGGAAGAGGGAGCGGGGCGAATGCATTCGCATTCACGTGCATTTAAATCCTATACACAGAGAAAGAGAGAGAGAGAGACGACGACTAGTTGGTGTGTTCCCCACCCTCTACCAAAAAAAAAAAAAAAAAAAAAAAATGACACGGTGGGAAAAATTGAATACACAAATGACTCGGAACCCATTGTTAGTCCATGGTTTTTACTTTACCTTGAACCTTTACAAAGCCCGCAGAGAGGCAAATAAATATGCAGGCGAATGCACTTTCCATTATCGTTTTAATACCCTTTAGATTGATAGCCATACAAATTAGGTTTATGAAAACTTACCATTCGGTTGCATTATTCGTATTACATATTTTGGTTTTGTTTGTATATAATAAAAAGGTTTTTTATTCAATTCTTTCGCTAAAAAAGTATGTCGTTTTGTTTTTTATTTTGTTTTGTACAAAAAAATATAGTTTTTTTTTTTGCTTTTTGTATATGATAATAAAAATTTTGAACATTTGGTTTTTTTTTAAAAGATTGGACGAACATTAATACAGTTGAAGTTAGAGAGAGGTTTACAAGTTGCTTAAACTATGGATCGGTTTCGTTTTTAAATATCTTCTTAACTAGGTCAACTACTCGAATTTAGTTGAAGTTTATGCAATCCAATATAAATATATATATATATATATAAATTGTATAAATGATATGGTATATTTATGTATGTGTGCTTGTATGTATGTATTTTGTTTTTTTTTTTTTAATATTTATATGCCACAGACAAAATCGAAAAACCAACAGAAATTTTGTTTTTTTTTTCTTCTTTAGCACTAAAAGGCACTATTAAACTATCTTTCTATATATTTATATTTTGTATAGTAGTTGTCACTAATTAAGGCACTTGAGTAAGAGTTTCGAAAATGCCTGCGTCATATTTAAAAATCGTCTCGTATCATCGTTTCTCTATATAGCATCAAAAAGTGTAGGTTAATTGAGCGCATAGTAAGTAATACATAATAAAAAGTACATATATGTAACAAAAAAAAAAAAAAAAGATATGGAAATATATTGAGATACACAGATATATGTATGTACATATATCTATGCTATGGGTAGTATGGGTATACAGTATAAATCATGATTCATTTGAGCGTTGAGTGTGTTAGATTTACTATTTTTTTGGGTTCTACCTAATCTTTATCTCTTGGAAACGTGTCTAATTATGCGAAAATTCAAAGGAATCAAATGGTTATACTCTTAAAAAAGACCACCATCATTTAATATCTCAACAGATTTCATCTATTGGTTGTGGACGGATCAGGATTTCTATTTACTTCAAAAGTCTCTGATTTGAAAAATAAGTTTCATGTCTATTTGTATATTTTTAAAAAGTCTTTTTTTTAGAAAGCACTGGAATAATCATAGTTTCGCGAAGGAAACTGATTATGTTTTTCTTTTGAAATGTTTATAGAAATGGGAACAGAAATTAGTTTGAAATTTATCATTTCAAAAACGAGTTCAAAGCAAACAGAAAGATTGTATACATGGTTTTTCGCGAGAGACACATTTCCAAAGAATGTTTTCTTATGAGATTCAAGCATCTATATGGGTTATCTGATTTTGTGGCAAATGCAGTCATTCATTTGTTGATGGATTTCCTGAATTATTGATGATTCATAAGTACCAAAAGCAATGTGCGAAAAAAAGTCTCTTCTGGTCGTACAAATGTGATGCATTTCAAGTGGAGTGGACGGGTTGGAAGGAGGTTTGTGTGTAAAGAGGGGGGACGGGGACTGTCAAATTGCATAAACATTTTCAACTAAATAAACGCAAAAAAAAAAAATACTACAAATACGAAAAAAATAACCTACTAGCTTTTAATTATAATGGTGAGAATTCTTCTTTGTAAAATTACTCGTGGGGACGGAATGTATCAATGTGTTGTTATATGTATTTTTGTGTGTGTTAGAGCTGGGAAGTAGCTGCAATGGGAAGAGAATTGAAGGTTACATTTGGTCCAATTAACAAAAATATCAACAACTCACCCAAAAGAAAGAAAAAGGCAGGGATCAAAAAGTGAACCCAACCAAACTTAACCGCGAACCAATTCAAATCGCGTTTGAGACTCCTTGAATTGCAACCGTTTGCGCTGCTGGACATGTGCCTCGGTTAGGAAGAGGGTGGCAGCAACCAAAGTGAAAACTGTTCCCACACAGGCAAGAACAAATGACCAGCCGAACCAATTGTTGGCATGCTCTGGCATCCAACCGTTGCGATTGCCAAAACAGGCAAACACAATGACAGCAATGGCCGCACTGACACCAGCTCCAAGTAGAACGTAGCCCAACGATCGTATCAAAGTGATGAAATGCTTCTGATCTGGTCCAGCGCAGAGAAAGAAGACTAATACACCGATGGCACTCACCAGCATGCCGATGAAGGCCACCGTATAAAAGAATTGTGTGGCAATCATGAAGGCTGGCAGCAGGAAGCCACGAATCTCATCGTAGCCAGTGGTAAATGGGTCATAGACCCATCGACAACCCACAAAGAATCGCCGCAGGCTACCATCATTCACATCTTGCAGTGAACGGAAGCAGTGCACCCACAATCCCAGACGATCCAATTTAGCTCCAGTTATGCGATAATCACTTACCAGCCAACTGGGCGTTGCAAAGGCAATGGCAATGAAGGCAAATGCAAAGATGAAAACTCCCACGCCGCAGGTGCCAGCCAAGGTGCGACGTTTCATGTTTACTATATGGTGTGGGTGTGTGGGCGGTAGGTGCTCCTGGGAATCCTCGCGTGCAAAATGTGAAGATTTTTGCATCGGAGATTTGAATTGGTTGGTTGTTGAATATTTAGAAAATGAGCTGTTTGTGTTTGTGTTTGCTGCTGGCTTTGGGTGTGGGCCTCTGAGCTGCCTATCGATAACAACAGGGTTGCATTTGCTAACAGAGTTTTAACAGCGGCTTAACAGAGAGTAATAGAACAAATAAAACTAGAAATTCGAATTTAATTTAAAATCTGAGTAATTTAGCTTCAATTAGAAAATTTTCTAATAGTCCTCGAAAACCCTTCATTAATTCATTAAAAATTCAAGTTCTTATTGAAAAAAAAAAATTATTTCATTGAGCTTATGACAGTTAAAGTCTTTGTTAGGGGTGTACATGTTTGTATTGTTATAACTTATATCAATTTTTATTTTGAAATTTAGTTTAGTCTCGAAATATTGGAAAACACAAAATAAAACTGAAACGCAGAAATTTCAATTACAGGGGATCTCCTCAGCTCTTGTTGTAGTCTGTTTGTTTTTATTCACCCACCTCTCGTTTTAATGACTTTCACCCTTTTTGCCTGCCACACGTTTAAAATCGTTCATTTTGGTGGTCATAATGGGTGAACCGATAAAGCCAATATAGTCAATTTGTGTGACATCTCCGCCAGATTGATTATTCTTGACATAGATCTGAATATTTTGGACATTTTGGAATTTCACATAACGTAAATTAATGGGTTGGCCCTGGTCCAAGTCCTTTTGAGCCAAACTGCAGGAAAAATAAGAACAAAGAATTGAAATAAAATTAAAAATTCACAAAATTTGCAACTTACGTCAAATCCTGAACACTGCTCATGGATTCGGCCATATCGAAATCAATGGTACGCGGTTGATTAATAAACAATTTCACATCTTTAGGTCCCAATTGGACGGGTGCCTTGAATTTCAGAGAATGTATTTTAACCGCCTGATTGAATGTAATGGACATGATCAATTGCTCATCACAATCGGATTGCAAGTAACCACCGGCGGAAGCCAGTGCATGCTTTAGATTATGATCATCGGCCTCGTTAAGGCATTCGCATTCTTGCTTCGAGATGAAGGTGTTCAATTCCATCTGTAAAAGAAAGATGGAGAGAGTTAGAGGGAATTGCAGCATTGGGTTTAATTGTTCACCTACCAATCCTTGACCATAATCTTCGCCGGCTTCCTCACCACTGCTCGAACCGATGTGCTCCTGTATCTTTGCTTCCAGACTATTGACATCCGCTCCCTGAATTCTATCGATTTTGGTCTTATTTCTATAGAATATGAATGTTGGCATGGCCGAGACACCCTGCCCAGCTGCCGTATCCTGACATTTGTCGACATCCACCTTCAGGAATATGGCCCTGGGGTATTTAGTGGAGAACTGCTCAAACATGGGAGCAATTCTCTGGCAGGGACCGCACCAGGAGGCTGTAAAATCAACTACAACCAGTCGTACACCAGCCTGGGTGAGCTCCGCTTGGAAATGCGATTCGTCATTAATAACGCGTACAGCCATATTTGTAGATTTGTGGTTGTGTTAAACGTTTCTCTCCCTGTTTTGTAAACTTGAACTTGTAAATATGCGGATAGACCAAAAACAAAAAGATGACTGGCAACTACTTCGATAGGCACATGTCCGAAAGAAGTTATTACTTATCGATAATTTTCATGCGAAAGTCACAATCATTATCGAGGCATAAAAATGGTCACCCTATTCTAACCACAAGCGTAGACATATCGATATATAGCGCGTTTTTTACTTTCGATAAACCGATTTAGTGGGACCAAACTGATTTTGCGTCACCTCGTGGTTCCCACTTTTGCTCAGATCTTTCAGGTCGCCATATTAACACAAGGAGAAAAAATATTAAAAAAAAAAAGAAAAACTAACGACATTTGAAAAAAAATAATACAATGGCAGACGTGGAAAAAGAGCCCGAGAAGACCATAGCCGAGGATTTGGTGGTTACCAAATATAAATTGGCTGGCGAAATCGTAAATAGTAAGTACAAAAGAAAAAAAAAAAACGGCAACGGAAAAAAACGAAATATGAAGAAACGCAAGTGAAAGTGAAGCCAAAAACTAAGGGGGCCGCTACGTGGCTGCCGCGGTGAGGTGATATAAGCCACGCCGCCAAAGCGGCAACCAAACGAAAACTACAAAAACAATTCAAATAATTTGGAAGTTAAATTGATCTAGATATTTCTTCTCTTCTTTCTTTTTTATTTTTTGGTTGGTTATTTTTAAGAAATCCTCAAATCCCTGATTGACTTGTGTGTGGTGGATGCCTCAGTGCGAGACATTTGCTCCAAGGGTGACCAACTGCTAACGGAGGAAACCGGCAAAGTGAGTTTTGGCCATCAAATAATTAATATAATAGATATACAAGTCCAATGATTAAAAACCTACATATTTGAGGGTTACGTCTGGATTTACAGGTGTTTTGTTAGGTCCCTAGGGTCTAACAGGCGCACATGGTGCTTTAAACCACGTGCCACCATCCAGGCAGGCCCAAAGATCTACAGATTATGAGATCTGAGGACATTTTTTCCAAAGATTTTTATGCAAATTTAGAAATTAGATACTAATCAAGTAAAATGTTTCTTTTTAGGTTTACAAAAAGGAAAAGGACCTAAAGAAAGGCATTGCCTTTCCCACCTGCCTTTCGGTTAATAATTGTGTCTGCCATTTTTCCCCAGCCAAAAATGATACCGATTATTTACTAAAATCGGGTGATGTGGTGAAAATGTAAGCACATAAATATATATAAATATATATATATATATACCTATAACAAAATTTGCTTTTATAGCGATCTGGGCGCTCATATTGATGGTTTCATTGCTGTTGCCGCTCATACAATTGTTGTGGGTAAAAATGATAAGATCACCGGTCGTCAGGCTGATGTCATTTTGGCAGCCTATTGGGCTGTTCAAGCTGCACTGCGTCTGCTTAAATCGGGTGCCAATGTAAGTCCTGAAGATTATTTAGACTTTCTCTTGTATTGCCGGACTAACAACTGCCAAATAATTGTGTGGCCTATTTCCCACACAGTTATTGCTTCATGTCCGGCAAAGATCAAAGGACAATATCGTGAACTAAGCAAATTCAATTTAGAAATGTTTGGTCTTTATTATTGTCTACAGAAATATTTAACTAAAGATGCATTTACTTATGCCAATTACTTTACTAATTGTTATATTATTCTTCTTTAATTTATAGAACTATTCTATTACCGATGCCGTACAACAAATCAGCGAATCATACAAGTGCAAACCCATTGAAGGTATGCTTAGTCATGAGCTGAAACAATTCAAAATTGATGGTGAGAAGACAATCATACAGAATCCTAGCGAGGCGCAGCGTAAAGAGCATGAGAAATGCACATTTGAGACGCATGAAGTATATGCCATCGATGTTATCGTTAGCAGCGGCGAAGGAGTGGTTAGTATATACCCAAAACAGAACAAAAAAATGCCCATCCCCCATCCCATCCGGATGGATATTCTTTGTTCAATGATTAAGAACTTACGCGCTTGAGGTTGAAAAGCCAAATGAGTTAAAGATTTGAAAGATGCTTTCTCTCATGTAAGTCTTGATAAGATTTGGCCTAAACTCTGCGGCACATGAGTTGAGGTAACTAACATTTCGGCAACTCGGCTGGTCATTAGACCAAGGATCATGAGATTATGAGATCTGAGAACGTTTTTATAGTAATATTATTTATTATTTTTTGGATTTTTAAACATTTTCTAATGACAAATTGTTGTGTGTGTGTGTGTGTCTTTTGATAGGGTCGCGAAAAGGACACAAAGGTTTCGATATACAAAAAATCTGATGAGAACTATATGCTTAAATTGAAGGCATCTCGTGCTCTCCTGGCCGAGGTTAAAACAAAATATGGTAATATGCCTTTCAATATACGCAGTTTCGAGGAGGAGACCAAGGCACGCATGGGCGTTGTTGAATGCGTCTCCCACAAGATGATTGAACCCTTCCAAGTCCTGTACGAAAAGCCTTGTAAGTGTTTTAGTCTATAGTTTAGTTTAGTTTAGTTGAAATGGCGAAACTTAATTCCATAATTTGGTAGCACTTTTAAGTTTCCATTTATGGCCAGACATTTTGCTAGAATAAAACTTTAGTTTATGACGTCTTCAGCATTTGCCGAGAATTTGGCCTATGATCTGAACATGACATAAGCACATTTTTGTTAAAATTCAATTTAATCCTTTATTGTTTGAGATTTGAAATTAAATTAATAGAAATTTCTCTCTCTTTCTCTCTCTCTTTTCACATCTTTTTTATTTGTGTTTTTTAGCTGAGGTTGTTGCCCAATTTAAGCACACAGTTCTACTGATGCCCAATGGGGTGAATCTTGTAACCGGCATACCTTTCAATGTGGAAAATTACGTAAGTGAGCACAGCATTGCTCAGGAGGAGCTTAAGGAATTGGTCACGCAGCCACTGGGACCAGTAAAAGGTAAAGGCAAGGGTAAGAAGGGAGCCGCTGCAGCTGCAGCTGCTGCTGGAGCCACTGGAGCTGGAGCTACAAAAGTGGAATCGGCGCCGGCCGTTGAGACCAAGGCATAAATATCATATTTCTAGTTGGTCTAGAAATCTGATAATCTATCTGATCTGATCCCCTCCCCTTCCCTCCCTCTACACACACACACACACACCCCCAGACATGCTAAATAAACATTTTTTGTGAACAATTGCGCTGCCTACTGCTGCCGCCTTTCTAAAAATAGATTTTTACTATCGCGAAATCGCGTAGAGTAAATGATCCATCCAACAATAGAAGAAAAAAAGCAAATAAAATAACATTTCCTCAGACGCCCTATCATATTCTCTCTTCCCTCCACCCCCCCACATCCATCTAAGCAAAAAGGAAAAGAGAAATCAAATCTTTACTTCATTAATTGACAATATTTTTTGTTTGTATAATTCCATAATTGATATGGAATTTTATTTTTGGAAAAATTGAATAGAAGACAAAAAAAAGGTCCGGAAAAGTTCGTAAAATTATCCGTTTCTTTTTAATTTTTTTTCTATTTACTTTACCTAATTTAAGCGTTTGTCCATATTAAAAACATAAAAACAAAACAACAACAAAAATCGCAACGAGAAATGCCACAAAAAGAGCAAGAACTGTCGTCGAACTGTAAAATTTTTAACACTTAATCTTAAAATTACGCTGCGTAGTAGGTATTAAATAAAATTAACATTTTCTATAAAAAGAAACCTGAAATATCACTACTTCTTTTCTTTTTGTTGTTCTTTTCCTAACTTGATTAATTAAATGTTAACTGGGATCGACTCTAGTCGATCGTTTGGGGATGGGATCATTGTGTTGCCTTCTTTCTTCTTATCTTATCTGCGCAATTTCAACTTGAGTCATGGATTTTTATATATCATGCCAAGTTGAAATTGCATATGTACATATATCCTAATGTAATCTCCTTCGATTTTAATAGGACTCATCGATTATCGCAATGTGGCAATGTTTTCATACATATACATATGTATGCATATGCAATATACGCAATGTGGATATATGTGTTTTGCGTATCGGTAAGTGGTGTTTTTTTCTATATTATAACTAAGTATTTGAAATTTATAATGATATACAATCAAAAGCTCAGTTTGGCTTAAGTAGATTGCCGTCTCTGTCATTTTGGAATAACATGTTGACATTCGATTGATGATTTAGGTAATATTTCTCTGTAGAAGTCGATATGATGAAGAAATATTTAGTTCATTTTCGATTCCAAATTGTTGTCCATGTCGCTTGTTGTTATGAGATGAAAAACTATTCAAACGGCAAAGGATTTAAACAAAATGATTTGGGAATAAAATCAGGATTACAGATTGACTAATTTATTTGGAATCAAAAACGAGGAGAGCCCTGATTTACAGACATGTCCTTGGGGGGCTAGATAAAAAAACTGAAATATTTTCATCAAAACAAAATTTTCCTTTCGATTTTGAATGCTTCATTTTAATCGATTAACTAAATTTGCTGAGAGTTATCGACATTTATCTCAAACCATCCCGGAGCTCTTCAAAATAAGTTCAGAATTCTTTCTTGTTAAATTGCTTACATTAAGAAATTTGATTTGGTTGTCCTCAGAATAAGATAATGAAATACAAAATTATTTATAGATGGCTAAAAGTGGATTCAATCTTTGGGTTTACCTTATTCTGGTCCATTTTTCTGTTAAAAATTGTTATCAAAATTTAAATGGGTATATTAGAAGTTTGAAATAAAAATGCGTTGTATTGTTTTTAATTTGTTTTTTTTTCTCTCTTTTTAGTTCTTGTTTTCTTTCTGTTTTTTGTTGTTTTCCTTTTTTCTTTGTTTTCTTCTTTCTTTTTTTTTTTTGCATTTTAAATTAGTTTTGATGTTTACATTCACAATTATATAATTTTTGGAAATTTTTATGCAATATTTCTGTTTTCTTTTTTTTTTGTTTTCTTGTTTTATATTTTTTGTTATTTAATTTTACACAGTCTCATCTTTGAACTTCTTGTAATACGAAAAAGTAGCAAGAATAATAATATGTATAATTAATTTTGTTATCCTGAAGGTGTATGATGGGAGGGTGAGAGGGGGTGGTAGGGGGTAGGTGTAGGAGTTTGGTAGGAAAAGGTGCAGGATTTCATAATAAGCGTTGCTCCAATCAAAGGCCTAATATTGTATATGCCTCTCTCTCTCTCTCTCTCTCTCTGAGAACAACAATTGAATTTGAACAACAAACAAAAACAAAAGATAAATATAAAAAAAAATAAATTGGCATAAGGAAAAAAAAAATAGAAAATGTTGAATTTGTTTTTGTTTCTTTTCTTTTCTCTCTTTTAGCGATGCGCAGATGAGGACATTAACTTTTCTGATTTCTGTTCTGTTTTGATTATAATATGATCTCTATTTTTCTAGGATTTTGTGGTTTTCAATTTTTTAATAAATTTGCTTTAGTTTTGTTTCGTTTTGGATTTTGAAAACACATAAATTTTATATTATTTTCATTAGATTTTTGTTTTGGATTTCATTTTGTTTTTGTCTCTCCACAGCTTTGTTTTCTTGGTTTTCTAGTGTTCAACATGCGCATCCATTGGAGCCGAGGCCGAAACATTATTTGATTTCTCCGGTGAATCCAAATAGATTTTTAGGGCTCGTTCCCGACGCTGGGAATAGCGTGTTGTTGAAATGCAACCCAAGCGATCCAGACGTGCCTTCTCCTTGGCGCTCATTTGCCTGCGTTCCTCTAATGTCAATTCACGCGCGGCTATGCTTTTATCTCTGTGAAAATTCCAATTGTTAGACTCTTCTAATTCCTTCACATCGTCCCCCATATATCCTCTTTCTTGAATTCTTTTTCTTACTTGTACAAATACATATTGCCAGTCTGACTGTTATTCAGCGGATATGTGTCCAGAGTTCCGGGTACTGAGAACCAACTGCTTGACTCATTAATGCTGACAGCCGATATGTTTGTGCAGGGAAAATTGCTGTTCACCTGCCCCAAAAGAGATAAACAATGAATGAGATATATATAGTTTCGAATAAAAAGTTTCAACACTTACCTTCATATAACTTAGTTTATCTATGGTGATATCGCAAATCTGTGATAAAGAGCGTCTGATTTCACTATCCTCTACAAAGGGGAATCAAAAAATTATGAATTAGCTACGGATTTGTGAATCCTATGTTATAAGGTTTTCTGTATTATAAGGTTTCTTTTTAGCTTATATCTATCTATACTTACTCTCCAAGGTGACTTCCTGAAATTTGCCAAATTCCATTTTCTGTGGATACCATTGCCTTACGAAAATGGTTAAAGCATCCTCGCTTGGCTGCGTTACGATTCCCTCTTCGCACTCTTGGATAATGAACTGTAAAATTGAGATGAATTAGGATTTCATTTTTATCAAGAGGGTTTCCCCTTCCTTACCTCAGTTGAGGTGGTCGATCTCATGTCACAGTAAAGCGTCTCATCGTTGCTCATAATTTTGATTAAACTCCTGCCGCCCTTTAGCCAGATCCGACAATTCTCCACAGTCAGACTGGAGTATTTGCTATCGATGCGTTGCAATTTGGCTACTAGTTCTTGTTTGGCCTGCTCCACTGTGGTATTGGTATTATAGACCCATTCACAGACGCATGGCAGACGCGCCGTCTCGTTATCCAAATCGCAGAGACGGAGAAAATGTATTTTGGCCTTGTACTCATCGGGCTGAAGGGTTTTACCCAACTCAACGGTCAGGGTTTCACCCTCATTGAGACTGATTAACAAGTTATTCTGATTATTTGGGATGTTGTTCTCGTTCTTGCGCTGCAGCTTGAAATAGGCATTCGGCACCCTAATCAGCTGCTCAATATGCCGCTTAAAGGCACCCATACGCATCTGGGTGCCTACCAGGAGTTTGTATGCGCAGGTGGGTTTCCTTAGATTGGCCTCATCATCCGAGAGGTGGCCCGAACTGGCTGAACTCGTGGTGCCGGCCACAATGTCCACGCAATCGATTTTACTGGCATGGAAAAAGTGATTGGTGACTCCAGCGCCAGAACCATTGCTCGAGTCCATGGCATCGGCGGCTGAGTAGCTGCCATTGCCATTGCAATAGGCATGAACACGCATCATGGCATCATGGGAGGCGGCCTCATCCTCGGGACTGGACAATTGAGGTGAGTGACTGGTGGAGCTAACTTGACTATCGCCGCCGCCGCGATGTTGCAGGGACTCTGTCTCAACGAGAGTGCGATCACCATCGCTTAGGCTGCTATCCTCTGAATTGGATTCATGTCCAGGCGGTACCGACAAAGGATCCAATAGATCACCTTTATAGCGACGCCAATCACAGTCATTGCTCGGCAACATCTCGCCCACAGCAGAGCCATTCATGAGGGCAGCATCTACCACATCGCCGCCATTTAAAGGCTAAAAGGAGAGGGGAAAAATAGATCAATTAATCAGCCACAATCATTGAAATCGATGCTCTCACCTCCGTCGCCGTCGTCGTCGTCGGCGTTGTGGTTGCTGCTACTAGTGCTGCCACCTCCTTACTGGGCACTCCCAACATTTCCAAACTGGCTGCATCAGTGTTAGGCACATTCAAGTAGAAGTAGGTAATATTTTTAAATTGCGTGTTGGCCAAATTCTGTAATTGCAATTGAGCTTCGGGCGTCGGTTGGGGATCATAGGCGACAAAGGCTTTGCGGAAGGAACCCCTCACGGTGGCCAATAGGAATTGATCCTCATCCTTGATGTGTAACCGAGTGGCAATCGAGTGGCGTAGGACATCGCTAGATTCCCGCGCTGCTGAATAAACCAGGAAGGGACCGTCCATCGACATGGTCGATAGTTCTACCTTATAAACATACCATGTAGAACCATCAGGTTCGTAGACTTCAAACTGCTGATCCTCCAGACGGTATTCCAATAGGAAGTCCAAACTGAAATTCTGTGAAGCCCTCAGTTCGGTCAGCGATGGATCCGTACAGCTCTCCAGTGACTGAATAATCGTATCCATTGAGGAATTATAGGCCACCAAACGACATTGACTGAGCGGTGCGAATTGTTCAACGTTTAACATCTCATAGGCGGTCGATAGGACAGAGTTAATATCAAAACTACTAGACACATAGACACGAGTCACTTTTAGTTTCTTCAACGATGGATTATAGAAATAAACGCGGGGCTTATACAGATCGGGCAGGGCCAGATCTGTGACAGTAACATGTCGACCCAAACGCGTGACACGCGTCTCCTCCTCGGCATGAAGTTTCGGCAGCAAAGATTTAATATGCTCCGGAAAATCTAAACTCTTAACGACACGTTCATTTCGCTTGTCATCCACCTGACGATACATCAGCATATAGGCATTTGTCGATGAGGTATATGCGCTGGAATAATAACTGCCATTGGGACCACCAAACGAACGTTGTATATCCTCTTGCGTGATCTGTGGGGGAAAATGTTGAGGGAAATTATAACCGAATTGGGTGGGAGGTGGGAGGTGGGAGGTGGGAGGAGGTGTGAGGTGGGCCACTTACAGGCGATACATTTTGATCATTGAAACAGAACCATTCTTGATTATCAAAATCCTTGATATAGGCATAATAATGACCACCCGAGGCACTGCCCGAATGTATCATTATGGCGAATAGTTCATACATATATGGGCCGGCATCTTGTTTGGTACTTTTGCTAGTGCTGCTGCTCATATCGATGCCCTCGTCCTCGTCATTTAGATCGTTCTCATGCTGACTGGAACTGGCAGTGGTCACCACGCCGCTACTCAGATTATCCTCCTCCATGGCTGAGCCACTGTCCGCTGTACTGCAATCGTCCAAATTGTGACCATTCATTTGATACTGTTCACCACCACCATTCGAGTTCCGATTGATGAACGTATTCAAATTAAGTGTTTGCGGAAAGGTTACTCTGCAAAGGATATAATAAGAAGAGTTTGTTGGTATCCACCATCTGGATTATATCTATTTATGCTCACCTATCGTTCAGTTTGATGCGATGCATGGTCTGATAATCGAAATCGAAACGCTTCAGATGCAGTGTCAATATATAGGGAAATGATTTGAAATGCAATCCTTTGTGGGCATCGCATTTCTTTTTGCATTTCTCGCACAGATATTGATTATTACCGTCCAGAGTCTCTGGCCGAACAAAGGCACGCAATGCCTCCTCAATGCTGCCATAGGCAGAGCTGCTCCCAAATGGGCGCACTGGCAATGGTATGTCCAGGAAGGTATCCTCGCGCGTCTTCTCTGTGTTGCATTCCAGACACTTGACATAATCGTTCATTTTGCCTTCATACAATGTCGATATTAGATTCGCCTGTTTGGTATTCTTGAACTTATGCTCCAAGGCATCGAACATGACGCGACATAGCTCTTGGATATCGTGCTGTTGCCACGCCTCGGTTGAATCCCAACCAAAACTGCGTGTCAGATCCGTTGTCTCCACCGATGATTTGTGTGATGTCTGGAGATTTAGGAATAGTTTCTGCAATTGGTATGGGATATTCTTGGCCTCGTTGTCATTATCAAATTCCCATCGATATAAGGCATTACGGAATTCGGGCGTCATAAAGAGAGCCTGGAGTAGACTGTTTAGATAGCATGTCATGGCCTGATTGATGAGACCGACATAACCACGACTACTGGGACGGGATGAAGATGATGCACCACCACTTGCTCCTGCTGCTGGTGCTGCTGATGACGATGATGTGCCTGTGGCTGTTCCTGTAGTTGATGTTCCCGATGCACCGCCCTCCCGCTCTGTCGTCGCCGAGGCCACAAAATCAGCGGCTGTTGTGTTAATCTTCTGCCATGAGGGTAAATCATCGCCACCATATTTACGACGATAGAAATTCGATAGATCCGACTCTTGTCCATCTTCTGTGCCAATGCCATCGAGGCCCACATCTTTGGATGAGACCATTTGATCGCCATTGGCTCCGCGATTCTCCAACGAATTGTTGGCGTCACCGCCAAAGACAAATGGATCTCTTATTAGAGTTGTGGGACTGGCCGAGGCGCCCAAGGCCAAATCATCGTCCGACAATTGTTCCGCATCTGAGACGGGACTTATGTTGAATAGCTCGGATGGGGCATGATCGTCAATGGGTGAGATCAGGATACGATTCTGAGGCTGCGGCAATTGATCGGATATCTCAGCTTTGGTTAACTCGTCAATGGACATATTGTTGTCATAGCAGGAAGTCGCCGTCGTCGTGGTCGATGTCGACGTTGAGGTTGACGTCGTGATCTTCGTTGTCCCATTCTCGATAATTGTGGTGGCTGCTGCCACAACAGCTGCAGCTCTTACCGCCTCCACCTCGTTGTTGTCGTCGTTTTTGTCGTCGTCGCCGTCCACCACAACCACGACCTCTTCCTCTTGAATCGTTGACTTGGTTTTACTGGGACTGCCCGTTGTTTGGGCCGCTTTGCTGGAAGATGATTTTTTCTTCGTTGTTGTTGTCGATTTCTCACCCGTTGTTGTTGCTGTTACACGTTTCTTTTTGATAGTCTCCCCAGTGACTGAGGACTTCTTTTTATTTGGTGATATCGTCGGTGTTGTCTCCCCTAAGATATCTATCGTTTCCGTTGCTGCTTCCGACGTAGTAGTCGTTGCTGTTGTTGTTGTAGTTGTTGTGATGATCTCCTTTTTCTCCTTTTTGGTGTCTGATTTTTCCTTCTTAATTGGAGAGGACGTTGTTGATGATGTTTCCGTTGACTTTTCCTTTTTCGTTGGTGATCCCGTTGTGGTATCCCTCTTTATGGGCGATGTTGATTTTGTCGTCGTTTTCTCTTTGCTATGCAGACTAACCAATCCCTGGGCCTTCTTTAGGGGTAACTCAAAACGTTTCGTCACATTACCATCCCAACTGCCTGAGGGTAAGAGAACCAAACTATTTTTCAGCTGATGCTCAAATCCTGCTACCTCATACATCAATTGTGATTCCAAGTTATTCAGATGCACCTGGAAAGATGACAGAAAAAGGCAAAACAATTACCACACTGAAGGAGAAATAAGCAAACGCAACTATTGGCATGGACTCCTAAACAATGATATCAACTCCAAGGACCCTGGCATTTCATCCTTCACTCACCAAATCTTTGTTATCGTGCGGCTGGAGGATTAACTCAAATTTCCCATACGGAAATTGTGTGCCAATCAAATTAATGACATGCTGTACGGTATAATGTGAACGTAAGACCACATTGATCTTCTTTTGCTGTGACCCGGGTGTCTGATCATATACCGACACGGTGCATTCTGGGGCACTTGTCTTGCTCTTGACGTTGTTGTTATCCGTTGTCGTTGCTGTTGTTGTTGTTGTTGTGTCTGTCATGACGGCGCCGTCTTATGGTCACGTGGATCGTCTCTACCTTGTCCCCGTCTTCGTCGTAGTCCTTGGTGTCTTGCGATAACCAAAATCAATCAACCAACTCAAAAATCAAAGAAAGAAAAAAAACCTAAGCCAGGCGAAAAGTACGAGAGCGTCGTCCTTCTGCAAATGAAATTAAAGAAATTGGAGACCAAAATGTTGTATATTAATAAAAAATCGATACATAAAAATTTTGAAGGGGTTTTTTTTTTAAATAAAATATATACGAAAGAAAAAGAAAAAAAATTTTAAATAATAATGAAAGAAAAGAAAGATGAAGGAACTAAAAAAAAAATTTTTAAGAAACGAAATAAATATATTTATGTAGATTGTATATAGAAATCTGTTTATATACAAATATACAATACAAAAGTTGAGCAAAATATGTCAAGATATTAAGTCTCTCTGACGTTTTCATACTAGTCATGCCCAGCTGACGATGATGATGATGCGGATGATGTGGATAATGTGCGCCCGAAAAATAAGGAAATACGAAAATCGTTGCCTAGAAAAGCACGGCGTAATGAACGTTCCCCCGGTACATGCGTCTGAAGCAGTTGTTGTAGATACATATACATACACAGACATACATACATATATTGAAATATGTTCCTCTTGTTTTCTCGACCTCAATCGAAAATAAACCCCAAATCTGCTGCTCTGCCTGCAATAGCGTTTTCTTCTACTACTAGTAACCCCTTCATTCATTCGCCTCCCTTGCGTCCCTTTCTGGCCATTCCTTCTTAGAGTTCTCGTAGCGATTTTCGCGCCTTATTTGTGTACGCTTTCGCCTGCCACGATATATTGGCAAATATATGACTAACGTTGGATGGAATTTTATAAACACAACAACCAACCAAACAGCCAGAGAAATGAACACGCCTGTCTGCCTCTGTTCTTTCTGGCCGTCCAGAATTTTCTTATATGTCGACACATTTTCGCCTATTTTCCTTTTCGTTTTTCGTGGGCCGACCGACCAACCTCCCGCGCGCGTCATAATTGCTGCATAAATTTTGTGTTTTTGGGTAATACAAAATGTCATTTGCAAGTTAAATGAATTCTTTGTTGGTCATCATATGTGGGTGAGATGTATGGTGGGTGGCAAAAGATAAGGGGGCGGGGCAGATGGTGATGATATTGCAGCAACGGAAGTTGTAAAATACATATTTTTGTTCTGTCGCAAATTATGCCAAATGATTGTCCTCCCCCCGTTCAAACTTGATTGGTTGGGTGGATGAAGAGTGGGTTGGTCTATTTATCTTCACTTCAGTCTATAAAATGATTCACTCAAATGAATTTCAAATATTCACAAGTTGAGAATTGATAACAAATAATTTCTGCATACATTAAACTCAGAAATTTCTTATAATGTATAATGAAGAGGACTTTTAGCACTCTTAATATAAAAATGACTGCTCCATACTATATTGAGTATGAACTATATATATCGATATAATTCTAAAAGAATCAAAAGTTCTCTAGGTGAAAAAAGTACAAACAAAAATCATTTCTAAATGTCTTTCTACAGTTTTTGATTAGTAACATGTTATAAATTAATTATATTATAAGAGTCGAAGAATATTTTAGATTATTTATCTTAAAAATCCGAAATAAAATGCAGTAAACTGAAGGCTCTTAAGAAATAGAATTTGAATGACATGAAACGCCAAATACGTCACGCAATTTTCGTCACAAATATGCTATGTATCAGATCTATGAACATATACATACATATATGCATATATTTATATCTCTAATTGTTGAATATATACATATGTACATACTTGAAATATATCTCGTTTTGAAATGTCTCTCTCAAATTCAAATTGATTTGCCGAGTCTTTAAATTAAATGTCTTTGGCAATTAGCACTAGTGCGAATGCATTTTTCCAACTCATTGGTAAATATAAATAAACCACAGTCAAAAATAATCCTAAGAGAAGCAAAGATCGAGATCGAGATCGAGATGATGATGATGATGATGCACGCAAATTGTAAATTTGTTCGGTTTGCTTTTTTGCTGTTGCAATTTCAAACACATGTTGGATGCTGCTCCAACAAACAGTCAGACGACGACAACGATATAAAACGATATGTATAAATATATATATCTATATATATTAGGAGTGTGTGTGTGTGTATAAGTAAATGCTAATATACGCAAAGCCAGAGCCAGAGAAATGAAATCAAAATAAAAAATTGTGAAGCTAAAAATAAAAACAACGTTGACGGGGCGACATATCGAAGAAAACGGAAAGGAATGAGAGAAATGAAGAAAAAAAAAAAAAGTACAAATATTTAAATCAGGGGTATATATCTTAGCAGTGTGTGGATATATATCTATCTGCGCCTATTTGTATATGTGAAGGTTTTTCAGAGATCAACCGCCGCATCAATTGCATAGATCTAAGGCCTAACCATAGGCCTATCAATCAGAGTGAGTGACTGAGGGAGCGAGACAGAGAGAGAGGGAGAGGGTTAGGATCAAAATATTTACATAGACCACGACGGAGACGTATGGAGACGGAGACAGAAACACAGTGTATCTATGTGCGATCTCTTTCGGGTGTGTTAAGTGTGTGTTTTATTTCGCTTCTATACTATTTTTGTGTGCTATTTTTGAAACTATTTTTTGGGTACTTTTGTGTGTGTGAAATCTTTTTAAAATCTTTTGACCACAAGTCAAACAGGGAGAAGGAGAGGAAGAGAAATATACTAAATATTTCGCATGTGTCTAACATAGAACGGATCTAACCGGAAATACTGCACATGTATAAACAATATTTCAACTTCACTTCACTTTCGGTATGTTTAGTTTTTTGTTGTTGATTTTCTGGATGATCTTGTTAAATAGTTTTGCATTTATTTTCGGCCTGTGGGTGAGTGTGGTGGGTGGAGGGGGGCTTTACCGTCGTCGTCGTCGTCTTGTTCTTCCACAATTATTCTTCTGAGCGAATCCGAGAACTCAAAAACCGCCGTCAACGCACGACATCGTTCACGCGTGTACTGGTTGTACGGGATTCCCGATGCCTTTGGATGCTCGTCGAAAATCCGAGAATATACTATGAGCATTGGCGCCGCCAACAACAACGACGACGACGACGGCGACGACCGACACGATGTTCAATCGGTGGCCGCCGGTGGTCCCAACAATACGGATAAATGGACGATCTTAGCCGATCAACACGAGTGCTGTACGGGCCAAGTGGGCATTAGAATTAGATGAACATTTTTCACTTACAACGAAATTGGTTGTAATGATGACAAGAAATATGGATAAAACTGTCAAATAAGAGGAAAATATCAAAAACTAAGTTATGAGCATCAAAAAAAACAAGAATCATGAGAAATTCAAGGAGTTGGGGGGACAGAGTTTAATAGTATAAAAAGTAAACAAAGACTCCTAATGATGTGTTTATTCCTTTCAAAATCTATTTAACCTACATAAAACAAATATCTTTTATACACAAATTAGAACGCACACATATACAGGTGAATATATATGTATGTATGCATGTATGTAGATGATACGGTGGTTCATGCATTAGTCAGTTAACCAATTACAATCTATTCAAATTGATAAGAATAATTATCGCAAAATTGTTTCAATGGCTTGGCAGTGAAAGAGACAGAGTGAGAGTGAGAGAAAGAGAGAGAGCGAGAGAGATTGTGTGTGTTAGTTAGTAAGAACGGCTACGTGAGAGTGAGAGAGTAGGTCAATTTGGAAACTGCAATGTCCGATCGGATGGATTTACTCGATTACTCAATGGGATTATATAGTAGATATATGGGATGGAATGGGTTGGATGCAGCAGTTGGCGCAGCAGCGAATGACTTCGCAGCGAAAGTGCTATTAATGTATATTTATTCTATATGCCGATGAGATTGTGATGCCGCCCTGCGTGCTCCTCTACCTTAGTGGCCTCAGTTTTCTCTCCATCTCTCTAGCTAGTTCGTTCTCCCTCTTTTAGACGCGCGCGCTCTTTCTCTCTTCTTTCTCTATTGCAATCGTTGTATCTGCAAGAATGAATGAGACTATTTTTATTACAGTACAAAAACAAAAAAAAAAAGTGAAGAAAAAGAACAGCTAATATGTATCTATGTATGTATGTACATACATACATGAACATATATTTGAATGCTGCAAGCCGGCGATGCCAACGACAACGTCGAAGCCAACGCCGGCGTCAGCTTCCAAAAAGTTGTTTAAATATTTTGTTGTTCTCTTCTTTCTTTCTTTACATTTTTTTTTTTTTTTTTGGTTTACTTTTCTTTTGGGGTTTGCGCAACCAATTTGCTGGCCACCTATTACATGGTGGGAGGGGTCGGTGAGGTCCTCTCACAGTAAGGAAGGGGATCGGTCAAGGTTTTTTTTTTTTTTGTTGGTTGGTTGTGATACGTGACATGCAAAAATTTCTCCAATTTAAATCGTATTCAGGCGTCCTTCGAGACTTGCCATATGTCAATAAAATCAAAACTTGCAGCAAATCGGGGTAAATCTATATCTATATACATATATGTGCTATGTATTTGTGTGTGTGTTATATCTTCTAATTTCGATGGGTCGTTCCTTTGCCTCCTTCGCACTAACTACTCCACAACACTCACCTCCTCACCACTCTCTTTCACTCACTCCCTCTTCTTTCTACCTCTTTCTTTCTCTGGAACACTGCAAAATATGAAGAAAATCTGTCTCGCCTTTGCCACAAAAACAAATATAAAAGATTTGTTTCTTTCGGGTTTAATTCTCGTCTTGCTTTGTATGCGGCAAGCAATGCTTCTTACCGCTTTAGTTGCCTTCCACTTCAAATTAACTTATTTAGCTTAGGTTTGACACGATTGGACATTTTCTACAACATGTCCAAAACGGAAAACAACAAAAACAAACCACAGAATTATTTGGTACACGTAGATAAGCAGCAATTTACGCGGCGAAATGTAAATGTAAAGAAGTCGTTACATAGCTATCGATAAAATGTAGATAACTAAAATTGACAGTGGCCAATAAATTTGATAAGAAAAAACAAATGTATCCTGTTCCGTTTGGAACAAATAGTAACAAATAGTAAATCATATATGTATTATTATACAATACGACTGTTAAAATAAATATCGATATCGAACATGAATTTATCGATAAGTAACTAAAAAGGATTTTTAAAATGCTTTTTCTTGTTTATAAACAAAATTTTAAAATATTTATTCCTAAACAAATGACAAAGCCGTAACTTTAATAGCGAATTTCACTATGAATTCCCTCGCAATGTAAAGTTATTCACTATTGATTGCCATTCAAAAACACGCGCTTAATTTTGAGTGACTATCGTTTCCAGATGCATCCCTGCGCATCTGGAACGTTCAAGAACATTCGACGAGCAGACGCACCCGAAACTATAAAAGAGGCGAGCGCTGGGAATTTCGCTTCAATATCAAACAACAAAACATACCGAGAACAAGGTGGGCGTGTGAAAACACAATTTTCTCGTCAGAGAGTGAAATAAAGTGTCAAACAACACAACTGTATTAAATTCTAAAGTGAAATCAAACAATACAAATATATAATCAAATAAAGACAAACCGAAAATAATAAGCAACACAATTTCGGCTGAACTTGGTGGAGAACTCAACTAAATTTTGAAAATCAGTTAAGGTAAGTTGACAAAAATCAAATACAAGAGACACAAATTCCCAATACTTGAGCTGAAATTAGCATTGACTTAAGGCTTCTGATACGTGGGCAGGGTTTAAAAGAAAGAAGTTCAATTCTTCTTGGCAATGTGGGATTAAAATGAAATAAGCCACAAGACGAGACAAAATACAACAAAAACACAAAAAATCGAACTGTACAACGTCATCATTGCACAACTCGAATTTTCTTCTAGCACATTCCATTGAGCAAAAAAAAAATACAACAACAACGAGTATGGCCAGCCAGTGATGACAGGAAAAATTGCTAGAAAAAGCCAAAACTTGCCGATAAGAAGGGAGAAACATATGTATTTTTATTTTAATAGACAATAAAAACAAAATAGTAAATAATAGAATTCAAATACGAAGCAAGCAGGAAACGTCTGGTCTTTACAGCTGATGTTTATTATTAGAATAGTAGGCAAGTTGTCGTCTGTTAATTTCAGCTTGAACTTTTGGACTTTTGTCAGCACTGGCAGCTACAGCTGCTCAAAAAAAAAACAATCAAACTAACATTTCGTTTTCCTATTTTAAAATTTAGTTTATTACAACAAGAAAAATGGGCAAAGACTTCTACAAGATTCTGGGCATTGATAAGAAGGCCACCGACGATGAGATCAAGAAAGCCTATCGCAAACTGGCTCTTAAATATCATCCCGATAAGAACAAGTCGCCACAAGCGGAGGAACGATTCAAGGAGATTGCCGAAGCTTATGAAGTGCTGTCAGATAAGAAGAAGCGCGACATATTCGACCAACATGGTGAAGCTGGACTAAATGGCGGTGGTCCAACAGGACCAGATGGGGCCGGACCGACCGGTAGCTATAGTTATCAGTTCCACGGCGATCCGCGAGCCACATTCGCACAGTTCTTTGGCTCAGCAGATCCATTCGGTGTGTTCTTTGGCGGCGGCGATAGTATGTTTGGCGGACCCGGTCAAAGTCAGAGTCAAGGACAGGAACAAATGTTTATGAACTATGGAGCCGATGATATGTTTGGCGGTGGAGGATTCGCCTGTAATCCAATGGCTCAAGCATTCCGTTCACAATCGTTCAACGCTCAGGCACCCACACGGAAACGTCAGCAGCAGGATCCACCAATTGAACACAATCTCTATGTGAGTCTAGAAGAAGTGGACAAAGGATGTACCAAGAAGATGAAAATATCCCGCATGTCGATGTCAACCGGACAAGCGCGCAAGGAGGAGAAGGTACTTAGCATTACAGTGAAACCAGGCTGGAAGGCGGGAACCAAAATCACTTTCCCCCGCGAAGGTGACCAAGCTCCACAAAAGACCCCGGCTGATATCATATTCATCATACGTGATAAGCCACACACTCAGTTCAAACGGGAGGGCAGCGATTTGCGTTACACTGCCCAAGTGAGCCTCAAGCAGGCTCTATGCGGAACTCCGCTGACCATTCCTACACTGCAGGGCGATAGCATTGCCGTCAACACACAAGGAGAGATCATCAAACCCACCACCACGAAACGCATCAGTGGGCGTGGATTGCCCTTCCCGAAGGAGCCATCACGACGTGGCGATTTGATTGTGGCCTTTGATATCAAATTTCCCGATTCGCTACCTGCGAATCTGAGATATCAGTTGTCCGAACTGTTGCCAAATTAATGTATGGTAGCTAAATCGTATCCACTAACTACACTAATTCTTTTTTTTTTTGTATTATTAACTCTTAAGTAAGGCCCAAGAAGTTTCGCCAAATCGAATTCGGCGAATATGGAATATGTGATATATATGCATACATACATTTATATAGAACCTCTACTATTTTGACTAGAAACATTTACTCCGACACATATTCCAAATTCGAATCGATTCGATCTGGCGGAAGATGTAGATGCCTAAAATAATAATTAAAACCTATTCTAGTTTCGTATATATTAAAGGTACATAGTACGTTTTAGTACCAAAAATTATTTATGTTTAAATAATAAAAGATGGAAGAACATAGAATTTAAAAATCAAAATTAGTCTACTTTGTTGTCTTTGTTTTTAAGAGCTATTTGAATTTCCCGCGCTAAAGCGGTTTACTCCAATTAGAGGTGGCGAGACTTTGACGATGACAGATAGATTATCGATAGTTTTCAGAAAAAATACCAAATGTATCGATAAACACAGTAGTGCAATCGACCGTTCTCCCATCTCTAGTGTGTAAAGGGTAAACTTTTTAACATGAAAAATTATGGCGCCTCTGTGATTTTTTCTTTTGACTTGCATATCGTGTGGTGGGTGTTATAAATAATATAAAGTTATTAACAATTGTGTCAAGCCATCATATGTGATTCTTTGATTGTGCGAAAACT
The DNA here is from genome assembly GCF_018902025.1 of Drosophila willistoni. Taxonomy (NCBI): domain Eukaryota; kingdom Metazoa; phylum Arthropoda; class Insecta; order Diptera; family Drosophilidae; genus Drosophila; species Drosophila willistoni. Next base: position 7,494,008 of record NW_025814057.1, read on the forward strand.
TTCAATAATGAAGTTATTAGCGAAAAACAAAATGTCGGACATGGCGCCGGCGCAGCCTCTTGGACGAAAAGCAAAGATACTTTACTTTCTCGACGATCTTAAAGAATATTAACGATTATGATTTAATAAAAGTGAAGTGGATCAAATAAACTTCATCTGTAGTTCCGTTCCAAATTGTTTAAGTTAAGTGCAATGACAAATTGTCCTTTTGTAACGTGTACACATATTGTACACAAGTTACCGTTAATCCGTTTGGCGCTATTAACGTTCCCAGAGCGAATAGATACAAAGACTCAAATACAAGGTAAGAAAACACGTGTTCATGGTTTTTTTTTTTAAATTTCACATTTTATTTGGGTTTTATTTGTTGGTTTCACTTCAAAAAGAATTTGTTGTAATTTTTAATTTTTCACACACTTTTTTTTTATTTTTTCTCTATCATTAAATTTGGTTGTTGTTGCTGTTTCGTGTTAAATTTGCTTGCATTTTGCGTTGTTTTTTTTTTGTATAATTTTTTTTTTTGTTTCTTTTACTGTTTTTTGCATATTTTGTTTGTTGTTTCAAAAATGTTTAACATACATTGCAAATTTTCTTGTTTTTTGTTCTTATGTGTTGTTGTTGCTGCAGCTGCTAATTTTTTGTTTTGTTTTTATCATTTATTATGATTTTCATGTGTATGTGTGTGTGTTATATGTGTGAGTGTTTTCGTTTGTTTATTTGTTTATAATAAAAATGGAATTTGTTTAATGTTTTTATTTTGTTTTTTTTTGTTTTTGTTTCGTTTTAGTTTATTATTATTAACTAGAATTGTTTGCTATTGTTGTTGTTGTTGTTGTTGTTTTTTATTTTAAGGTTTTGTTCCTTATTTAATAAGTATAAGTTTTTTCCTTCTTTTCATTGTTATGCTTCAAAAAAAAAAATTAGAAAAAACATTTTGTTAAAATATATTATGATCCGAGTTTAACTAACAATTCGAATTAATTGAATTGATTTAAGAACTCAATCAGTGTACCAAAGACAGCAATACGACTCAAAAGCGAGTAGACGAGAGAGAGATAGAGAGAGAGATACGGCTGCAGTAGACAGAGAGAGAGAGAGAGAGAGCGAGAGCGAGAGCGAGCGAGTGGTTGAACATTTGACTTTTTACCAAAATGTTTTTCTTTCTCTCTCCCTCTCTCTCTCTCTATCCTGTTCTCTGTTGACACTATTTGCAATGCCTTGTGACGACACACGGTTCCTATAGCACTCCCTCCTTTCACCTTTTTCTCTCCTCTCCTGCTACTTTCTGTCTCTTTGGTCTTTGTACCATGGAACTGGAACTCAATAACAATTTGTTTAAAAAAAGGAGAAATAAATTTCTTCTTTTTTTCGTTTCTTGTTGTTGTTGTTGTAAACTTAAACATCATTTTGTTTAAACATTAGACTATGTTTGTATAATAAAAAAAATTCATTTCCTTTTTGTTTTTTGGTTTTGTTTTTTTGTTTTTTTTTTTTTTTGGTTTTCTTTTGCTTTTGTTTTAAAAATAGTTAAATTTGCGTATAAAAAAAAGTTTTCACGCTATGAGTTTTTTTCTTTTATATTTTTAATAATTTAACTATTTCGATTTAATTTTTGTTTATTTTTTTGGTTTTTTTTATAACTTATACAAAAAATTATGTTAAAATGTCGCATTTTCTTTTCTTCTTTTTTTTTTTTGGTTTTTTCTTGATGTTTATTAGTTATCGTTTTTTTTTTCTTTTGCTTGGTTTTGTTGTTGTTGTTTTCTTTTGCTATTCTCATTTTCATTGTGGGGTTTTGGGGGGGAAGGGGGAATATTTTCTTCCTTTTTTTTCTTTTGCTTTTTTGACTAAACGTTTTTTCTTTCTTTTGTGTGTTTTTTTTTGCTGCCATTTTAGAAACCTAAAAATCTTTCATTCTGATTTTGTTCGCCTGTGTTGTGTGTGTGTGTTTTGGGTGTTTTTTTTTTAATTTTTTTTTTTTTTTTTATTTTGATTATGTTTCGATTTGTTTTGTGAGAGTTACACTGGAAAAAATTTGGTTTTCAGCAATTGGTTTTTTTTTATTATTTTTTTAGGTTTGAAGTGTTTAGTTTTTGTCTTCCTTTTTATGTTGTTAATAGTTCCTGAATTGAAATTTTATCATCCCAACAGCTGCTTTCACAACCAATTTGTATTATTATTTTTGAGTAGCAAACAAAAAACAATGCTAAATGTGGGGGTGGTTGGGGGGTGGACACTGAGCCTTGCCTCAGGGGGGGCAGGGAGCAGGAAGTAGTACCTTGAGGTCCTTGAGTTATTTGTGATGCCTTCTACATATGTCTGTGTTGTAAGAGATTTTGTAATCCTCCTCCTCCTGTAATCCTGCTCGAAGGCGAAAAGCCTTCGAGTAGGTATGAAATCCTTTAGATATCAAATATTAGATTTAGTTTTCCCTTCAGGTAGCAATCCCTTTTAAGCTTCATCACTTTGCAATTGGATCAGGTTTAAGGTTTTCGTCCTTAGTCTGTTAAGTCTCTGGGGAAAGGATTTTGGAGGAGGCTTTGCTATAACTTCTTCACCGATCTTAAGTACCCCCCCATTAGTTACTCAACTACATTTACGATAGGGGTGTTTCTGGGTGTGTGTGTGTGTGAGTTGGAGGAAAGTGAATTTTTTTCTAAATGTTTGTTTTCTTTTCATTCCATCGTCTCGTTTTGTGTTTTGTTTCAAAGTGAAAAGTTGCCTTAATTATTATTGTTAATTCTGCTAGAAGGTTTTTCATTTTGTTGTTGTTTGTTGTGTGTGTGTGTGTGTTTTTTGTTTTAATGCTTTCTCATATATTTTCTGTATAGTTTATAATTTATTTAAATTTTGGATTTATCTTTTTTTGTTTTGTTTTTGAATGCTGCATTTAACGTTTATTTCTTTTTTGTTTTTCTTTCTTTTGTTAAGTGTATTGAATTGCTTTTTTTTGTTTTTGTTTTTTAGTTTTACCATTTAACATTTTGACTAAATTTTTGCTATTGGTTTTATTTTTAATTTGTATTATTATATTTTGGTTTTTTTGCCTTTTTTTTTAATTATTTGTTTTGAAATTGTTTTTCTCAGTGTGTGTGTGTGTGTGTATGTTTGTGTGTATGTGCCTACAAACTAAACAAGTGTGTGTGTGTATGTGTGTCTTAAACTACTAAGATTTTTACGCGCTTTTTTTGCTACGTTTTTCTTTACTTTTGTTTTTTTGTTTGAATTTTTTTTTTTTTTTGCTTTTTCCTCATCGTCTTTTTGCTTCATTTACTTTCCCTCATTTTCTTTTGTTCTTGTATATTTTGTTTTGTTTTTTTTTTGTTCTTTATCTCTAAACCTAAATTCAAAAAAAATTCATTTTCCGTTTTATGCAATTGTTCATTTGTTTTTCTTTTTTCTTTGTATTTTTATTTTTTGTTTTAATCGAAATTTACTTTCAAGTCTTTTTGCAGCGACAAATGCAATTGTTGAATTTGTTCTCCGTTTCCCTTTTCTCTTAATATTTTCTTTTTTCATTGTTTAATATAAATCAAAGTCTTCTCATTACTCAAAAGAAAACAGTTTTTAGTTTTTAAACATTTTTTCGTTTTCGATGTGATTTATTTTTCTTTTTTTTTTTTCATTTTATACTTAGTTCTTCATTAACAAATTCTGTGTTTGTTTTTTTTTTTTTTTGGGGTAATTTGTTGAGGTGTTACGAAGGTAAGGGGGAGGGTGGGGGCGAAACCAAGCAAATTGATTTTATCTTATCCTTTTTCAGTTTGTTTGAGTTGGCCTACACTTGATTTAGATTTTTGACAACACAAAAAAAGAAGAATTTTCGTTTCTCAAAATTTGCATTTTGCATTTTCGCATTCTCAATTGAATTTTTTGCGTTTGTTTTTGAGGGGTGACTTTTCTTTTGTTTGTTTTCTTTTTTTTTATATTTTTATTCACGTTTCTCATTGTTTGCATATTTCTATTTTTAGTTTAGTTTAGTTTTTGTTTTCGTCTTGTTTGCGGCTTGTTGACTGTGGATCTGTGCCTAAATTTATCATGTCTCGTGGTTTCCACACCGGGGACCCTACAATTAAAAATGAAGAAGAATAAAGTATAAAGCATAAGAGAATACGAAATACGAACAAACAGATACAAGATAATGGATAATGGAAAGATGATTGCAATTGGAAACCATATAGAGCAAGAAACCATATGTATATATTTGTATGAAGAAGATCAGATCAGATGTAATTATGCTAATGAACATAAACCTAAAACACACCCACACCCTGTATATGCAATTTGTATGTATGTAGATGCATGTACAGGGTGTTTTTTTGTTTGGTTTTCGGGCATTTTTGTTTATAATTTTAATAACTAATATGTGTGTATTGTATTATATAGGAAATCTCTAACAATCTCTAGGTGTCGCCACGGTGCAACTAAAGATAATAAAGGATAGATTATGAGCTCACAAGAAAGAGAGAGAGAGAGAGAGAGAGTGAAGAAGGATTCGAACGACATTTCGCACATGGCAAATGGTAGAACATTTGTTTTCAGTGTAATTATCTTTTTAATTTTAAAATTAGCTATCCGTTAGTTGTAGTTTTTGTTGTTTTGGCCAATTTCAATGTTAAGAAAAAAAACATGCAAGGAATTTTCTCAATAAGGTAAATCAAATTTTCAGTGTCTACTTTTAGGCGGAATGTATCTCTATCTCCTTCTGTAGTATTTCTTTGCAATTTATAGTAGGAGTAGATTGCAGTTATGGTTAGAGGTTAGGGGGTCGGGGTCCAGGGGGGGCAGGGAGGTTGGATTAAGTAGAAGGTTTTTGGCATAAAAAAGATTCGGATTTGGTTTTGGTTTTTTTTTTTTTTTTTTTTTGTTGGATAAAATGTTGACATCGCTTGATTAATTGGGCTGATTTGATATTTTTTTACAAGATTTTTTTTTTTGTCAGTTATTTTTGCTTTATAAACTATTTTTCGAAAAATTTGTTCCAAATGTTTTTTTGTTTTTTTTTTTTTAGATCAGTTTTGCATTTTATGCCAACATTTTGTGTTCGATTTGATAGACAGAAAACCCAAAATATAAAAAAAAGGAGTAGAAAAAAGAAGTTGAAACGGAAAACGGGCAAAAAGAAAAGCGAGAAGAAAAGAATAATTAATATTTGTTATTGTTGTTGTTGGAATTTCCTTACAGAACACTCAGTGGAAAAATGATAGAAAAAAAATCATTGTGCACTTTGTTTGTTGTTGTTTTTTTTTTTCTTCTTTGAATGAGGAAAAGAAATATTGAATGAAATATTTTTGATTGCTTTTAGAGTAGATTTTTTTTTTGTGATTGTTTTTTAGGGGGACGGTGAGGTTCCAGGTGTGTGTGTGTGTGCGTGTGTGTATAACCATAAGACATATATAAATATATATTTTTGTATAACAGATATTTATCTTGTTTTTTTATCAATTCATTTGTTTCAAAAAATCTCACACACAAATTTCTTACTTTTTTTTGTTCTTCTATTTGTATTGTGTTGTTTTTTTTTATTTTATTTTTTATTTTTTGTTGTGGTTTGACCTACTTGATCTTGGAAAATGCAAAACGGATTTAAAGTTTATTGGTTTTTGTTTTTTTATTTTATTTTACTTTGTCTTTTTCTTTTTTGGATTGTTTCTCTTATTTTTTTATCAAAAAACTTAATCAAGCGATGCCAACTGTTGAAAATTAATAATTAATAATTAATTTATATTAACTACATAATACATATACATAGAATTAATGATATATCTATATATATGTAGAAGAAGAATCAAAATTAGAACCATTTTTTACTCAATAATAACCATTTCAGACTTGTTTTTCTGCGATTTGTCGATTTGTTCAATATTAAACACGAATTCAACTAATCAAGTGAAGAAATCGGAGTTAGTTTTCTGTTTAAAAATTGCATCTTCATAAGAGAAATTTTCCCACTTGATAGTTGGAAACGTTTTTGAAAAGTCTTGATCGAGTTTTCCCCCCTCAAGAGTGCAGAAAGAAGGAGTCGAAAATGGGTTAAGTGAGAAGTAGCGGATCAGGAGGGCAGGATAAAGTGATTCGAATTCGGTGCAAAAATTGTATAATTCTAATTTTGTAAAGTGCAGGGTATCCCATGACAAGCCAAAGCATCAACCCATCCAAGTTAATATTCAAAAAACGGATTCAATTGAATTAGTTTCTATATTCTAAGTAATTTCTTTCCCTACTTGATCTATCTAATATCTAATCAAACTAAATTTGGTTTAATTCAATAAAAACTATCTACATTAGAAACAAATCGATTGATGCAAAATCTTTTCTGAAAAATGGTTGAATAGTTTGAGAAATATTTCATCTCAATGTTGGCTAAATGTTTTTTGAAATTGTTTCCAAAGCAAGCAAACAACTTTCTACTTCCATGAACGAAAGGAGAAAACTATAAATCGGGCTTCAAAAAATGTTCAAGAAATAAAGAAGAAATCGGTTGGAAAGTTCAAAGTCTGAAAGGCTAGCTATTGCATTGCTAGGCAATATTGTTTAGCGGTTCTAATTTTCTTTCGAAATCATATGAATCATTATCATTTCTCATCTATACATATACATATATATGTATGTATATGTAATTGTCTCGCTTTACACATTTCAAAACCAATTTGATTGCATTATTTTAAATTATCTTTCAAATTTTTCCCAAAAAAAAAAAAAAAAATGATAAGTATATCACGCATTTCTTTTTTGTTTAATACTCTTGTTTTAAACTTATTTACGGGCTAAAAAAATTCAATTGAATTCAATTTAAATACATATATATATATAGATATATATATATATACATATATACATATATATTATTTAACTTACCTTGCTAAAAACAAAAACAAACTATATAACTAATTGCATAGATTTAACTAGGTTTACATTATTTTGTGTGGGCGGGTCTAACGAGGGTAGCGGGTTAGAGGAAAGAGAGGGAGCAAGGCGGGGAAGGCAGGTTAAAAAAAAAACAAGGCCAGGCCAAAATGGGAGTACGATTTCTTCGTCTCTTTTGTTCTCTTCTTTGCTTTTCCGTTTTTTTCAGTTTCTTTTGTGTATTTTTGTCTCTCTGTCCATTTGTCGCTTTTTCGGTCATTTCGTTTGATATTCGTTATTAGTTTTATATATTTTAATTTATTTATTTTTGATTATTTTAGAAGTGTTTTTTGTTGTTGCTGAAATTGATTTGGTTTCGTTTTGGTTTTTGATTTATCGATTTTTGATTTTTGATTTTGTTGCTGTTTCAAAGCCCAGTGTAAACTGTAAATTGTTTTTGTTCTTATGTAGTTGTTTTGTATTTATTTATCAAGCTTAAAATTTAAATACCTTTCGACTATTTTATGTTTGGTTTTTTTTTGATTATTTATATAGTTATTTTCCTTCAGTTACATTTAACAACCTGAAATTTGATTTTTTGATGTTTTTAGTTGAGTTTTTGTTGCGGCGTACACAAACAAAAAACCGAAAAGAAGGAACAAAACTTTAACTTTCCCTTTCCCATTTTGGTATTTCAACCTTTCCTTTTAGATTTTTAGATACTTTTTAGATTTGTTTATATCCTTGCACCACACTCCCCCATACGGAACAATCAGTGAAAATTGAAGGTTTTTATTATTTTGTAGATCGAACTACTCTATATGATATGTACGATCCAGTTAGAAATCATTTTTAATACAATGAATTATTTTGTGAAATTTTTATGAAGACTTTAAATGATTTTAAAATATATATATACATATATATAAAGCCGTGTTCCGATTCAATCAGGGAGAGAGAGAGAGAGAGAGAGAGGAGCGCGGTCATTTTATGACACGTTACCCTAATTTTATTTTTTTTATTATTTCGTTTTCTATATAAGTAGTGCAAGGGATATATATTTACTACGGCATGGCCGATGTCAAGTCCGAGACTTTTCGATTTTCGATTTGAAGATTATCTATAGCCATATATAGTATGTAGAGTTTTTGGTATATATGCAAATGTGTGTATGTATGTGTGTCTGTGTATATTTGTATGTATGAGTTTGTATATATACTATATAATATTTATACATATATATACGATTAATACTGAACATTGAGGTACGACTTACGATTATCATTTCCATCATCAAAAAATGTTTTTTTTTTGTTATTTTTTTTTTCTTTGCTTCTTTTTTTCTACTACAAATGAAAAACCTTAAAAAAGAATGAAATATCAAAAAAGAATGAATCCAAAAAACAATTATTTGTCACAACATTTTTCTCGTTTAGCGTTTTGCTTTTTGGTTTTTTTCTTGTTTGTTTTTTGTTTTTTTTTTTTTTGGTATAATTTATTAGTTATACAAAAAAAATTTGCTTTGCTAACTATTTTGTTTGTTGCTGTTGTTAAATATTTGTTTTTTTTTTTTTTTGTTTGATGTAAATACTTTCAAATACTTTCTGATTTGGTTTAGGTATATATAATGTTAACCCTATAGAATTGTTTGTTTGTTTGTTTGTCCAACCCGCATTTTGATTTTCATATTTGATTCTCAATTCAAGAACTTTTGTCTTTAAATTAATAAAAGAGTTCTTAAGTTTGTTTTTTTCCCCATTTTCATTTGCAATAATTTTCAAATTCTCCTTTGCCATTTTCGTTTTCTATTTTATTTACCCTTTATCTCATGTTTTTGTTTTGATTTGAGTTTCTTTTTTATCTTTTAGTTTACTTCTTTTTTATTTATTAATTAATTTATTTGTAGTATGTGCGAGTATGAATTTCAATTTTAGTTTTTAGTTTTGAGCCTTTTTTTTTGTTGCTTTTGTTGTTAGTTTTAGCTTTTAGTTTAGTGAATTTCTCTTGCTGAGCGGCTTTTTCTATGTGTGTGTATGTGCAATGCGGCGTATGCGTAATGTGTTACATATATTCGGACAACTTAAAGGAATCTCCCATAGTTAGTGAAAGATTCAAAGATGAAACGATATATACATGTAAATGTATATAGAAAGAGAGAGAGAGAGAGAGTGGAGGGAGGGGGGCTAAGAGTTAGTGTCCAAGGAAGCGCATGGAAATGCTTTCAAGTTTCCTAATTATTGACTGACTATCTCTTGAATGATTTATGTATTTTTTTTTTATTCATTATTCGTCGCATTTGTTTATTTATTATTCGTACTATTTTTCTATTCAATCCCTTGTGTTTTGTTTAATATTGAAAAAAAGTTATCCGTTTTTTTTTTTTTTGGTTTTTCTTTACGTATATTCTGATCTGAGTTGATTTTTGGTTTTATAAGTTTTTGAGGCATTTTGGGTTTTATTTATTTATTTTTATTTTTAATTTTTTTTGGTTGTAATACGAAAATTCCTTTGGTATACTCTTATTAAGGCCCAAATTTCACGATTTTATTTGAATTTAAACGCTTGGCCAATAGGTTTCTATAATGTCTTTAGTTTTCAAAAACTTTTGTGTGTAAACATTTGTCAAAGTTGCACAAATTCAGTTTTAAATTAATTATAAACTTAACAGTGAATAGAAGAAGAAAAACCGATTGAACCGATATGTACCTATTATTAAGTTAAATTGAAATATTTATTGACTAATCATTTTTATTCAGTTCGAAAGAATACATCTTTGAAAATTTTACACACAAAGTTTCATTATTTTTTTCTTTATTTATGGGGAACACGATGAGTTTTTTTTTTTTTCTTTTTATAGCGCCTGCTCCCATCTTTAGTTTGGTTTTTGTTATTTGTTTTTTTTTTTTTAATATTTCTAGTTTTGATTTGTGTCATTTTAGTAAATTTGTCTAATTTGTTATTGAATTTTATTATTGGTTTATAATTCATTTGTTTTTATTTTGTTTAGTTTCAATTTATTATATAAATTGTTCCTATATAGAGAATGTTAGTTCAGGATTCGGTGTGTTCGGGCGATCGATTATTTTTAGAGTTTTGGAAGTTGTGTGTTATCGTTATCGTTATCTTTGGTTTCATTATGTGAGTGAGGGGGATGTAAGGTCCCTCCTCAAATTGTAGTCTCAAATATGATTTTTAGTTCTTCGCAAAAAATTCAAGTGCCTGAAGTGTGTATGGTTGGAGGCGGGGAGGAGGAGGAATGTTTTTGAATGTTTTTTGTGGGAAAACCATTTTCCTCCCAGCCTTTTTGCATTCCATTTCGGGCACTTTTATTATTAAAATCCCTGTTTTTGTCTCTCTTTTTTGGTTTTTATTTTCATTTGCTTATCGGTTTATCTTTCTATTTCTTTCCTTGTGGAAATCTTTGGAAAGATCTTTGATCGTTATGCCGTTTAGACATGTATTTCAAAATAGTCATGACAGTCCACACAACCACCGGAATCGCCGCCACCACCACCACTACCTCCTCCTCCTGCGACACTGCCTCCCATCTCTGGGACAAATCCTATGCCACCACTAGCCGTTGGTTGGGCACTAACCACCACACCGCCAACTCCTCCCATGGTCATGCCCATGTTTCTTGGTGTCTTCTTCCGCGTGCGACTTTGCCGCACGCGGGACTTATGCTAGGAGGGTCTCTTCTGATAGAGACAATCAATGCATGTGGTATACTCGGGAGCCGAGGAGCTCAACTGGCTGATGGACTGATCGTGCGTGCAACCCATTGGCGGCGGTCCTCCCATATAGCCGCCTCCTGACATATCTGGCATATAGGTGACATACTGCTGAGCATGTGGAGGAGGTGGCGGAAGTTGCCGCAACGGCATGGGATGATCGTAAATGGGTTGCGAGAAGGTATTCTCCGCCGATTGTGAACGCAATGGACCCGAGCTATAGACCACATAGTTACGTTCCGGCGATAAATTGCCATAGCCAGCATATCCGCTACCTCTCATGCCATACGAACTGTTTGTCAACGAACTATCTCTGGAGGTGGAACGTTCCAGTGACTTACTGAGACGACTACGTCCACCTCCGCCGCCGCCGCCGCCGTATTTGCCCGTGGTTACATAATGATCACTACATGTCTGATTATCATAGACTGGATAATATTGATATGTCTCTTGCTGCTGCTGCTGCTGATGACGAGACGACGATTTGGTTGATCCTGTATCAAAGCTGCCGTGGGCAGACATGCTACGTTTACGCCCTGGCACATCCAAATGATCGGAACTATCGAAACTACTCATGGGTGAGTGACGCAGACAAGAGGAAGTATTGCCGCTGGCTCGGTCCGGCGACAAATGATCTAGACTACTACGTGGAGAGAGGTGACGGGGAGACAGCGAAGTTGTTGCTGCTCCTGATGCTTCGCAGACATGAGAGGGTCCACCCTTCTTTAAACAACTCCGATCAGGACTCTTTGATTTCGAGGGACTGGACACATGGGGCTTCAATATGCCACCCGTTGGCTGTGCCGTGGAATGTTTTAGGATACCTCCACCACCTTCGGACGACCGTCGTGGACTGGGTGTACGACGACCCTGGGAATTGTCGCGACTCCGCTTGCCACTGCCCTGTTCACTGAGACTGGAGCGTGGGGATTTTATTTTAATTATGCGTACGGGTGAGCTACCCTGCGACTTGGAACGATCTGGTGAAATGTAAATACTTTGACGTTTCGAACCCTTCGAGGCGGTGTTGCTGCTGGTGGTGGTGGTGGTGCCTTTTTGGCCTGCGCCTGATCCACGATCTGGTGACTTGGTTTTAAATATCTTGTCGACCTTCTTGTCAATAACCACAATGTGAGAGGCCAGCGAGGAGATATTGTGGCTGCTGCCACCTTCTTCTTCTGTTTCGTCTTCGGAACGCTCCGAAGGGCCTGTTGTGGCCGTGCTATCCGATTCGGTTGTGGGACGCGATGAATGCGGCGACTCAATGTCTACAACGACTGTCTGTTGATTGCTCGTCGTCGTGTTCTCTACTACTGTCTGTGGTTCGGGCGATAGACTTGAATCATTTTGCTGCTGATCGCCGTTCTCTTCCTCGGTTAAATCTTGCGGCTCGAAAGCCTTCTCCCTGAGACTAGCCATATAGGCCACAATATTGCAAGTGCCATCCGCTAGATTCTCCTGTTCGAGCAATTCGCTCATGAATCGAGCTGATGACTCGGCATCGGTTTGTATATGGTCACGGTCTTGGTCACGGTCTTGGTCACGGTTACGGTCACGGTCTCGGTCACGGTCACGTCGTTGTTTGGCCTGACCCCCACCTGAATGTTGGTGGACTACTGCAACCTGTTGGGACGAGGCCAAACGCTCGGATTCACTTTCAAAGATTTCGATTACTTCGATCTCTTGTTTGGGCGATTGACGCGGCGATTGCCTTGGCGATTGACGTGGTGATAGATGATGATATTGGTGTTGGGAATTCTGAATCTGTTGTAATTGTTGTTGTTGTTGGGATTGAGGGGAATGAGAATCATTGGCAGCAAATAGGCTACCACTACTACCTAAACTTAAATTAAATGAGGCCGCCACTTGTTGGGCATGAACCTCCGATTCCGATTCGAGTTCCGTTTCATCATCTGGCGATGATATCGATGATGATGGCTTACCTAGGTCCTTCATTAAAACCGGCTGGTAACTGGCCGGCGGATGTGATGATTGTATGAGACGAGCCTGACTGCCAGTGCTGCCCACCGAAAGGGTTGAAGTGGTGCTACAAAAAGACAATACAAGGGCAAGCGTCTAAGTTTTTTTGGCGGGGAATCGGCATACAAAGGAGGCACCCACAAAACTACGGATTACTTACCTCAATGTCAGGTGATTGGGTGTACGACCCAGTGTGGCCTTGGGCCTGATTGTGCCCTGCTGTGAGTCTTCTTCACCCTCGGATTTGGTTCCGGGATCAATACGCTCAATATCGCTGCTATGATGATGCAAATGTGGTTGTCTGATGGGTGGTGGTGGTGGCTCTCGCGGATGTGGATGGGGATGTGTTTGAGGTGCCTGTTGCTGTTGTTGTTGCTGCTGCTGTTGTTGCTGCTGCTGTTGTTGGGGATCTATGGAAGAGTAAGTGATTTCTTTATGCACGAAATGATTGATATGGAATGAATGTGTGTGAGTGTGTGTGAGAGAGAGAGGGTCACTTGATTAGATTGCTTTTTACTAATAATAAATGGGATAGCCTATTCTAAAAACCCATCGAGATAGTTGTTGGTGTTGTTGTCGTTGTTGCAGTCTTACCTGTGACATCGCCCACCGTCTTGCTGCGACCACGGAAACCACCGGGCTGCAACTGTTGGCCATGTTGGGCCGTTGCATAGTGCACTACTCCACCGCCGCTGCCGCCAACTGCAGTTGGAGGTAGATCATCGCCCTCCTGACTGCCCGATAGATTATCATAGTCAATATTACCAGCCGAATGTCGCTGAGAACCGGATTTCTTCTTGGGTTTACCCAAAGTATGCGAACCATGCACAATGGTAATCTACATCAAAAGTGTAAAAGAAAATTAATTTTCTACCTTTTATGTTCCAGATCTTTTGGATGGCACGTCCTACCTGTTGTTTGGGTCTCTCCAAGGTTTGCGAATTACCAGCATATCCACCGTGCATCATGCCGCCGCCACCGCCGCCCTGTGAGGACATACCCGATACGGAGCCAGAGCTACCACCAAAATTCTTCATGGGAATTGACATGTTCCTCACACTCTCACGTATTATCTGACGTATGGTCTTGAGGAAAGCATTACGGAAATCGGCGGTGCTATTCGACAGCACATAGACCTTCTCCGAGCGACGTTGCAGTTGGGACCGCAAGTGTATCAATTCCCACAAGAAGTGCGAATCCATATCCTTGGCCGAACTGGCTCGCACTTGGACCTCAGTTACTGGAATCAGGACTTGATATCGTATAATTTCCACTTCGTTCGTTGCATTTTTGCTTGAGACGCCCTGCAAAGTGCACACAGGCAGGAAAATTAGTTGTTATTGCCATACAACATGGTAGGGTTAAATAATATTTACCATCAGTTTCTTCTTTTGACGCAAACGCTCTTTGCAGAGAAAGACCACAGCTGATTTGAAGACAAAGCACATGGCATGTAGCTCTAGACCTTTCTTGATTTTACCCAAGAAATCGGAGATGTTTAACCATTCGACTCCGCCATAGTAGAGCAGATCACCTGAAACGAAATCAGAACACACAACAAAACGCTTTATAAAAATGTCAAATATTTGGATTAAGAATGAACGCTTTAAACGTTGTCTCGAGAATCGCGACGGGGTTGGAGGTTTGTAGTTTTTAAATTGTACGTTTTGAGTCACTCATTTTAAACATACATAAATAACTAAATTCTCTTTGTCCTCTACACAGTTGATACTCCTTGAAAACGCGAATCGATTGAGACAAGTCTGGCCCGGATCTTGCAAATGACTCGTGAGTTATGATAGTTTTCTAAAGGATATTGCAGGACATGGTAATGCCGACCGACGCGATCGAGTTATAAGCACTTTTCTGGATTTTGGTCTTCTAATTTTTGACAAGTCCCAAATTGAACCAAGGAACGGGCGACTACGACTATGCAAATGTCCTTTGCAACCTTCATAGTCCTTGACGATTGGAATTTTATGACACCATTTTCGACTTAAGCCTTCAAAGGACTCGCGAGAGTGCAATTTGCAATTTTACTTATAACAAAACAGTCCTTTTAGCTGAGCTTTCCGAAGGACATTTCAGGACCTGAGTATGTCAATCGATGCGCATTATGAAGAGGCTCAATTAACCCAAAGAACGCTCAAATTGGCTTTAAGATAATCGAGTTATGAACATATTTATATTTTTCAGACTTGCAATTTTTTCAAAGTCCCAAATTGAACCAAGTGGCCAAAGAACTGGGCAAAAACTATAAAATCCTTGATATCTCAGCTCTCTGCAGGACTATCGAGATGTCCTTTGAACCAACAATGATCCTTGATAATTGGAATTTTTTGACACTACATCCGATCTGATCCTTCAAAGGACTCTCGAGATATTTGCCATTTTTCCTTAAACAAAAAAGTCCTTGTATCTTAGTTTCCCAAAGGACATTCGAGGATCTGGTAATGTCAGCCGAAGCGGGTTATCAAGGACTACAATCTGTCAAAAGGAAATCCTGATTGTCCTTGAAATGACCGAGTTATAAGGACATTTATGTTTTTTCCGAATTTTTTTGCCATTTTTCTGACGCCCCCTTATAAAAATGGAGCAATATTTTTGGAAGCGTTTTGAAAATCCTTGAATGCAGTTCAATAGTCCTGATCGTCAAGGACGAGAAAAGGTATGTCCTGACGAAATCGGTCAATGTCCTGCAGAGATATGAGCTCGAGAAAATTATCCTTATTTCGTTTTATAGCTCTAAAATCCACAAATCCTGCCGCAGGACGAAAGGACATGGTTTACTAGGATGTCCTTGATGATCTTCACAGATTGGCATCAAAAAAAGTTGGGGTCATCTAGGAATGCAGTTTACTAAATTTATCGAAAAGGACATTATTCTCCGCTTTGGTAAGGACATTCCAGGATCTGGTGACCTCCATCGATGCGGATAAAAAAGGAGTTTCATCTGGCCAAAGGACATTCCGATTATCCTTAAAATAGCCGAGTTATAAGCAGTTTTCTGTTTTTTAGACTTGTAATTTTTAGCTTAAGAGAAAAGTTTATATTGCATACTTTGAGGGTTAATTATACGAATTTTTTAAAAAAGCGTTGCATACTTATTGGGTGTAAACGGATTTTCTGTTTTTTCAAATTTCGTTGCATACTTTTAGGCGTTTGAGCGTGTGGGCTAGAAAAATTAAATTCTATTGCATACTTCGGGGCGTTTGAGCGTGTGTGGTAAAATATAATTTCTATTGCATACTTTAAGGCGTTTGAGCTTGTGCCGGACCACACAAGGCGAAACGCCTAAATGTATGCAACACAAATTTATTTTTCCACCCCACACGCTCAAACGCCTAAAAGTATGCAACACAAATTTTACGAGGATCTTAAATAAGCCCAAACGCCTCAAAGTATGCAACGAAATTTTAAAAACAGAAAATCTTTTTACACCCAATAAGTATGCAACGCTTTTTTTTAGATTCGTATTATTTACTCTCAAAGTATGCAATATAAACTTTTCTCTTAAGCTAAAAATTACAAGTCTAAAAAACAGAAAACTGCTTATAACTCTGCTATTTTAAGGATAATCGGAATGTCCTTTGGCTTGACGGAAGTTCTCGTCCTTGCTGATCGATCGATATCACTTGGTTGTGGAATGCCTTGGTAACCACAACTTTTTTTGATGCCAACCAATAGAAATCGTCATGGACATCGTAGAAAATATGCAACAAGGACACGTTTTAGGACAGGACATCGTTTTTCGGATCCTCCAGGATCAAAACTTTCAATCTGAAGTTCAGGACTTTAAATACGCTTCCAAAAATATTGCTTACACTAACTTTAGACCTTGGTAATTTACCGAATTAGAATTATGATATTTTTGGAACTACACATAATTTAAAATAAAGAATACGGATTCAAGGACTGTCAGCTCGAAAAGTTAACTATAAATAAATGTTCTACATGTTTGAATATCAAATGATGTGGATAAAAATACTAAACGAAATGATTTTTGGAATATTGACTGAATATTTGCTGCGATCTTTCAGAAATAGAACCGCATTCAAGGATATTTCGCTTTTACAGTAAGTACAGTTAGAGTTACAGTTTTAAAGGTTTTTTTCAGAGATACTCAATAAAACTTGGAATGAATTGAAATTCTAAGTGTAAAGGTTGCTGATGCACCAAATGGGTGCATGGTTAAATGGGTTAAATCTTGTTATTACATACCTGGACTCAAATCGATTGGCTGCTTGCATGACTTTTGATGTTGCCTAAAGAGATGATCAAATATGGCGCCATATTCCTCATGAATGCGTTGCATTTCATTGATATGCTCAGCCACCTTTTCCATGCCCTTGAGGGCCTCTGCAGGAGAAGAGAAAGTGATGTAATAAGCAAAGCATAATGAAGCAAACTAGCATTATGTATAGCCATTCCTACTTACCACATAGATGGACATGCTCGTCGGCTCGAGTATCGGTTAAATTGCGCATTTGTTGCAATAGCAAAGGATATTTAAGGATACGCTGTATAGGCTTGATCAGATAAGATTCCAGTGTGCTGCTATGCTGTTGCTTAGGATTGCGTGCGGCCAAGAATTCCTGCAGAGCATGATTGCCTTCATCTAAAATAGGAACAGGAGAAGGAGCGTGAGTAAGTATAGAGTGGCATGGTGTGGTGTGGCAGGGAGGTTTTGGGGGAAATGCAATTGCAAATTGAGACATTTGGCAAATGATTCGATTGCAAAATGGTTGAAATGTTCCCACTACTACTAACGTTTCCGTTGCCTTATCGCCTTTTTTGGTGTAATTAATTGGAACGAGTCGACGATTCAGGCGAAAGGAGCAACAAGGATATGCAGTTACAACAAGCAAAATGTCATTAACTTGTACTTATTGTCAGTTGACGATGCTTTTGATAAAGGCACACAGTCAAAGCCTGTCTAGAGCAGCAGAACAGTATAGGACAGGACAGGACACGACAGGAGTAGCATCAGGAGTACAAGGATTTGCATCTAATGGCCCTGCCTTCGTTAATCGCCCCTTTCCTCTCCTCTCACTGTGACTTTAGCACTCCTTTCCCTCTCCTACAGCCCCCATCCCAATTTTGCCAACGTAACGAAGGCACTTAAGTGCACTTCTTTGCTATAATTAATTATCCTTTTCAACTTTGTTTTTTCTTTCATTCTAAATTTTTTTTTTTTTTATTCGCTCTCTCTGCATAAAATTTCATGAGCAACAGCCAAGCGCAGACCTTGTCAAGAGGAAGACGTGACGCGTCCCACCTTACCCAACTAACTTTCGCATCCTTCCTTCTAACCATTTCCCTTTCCCACCGCTCTCTGATTCGTCTGAGCTGGTTGCTGTTGTCGTGGCAACCTTAGCTTTAGCTCATTGATTGCAAATATGTTGCATACAACTTTAGCTCTACCTCAACGCTTCTCATGCATATCAATCAAAAGTTGCCAACAAATTTTAACCCTTGATAAGCACGTGGCCCATGGGCGGCGCATTAAATGGGGGGCGGAGTGCCCGGGCAGATGTTAGATAATTTCCCATTTAATGAGTGATTATTTTCAAAAATTACTCACAAAATGAATCACTACTTGGCCGGCCCTAAGAATAAATTACATATCATCAACATCATCATCATCGCACTGCACACACT
The DNA here is from genome assembly GCF_018902025.1 of Drosophila willistoni. Lineage (NCBI taxonomy): Eukaryota > Metazoa > Arthropoda > Insecta > Diptera > Drosophilidae > Drosophila > Drosophila willistoni. Next base: position 7,512,226 of record NW_025814057.1, read on the forward strand.
GATTAGTTCAAGTTTATGTTATGTAAACGGATATGATACTTGACCCTACACTACACTTTACGACTTTCTAGTTACGCCCATGACTCTTGCGTTTTGTTGTAACCATAAGAGCAGTTTCATTTCGTTGCTTCGTTTGCCTCCTTCTGCTCATTCTCCTTCTTCGTTTTGCCAGTTTCATCCTTGCGTTTTCTGTTTTCTCTTCGTCGTTCAACTTGTTTGTTCAAGTGTTTTTCCAGCTTAGAGAGCTAAGTCTAATTTAATTATGACATGTTGTCGCTTTGGGTATAACACACACACCCACACACACATCTCCTTCCCCTTTCTGCACCAATGTTTGCATGGCTTTTTGTACGCCTATTCCCCATACCCACTCCCACTCCCAACGAAACATCGTCACCATTTTTGCCATTTCGTGTCATAATTCTACAAGTTTAATTAACAAAAGATACTTGACAGCCATGAAAATATTCTGTATCCCCCCCCTTCCTTCTTTTTGCTCTCTATTTGGCTCGATTTTGTGTGGCTTGTAATTATTCATTTAAATTGCAAATCATTTGAAAGTTTTGCACACAAAACTCACAATTGAAGCGCATAGTTTGACAATTGTGTATGCGTGTGAGGAATGTGTGTATATGTGCGTGTGTGTGTCCGTGTGTGTGTGTATGGGGGTGTGTGCATGTGTGTAGGGAGAGCGATGAAAGGTTAGGGTTCGCTCTTGTTTGACTTTTACAAGTTTCTTCAACTTTAACTCAAATAGACTTTGACGCTTGACGCTGATTGCAATAGTTGGCACTACACACACCCACACACACACACACACCCACACACACACGCACACGCACGAATACACATCTACATAAAAATCGCTATATATGTATGTGTATATTTATACAACATTCCTACAAAGTTTTCAATACTTATTCTGCTTTTGTTCAGAAATCGGCACGTTGAATATATTGCTTACTGAATCGGAACAATTCGTTGGTTTATATAAATGCACTTAATTTAATAAAAAAAAAAAAAAAAAATCCGACCTTGACTTTGTATATACGTAACAATTTTTTAAATAAATTGTTGTTGGTATGCTCTAATTAAGTTAATTTTTAACCCATTTTTCTCATCATCAGAATCAGAAATTTTTGCGAAAATTGATTAAATTTTAGTTTTCGAGATTTTAATGCAAATAAAAAGAAAACCGATCTATGATTTTCAAAGTCGCTCAAAAAAATTGACAAAATTGCCGATTTGCACAGTTATTTGACAGTTTTTGAGACATTTTCAAGCTTATCTTTTGATTTGATTGATGTGATTCTACCTATTTTCCTCAGACTATACTTTTGACAATTTCTAACCGATTTCAATAAGTAATAAATTAATAAAATTGCAATTAAGCATACTTTAAAACGGCAACAAAAACTTGTAAATGTAGAAAAAATGATTTTTAACTCGATTTTTGACACAAATTTGAAGTATTTTTTATAAAATTTTAGTTTTCGAGATTTCAATGCAAGCTAAAAGATTACTTTTCAATAACAAAATTCATGATTGATTACAGGCTTACGAAGTTGTGACATTTTTATTTCAAAGAACCTCAGAGTAAATCAAAAACTGGCAAAGACAAATTATCATTAAATTTACTGCTCTAGGATACTTCTTAAGGATTTAATTTTAAGGGTATTCGCTTTGTTAGCATTACGTTTGAGATACTTACTTGGATGTAGAACCTTTTGAGCCTTGCTGTGACTGGCACAAAACGAGGAATACAATTTAAAATGGTTGACATAGTAAAGGAATGCTGAACCAATGGCAAAGAGGACATTCTGTTAAAAATAATTGCGAAAGAGAAATTGTTATATGTAAATCTAGATATATCTATAATCGAAGATTAATCAATTTGTTGCATTGCATGACAAACAAAATACATACTCTGAATTGTCCGCAATGTTCGAATTTATTAAATTCCGGTTCAAGTTCCAATGCCTCTTCCAAATTTTGTAAGAATTGCCTCTGGAATGTGACAATCTCATGGATATTGCCGAACAGGGCATTTATCTCGGCATTTGATAGGAATGTTTCGCGTTTCATCGGCTCCAGATAATGCTCCAGCAGATTGTTCAAATGCTAAGTGACACGCACACACAAAGGACGAAACGGACGCAGACAGAGAGATAGGAAGAGAGGGAGAGCGTTAGAGGGAGAGAAAAAAGAAAGATTCAATAAATTAAGAAAGAAATATATAAAGAGAGTACAGAGCGCGGGGGGTACATGAAAAAACACAGAAAAAAAATGCATAAATTAAATTAAAAAATCAGCGAACACAAGTCCCACTAGGCAAATATTTTTTTCTTTTCAGTTCTCTGTTTTTTTTTTTTTTCTTATTTGGTTTTTTAGTTTGCAACTGAAACAAACTGGCGCGGGGACCAGAACCAGAACCAGGACCAGTACCAGTACCAGTAGCAGTTTTAGGACATGGACGTGGACGCAAATGCGGACAAGAACGAAGACGAGGGCACAGGCACAGGCACAGGCACGGACGCGAATGCGAATGCGAACGCAGTTGGAGGAAAGAACTGTAGCATAGCCACAGGCTTGAGCTTTCATTTGGAACAATACTTCCGGGCGTGGCAACTGAGCTTGGCGTATGGCGAGGAGGTAACCCAATGTGAAGGCGGGCCGGCGGACGGGCCGAGATACGGGTAGCCGGGTGGCGGAGATAAGACCCAGACACAGACACAGCCATAGCCATAGCCATAGCCACAGCCACCAAGCTTTACATAATTTCTAAATTATAATAATTATTTGTATGCTTCCTTCTTCTGCCCAGTACCAGAATGTATATAAATATATACCTACATACATACATACATATATATGTATATATAAAAGAAGAAGAAGAAAAAAACTTGCCTAGAAAGTTAACTTAAAGCTTGTGGGCTGACAGTTAAAGGCTTAAAATTTGCATTTATAATTGGAATATTTTTGGATTCCATGTTTTGAGCGCCGTTTGGTTTCTCTGGTTGGCTGGTCGGTTGGTGGCTCATTTCGTTTTCTTCGTCGTCGTTGTCGATTCTAGTTTTTTACTTACCTTTACGTAAGTCCTTTCCGTATCCACTAGCTCCATAACGACTTTCCTTAATTTCTCGGCATCGGTCAATTGGCGTGATGGTGTCAAGGCTGTTGTTGATACTGATGAGGTTATAGAACCTGTGGGGCTCGATTTCCGTGTTTCCTGAGGTGAACGACAAAATCCGGTAACCTTAACAGGTTCAGAGAGATGAGGTTTGTTTGTTGTTGTTGTTGTTGTTGTTTGTGATGGGTATTGTGGTTATTGTTGTGTTTGTTTATGTGTGTTTGTTTTTTTGTTTGTTCGTTGTTGTTGTTATGAAAAGGATCGTAGTGAAACAAGAGAACCAAAACACAGAGATAAAAACAAAGAAGAGGACAAAGAATACGTGTAGAATTAACAAAAAATGAATTTAGCCATGAACAACAGAGATAGGTGTGACCATAGGAAGATTATTCAAAACGATCCAGGTTTTCAAGTCTTTAGCCATTGGGTTTCAAATCGTAGTCCAGTCTTCTCTACTCTCTTTCCACCTCTATCTCTCATAGATCTACCTACCCACCTCTATCATAGATAGATCTACAACTTCAGATTGTTGACCAAGAAATATTTAGGTTTTTTTTTTTATGGAATGCTTTAGTAAGTTACATATAGTTAATTTTAGCTTTTAGGCCCAAGACTAAATCGATTTGAATCCCTTTTGACCTATTCTTTAACTTGAAATGCCATTTTGAACAACCCTAATAGACAGTGATAGTTATAGTAAAGGACAGGGACAGGGATTGCGTGGGAATGGGGAATGGGGAACAGGGGAATGGCGAGTGTTGGGGAGACAGAGAGGGACTGACTGGCTAGCTGAGTGAGTGACGAGGGGTTTGCTAAGGGTTTCAGTATTGAGCTTGAGGTTGGGTGACTGAATGCTTAGTGGTGGTGGTGGTGGTAGAGGGAGGAGTGAAGGGAAGTCATGGTTCGTAAATTTGTGTGAGCTTTGAACTCGCGGCCACTTTAAGCAGTGAAGAGGAGGCGCTGTGGTTTCTAAATGACTGTCACGTCCTTGTCGTAAGTCCAAGTTTCCTTCGCACCACCCCTCCCCTCATTCTGTATTCCTAACCCTTACTCTCTCTTTCTCTCGATGTGTACATATCTCTCTCGCTCTTGTTCACTCTGTTTTGGTCTGCGGTTACAAGCACATTTGGCACTGACAGTTGACGCTTGATGGTTGACATACTAGAAGTGTGTATACACCTAAACCTAACAACACCCATATACCCCTTCCCCTACCCTTACCTCTACCTCTACCTCTGCCTCTGCCTCTACCTCTACCCCTACCTCAATCTCATCTTGCTCTCTCTCTCCCTACCTTTAGCCCTCCCGGAGCTCCTCCCAAGGCATTTGCATATTCATGTAGAGGTGAACTAAAATCTTCCTTGATATTTGTTTAGCTCTTTCACCCCTCTTGCCTCATTCCACTTACTTCTTTCTCCGAAAAAAAAAATGAACGAAAGAAAAGAAAAGTGTTAAATGGAGCTTTTGCCTGATAAATTGACTGAGACCGAAACCCAAAGGGGCAACAACAACAGCAACACAAAATATTGAATGAATTTGCATTGTAAATGCCTAAACAAACATTTCTCTCTCTCTCTCTCTCTCTCCATCTCCATGTTCATCTCCGACTCTAAACTCATTCTTCCTTTTCTATCTCTTCGACTTCGTCTCCGTCTCGTTCTCGTTCTGTATGTTTTGTGTTGTGCAATTTGCAAAAAAGGTCAAAAAGAGCTTCAATAAACCCCCGAAAATGTTAACAGACTTGAGGCACTAAATTCAGACACCCGTGTACAGACAAACATAATTTCTATGCCATGAAATGGCTAAGGAAGGTCGCGCTTACTTCTTAAGAATATTTTCACAATTAGTTTTACATGGTATGAAATGTCTAAACCTTTTTTTCCGAGTTTCAAAAAAACTTTTGTTTTTCTTTTTATGAATTAGTGCCAAGATGTCTGGTCTAGGTGAGCTCAATTCGGACAGCGGAATAAGACGGAGAGCGAGAGAGAGTGAGAGCGAGAGAGAGAGAGAGAGAGAGAGAGAGAGGGAGGGAGGCAGAACTTTATATAACTAGAATAAGAGGCAAACGCCTTGAGCAAACAACAAAAAAACGATTGTATTAATAGTTAATCATAATCGAAGGATTATATATCACATGGCTTCAGGAATGGGGTAAGGGTTATGCTTCTCTCTTTTTCAAATGGTTGGGCAATCAATCAATCAGGCCAGTTTGTGCCCTCAAGTGCCTCTATCTGGGATATCAATTTCTGATTTGTCACGCTATCATCTCTAGCTTCATCATCATCACCATCAACATCATTGCATAGCATTGAGAAAAAACAGAACAGAACTAAGAGCGAACAAAAAACAAGAAAGAAACGAATCGTTTACGGTATTCCCAGTTGTTTCTATTGTTTGTTACGCTTTTGTATTTATTGTTGCTGTTGTTGCCGTTGCAGTTGTCGCCTGGCATTCATTTTGTGGGTAGAAGAGACATTTCACTTTTATGCAGTTGCACTTTGTAGGTATTATTACAGCTCTATATCTATCTCTTTTACTCTCTTACTATCTCTTACAAGCTCTCCTCTCTATCGCTCTCTCTCTCTCTCTCCCTTTCTCTATCTCTGTCTTTTGTTGGCAGCTTGTTCTTGTCTACATTTTTTAACTGTTTTATTGTTCTGCTGCCGCTGCTGCTATGTGACGTTGACTGCGCTGCTGCTTGATTTGCATAAGCGGCGACGCCGAAGCTGAACCAGAAACCGAAAAAAAAAAACCAAGAGATTAAGAAGGGTTAAGGCAGAAGGAGGGAAAGACACCGAATGAGATGCAGGTGAGGCCAGCTGCTGCTGCTGCTGCTGCAGCTGCAGCTGCTGAGTGCCATAGCACACAATGTTGCCCCAAAGATGAAAAATTTGAAAATGTCTTGAATTTGCTTTTGGTTTTGCTGCTGCTGCTGCTGCTGTTTCTGTGCGAAATGTCAACTTGAATTAAAAGGATTCTTATATAACGCCCTGTGAACCTCATCCTTTTCTCACTCTCTGTATATCTGGTGGGGGACGGGGGGGCGTTCCGTCTTGGTCGTCTGTCTTGTCTGGCTGTTTGCTGGCTGGTTTGTCCATCTGTCCATCAGTCTGGTTTCTCTGTCTCTCCAGGCCTCAGTGTGTTTGTGTGTCACACAGTGTTCAAGTATCATTAAATGAAGTGGGTTTCTGCCAGTTTCGAGCACACACTTGGGGGAAAGGAAAGCATATCCAGAGAGAAACAACAAAGTGCATTCTGTGGCATCTTTGCCTACGCTTTTTCTTTTTCTTCTTCTAATACTACAACTACCCATACATATGTACATACATACACACACATTCATATGTATATATGTATGTATGTGTACAGAGTCATACACTTGCAGAAACGAAAATTGCTGAATGCCATTTCAAATTTGCACTTCCGTTTTGCCTGTTGCAAACTATTTATCGTTTAATGGAATTCTCTTGTTATCCCATATCCAAGGGAACTCTATCTTTGCTTACGATTCCTAAGTGACCCCAATAAGTAGGCAATAGTTTGGTAAAATTTAATGCTTAATCTAGTCCCAATAAGTAGGCAATAGAAATTCCTGGAAATCCTCTGCGAAACTATTTTATTTTGAATAATAGGCAATAATTTGATTTTAGTTGACAACCTGCCCTCATAAGTAGGCAATATAAATGTTTAAAACTCTCATTTAAAAAGGATTTCATTGTTGGAAGTAAATTAATTAAACAATTACATTTTAGATCCTGTTCTATTTGCCATTTGTAGCAACTTTTCTGCAAGTGTATGCATGTACTTATGTATGGGTTAGTCAGTCAGTCAGTCTGAGCCATATCCTTGATATTTTTATGCCACAAACATTTCTATTTCTTCTTCTGTGTGACATTTTATTGTTTGTTGGCTGCTGCCAGGCGGCATATGCCCAATAGGCCAAATTTGACTCTGACATCTTGAGCAACTAAACTAAGATGCTCTCGAAGGAATGGTATGCAAGAGCGAATAATGCAAGATGGTGGCAAGGGGTGGGGGAGGCGCTGATGCAGCGGGTCGTAGCTGTAGTAGCAAGTGGGTAGATGGATGGATGGATGGATGGATGGATGGGTGGATGGCGGTGGGGTAAGGGAGAAACGGAAGGGGAGGTTAGCCTGGTAAGAAATTTCAATTTGTGCTTTTTTCAATCACAAGTGCACATTGGGGACTAGCAGGAAGTCCGCTTTTAGCCATGTTTGTGGCTCTCATTTTAATAGTTTCCGGTTTCCGCTTTTTGCAGTTCAAAACTTGTTGGAGGGAGATGCCGTGTAGGGAAAGAAGAAGGGGCTAAGAATAACGTCTAAGGGTTGAGAGTGGACATTAGGGAGTGGGGTTGGTGGCGTCGTCTAGTGTTTTTGTTTATGTATACACACATACATATATACATATATATTTTTATACAAATACATATATATGTATATATACTTATGCATATTAGTCTCTCTATTAGTTTCAACTACTTACTTGTTCGGCCGTTTTGAGTAAATTTTCAATTTCAAAGCTGCTCGTGCGACTGGTAGGCTTAGCCACGCCCAATCCACCAGGTCCGACACCAGGAACGCCTCCAGCGCCAACGACAGCCAATTGTGCTGCCATTTGTGGATCGACAAAGGAGGGGGCCGGAGAGCTTTCCGCCTCGGGTGAATACAAATCCTTGCCAGTGCCATCTGGACAAAATGAACCCAGATGGATAAAAAGAGATAGAGAGATGGGAAAAGAGAAATGAAATGAGTTGTAGTAGAAACAAAAGATAACAAATTTATTATTATTATTATTACTATTTTTTATGGCATTCTGTTCGTGTCTCTCTGCCAACACACACACACACACACACACTCAGACCCACACTCTCATAATTAGTTAGTTAGTTTGCTAGAGTTGCAGTTTAAAGTTCGATTACAGCCTCTCCTTGTTCTTTTTTACCCCCTTTGTTGGAACTCTGTATCGTTTTTGTTTGTTCTTCATTTTAAATTCCATGTTCGAAAACAGGAATTTTAATACTTTACTCGCTATAAAAATAAACGCAATAACAAAAAGAACAGCCGCCGCCATTCCCGTTCCCGTTGCCGCTGCTGCTGCCGCCACAGCCAGAGGCCACAACAGCAACAAACTGTAATGATTATTGCTGCACACACACACACACACACACACACACACAACAGAACAAACAGGGCAAGAAAGATGGGAGAGTGGGCGACAGGGATAGAGGGGCTTTTCTTTTTACCAACAAGAAATTTATGGGTCATATATGAGGGCGGCTTCAACATACGCAACTAACGAGGGTCGTTTATTTAATACTCAATTTTTTAACGAACAGCAAAAAAAAACAAAACCAAACCAAAACAAGTTACGATGAAATTTATGTATATAGTCTACCAAAAGTTGATCACTTCATTGAAAGACATTCTACAGATGTATACTACAGATGTATATTATAGGTGCACATATTTATTATATGTTCATCTTTATATCTGTCAAAAGATGCCTGTAAAATGAATAGCTTTTACCATGAAACATTGTGGCAAACTGTGTGCAGAAGCAAGAAGGAGAAAGGCAACTATCAGGCAGATGTATAATTATTTTTTCTCAAGAACCTTGACTCTTCTTCTATAGATCTCTCTTGCTATAAACATTAAGAGATTAATTCTTTTGCATATGTATGTATATATGAAAATAGACTATTTTTGCTTTGGCTTCTCTTTGTTTAGTTTATTTTCAAATTAAGTACTTTCGTCTCTATTAAAGTTTCTTATGCTTGGTCAAATCTTTTTCTCTCTATTTTTCATATTTTTTGTTTTTCTTGAAAAGTTTTCGTTAAAACATATTTGTTATTTGTTGTGTGTATGGGTGTGTGTGTGTGCGTTGTTTCATCTCAACTATCTAAAAATCAAAAAACTTTTCACCCACAAAAATAACATCTTCACTTGAAACTTGTTTCAAATTATCTTAGTTTTTGCCTAAAGTAAAACAAACTTTGTCCCTCCCTTCACATCACATCACCGCCAATGACTTGCCCCGCGACCCAGCCCTTTCTCCATCCCTTGCTATGCAGGACGTTATAAAATGAAAATGTTCGTACAAGAAGTTATGACCTCTACGTTTTGGTTTTGATATCCGATATATTCATTTGAAAACTACACAAGTTACTTGTGTTCACCATTTAAAACAAGATGCCTCCGCTCTCTCCCCCTCCCTCTATCTCTATCTCTCTCTCCAGCGCCCCGCCATTACTGCAGCCCACTTTCGAAAACACCTCGAAACACTTGCAAGCTCTCAGTTAGCACCTCTCCTTTCCATTCACCCTCATAAACTAGCCCTCGAGTCTTACTTTATTTAAAGCCACTAAAAACTGTTTCTCTGGGTGCCAAGAACTAGAGTGTGAGAGGAAGAGAGAGAGAGAGATGGGGGGAACTACAAACTTTATTTGCCATCGACAAATTTTTGCAGCTTGGCACGTCCTAACGTCCTACTATAAGTTATTAGCCCTGGCAGTTGTCTAAGGACTCACTCCATCCCCTTCTTTTTCTCCCAAACTTCTTCTTTTACGAAAAGGGAAAAGGAGAATAAAAACCTAGAGAGACCGCAAGACTGTGAAATTTATAAGGCGGCAATTTCAATATCTTCACATGTGTCTGGGCTTTTCTTCCTCTCTATGTGTGTGTGCGTGTCTTTGGTGTGAAATTTTAAGGCGAAAATGTTCATAAAATTTGGTTGTACGCAATTTGCATGCAAGTAACGAAGACACACCAACAAGGACATGACTTTTAAACGTTTCCTGGGCGGTAAAAAAAAAAAAAAACCAACAAAAAACTAACCAACTATAAAAAATGTTCAAAATATATGGATGTGCCTTCAATACGAGGGTCGTTCATTAAATAGCCAAAAAAGAAAGACCAAAAGGACACAAAATTGCTTAAGAGAATGTCAGTTTATGTGAAATAACAAACGACAACTATTCATTAAGATATCATCTGTATAGGGAATAATGTAACAGAAGGTAGCAACTTTGTATGTTTCAAAAATAAAAGGGACAGAGAGAGAGAAAGAGCGACAGAGATAAAGGGCAACAGCTGTTACTAGGACACTTCAGTGACTTGTGGCAAAGAAAACCAACATGTTTATCTGCAATTGAACATATTCCATATTAAATTTAAGCAAAGTCTCAAATAACTGACAGCTTCTAAGGTGCAAGAACTTTGATTATCATTAGCCAAGTCCTATCCAATTTCACAGCCCGGAGGTGGAATCAATCTGACTGCCATCTTTGCAATCTATGTACATAAAGCACTTCAATTACGAATTTGACTTTGTGGCAAACTGTCAGCTTAAGTTGTGCAAGTGAAAATCATTCAAAATAGTTCAATCTGGTATCCGACTTTATTCTTTAAACTGTTTGGGAAAGAATAAATCACTTCGACTAGGTTATCAGTTGTTGAATTCAAACCGTTAATCCTTATGATTTTCAAGAAGATTTCGTTTGTGTTACTGGTAAAAAAAAACGACAATCTCTTGTTTCAAATGCTGGTCGATTGTTTGCAAGAGTTTTCAAGTCTTCAACATTTGTATTTGTTTTTTTATTCTCAGTTTTTCTTATCATATTCTTGAAGTATTCTCATTTAACAGATTGTGTTCGTCTTCTTTTGCATGTAATAAGCCATTAGTGGTCTATTATAAAGTTTTAACCCATCCTTTACAATGATTATTTTACTTTTACCCAGCCGTTCTCTGCTTTTCACTTCTCACTTGTTCTCTTTTGCTTTTTCTCTCTGTGTGTGTGTGTGCGTTTGATTGCCAAAGTAAAATGTAATCCACTTGTGAGCTACATATAGTATATGCTCCTTTACCTCCAATCCCCTTTCCCCACTCTGTCCCTAACTTCATATCGCCACCCACCCACTATCCCCCTCTCATCAGGCAAACCAAAATCTCAATGGCAGCAACAGCAGCAACAAAAAAAAAGGCTTTTTGTTTTTTGTGTGCGGAGCAGCAACAGCAGCAGCAGATGCCGCCATGAAGCAAAGAGACTAAATGGGCATGGCGAGTTGGGGCGGGGTGCTCCTAGTGTGTGTGTGTGTGTGTGAGCCAAAAAGGGAATAAATATTAATACGCACAGAGCGAGAAAGAGAGAAAGAAACAGTGCTAGAGAGGGATAGAGCGATTGAGTGAGTGAGTCGTTTAATTTCTGTTACATTTTTTATATGTTGCCACAAATTTTTGTTGTATGGTTTCCTTTTTTGTTGTTGTTTCTTTCTTGTTTTATTTTAGTTGCAGTTGCCTTTTAATTGTTTGCAACAGCGAAAAAAGTTTCATTTTGTGTATAACACATGTTGTTGTTGTTGTTGTTGCTGCTGCTGTTGCTGCTGTTGTTGGTTTTAATTGTTTTGTGTTTTTAGCCACTTCGGTTCTCTCTCTCTCTCTCTCTCTCTCTCTGTCTCTCTTGTTCTCTCTCTGTATGCCTCATGTGTGTGTGTGTGTGTGTGTGTGTGTGCAGTTTGTAATCCTGTAATTACGTAGTTCTACCTTACCCCCTCTTATACCCCCACCCAGGGATCCTTATATCCAGCAGCCCCTTGCCGTTCCTTAAACTATGCATTAAACAAGAAGCTGGCAACAACAAACAGTATATATATATATGTATATATAAATTACTTTAATGAACTTTCACGAAAAATTTCGCATGCGCAACCGGAAATGCGCTTTTTCGTTTCCGTTTCACACACACACACACACTCCCATACACAACAACCATGAAGGGTATACATATACACACATATATAGACCTGATGATGGTGGGTGGGAATGGGCCAATACCTCAATCTCCCCCACCCACACCTTGCCAACTATTTATTTCATCCAGGCTTGATGCCTAACCACCTGACCAGAGTCATGATTAGTATGCTTTTGTTGTTGCTCTTGCGGTTTTTAACGTTCAAAATGTTTGGACAACAATTTTTTTTTTCGCCTTTTTTTGTTTGTGAATTTTTTTTGGTTTTTTTAGTTGGAAATTTCGTAAAGGAATTTTATTTTTTTTTCGCTTATTTTTTGTTTAAATTTTTGTTCTACTTACTCCAACCAGGTGCCGGTACTATCAGGCCCGTTATCATCTCCTCACTCATCACCGGCGGATCTGTGGGTGGCGGTGGGCAAACCAAAGAATCAATCATATCATCTGTAACCCGCATTATGCCAACTAGATCTGGTGGCTCTGTACGAGAAGATCTGTAAAAAAAGAAGAAAAAATGGGATTAAAATATTGAATTTCGTTTCAATTTTTCTTTTGTCACCACCTGTGCATCGCCTGCCCTACCTACATAGCTGCCTCCTGTGCGAAAATAATCAAGGCTACAGGCCAGAGAGGCAGAGCCGACTTAAAGTCACCCCTTAATATAGTGGAAAGTGGAAGATCGACCTAGCAGATTTCAATCACCGACTCTTTCTAGTCACCAACAGAAATCTTTCCGTTCATGTAGTTGGGGCAACCTCTAACGACAATTGCTATTTAGATTAAGTATCGAAGGATTAGTTCTATATTAAATACACCTGCATCTGTGTCGCTTCATTTACTCTGATATTGAGAGTATAGGGTAATAAAAATGCATATAATTTGTATATAAAACTGGCAGCAGAAGGTGTACAAGAAGTCACCTTTTCGTAGGTGGGGCGATGACTCTCTTTCTCTCTGTGTGTGTGTGTGTTTGTAGGTGTAGCTGAAAGGCACCAGGGCAGTGAATTGGTGGCACAAAAGCTTTTTGAGTGAAGCTAATTAGGCTATCAAAATGCTAGTCGACACACGAAAGCATAGCAAAGGGCAGAGCAGTAGAAGGAGGAAGAGGAAGAGGAAGATGAGGAGGAAATGAAGCAGGACTAGGAAATGGCAAGGGGAATAGCAGCTTTGGCTGTTGGTCAGCGAAATGGAACAAGTGCCTCCATGCCAGTTTAGCTATAACATGTTTGACCTCTGCCCCCCTCCCCACCCAGTCGGTCTAATGTTTTGCAGCGACTTGAACTTTTGTAAATTTAAACAATTTTTAGTTTTTTTGTTTTCGGGTTTTGGTGTTTTCGGTTTTGGCAACTTCTTATCGGTTCACAAAAATTGGCAAAAAGCTTGTCGAATGTTGACATTTTTTCGCAAAAAAAAAAAAAAAAAAGCGCACACACACACAAAATAAAGAGAAACAGAGAAAGCAGGAGAAAGAGAGAGAGAGAGAACATGATGTGGTTTACCAAGCTCTCGTTGGGTCAGTTTTCAGGGTGTTGCCAAGGGGAGAGTCAAGGGTACTGAAGGGAAGGGGCTGAGATGGTTGTAAAGGGCCATTGCATGTGAAGAATTTTTAATTAACAACAACATCATCAAAAGTGGTTATGAAACTCTGTATTTTCTTTTTTTGGATTCTGAATTTTGTTGGCTTTTTGTTGGCTAGACAATTTAATAATGACAATCCTTGGGACTAGGATGGATGGATTAAAAAAAAAAAAAAACAGGGCAATTGAATTTCAGTTTTTCAACCGAAACTCAGATATTTTTGGTCATGAATTGTTTTCAGAGACAAAGGCTTATTAGGATGATCAGAAGAAGGAAAAAATCTCATAAATGTAAACACATCAAAGTTGCTGATATCAAATAACAACTCGAAAAAAACTTCATTAAGGCCAATCAATGTTGAAAAAGGAAAACAAAAGATTTTCTGCATTCTCTGTTTTTGTTGATTGATGCATTGGTTGCATTTGAATTGTGTGGACAGTCATCTGGTTGTAAGCCGAATGTCTATTGTTCAAAAAGGTTAAATTGTGGCCAAAACGTAAAACAGATTCTTTTTTTTTTCTTGCTGTCTCTCTTTCTCCGTCTATCTTGCTTTGTAAGCCTAAATGGCACGAGTGAGGTAGGGATAGAAAATTTATCACTATAGAAATAGAACAATGTATTGAAATGAACGTCTCACAAATATAGTTAGTTAATTAATTCTATATGTATGTGTGTCTCCAGTCTCTATGTGTGCGTGTCTGCAGTCTGTGTGTGTGTGTGTTTGTGTGTGTGTGTGTGTGTGTGTGAAGGTGGGAACAATAGAGCGGAACAATGACACGACAGGACAGGACAGTCCAGTCACCAGCTAGAAACCAGCTACAACCAGCTCGTGACTATGCTTGGAATGAATGGAATGCATTGTCTTGTCTATTCAAATGTCAATAGGGAGGGATATATACGTATGTATAGGTAGAATGGTTGGCTTGGCTTGAGTTGGGTTGGGCTTGGGTTGATTGTCAGCAGGATGGTGGTGCCAAGGGAGGTAAAATACATTGAGGCATGAAACAATTTCATATATGAACAATATATCCTATATCTGCAGTGTGTGTTTGTGTGTGTGTGTGTGTGTGTGTGTGTATAGATGTGAAGAAGACTTACCGCATCATCATGCTGAGCGATTGTTCTTCCTGTAGGACACTCTCCAAGTACATCATATCTAGATCGGATACAATTGCACCATTGATGACCATTATTTCGTCTCCTTTGATAATGCCTGAAAGTAGAGTAGAAGAAGAAGTGAAGTGAGTAAGAGAGTGAGAGAGAGAGAGAGAGAGAGAGAAAGATGTAAAGTTACTATATGCCAGGTGGAAAAACCAACCAAACAATGGCCAAGTAGCGCTTGGCATTGTGGTTGTGGTTGTGGTTGTTTTTACGGTTTGGGTTTGGCATATGGGTTTCAGTTTCGGGTGGTTTAAGTTGTACTCGGTGGTGCTAGTGGGTGGGGTTGGGGTTTTTGAAGGATTCAAACTGACATCTTTTATATGTAATACCAGAAACGATAAGCGTTTCATGTCTTTGCCTGATAAAAACAATAACAAGCTGTGCAGCAGACACACTGCCAACGAGACTGAGACTAAAAGCAGGAGTGGGAGTGCGAGTGGGAGTGGTGATGGCAGGTGGAAATGGTGATGGTGCATTGTTCATACGCCACGTAGTACGATGTACCGTACGCCGTTCGTTAAAATTTTCTCTCGCCTGCTTTTACCACATTTATTTTACCTGCTTCCTGTTGACGACATGCAACCAAGCAGCTTTTTGCTTATCATTGTTGTTGCAGCAAAGGTAAAAGAATATTTTCTTAGGAAAAACTTTTTCGATATACCTCTCTGGGTGTGCGTGTGTGTGTTAGTGCATGTGTGTGCGGTTGTTATCTGCATTTTATGTGAATTTCTTATGCTACACCTTTGGCATTTCCTTTTCTTTGCCGCTCTTCCTCTCTCTCTCTCCATCTCTTTTACTCTATGTCTCTCTCTCTGTGGTTCTCTTCCTTTTTTTTTCTCTTGCATTTGTTACAATTTAAACGGATTTTTACATCTTAATGCCACCTGACACATGCAATATATTTATTTTATGTCCTTGTCGTCGTTTCTCGTTTGCTTTATTCCTGCCTTTTTTGCATATCTGAAATTTAAAGACTTACTTTAAGTCTATTCCCTACTGTCGTCATCTCTCTAAATCTCTATTTTTCTCTATCTCTGTAACCGTCTATCTATTTATCTTTCTATCTATATGTATGTATATCTGTCTGTCTTTATCTCTATCTGTATCCTTTTCTTTGCCTCTCCCTCTCTCAATTAGCCTGTCCGCAACATTTCATTTGCATTTGAATATGCTTTCATTTCTGCGGTTTTTGGTTTTTGTCTCTTTATACATATATATTTATATATACGTATATATAAGCCGGAGGGTAAATAGGGTATATCAACAATCCTTAACAACAGCTAACCAATTGGTGACCAAAGTGTCCACAGTTATGGAGGCATAAATGAACCTCATGCTGAGTAAGGAGTGAGTGGAAATTTATTTTATCAACTTCTTACTTGTAGGGAGTAACTGAAAGTCGGCAATCTTTTCGCAAAATTTGGTTCCTTTTCTTTTTTTTTTTTTTGTCCTCTTGCTGCTGCAATTTACTTGTAAATGTTTTTTTTCTCGTCTGCTTGTTATTGTTGTTGTTGGTATTCAGGCATTTGTTTTGCGGTTAGAAACAGAGTGAGAATTGCCTTGGGTTGGGTCAAAGATGAGTGACTCTTGGTATGTCTTTTAGACATTAAATTCAATTGTTGTTGCCCATAGCTAAAAATACTTTTTGTAATTTATGCATACACACGCAGCAACTACAAGCAAACTGAATTAAATTGAACCAAGAACAAAATCACAGACAATGAAAGCAAAACACAAACACAGAGACACACAGAGAGAGAGAGAGAGAGAGAGTGGAAGCAAGAACGAACAAGAGGCGTATACTTGATATTATTCCCACACAATTGCCAACATCTGATTGAAACGTTTGTGTAATATATCGAATAGTGCATTTTTTTTCAAAAATAAGGTATTCATGTTTTCCATTTTTTATTGGCATTGGCATCTGCCTGATTGGCCGTACTGATCCGTCTTGTCCAAGTCGGTTAGCTGCTTACAAAAAAAAAGTTTGCAGCATGTGCAATTGACTGGCTACTAAGAAAAGAGGGGGAAGAAGTCGAAAGCACTTTGACTTTCAATTTACTAATTATTTTTGAGGTAAAAAAAAAATAGACACTCTAATGTAATTAAAGTGGTTTTTGCTAATTAGTTGATGCGAACTTTGTTGCGATTAAGCCTCTTACCCTGCAACGTTCAATGGAAATATTCAAAAACAAATTGAGCTAAATTGACTTTTGACCTCTTTCTCTATCCCTGGCTATTAGTTTCTTATTATTATCAATATTATAGTTATTGAGTGCACTTGAATGGGATTACTTATTGTAATCAGCTTAGTGTTTTTACAATTTCTGTTTACAAATTTCAAGGCTCAAAAGTTGCGAATTTTTTGGATCTCTTTCTCTGGTATTTTGTTCATTAGTTTGGTGGGAGGAAAATAGAAAAATATAAATATGAAAATCTTTGATCGAGTTTTTCTAGTTATTTAAAGTGCTTTCTTCAATCGTGTTGAAAGTCATTTACAAGTCTGTCGCATGTTTCTTTAGATTATGCAACTTTTTGCTGTAATGTTCTTCTTGTGGCAGTCTGACAATTGCGATTGCAATTGCAATTGCCGGAGTTCAGTTTGTTTTGCAGTAGTTTTTCGTTTCATCTCTCTCTCTCGAATTTCCAGGAAATTTCGTGCTTATTGTTTTATGGATTTTTGATTCGTTTTGACGCCTTGAAGGCAACGGCAACGGCAACGCCATGGCAAATGAGCGCCACTGTCAGCCAGTATGAGTAAGTAGTAGTGCCACTAGCACTCCTCGACGTGCTTAATGAGTTTTCTTTTTCTTGAGAGACGAAATTTTTGCTTACGGTTCATCACCATTTCTTTCTTTTCTTTTCGTTTGCTGGTGCAAAGTGCAGCTGGTATAGGTATAAGAAAATTGAGCTCCACCTGGAGGTCGGCTGGGTGGTGTTAAGAGGACAGGTGAGAGTTGGCGGTGCGGTGCGGTGCGGTGCGTGGCGGGGATATGCCATAATTTAAGTCGCTGTTCTAGTGGCATTTCGACTACATCCACTTGACTTCAGTTCGAAAGAAAAGGCGGGGTATGAGGCAATGGAAATGCAAATGCCAACTTAAGTTGATTTTAAGTGATGATGCCTTTAAGGCAAAAGATACCTGAGAAGCTTTCTCTCTCTCTCTCTTTCTCTGTGTCTTTAGCCATCTCTTTCGCACGCGCTCTCTCTCCCTCTTTCTCTCCCTTTCTGTCTATTAAGCTGACAGTTGACTTTTTTCTTTGCTTTCTTTCTTTCTTTCTTGTTGCATTCGAGAAGCTTTACTCCACTTGACTCACGACTCCTACACTCGACTCCAAA
This sequence comes from Drosophila willistoni, assembly GCF_018902025.1. Classification (NCBI taxonomy): domain Eukaryota; kingdom Metazoa; phylum Arthropoda; class Insecta; order Diptera; family Drosophilidae; genus Drosophila; species Drosophila willistoni. The sequence continues at coordinate 7,530,198 of NW_025814057.1, forward strand.
GAGCGAAAGGAGTTGAACTCAAGTTTTTCGTTCCTTTTTTTTTCTCTTTCTCTCTCTTTTTTTTCGTGTCTGACATAAAAGTGAAAAGCATTTAAATATAAAAGTGGAACCCATATACATAGTAGCTACTGCTACTAAAAGAAAACAGAAAAAAAGAGCAGGACAGCGGTTGAGTGAGAATAGACAGAGTGCAGAGATGCTCGGGAAAGACACTTAATAAAAATTGTTTGGGGCTCTACATTGGGTCATAATACATTAGTAATTTTCCTCATTTGATTTGAACACTTACCATTGTGCATGGCCACACTTTTGTCCTCGACACGGCTCACATAGCAGCATAGCTCATCCTGTCGCTCAGCGTTCTCGATCAGTTCCGCTTCCACGGAGAAGCCCCACATCTGCTCCAATGTGGTACGTTGCAATTCGACCTGATATAAGATTTTCATGCAGACTTCCACAAATTCATGATTATGTAGCTGTAAAAACAAGAAGCGAAAGAAGCAGAGAATGAGAGAGAGAGAGCCATAAAATTAGTGTAAAGTTTCAAATAAATTTCCGTTTAAGTATAAAAAGAAAACGAACGTAGGAATGGCAAACTTCTTGTTGTCGATAAATTTATTGAGCTGCCAGTTTTTCTTTGGTTTTTCTTTTTGGGTAAAACTTTCTTTTTTTTTCCGCCGCCCTCTCGTAGAGAGCTGTTGGCTGCTCGTGCACTTGGTGTGCACCTTTTGGCCATATTTACGGCTTGTTGTTGAGGTTGGCTTCAACTTGGCTTTTTGTTAAGCAAAACTTTTTGCCGTCCAACTTGGAAATGGAGTTTGGTCCATGGCGGGGATATGAAACTGACATGGGCAACGAAATGCATTCTTAGTTAAAGTAAGACTGTTAAAAACAGTTGCAATTGATTGGGCAAATTACGAGCCATAATTAAGGAGTTTTTCGTTTGAAACAAAAAAATGAGTCGAATTTTACAGTCTTTTTTGGCATTTTTTCGATGTGAATATGCAGCCACACTAATGTTTCTTTTCGAGCAAAGTTCTTAGAAATTTAAGTTGTTTAATTAAAGTACTCTTTCGAGCCTTACTAATCTACTTCTAACCTACTATTAGCTAATGCACTTTCGGCAATTTCTACTGGGTAGTTCCCAATTAGCTGCTGCTTTTGTACTTACATAGTTTTCAATTAGATCATTGCGATGCGGCACAAAGTAATTATGATCCTCCATGTCGCGTCGCTTCTTAACTCGCACAAAATGCTCCATGGGATTGAGCTGGCGACGGGCGCAGGCGCTGGCCAAGAATTCTTCGACAGACATGGCATCACGTAGATAAACTGTCGAGTAAGCATTGTCGGGCATTGCAACTTTGAAAGTTTTTTCCGGTTCGTCACGTGAATTCATCTGGAAAAAGGCAGAAAATTCGATTGGATAAACAGGATGAGCATGAGCAGACAGACTCAAACACACTCACACACACACGCATACAATGTCATTAAGCGAGTCAGTCACAGACAAGCAACATATACAGACACACACACTCACATACAGGAAGTGAAAATTGAAAAATAGCAAAAACACATTTCTACCGCTGCGCTTGGCCCGCAAAGTTGACGTCTACCCAACCAACGAACGAACGAACCAACGAACGAACCAACCAACCAACCAACCATCCAGCCAACCAACCAACAAGCGCTGCCTGGGCAAATGTAATGAAAAACGTCGCCAGCAGCAGCCGCGAGTTCTGACACAACCAGGATGAGAACCAACACCAGCATTACCCAGCAACGCCATCTACATCAGCAGGAGCAGGATCTGGCCTCATCTCTGAAGAAAACTCAGTTAAAAATGCTTAACAGTTTCGACAACGTCATCGTCAATCCTCATCTCCTACTTTTGTATGTTAACTAGGAGGAGGTTGCTCTAGCTCTAGCTCCAGCGCCCAGCTACTGTTGCTGCTGCTCCTGCTCCTGCTGATGCTCTATTCCTGGTAAACGAATCAGTCGCCCAGCTGCTGTTGCTGGAAATTGCATTTGTATTGGCAGCCATTGGCAATGCTTTTGCTTTTGGCTGACTAGCTTTGGCGCCATTCGCATCCTCCTCTTTACCCCTCCTTGCACTCACACACACACACACATGCTCTACGTGTTCTACGACAATTGAATTAGTTTAGCCAGCAGTTGCAGTTGGCAAAATGCTTTCGCTTTCCCTCCCATCTCATCCTTTTTCTCTATTGCACTCTATCAATCCAACCAACCATCCATCCATCTATCCATCCATCCATCTGTCTATCTATGTATTGCTCTTTCAAAGTTGCCCAAGGTTGGCAATGGCGTCGTGTCGTTTTATCTCATGGATACATGGAAATTCGTTGCACTCCATAGGACGTTTTGCATATCGCTTACAAGCTCATTATGCAAAAGGTTTAGTTCAAATGGATATCAATATATGAAAATATATACATATATACACAACATATTCCTTTCCTTTTTCACAACTTTATATTCATTGGCAAGAGCATGAGAGCACAGCTGATTTATAGCAATTTGAAAGGTGCAATAAAGAAAAGGTTAACTTTAAGCTATGAAAATTTGATATCTTCTCAAAAAAAAAAATGTTGATACGAATTTGCAGAACTTGTACATCAATATATGCATCGATTCTCTTAAGTAGGAAAATTATCCTATGAGTCTAGAGGCAGTTCCATTTCATTCTTTTCCTTCGGTTTCAAATCAATTGCAGTCGTTGCAACAATTTCGCACATATTTTCATGCTTGTCAATTGGTTGTTTTTCTTTTCTTTTCATTTTCTTCTTTCCTCGGTTCTTGTGTGTGGCGCCAAGATGGAAGGTAGGTGGGTGGGTGGGTAAGTAGGTTATGAAGGTGTTTGTTTAATGAACTTTTGCACACTTTCTTGCAAGTCATTTCGCATTTATTGAAGACCTCCTGGCGTGGTTAATTTAATTTTGAGTTTTAAGCCTGTTTTTCAGCTCAATTCAAGTCAATTAAACGAACTGCAGGCAGAAAGTAGATCCTGCTCCATGGCAGCAATTCTTTTTGCTTTTTTAAGCGAGAAGGCGTATCAGATGGATAATTGGCCAGGTTTACGCCCTGTGGCGACCAACTCGTCAACTTACCAAGTGATGCAAGTGACTGTCTGGTGTGAGTGTGTGTGTGTGTGTGTGTGTGTGTGTGTGTGTGTGTGTGTGTGTGTGTGTGTGTAGGTAATGAATGGAGGATACCTTTAATTTCATTTCATTTTCAATTGCCAGTTGGCAATTTCTGCTGCATTGCAGCTGACATGTTGGCAAATGAAAAGCCAAGCACCCAACACGCATTCAGACAGCGAGAGGTGAAAAGTGGAACGATGAAGAGAAAATGAAAATAGGGAGAGTGAGAGAAAGAGAGAGAGAGGAAAATATAAACCAAATCAAATGTACATTTTTCAAATTCATTGAATTTTCAGCGCATTTACAATGCACCATCATTGACTTTCTCTGCCTCTGTCTCTCTTTCTCGTTTATTTTAGTTAGCTCTATCTCTGTCTATCTACCATTTTACCTTATACACACATACATACATACATATGTACATGTTTGTATGCATTTATGTTATATCATTTCAGATTTTTTTTTTTGTTTTTTCACCCTTTTAAAACAGTAAAGGATCATATTAGCTTTTTGAAACAAAAGGTAAAGTACTTATTATCAATTAGTTTACAGTTTGCACATTCCTCTTCAGTAAGAGATATCAAGTGTTTCAAGTGAGGACGAGTTTTCTATTCAAATTCAGTGCAGGTCCATCTATATAGGACAACAATGTATAATTGTTCTAAATAAAACGTGATAAAGTTATGAATTTCTCTTACTTTTAAAATCATATCTCTGATATTGTAAACATATTAAGTTTTCTGGTTAAATACTTTGGAAAAGTGAGAGCATTGAAACTTTGGCATATCCGAGTTGGGATTGCTTCTTGTCTGTTTTTTTTTGCTTAAATTTTATCATTTTGTAAATATATTTTTTGGTTTGCAACTGATGTTGCTGCTGTTGCAGTTGCACTTGCAACGGCAACTGAAAAATCTGCAATGTTGGCAAATTTAATTGAAAATGGGAATGAAGTGAATTAGAGCTTCACAAGATTATTTTGTCAATAATAAAAACGAACAAAAAAAAACACACACACGCAAAAATTTAACGCAGAGGAGAGAAACATAAATTGAATTTATGAATTGAATTTCATCATGTAGTATGAAAAATTTCGACAAAAAATTGATTCCCGGCTAATTGGAAAGTTTATGAAATAAACTACACAAAAAAAGATAAAGAAGAAAAACAAAGACCGCATACAAGTTAATCAAACAGGACAGAAAACACCGAATAGATAAATTTCGAATCGTGCGACCTGATGATGATAAAGGCCATTAGAATATCTAAAGGGGCGCCAAGACCATTTGGACAAATATGCAAATATTTGGACAACACACACACACACACACACCAAGAGGAGAGAAGACAACAAAATAATACAAAAAAAAAATGCGAAAAGAAATATCTAAACAATTTTTTCTTTCAGTTTTTTTTTTCTTCTTTTCGTTGATGGCCATTAAATGTAAATTATAAAAATGCAAAAATAATAATGGTTAGGCCCATTAGCCATTGCGGCCAGGCTGGATTTTAGGTCGACTCTGGTTTGGTTTGTGTGTCTGGCGACATATTTTCTGGCCGCTCAATTTAGCTTTTAATGCCGTTTCCGCCAAGTTAAATAAAAATTCAATTACTCACACACACACACACATAAACACACAGACAAAGTGACATAAATGCGTCGAAAATTGAAATAATTTTATTATAAGGCATGTGCATGTAAAAAATTAATCGCATAGAAAACCGCCGCCATGCGAGTTAATTTCATTCCAATAATGATCAACAACACCTAAAATACATTTAACGGTAGCTACTAACTTTATCCCACACAGTCGACATCGCATACAGCAAATAGAAATAGTAATTTCCATGCATTGAGCATTTGAGCCACTTCACATTCTCGCAGTCCTCTTGAGACAACTTGAAAACATGCATTAATGGCGAGCCAAAAAGGACATCATTTGTTGCCAGTAAATTATGGGACAAAGCCCTGTGCCATTTCATATATTTTTTTTCTCTATATTTATGCTGAGAATTAATTCGGCGTATGCTTTTATAAATGTTTTAGACAAAAAGTTGTCATCTGATTTTAAAGGTTCAGTTGTCTGAAGTGGGGATAATTTATCATCTTGAACAACAGACATGAGATTAAAGTTTTGAATTTGAAGCTAATCTTAAGTTAGAGCTTTGAAAACATCACTAATTGGCATCACACTCAATGACAATCACACAGCAATTAGTTGACTTACCTGCATGGAGCGACGACTTGAGCCACTATTGGAACGCGATAGCATGGGTGGCCTACGTTTGGTTGCTCCGCGACCAGCCAATAGATTATTAAGCAGCGATGGCGATCTGGCACAGATGAAGGCATGGAATGAGGAGACCGTAAAGACGCCAAGTTTATTCAATGTATTCTTTGTCGGTCGCGACACATGTGTGAGTAGAGACTGCAAGAGAGAAAGGAAAAACATAAAAGATTAAGTAAGTAAAGATGGTATACCATTTGCCAGTTTTGTCCAGTTTTAGCTTAACTAATTCTCATCCGTCTTATCAGTGTGCCTGTGCGGATGAGATTATCCCTTTTTATCTTTGGGTGTATGTAAATAACCTCAGGCAGGCCATGAGTTACATGTTTATGTCTATAGATGATTTCCTTCCCTATTTACTTCTCTCCTCTTTTCCGCCTCTCATCTTTCTGGCTTTCTCCAGATGTTTGGTTGACTGAAGTTGTTTGAGTTTTGTGGGTTTATTAATAATAAATGACGTTGGCCTTTTTATGCCTTCCGTTTTTTTTTTGCTGTTTTCGTTTTGCTTTCAGTTGCATAAACTGAAATGCACATTCCACCCCACCCACACTTTGTCCCCGCCCCCCCCCCCCCCCTGAGTGCTGCCTCGCCCTATTTCTCTGTTGGCCAGTGCCACACACACACACTCACACACACACACACACAACCCTTTTTTTCCTAGTTTCTGTAAATCTTTTTAAATGCCAGGGCAAAGTTCGAGTTCGCAGTTCGAGTTCCGAGTTCAGAGCTCACTTTAAGCTCATTTAAGATGCTTAAAATTGTTTTATGGGGGATTAATTGTGCATGTTTGGGTTTTTGATTTTGTAAATGGCTTTGAGTTGAGAAGCAAGCAGGATAATAATAGAATTGTGGTATGGGAGCATCATTCTCCCACCCATGGATCGGTGCGGGCGTTGTTGATGATTTTGAATTGAATTTCACGCCATTGTTGTGTAGTTAGACATAATTATGTACTTAGACAGAGACAGAGCCATGGGTTAGAGTCAAGGTGGGCGGTAAGACAAGGGCGATAAGAAAACTTTACACTTTACCTCCTTACATGGCTGTAGAATTGATGTGGTAAGGTGAGATGGTGGAGTGGAGTGGAGTGGAGTGGGTGGATGTGGTTATTGTGATTTTGGCGCGGATTTGCTATTGAGGTGTGTGTTAATCTTCTCTCGAATGTTTTTCAAGTCTGTTTTTGATGTTTCACAAAATGTACGGGGATGCCATGAAAGAGGGGTGGCGATTATTGGTCCATAGGCCATGGATTTTAGAGGGAGCTTTTGTGACTGAGTGAAAGGCTTATGAAAGGTGTTGTCTGTTATGGCTCTTAATAAGATTGCATGAAATTGTGGTTACGATGAATACAAATCTCTCTTTTGTTTTAGTTTTACAGTTTTATCAATACACACACACGCATACACATACAAGGACTAAACACTTTTGATCTGAATTGAATTGCTTAAATTCTTGGCCCTAATTTCAATTATTTATTTAGTGGTAAATTTGCATATAATATAGATAAGTATGCCCAAGAATAAACTATATATTTAGTAAAGAGTCATTTGTTCAGATTTTGATGGCAGGGCGAGGCGACTCCCAGGAAGTAGGCAATATATGTACCTACATATAAGACAAATAACTTATTTAACCTTGAATTGTGGACTGACTACTCTGACTACTCTCTGGGTTCTGTAGTATCTGTGCACTTTACTCTAATCACAGCACTCTATCATTCCATTAAGTGTCTGCCACTAAATAAATTCCACAACGCCCACATGACACCACATTACAAACACCACCCAACTTTACTCTGCAGCCCCACCCACATTTCTATATGGGTGGGTGGGTGTGTGTGTGTGTGTTTGTAGGGGTTGTTGAACAAACAAATTACTTGCCATCAAACTGTAGCCATAACTCACCTTGGGATTGGGCAATTCGCCGCTTTGCAGCGATGCCATATAGCAACGCAATCGAAATTGCTCACAATGCAAACGCTCCAAATTCTCTTCCCATTGTAAAATCTGTGTTTGAATCTGATGCCGTGTCTCCTGATCGGTGACAACTGATTGCTGCAACTCGGCCATGTGCTTGAGTTTGTGATCCTGTAACGAGAGTAAAAAAGCAAAAAAAAAAACTAGAGTTAGACAAGATATATGAGAGAGAAATACACACGTACGTGAGGTTAGTAATGGAAATATGTTGGGATAGGGGGCGGATAGAAGGGAGAGCAAGCCAAGTATTTCTGTTGGGTTATGAAAGCATTTCGGTGTGGAGGCATCATTAGCATTTCATGGCACTGCAGTTGCCATTTGACGAAAATACATAAATCACGCGTCATATCCACACACACACGAGATACACACACACACACACACATGTACAATTCAAATATCTCTACCTCTCCCTGGTTTCGAGCGTCTGTTCCTGATACTGAAGTGCGTTTGGCAATGCACCAAAAACTCTTTCACTAGATGCATATACATGGCCCTGTTTTCATTACAAATAACGTTTGACTTCCGCCGCAACGTCGATCCCCTCCATCTCTTTCTCTATCTACACACTACCTAGCACTATGGTCTTTTAGATGGTGAGAGAAAGAGAGAAGAAGAGTTTCAGTCCAATCCTCAATCCCACTTTCACGTGCGTTTTATTCTATGCTTGCATAGATTTCATGGTGCACGTGATTGTTTCATTTTTGGTTGCTAGAATTTCCACCTCCAATTCTCCTTTTTCCCGCTCGTATGTCCCCGCATAGCCTGAGCTTTGCTATGGCTGCTTTTTGGCTGTCAGTAAGCTGACAATTATTTGCAGATGCAGTTCCACATTGCATTGCAGTAGGCAGCAGGTATGTATGTTGCCACCGCTTGCAGTTGCAGTTGTTGCACCAGGCACAACCTGAATAGGCACTTTCGATGTTCGACATTTTAATGAATGTGTACACATAAACATGGTGATGGCTCCTTCTCCTCCTCCTGCCTACTTCTCGCACATACTGGTTGGTAGGTTGGCAGGTTGGCTGGCTGCTATGTGGGTAGCTGGGCGGGTGTGTATGAGTATAAACGAGGGGCCAGTAGCACCAGTTGAAGCACGTGTACAGTCCATGGGATTACTGTATATTGTATGCTCACTACCTCAATGTGCTATTCCCCTTCCCATTTCACATCACCTCTCTCTCTGCAGTGCGTGTGTGTGTGCCATTTGTAATGTTTGTTTTACGTGAAATAAATTCATATTTTGTTTGCCACATTTTATTTACCAGATTTCATATACATGCACGTATTGTGTATGCGATTTATACCTGATAATACCAAAATCAATAAGAGGAAATGTAAATTCATATTTCACAGCAACTAAATATTCCATAAATTTCTGAATGAACTCCAAAGTTGGGTTGCATATTCGAATCACAAAATGAATCACAAAATGGAAGTGCAAGCTTAACAATTTCTTAAAAATTCAGATAAAAGAAAAATCATAGAGAGACTTAAGTAAAATGTTCTTAAATCCATTTTTACATATTGCATGTGCCCCCTGGTGATTAATTTCATGCTTATTAGATAACTAAAATTATAATCATTACATGCTTTTAAGCAAAGCTTGTTCAAAGAATGAATTTTCTCATCTGAAAGTAAAGTCAGTTTCACCTACTTTCACCGCCTCTTTGCATAATTGATGAAAGGGAGAGATCCGATTTGAAAACTCCTTACTGAATTGTTGCCTTTTGTTCTCTCTAACAAGCTCAATACTCCAAATCCTATTTGAAAGGACTGCACCACACACAAACACATAGACACACATACACACACACACACACACATATTCTTTCTCTTTCTTACACATGTTTGCTCTCTCCTTAGCCTATCATGGAGGAGGTAATTAATAAACCAAAGTCCCATTATGAGCTCAGCCTAGTTACGATGAGAGAGAAGACGGAAGGATGTGGTAGCATAGGAAGAGGTGCCCCGCCATCTCTTTTCTGGCCACTTGAGGAAAGCTGCTTAAATGACAAACAGCCAAACAAACACCCAAGCACATACACACACACACACACACACACAAAAGGGAGAGAGAGCGTAAAAGGGAAACAGGGAGCAAAGATAGATAGATGGAAAATGGGGAGAAAATTATTTACGACAGCAACAGTTTGGTGCTTGTTGGAAAATAATATGACCAAACATAAATAACTAAATAGTTGTTAGGGTTCTCAACTCTACTCCACTTCACTCCATTCTATAGTCTCTGTCCATGTCCTGTCCTGCCCTGTGTGTGTGCACTTCAAGGGTTAATGTAAATGTTAATGGCCATGTAATTGTCATGGAGCAATTGCAGTAAGTAAATCACGCTCAATAACCTGTTTTCACCATACATTCTATATCCCATTTACTATACAAATAAACACGATATGTGTTTTGTTTCTGTTTTTTTTTTTTTTTGTTGCTTTTATTTGGAGTGGAGTGGAAATGTCTTTGTGGCATGGCAGGCAAACATTTGACAGGCATTCACTGGCTACATCCACTGCTCTCTCTCTCTCTCTCTCTCGCTTCAGTTGAGCCTCTGTGGTTGGAGCTTGTTTTGACACATGTCACACGCTAAGTGACAGGACAGCTAGCTAGTGAGCTGCTGCTCCTCCTCCTGGTGGTAGTCGGGTTCTTCTTACACTCGCCATGACTCTCCCTGGCCTCTCGCCATCCGCAGTAAGTTGCTGCAAAGCCAACCATCTCAATTCCCACTTAAAGTGAATTTTATTATTGCTACGGGAGGAGCAGCCGCAGCCGGAGCGCCAGCACCAGGACCAGAACCAGGACCACGACTTGGGAGTAGCAGCAGCAGCAGCACTTCGCCTTGATGATGGGTTTTTGCGGTTTGCCTATTTAGTTGTCCTGTTGTGTCTAGTCCTGCCCCTGTTACTGCTACTGTTATTGCTCCTGCTACTCCTCATTGTGGTCATGTTTCTGTGTGTTGTCTGTCTGTATGTCTGTCTGTTGCGTTTTCATTAAGCGCCGCCACTCGTCGGCAAAAGGTTCCCCATGCGCACATTTTTCCCAAGAAAAAGCAAAGAGCAGGAGCAGGAGTAGAAACAGAAACGGGAGCCGTAGCGTTATATAGTTGTAGTAGGGGCAAAGGATGCCCCATTGCCATTGCGTTTGTCGTTTCCGCTTCCGCTTGGAGAGTTTGTGTAGAGTTCATGGCTCTTATACAATATTCGTTCGTTCATTCTATTTCGTATTTTTTTTGTTGTTATTATTGTTGTTGTTGTTGTTTTGCTATTGTTGTTGTTTTTCCCTCTGTGTTTTAGTTGTTGCTGTTGTGATATATGTGTTTACTCGGGAGTACAATTAAAAAACAAAACCAAATACATTTTGTCCATTGTTGTCATCGTTCCCAGCCATCGTCATCATCATCATCAACATTGTCATCATCATCGCCAACATCATCATAGTTGTTGGCGTTGTATTCGTCGTCGGTTTGGTCGCTTGACAAGCCAAAGATGCCGCAAATGGCAAAAAACCACAGCAACAGCAATGGCAACAGCAACAATCAGAATAATAATAATAACAATAACAATGAGAATGAGAATGACTGGGCATATGATGATACTAGTAGTAGTAGTAATAGTACAATACTTCTTTCATTATATGTATGTATGTATCGCCTTAGAAACGCAAAACCAAATTATGTTTGTGGTCTATCAATACCAACAATAACAACAACAAGTGCAAATTAATCAAAAATTCTGCTAACCAGAAGAAACAAAAATCTAAAATCATTTGAATGTTTGAGTTAATTTCATGTCAAACAATTCCTTTTAATTCGACATCTGCTTTTATTTAAGTCTTACGATTGTTGAAATTTCTATAAAAAGCATTTTTAGTTGTTTGCAAAGAACTTTTGAAAACTTCTGTTTTGGGATTGCAATCATTTGAAGACAACCAACGGAAATTTAGCTTCATTTCTGGTCTAATAATGTCTGTAATAATGGATGACCCAAATAGAAGCAACTGCTGGCCAGAAGAATGATGATATCTCATAAGTTTTTGGTCGTTTATGTTATCATCATTTTTTTAGAGAAGTCAAAATTAGTTAAACTTTACTTTACTGACAGAATGTCAATCATTTGCCACATAGATAGATCTTCAACAGGGAGATCAATTTCTTAGATTATTTCGCTTTAGTATGGCAATCGTATAAATAATGCTTTTCACATGCTGTGAGCAGTTCATTTTGCAATATTTCAGAAGTTTTATTGCCTCTGTTTGGTTTTTTTGTTGTTTTTTTTTTTGCATTTTTGTCGTTTTTGTTCTTTTTGTAACTTTTCGATAAATTAACACTCACAAGATATTTGAAATTTGCCTCAGACAAGCCCCCACAGCAATCGTAAACCACTTAAATGACTTTCTGACATGGCTTGTGCATTAAATTGGTCTGAATGCTGTTGCAACTGCTGCAGCTCCTCTGCTCCTCCATGGCCAGTTCAAAAAGTCAGAGAAAGATAAACAAGGCCTCGTCGACCCACAGTGTGTATAGGATATATACAAATATATGTACATACAGACATATGTATGTATGTATATGTGGATGTGTGACCACAGTAAAAATTGTCCACATTCATTTTGGGGTGCATAAATGCTGACCACAAAATGATGGCGCATTATATAACGTGTGAGCCAAGAGAGAGAGAGGCAAACGGCAGGGGATCTGGTTATATGAGTGAGGCCTAAAACCAAAACCCGTAAACTGTGGCCACACGGACACACACCGAATCCCAGAGAGACCAAAGGCAAACGAGTTGCTGTTGACAATTGAATTGAATTTGGCACGAAGCGACCCCAGCACCTCACCCACTCACTACCCGGACCCGTGGACCCCCCCCTATACCCACAGATCCAGCTGACCATCCTCTGTAACTCTCTCTATACCACTAGCCCCTCAATCCCAGTGTCTGGCAACAACAAGGCCTATGCCATAAAGCATATTTTGTGCCCACAGAAAACAAATCAAAAACCCCACAAAAAAAAAAAACTAAGCAGAGGTAGAGGAAAAGGAAGGAGGGCAAAGTGTTACCGGGTTTTTGGTCTCTGCCTCGGCCTTTCACCATATGCCAGGGCCATTTCCTGTGCAACTTGGAAACCAAAAACAAAAAACAAAAAACCAAAAAAAAAAACTGAAAAAGAACCAAAAACCAAAAGTTGCAAAAATATTCGCACGTTTGACCAAAAACAAAGCTTGACCAGAATCAGAGCCATAACCCAGAACTAGGACCACGAGGAGGTCAACTCACACATATGCATACTCGCACATACGCACATGCTCATGTGTGTGTGTGTGTGTGACTGTTAGGGAGACTCTTTTGCTCATATTTCTTGCCATAAATTTTGTTTTCGGGTTAAGGCGAATGGGCGTTTGGCCACACCCATGCCCAGACCAAGTAAAATTTTTTCTATTTTTTTCTTGTTCACCCACGACAAGTGAATTTTATGGTAATTATAAACTTTATGGTTTCATTAAACAAAGCAAAACAGAATAGAGAAAAAATTTATCAGAAAGTACTACATTTTAGGTGATTGGAAGCTACGACATTTAGATACCCTTTATTAGTTACATACATATGTATGCCTGATATTAGCGCTCAATATTTTACTTCTGTTCTATATGTTTTTTAGTCAGTTTTAACTACTCTGCTTTGTTTCTCTCCCTCTGTTTGTTTCAATCTATCTATCTGATTGACTGTCTATAGCTATATCTATCTATATTATATATGTTTGCTTTTACTGCCTATATCCCCAAAAAAAAAAACCATGATTACAGGATAAAAAAAAGTTGAAGGAAAGAGAAGTAAAAATTAATCAAACAAAAAAAAAATATTCACAAGAGTTTGGCTAACTGCAAAAAAACAAGAAAAAAAAAAAACTATAAGAAAGAAAAGATATATATACATAGATACGTACGTATATAAAAGTAGAAATATATATGGAAACTAAACTTTTCGATGCATGTGCTATGGGTCAGATGCAGAGGGGAAGAGGAGGATGATGATGGCTGGATGGGATGGCTCGTTGCTAGTGTTGTGAAGATGGACGGAACTAAGGCAGGAAGTTGGCTTCCATTGTTTCATCCCTGTAGGAGCTCTCGCTCTCACACTTGGTCTGTTTAAGTTAAAGTTTTTTGGATATCAACTCACTAATTAAGTTTAACTTAAAGTTAACTAAATATGCATTTCATTATATTGTGGGTTTTCGGCTTGGAGTTTGGTTTGCTAGCTGCTGATGCGGATGTTGCTGCGGCTGCTTGACGTGGTTTACTTATTTCTTCTCTCTCTCTCTCTCTCTCTATCTCTCTGGTTTCTCCCTACATTTTCTTTTTGTTTTCTCATGGAATTTCGTTACAGATACACACACACACACACACACACACACACACATATGTACCATATATTTTACCTCTGTGCAAATGTGTGCCCATAGAGTGAGAAAATGTATATGTGGCAGTAGGAACATAGCTGAGGTTGAATTTCAGGCTTAATTATTGTAAAATTAATTGTAAGTACGAGTATATCCTTGTACCACTTCGTATGGGGCCCCAGTTCGGTCCCCTGTACTGAAGTTGCTGCCTCTGCTAGTCTCGGTTTCGAGTTGCAAGCATTGTTATGTTGGGCCAGAGATACTGATGTTGATGATGCAGGTGAAACTAAAGCTTACAATATGAAAGGACAGTTAAAGCGTGATTAATTACCACACCACAGAACAGGTCATAGCGATTGGCAACAGTGATGCAAGCAAAAAGTTCAGTAGAGACTACAACACCAATAGGGAATTTGATCTAAAAGCATTTAGTGGACCATTATGTTGGCAACACGTATCAACATTACCTCAAAATAGTTCGCTTGGGCTAAGCACTTAAAAATAAACAAAAATATACTTCCCGAAAGTATGCAATGAAATGCAATAATCACTATTTATCAACTTTAAGGCCATATTTTCAAGTAAAATATGTGTTTATGGTGAGGCATCAATTACTACTGGGGTAGAGGATATCGAATTGAAGTGAAGCCTTTAGGCTGGTTGCAAATGGACAGCCTAATATATTGAGATTCATCATTGAACAAAATGTTATGTAGATGCAATTTCCATTAAATTGTTATAAACGTTTTGTGTCACTTTTATTGTTTTCTTGCTAAAACAATTAAAAACTTGTTTAAATTGCATTAAATAAGTTGACAAATGATGCATTCATTTAATTAGAGCAATTAATTCAAATCGATGGCAATCAAACAAACAAAAACAAAGAGCAAGAGAAGAATATGTGAACCGCAGCAAAAAAGTTTTTAAACCAAACAACGATTTAAACAACAAATAAAAACAACAACAACAAAAAACAAAAAAGTATAAAAATAAACATACATACATGATGTAGTTTATGTACGTATATATATATATATACATATATCCCCGTATACATAAATATAGAATGTGGAGTTGTTGGATAGAGATCTGGTTGATGAGAGGTTTAGAGGAGGTTGGGGGGACCAGATGGAGATGGAATGGAGCTGCTATTGAGCTGAAATGACAGCAGCCATTGCAAATTGAAAGCAGCAGGCAAGTGAGCCTTGTTTAGATGGAGGAGGCCGCTGCTGGAGCTGCCGCCATGGCAATTGCACACGAAGCAGGTGGAGAATAGATGGGCAATGGGGGATGGGTGATGGGTGAGGGCGGTGTGAGGTGGGTGCGGGTCGTAATTAGAGCGTAAAAACCAGAGCGTACGAAAAACCAAGCTACCTACCTACTACTATATATTTTTTTTACGGCTCGCCATTGTGTGTGAGTTGCTGTGAGTGTGTGTGTGTGTGTGAGAGTGCTTTATGCGAAAAGAAAAATAGATAGCAGCAAAAACTAGAAAGGCTAAAGCAAACGAAGCGAAGTGACGACGACCCCTTACCATCTACATACATCTACAACCTCTCTTAGCAGCAGCTCTCCCTTAGCCATCCATCCATCCATCCCCATTTTGCCACGCCCAGTGACACATATATGATTATTTCCGAAAGGTGACAGCTATAAAAAAGTGAAAGAAGCAGCAGCAGCAGCAGCAGCAGGCAAACAGCAGCTCATACAAAGTGGAAAGATAGAAAAAGGCAAAGACAAAACAACACTGTTGCTCTTTTCAGAAGACCCAAAGAAGAAACAAAAACACACACAAAGCAAGCAAAACGAAGGCGGAGAAATGTGGTGATGTCAGTGAAGGCAGCCAGCCAGTGGATGGATGCCTAGCCACGCCCCACACATGGTCATAAAACCGTAAAGCCGCGTGTTGACTATAAGGCGACACCTCCAAGCCCACAAAAGGAGAGATATATCAACTTTGGCATCAAACTTGGCGAAAATCAAACAGCAACAGGATAAACGAAACAAGGATAACAACACATTCTGATATGCACTATAAGAAAATAAAAAATGGAGTTTCGTTTCCATATTGTGTGATAATTGTAATAAATGGGCCAAATTCACTGCGTTTAATCAAATCAAATTGTCTTACTTTTAAGGTGTGATGTCTTAAAACAATTCGTGATAAAGTGCTCCTTTGAGTAGGCGACGCACTATTTGAGTTTCAAACTCTTTAAACAACTTTCAATATCAAGATGACTTTTGCCTCTTAGGGAACTGATGCTTCCCATAAATGCATTAGAGATTACTTTCGTTTTCGGATTTTGTATAAATACTTTTTCAATTCATTACAAACTTTATGATTCTATCATTGAATCTTTTTAATATGTCCAATATAAAGTTAAGTTGCAACTAAAGAAGTTCAAGTCTATGTCAAGTTGTTTCCATTCACTTTCTTAGCTTTGTGGCATAAACTCAAGCAATTGTGGGTAAACTAATTGAATGAATGGTTGCCCTTACTATGACATTTCACTTCTTTTTTTTCCCCCGCATTTTTCTAGCAAATTAATTACAAAAAAAAAAAAAAGAAAAGAAAAAGAAAAAACCTTGGGAAATGCATTTAAATTGTGGCCAGGCTGGGAAAGATGGACGAGTTGGGGTACTCCTTTAGCTCATTTAATTAATATTCATCTAACAAGTTTCTTTTACTATTATTTTTTGCTGCTGTCGTTGCTGTTGTTGTCGTTGTTGTTGTTGTTGCAAAGCACCCACTTATGGCAATCTCGGACTTCCGCTCAATGCAAAAGTAAAGTAAACAAGGAATGCAACAACAACAACGACAAAAAAGGAAGTTGCAAGAAAAAAAAATAATTTGAAAGAAAAGAAAAAACCAAAAAGGACACGAAGAAGAAAACACAGAGGCAGCAGCATTCAAGGAAGTAATTATGGTTTATCCAAAGGGACAGGAGCGAGAGTTGAAACTGGGAGATGCACAACTGTGGGCGGGGAGCAGATCAAACTTCAACTCTAGCAGCAAATGAGAAAAAACTAAATTACAAAAAAAAAAAAACAAAAAAAAAACAAATAAAAGAAGAAAACTTAGGCCAAGGGAGTAAGAGAGTGAAAGAACGACATGAATCAGGCCAACAGAAGTCCTTAGCCATGGCCAGAACAAACCGAGAGACAGACAGACATACAGACAACATAATTGTCTTTGGGAATGATATTCATGGAAGAGCCAAGAGCATTCAAAGTAGGAGTACGATTACTCGCGCAGGGGGCGCGGCAACTGAAAATGACATGATGGAAAATAAATAAACAAATAAAGTTTTGCTTTTTTTTTTTTTTTTTGTTTTCTTTTTGTTTGTATAATTTTTATATAGCTTTTTTTCTGTCTTCTGTTTTTGTATATTTGTGTGCTTCTTGCAACTGCAACCACTCAGCCTCAAGTTTATCCATGGCATTTATCGTGCGGCCTGGGAGCCAAGTGCAGTTTCTTGTTAGTTTCAGCTTCAGTTCAATTCTATTTGCTTGCCACCCTCAAAGCATCCCCATTACTCCCCCTCTACAACCCACTTTTAGCCAACCACGACTCCATTTCATTCTGTCACTCCATTCCTCTCTCTCTCTCTCTCTCTCTCTGGGTTTTTTTTTTCCTTTTTGCTAACTCTGAACTGCTGTTGGGTCGCGGCAATGTCTTCGCGTTTTGTTTTTGCAAAAGTTTTCTCTTCTTCCAATTTCTGTGCAAATAAATTGCAGTGGAACAAATTTTACGCCATCGCGAAATTGATGGGGAATTGATTTGAAAGCAAAAATACATAAATAGTTTGGGGCAACAAACAGAACAGAACAGAACAGAACGGAGCAGAACAATAAGAGAGCCCAAGGAAGGAAAGGAAAAGAAAAGAAAAGAAAAGGAACAAAACCAAAATCGACAACATTTTCTTGAGCAGAGCATAAATCTTTGGGGACCAAACTCAAGTCTGAGTGAGTGAAAGAAATTGGCTTGAAATGTGAAATACGAAATGCGATTGTTGTGTTCAGAGCAACTTAAGAACTTGACTTTGCTTTCCCCTAGTCAGGCTAAGGGAGACTCCCTCTCTCCTTCTGTATCACTATATCTTCTTGTGTCAGAAATAGTGCTCTATTATTATTATTATTATTATTCAGTTTATGAAATACCAGACAAAGCAGCAATTTCAATTACGAATATAAGGAAATTTCTTTTTACATATCAGAACCTAATGGGAAATATTCTATTCAACTGCTCAATCATATATTTTACTTTGAAATGTCATTTGCAAATGTTTCGCATTTTCTAATAAATCAATAAATAAATAATATTAGTATGTGTTTGGAAAATATCATTAGATTTACTTTAACAATTCATTCAAAGAGTTTTCCAAGTTGTAGAAGAAAATTTGTGTTTGTTGTTAATGGAAATTTGTAGTCAGTATAACGTTAGCCTTAGTGAAGTTTATAGTTTTTTAGATGTTCTAAGAAGCCAAATTTTCAAAAACAATCATACAATTTGCAGTGCTTTTAAGCATTTAGTATTTTGAGATTTAGAGATTACTTTGTTGAATAAACTTGCAGATATATGTGTATATATATATATAGGTGTGTATATATTTTATTTTTGCCCTTGTTGCTTAGTTTTTGGCTTTGGTTGGTGCAAATATACAAAGCTTGAAGTTGAAGTTAATTTCAACCACTTTCTGCTTGCCGTTGTGCACACACAATTCGTTTACATATCTTGGCCACTTGTTTCTTCATTTTACCACCAGGACCAACGACGACGACGACGACCAAAAATAGTCACTCTCTCAACACTCTTAAGCAAAGCAGGCAAGCAATTTTCTACTCCAGTAGAAACCACAAGCCAAGAAGAAGAACTCAACTGGCAATGCAAAGGACCTCAAAGTGCAAAGCCAACTAGAATTTTCACATTCGTATTACATCCTGGCAGGAAGCAGAAACACACACACATACGCACACGCACACGCACACGCACACGCACACGCACATTTGTAGGTACTTATAGTATACAAGTGTAGAAACATTTTCGTGGTGTACACTTTGACCACAACGAATGCTTTGGAAATTTTCAGATTTTAAAGGATGGTTTGGAAATTCTGTTTCACTTACCGATTCAATGGCCTTCTCCAAACGAAAGATCTCCTCCTGAAGTAGATGCAATGTGCCGGTTTTACCGCGATGACGTGCAAAGGCAGCAGCACAGGCGCTATGAATACTATTCACCCAATTCTCGAGCTCCACCTGCAGGCGAAAGAGAGTGAGGTAAATGTAGAAACATTGTAACAAATTGCAGACGTGGCTCCCCAAAGCCAAATGTCGAACTACTAGTCAGTCGCTCGTATTCATCGACATCGTCATCGTCATCGCCAACGCCATCGTCGACGTCGTTCTTAACGTTGTCGTCGTTGTTGGTATCAGTTATGCAAATTTAATGACAAATCACTGAGGTAGCCAGGGCGAGTTGGCAAGCTGACAACCTGGCATCGACTAAGGATGAAGGATGGAAGAGGAGGATGAGGAGGAAGAGGGGGAGGAAGCAGAGATGAGCAGATGAGGACGTATGCCTTTGAGACATGTAACAGTTTAGGCACAAGGACTTTGCAGCTGCTGTTCAAGGCAATCTGCCAGTTGGCAGCCTCAATGCTGCCTCCCCTCTGCCTCCTTCTCGCCTACCTTTTTGCCACTCCCAAACGCCAACTCAAACCAACCTCAATCACACTTTAAGCCTTACGCTTACGATTTGCATTTAAGCCTTTTGCGGTGCTATGTATATATGTATGATGTGTGTTTTTTGGTGTGTATGTGTGCGTGTCAAATGACACCTCGTCCTGTTCGTCGTCGTCGTCGTCGTCATCGTCATCGTCCTCGTCCATGTCCTCGTCATACATTTTGCAGTAAGGTCCGTTGTTGAAAGCCCGCGAGCGGTGAACTCAACACCAGCATCAAGCGCCAAGCGGCAAGCGCCAAGCGGCAAGCGCCAAGCACATACGTACATCGTATCCTTGTGCAAACAAATTTTGTGATGTCTTTTCTATGGAATCATCCAAGCCAAGTCCAAGCCTCGACTCACCAACCCAAGTCAAGCCAAGACAAGTCAGACCAGGCTAGGCCAGGCCAGGCCAGGCCAGGCGAAGGCCAAGCTTTTATAGTTTCCTCTTTTTCGTCTTATGCTTGAAGGACTTCCCTTCATCATCTCTTCATTACAATTGTCTGTGAGTGTGTGTGTGTGTGTGTTTGTAAGTGTTTGGGTTTGTATGAGTTTAGTCCTGGCCTCAAGGTAACAAACGTCACACACTATTCCCACCACCTATGAATATATCTTCTGCTCTTCTCTCTGTAGCCACAACCCCAAATCTTAGTCGTACTCACCTGACAGGGCGCCTGGAAGAGATAGGCATCACCAAATGCCGTACTCAGGCAAAAGATATAGTCACGCTTTGGATGCTCGGGTATGGGCTGCATAATTGCACCGTCCACAATAATTAAATGCTTCGGTGCTGCCTCCACACTTCGTCCCTCGCGGGAATCGCATGGATAGAAGAGCAATGTGGTGCCCTTTAGGCATACCCAATAGCCTTTCCAGCCTCGTTTGCGTGCCAGTTCGATTTGATGCTTTTTGCGTAGTAACCATTTCTTTACCGATAGAAAACTGCCATGGAAAAATGAGTGAAATCAGAAAAAAAGAGAAAAACGAAATGAAATAGAATATCATTAAGATGAAGATGAAACGAGTGTAACCAAATGGGAATACTCAGGTTTTTATCCTCAATTCTCTTATACTTATTTCTTTTTTTTTATGGAAATCTTTGATCTTAGAAAATAATCTACCACAAATTTCTGTCTCTCTATGGCAAAAGAAATTATCCGTTGAATGTCTGATCAACATTGCTTAAAGTTACTTCTATATCTACGAATAGCCTAAAGTTTAGTTGCATAAATTTATCTTTTTACTTAATCAAGACGCAACTTAATCAATGCGTTCTAACTCTTCCCTTTCTCTTTCACTCTACTCGCACATAATGTCATAATGATAATGCTGTTGGCCCACCTTAATCACTGTAAATGATATTCCTCTATGGTGTTTGCCAGTTATTTATGATGACTTGTTGGACGTGAGTGAAACTCAGCACGGACTTGCCTGCCTCAGGGGGATTTTGCTTTCGACCGAGCTCAATTATCTATCTTCCCATCAACCCACACAAACCCTACCCTACCCTATCCCTTTCCCTATCTGATACTACCACCACACCCCGCCCTTATGGCCATAACAACAAGCTGGCCAGATTACATCTTGGCAATAAATTTAAACCAACTCTGCTGCTGTTGGATAGCATGAAAGAAAGGGACCGTGTGGAGTGTGTACTTACCCAGCTTTACGTACAGCTCCAGTGCAATTGAAGGAGGATGCAGCTGTGCCAGTGGCCTTTGCTTTATATGGTGACGCCATGACACTTTCGCCATCATCTTCATCCGAAACGGCAGTTGTGAGGCTCATTCGATCATCGTCAGAAATCTACAAAAAATAAGAAGAAAGAAAGAAATCAATAAAAATTGAATGGTTGGATAGATGAATTGCTGGCTGGCTGGCTATGTCTAGATGGTGGAGGAAAGAAAATAATTGAAATAATTAAGTCATAATTAGCAGGCAGAAGCCATTTGAAACCAATAATGGTTGCTGGTGCCAGCCCTCTCTATCTCTCTCTTTTCCTCCCTGCCCTTCCTTTCTTTCTCTTTCTTGTTGTTTTTGTTGTTGTTGTCGTCCATGTTGTTCGGGATGTTGTTGTTGTTGTCACTGGCCGACAGCAACATTTGTTACGTATGTCGTCGATAAAGCAATTTGTCTTCTCTTCTTCTTATACTCTACTCGCCGTCGCCTGCATTTTTAGTTAAAGTTGCCAATGAGAACGAACGAAACGAATGGACGGCAGGGACAGTTAGACATACGGACGGACCGATAGACAAGCGGACTGAGACGCCTGGGTAGGAGTGGTGGGGGTGGTGGTGGCGATAGAGTAGAATGGACAACAATTGACAGACGAAGGAGACAGCTAAAAGGGAAAGGCAAACTGTTACTTGGCCATGTTATTTTATCAAGAAGCCGGCAACGTCCTGCTTCTCCTCCTGCTCATACTCCTGTCTCTGTCCTGTCCTGTCCTGTCTTGCCCAACCCTGCCATACTTCTCCTCTTCTATCCTGCTGCTGTCCTGCCTTGGCTGTTACTTCCTTCCTTTTGCCCTCACAATTTTTGCTTTTGAAACAGGAAAAGAGACAAGATTGGGTGGAGAAGAAGCAAAAGCAGCAGCAGCAGCAGGAAAAGCAATGAAGGAGGGTTACCCCACCACCCCACCCAATTGTGGGAGGTAGGAAGCAACTCGGGGGACTCCAGCCCCCATAGCTACGTGTCCCGCGTGGCAATAAAAATTGGTTTGCCCATTCATTCATTCATTTCATTCGTTTGGTTCGTTCCGTTCGTACGCCATTTTTATTTGAGTTCCCAAGGAAATCAATTTACAATGTGTTTATACGTTTCCATGTAACCTTCTCTTCCATCACCAATGCCCCCTGCTTCCTTGTCACCCACCCGCCCTTCTTGGCGCTCTCTGTCTCACTGTGCTCTTCTGTCCCTTGGTCCTATTCATTTTGGCAAATTTTCAAACATTTCTTGCTCATATGCAGGTTTTACAAGTTATTTATTTGCTCTTGGCCCCAACGGGTGGGCGGACATATCCTTCCCCTCCCATTTTATATCCCTATGCTGTTTCTCTTGCCCACTCAATTTCGCGACGTCTTTTTGCCAGTCGTTTGGGGTCGTTGTGTGTGTGTGTGTGTGTGTGTGTGTGTGTGTGTCGGTATGTGCGTCTGTGTGCTTAACCCACCAATCGACCAAGTTTAATCAAATTTTATATTAATCGAAGGCATGCAAATAACCCCAAGAAGGATGAAGCACAGCCTGAACTGTAGCATCTTTCCTCTCCTTGAAAAGCCAGGATCAAAGGCATTTTGCATCTTTCGCATTTCACATCTCTGTGGGTGTCACTTTAATATGGTTCGATTTTTGTTCTTCGATTCACTATATGTATATACATACATATCTATATATATATATACATAGATATTCTATATATGTACGTACATATACATATATTTCTTTTTTTCCAAGGAAATATTGAAAACTTCAAAAACACTCGGAGGAGCAACTTGCCTCCCTCATCCATTCTCGCTCTACACTCGTCTCTCACACTCTGTTGCTTTCCTGCTCTGACCAAATGAAATAGTTTCCGCTTGCTCAATGAAGTTTTCCATGAAATCATCAAGCCAAGCGGAAGCTGTCGAGCGGAACTGTTGAACTGTATGTTTCAGGCAGGATGGTGAAAATGTTTGAAATTGGTATAAGGTGACGAGTGTAGCGGCACAGAGGGAGACGGTGGCCAGTGAGAAACGAGGATGGAAATGGACGTTGGCGATGGCGATTGAAATGGGAATGAGTATTGAGGATTGGGTAGACAGAGAGAGAGAGAGAGAGAGAGAGAGAGAGGGAGGGAGAGTGGGAAGTGTTGCATTTGATTTAAACTCAAAAGTGACCCAGAAATGTTTTTTTTTTGGTTCGGACCAAAAGTGAACAAAATGAAGAAAAGATTTCCTCACAACCCTATCAAACAAGCAGGCAAAACAAAATTGATGAGAAAACCAAATTTAGTCTCTTTAAAGGAAAAAGTGAAATGGGAAAAGGAATGTGAAAATTAGTTGAAAATGGAGTAGCATAAATTGTGAGGAAATGAGTTGATTAATGGATTGAGTTAATTCGAATGAATGAATCCAGTTGGAAGCGATTGAGTTACTAACAGCAGATAACCATATATAATAAAACAACTATGAACAGATTTAATTGGGTATAAATAACTTGGCTATACATAAACAACGCTAAGGAAATGCAAAGAAAAGTTTCTTAAAAATCAACCATTTTTCCATAATCTTTTCCATCACCAACTAGTTATTAAATGTTTAACTATAGCCACTATATGAGTCAGTCAAGTTGTTTCTTTTTAATTTAAATTCAAATAAGGTAGCTATTTTTGTAAAAAAAAAATGCGATTCATACAATTTGTATTAAGTTAATTACACCTTGTCGATAATGATTTAGGTTGAAAGAAATTGTTGGGAAACTTAATGCATTAGTCAAATGTTTGTATAATAAATTTGAATTTTCATTTGAATAGGTAACTAAAAGTGGGCAGAAAGTGATGTGTAACCACTTAAGCGAATAAGTCATTCAAAAGGATTCACTCTTTGCATTTTGTACTTAAGCGTTGAGTCATTGTACCTTCTACCGAGACAGAGAATGGACTGGACCAGGCTAGCTGGATTTCAGATTTTAATACAATTAACTTGATTTCATTTTTTTCATTCTTTTCCCTAGACTCAGGTATGCCTTAAGACCCTTTTAAGGGGTAGCCGAACCATAGAATGGGATTTATGTACCTTTTTTTTTTTTTTTTGGACAACAGATTACTGTGAATTTAGAATGTGTTTTGAATGACACAAACAAACACACAAACACACACACAACAAACACAACACAATACACATCCCTATGGGGAGTCCGAAAAGCATATATATAAAGAGAGAGATTGGCTTGTGAGCAGTCGAGTCAGGATAGGAGAAAGGTTTGCCAAATGATTCATGAATTTTTAATTGTTGCCATCCAAGCAGATATATAGAGAGAGAGAGAGGGAGACCTAGAGAGGTGAATAGTCTGTAAAGTGCTTGTTGTTGTTGTTGTTGTTAGTGAATTTCATCAGGCTGACAATGAGATTCGAAATGTTAGTCCACTGCTCCAAACACACATGGAGTGAGGAGTGGGCTAGTGGGCGAAGAAAGGAAGGGAGAGTGCGGCACGCACGAATGCCTTCTCATCGTAAGCCTAAATGGGCAACCCAAAACACGCACACATAGAGCCCAAACAATCACACAAAAGATTAAATGCCTGCCAGAGAACTGCCTCCTCTCTTGTTGTTGGCTCTTCTCTCTAGCTTTAACCGTCCTGTTCTGTTCTGTTCTGTTCAGTTCTGTTCGTTGTCCCTGATTACTTTGGGGCCTAATATGCCATATCTCAGCATCAGTGCAAAATCAAAATTCAATTTACGCCCCAGACACACACACACACATATACACACATATGTATGTGCCTCCTACATCCTCCATTTCGCGCTACCAACAACCAAAACCAGGTGCTGACTGCGATTTCTAATCAAGAATTGATTGTGATCCCTCGATGCGGCTGTCGTTCACGTTTCATCCATATAATTATCAATGACTTTTGAATGTCAAATGTGAGTAAATGTCATTGGCACTGCCATTGGCACCCCATCTACAATATACACATCTCTCCATCCACATCTTAGATGAAGGGGAGCTACCAAGTAGGTGAACTGATGTGTAGGAGGTAGTCGTAGGGTGTGTGTCTGGCTGAAATCTTTTCATTTTTCTTCTGTTGCTGTCAAAAAAAAAAAAAAAAAAACACGAGCAAAAAAATTACAATATTCCTACATATGTTTGTAGATTGGATGAGGATTGGGGCTGGGGTTGCGATTGGGATTGGGTTTGAATGCTAGGCAGGCAGGCAGCCAGTCAGCCAGGCAGATGAGTAAGTAAACGACCTGTAACCTTGTCTGGCACGTGAGCCATTAAAAGAAGTTGAATTCAGGCCGTAGACAAAACGTTGATTAAATATTTCTAGGTTAACTTAATTGGGTATAAAAGCGAGGCAATGACAATGTAACAGAATGGGGAGTAGGAAGAGATCAATCAAAATTAACTAGGAAAATGTTTAGTCACTCAAACAATGTCAAAGTTAAAGGATGGTAAAATGTTGTTCCTCCACTTTTTTTTTTGCAGATACATACATATATCTAAAGTATGACAACTTTAATATAAAGACTATCGAGTCAAGATGAATTTTTAGGCTATTACAGTCGAGATATTATCAGACTTAATATGACCAGTTTATTGCGATAATTTTGTTTATCCTAACCATCTTTAGATTGACTTTAATTAACCCAAAGAGTTTGATTAGATAATTCGCATCATATTGTATCAAAATCTATGCTAACTGGATCATGATATAACAATTTTCACATACATGTATGTATAGTCAAGTATTTGGTAGCATTGTGGCGTAAAATTGACGAAAGAAGTCGTTCATTCAGACATGAGATTATCTTTGAAAGGTTAGTTTTTGTCTCATTAATCACTGAACTGGCAAATGCAATGGATTGGGAATTGGGAATGTGCGTTACATTTCTGAAGCGAAAAGAAATTGACACGGTTTCTTGTGTTTTTCTTTTATATGTTTTTTTTTTATTTTGCCACCCATTCCATCTATTTTTGTTCCCTTTTTTTTTTGCTTTTTGTATATCTCTTTTTGCGTCATGTACTTTGAACTTTTTGTTTTTTTTTTTTGCTCCTTTCTTTTTTTATTATGGCAGGAAATGAGTGAAAATTGTCTGACAACAGAGTGTCGTGTAAGTACTTACTTTACCTACTTTTCCTCTACTCACTTTGGCACTTGCCATCGTAGTCTCTCTTTCTATCTGTATCTCTGTGTGCGTCTCAGTGTCTGTGTCTGTCTGTGTGTGTGTGTGTGTCTGTCTTTAGGTCTATGTGTCTGGCCTGTCTTTTTGACTTAAGTGTATTGTCGCAACAAATTCATTTTGGTTGCCTAACAAAACGTTGATCAAAGCCAAAAACAGGAGGAGCCTTTTTCACGCTCGAACTGATGCTGCTGCTGCTGCTACTTTAGCTGAATGCTGCTACTTGCCACTGGCTGCTGCTTACTCCTTGCCATGGCCACAAAGAGGGCAATAAATTAAAGCATTAGCCGCCCCACCAAACGAAAAGCTCTTAATACACACACAAAGACAGACAGACGGCATACAGAGAGAGAGAAGAGATACTATGCCATAGATAAAGGCAAAAGGCGCAAGGGGCGTGGCATTTTCATTTACTACTTGTATTTAGTTTCTCTCTTCTCTTCTGTACTTTGTGTTTTTTTTTTTCTTTCTTTTTTTGGCTGTAATGAATAGCATTGATTGGTATTCGCATGAATCAAATGTTTTCAAAGTGATAAAGGCTATTTGTATTCTAGCTAAATCCCTGAAATAGAAATTCTATGCGAATCCGAGTGACTGAGTGGAGAAGGGATGGGTGAGGGAAAGGAAAGTACGGGTGCTACTTGAACGTAACTATGTAAAATACTAAACACATACTTCAATCAATGCAATGCGTAGTAACTAAAGTAAAGGAAGAAAAAGAAGAAAAAAAAACACCATACAACATGGTCAAGATTTCAGCTCACTGATTGGCATTCAAATGAGATTTTATTCAGAGCGAAAGAGATGAAGATAAAGGGCAAGAGAAAGGGGTGGACTGGGAGGTGGTAAGAGATATTCAAATGACTAAGCTTGAATGGCTGACTGAAGCTCGTTACGATAGCTGCATATTAATTAATAGTCTTGGATCAATGTTTATATGGGTAAAGATTTTGTCTTTAATTTGTGTCAATGTGTTTGTGTGTGTGTGTGTGTGTGTGTGAGTTTGAAGGGAATTGGTATTAAAACGATTAAGTTAGATACAGAGACCAGGGCAGGATTATGGCAACGTTTACATTGCAACAGACATACAATTAGACAGACAGACAGACAGACAGACAGACAGACATCCTGTTTGATGGACATGGCCATATCAATCCGGCTTGTCATGTTGATTAATGACATCCCCTTCCCTATTGCCATAAACACGACACACGATCTGCCCTTTAACACACATAAACACTTATTAAAGGCCAATAGCGTAAATAAAAGTGTGAGCTAAACATGTTTGAAAGCCATCGCCTTTAGGCGATGAGTAACGTTTTGTGCTTAAAGTAATGCTAGATTTCTCGAGATATCTTACGAAATTTGTTTCAATATTTTCTACTGTACCTTGCGAAGGAACATTTCGTTGCACTGCTTGGCCGTACTACGCCAATGTCGATGACGATAGCGTGAGTTACCCAGCTTGAGAGTGCCCTGTAGATCGGCTGCTTCCTCGACAATGCGACGAATGCATTGATAACGCAAACGATTGCAACGATGTATCGGCTGTAGGGCGACAACACCATGTTCCGGTTCCGATTCTGCACCCGAACGCACTTGATCCTCATCATCATCGACCCAGGCACTGAGGACACCCTCGACGAAATTGTACAACATTTGTATGTTGGCCTTCATCGGGGCCGAACCGGATGGTGGGGCATGGCTTTCCTCTTTAATCAATTTTCGATTCTGGCAAACCTCTCTAAGTAGGTTCTCACCAAAGTGCACGGTTTTATGACGACGTCGGCGGGAATTTAATGAGGCAGCTGAAGCTGATTTCATAAGTTTACCATTACCATTGGAATGATGGACGACATATGTGGGTAGAGGCGGCTGCTGTTGCTGCTGCTGCTGGACCAGAGCTGTATGTGGCTCTAACCAGGCTGTCGATGAGGCATTCGAGTCGCCTCTTTGTAAAGTATTTGGCTGTGAATTACTGCGATGATGATGCTGATGATGCAGTTGCTGTTGCTGTTGTTGTTGCTGCTGATGCTGTTGATGGTGACGCATCGGTGGCGGTGAGGGCAGCGGTTGCATTTCAATATCCAATGGCGCCGGCTCAATGTCATCTAAAGTCAGGGGGGGCTGAGCCAACTGAGTTCGAAGGCGATTAAAATCAGCGGCACAGCGTGGCAGTGAATTACATTTGGCGGCATTGAGACATTTACGATTCTGGCAAGCCAACAGCGGTGCACACGACCGACATTCATGGCAAATGACCAAACGGCGTCGTTCCGGAGGCGGAGCTGCTGATGATGATGCTGCTGCTGCTGCTGCTGCAGCAGCTATTAC
Organism: Drosophila willistoni; assembly: GCF_018902025.1. Classification (NCBI taxonomy): domain Eukaryota; kingdom Metazoa; phylum Arthropoda; class Insecta; order Diptera; family Drosophilidae; genus Drosophila; species Drosophila willistoni. The sequence continues at coordinate 7,558,973 of NW_025814057.1, forward strand.
TGTTGCTTGGGGAGGCGGTGGCGGTGGCGTTGCTGTTGTTGAGGGCGTTGTTGGTGCTTCCGAAGAGCCAACTAAATGAGCAGGCACTGCATGCAGCTGGACTTGGGCCAATTGTTGATGCCGCTGCAAATTTACTGATGAAATGGACGAGGTTGTCGCCTGGCACTCTTGATACCTACAATGCGGATCCGTACATATGGGCATTAGTGGGCAAGATGGATCGGTGCAGGGTGTGGGCGATGGTGAACGAGGTGCTCTCTCAGCACTCGAGGATTTACGCTTGTGATGGCCACCGCGACGATCCATCGACATGTCTGAGACAGTGGCCGATCTTTGAGTTTGATGGCGCCGCGAACGTTCCCGCTTGGATGACACATGATCCTTCTTGGCCACATACTGATATCGTTCTTTATGCGGTTTCGCATAAAGCCTTTCGAGATTGGGTTGCATGGAGGGTTGAACGGTTTGCGAGGATACCCCAGTGCCTCCAGTGACCACTTCACTGGCAGAATGACGCAATTTGCGTTCCCTGGAACGAGGCACAGCATAACCGCTGGGCACATTAGTCGGCGGTAAAGGCTGCTTGCCCAACGATTGCAGTTTATTCAACGGATAGGCTATCCAATCGACTGTCTGCTGCAGGTGTTGTTGTTGCTGCTGCACTTCCTCCTCACCACTGTGGCCAAGGGAATGTCTTTTGCGATGATACGAGGAGATAATCTGTTGTTCTTCTTGCGAATTGGATCTAAATGCGTCTCCACCACCACCAGAGCTGCCATTACGACGATGATGCGAGCGCCTGGACGTTGATGACTTTTGTGCTTGGCCACTTATTTGCATTTTTGTTAACCATTCGACAATGTCGGTCTTCAGCAGAGAGAACTCACAGGGACCCGAACTTTGTCGTGATAATGGTTTCTTCAGCAGCTCAGATAAAGCCTTGGCATAAGCTGAGCTGGTGGCCTCTCGCTTTTGTTCTCTCTTCTTGGGCAAATGCTCAAGTAACCATTCGGGTAGCTCGTCCTTCATCACCGTTATCTCGCTGGGACCCGAAGAGGTGCGTGGAACAGGTGCTGCAGCATTACTTTGTAGCTTAAGCCATTCCATGGTCTCCTCTCTGACTTGTCCGCCCTCGGCTGATCTAGCCGAATGACGTTGTTGGGCCTTGCGATCGAACCATTCTAATTGTTCGGGTGCTTGACGCAAGGCGCTTTTTGGCACGGAGGCAACCTCTTCGGCACTTTTCTGCCGCCGTGGCGGCAATTGAGGGGCCCGCGGCTGTTGTTGTTGGTGCTGATGCTGCTGCTGTTTGCGGCGTATGCATCGCTGTTCCATGGTTTCTTCATCGCGGGCTCTCACCCGACGGGTGATTTCAAATATATCTCCGTTTATTTGATGATAGAATTTCTCGACCTCAACTCCGCGATCAAATTCCTCTTTGGCAGTGGGTGGTTGCTTCTCTGAGATCTTTTTCTTTTTTTCATCACTCTCATCGGAGGAGGCAGTGAGTAAGGCACCAGCACCACCGCCATCGACCACCCAGCTAATGGAACGCTCAGAGGTAACATTTTGCGAGGGTTGCGATGATGACGATAGTGCCGGTGGTGGAGGTGGAGGAAGTGGTGCTGGGGGTTTCTGATGGTGTTGCTGCTGCTGTTGTTGTTGTTGTTGTTGTTGTAGCAAACGATCGAGGGAACCATGATGGGTTTTAATGGTAGGTCCCAGAGGTCCTTCGCCCAGAGATTGAAGGCGACATTGGGCATTACATATGCAGACACCGCTGCCACGTTTTTTGCTACCAAAACGAAACAATTGACTGGCTAACTGTGAGACATTTTCACCGAGGCTAATACCCCCAGCGCCACTGCCCCCACCACTTCCTCCTCCTCCTGTAGAGCCATCCCTTCCCGAGGCCGTTGTTGCTGATGTCGTCAGTCGTCCTGGCTGGCAGACGGGCGTAATATCAACAATCACGCAACAGCAATGCAAGGAGAAGGTTTTTTTGGGATCACTGTCGCTGCCGGGACCTCCACTGCCAGCACTTGGAGCAACACTTCCGCCTCCGCCTCCTCCTCCGCTTCCTGGGGCACAAGAACCACCACCACCACCACCACCTCCGCCGCCGCCGCCCCCGCTAGCGTCTCCTCCTCCTCCGCCGCCTCCACTATGACTACCAGTGACTGCTGTACTGATGCTGCCTGATGCTGTCTCGTTGTTGTTGTTATTATTGTTGATATTGTTGTTGTTGGTGGTGGTGGTAGCGGTGGTGGTGGTGGTCGGGTTAGTTGGTGGTGGTACGCAAAGTTCGCGCTCGTTGCTAAGATGTTGGGCGGCCAGAATGAATTACTGGAACAGCGGCAGCAACTGGTTCTACTAATTACACCAAGGGGCGTTGTCTTTGCCTTTGTCTTTTCCTCTAAACTCCTCCAATGAACTGGTTCAAATTGCGGCTTCCTATAATTCTCGTCGTTTCTTTTTATTGCCATGCATTGGTTTTTTTTTTGTTTTGTTTTTTCGTTTCTCGTCGGTTTTGTATATTTAAATTATTTATGCACTTTTCGGTTGTGTTTAATATTCATTTGATTAATTAAACTAAAAGCTCATTTTGTATATTTTGTATTTAGTATTTGGTTTTGGTTTCGGTTTGCCGTGTTTGCCGTTTGTTTTTGGGCCTAGTCATTTATTATTTTGGCCAACATTCGCACACACTTGCACGGACATTCAGGCAGGCAGTCGGACGCACACACAGACACACGACGTCGATGACGACCACCATTTATCTATAATTAATTATTTTTTTTTTATACTTGTTGCGAGCGACAAAATGAATTTTCTTTCTCTTTCTCCCTGTGTACATGCATGCTTATGTATGTATGTGTTTGTGTGTGTATTTATTTGTATATATATTTTCTGACTGTATTCTCTCTCTTTAGTCGGTCGACGAGAGTGTTTTGGCTCTTTGAAATGTGCATCGCAAAAGCAAAAGCATTGAAGCAGAGCGGATTCAAACAGTTACATCAACCGAAGTCATATCAAAATTTAGCCATCTGTGAAAGCATTTTAATTAATTGAACTAATTCCAATCATAATTTCTATATTTTTTCTCAATTAGTGTCGAAATAGCAGCCATGAGGGTCAAAACGTTACGGGGTTATCCCAATTAATTTGATTGTATCCATTTTTGTAATCAGTTATAGTCGATTTTACTGGACTATATTTCATTCGTATAAACTGAAAGTTTTTGGTACTTAGTTGCCTATTTTTTGGGGCAGGACTGAACATTTTTATTATTAAGCATTGCATTTATGCCTTAAAATTATGTAAACCGAACCTAACCAGTTGACACAAGTTGTCTATGGCTTTTGCGTTGCCTACTTTTTCGGGCAAGAATAGCATTCTATCTGATGCAGCCAATTAGAGAGTCGGAAAAGTTGTTCAGAACAAAAGTGAGCAACTTCTTAAACACTTGAACTCTACTTAACTTAGAAACGGCTAGAGAAATGTCCAGGGTATTATCATTTCAAATGCTAAGAAAAAAAACTTTCCAACTAAAGTTTTCCACTTATGTAAGAAAAGAATTTCAAAGCTTATTTTCGACTAAATTGTGGTTTCATTTTTGTCTATAAAGTCTACAACAACTAAGAAATCTATTCTATTAAGATTAAACATTTAAATGTTTCTCTCTGTCTTTCACTTTAACCTGAGTTCACTCAACTCCTTGCCGCTGTCGACAATACAAAAAGTTAAAATGCCTCCAATGGCTTGAAAAATCTCTTCATATCAAGTCGGATTAAAATAAATAAAGGTTTCATTTCTGCTTCAGCTATATACATAACTTAAGGGGGAAAAAACTCTCGTTAACCAGGATTTGTTTAATTTGTTTAATTATGTTTGTGTGCGGCTTTGTTAAAATTATAAAAACTTTTAGGTAAAAAAAAAAAACAACATTGAACTAATTAAAGGATTTGTTTGTGTAAAAAAAGAGGAAAATAGCAAAAAATGACGAATAACCTTCAAATTCATTTCATTTTATTCTGCCTTTTTTGCCAGCCTTTTGTCTGAATATTAGAACAAGGACACACAGAACCCGAAATAAAAATAAAATATAAAGAACAAACACACACACACACACCATACACAGACAGCAACATCAACACCAACAAACATTTGTCTGGTTAGTAGGCTTTTCTTTGGTCTCTCTCTCTCTCTCTTTAAATTTTTCATATTTATTTTTAAAGTAAAGTTTTTCTTGCAACAAGAAGAAGAAAATCAAAAAGAATACAGAGAGAGAGAAAACTTTTCTGTTGCGACTTGTGCACAAATATTTTGTTTGTTATATTGCTAGCATAAATTTTGGCTATCTACACACACACTCACACTAAGCGTGTGTGAGCGAGAGAGACAGGGCGAGAGATGTAGATGTGCATATATTTATAAGAGCATACATAAATACTTTTTTTTTTGTCTTGTTGCTGGAGATCCTGGCAGCAAATGCATAAATTTCATGTCTTCTACTCGGTCATGTTTGTGTTTATGCAAAGCAGAAAAAGATGGCGAGGGCCGAGGAGGTGTGTGTGTGTGTGTATATGTATGCATGGGGCAAGCAGGCGAAGGTGGCGCTCAGGAGTGGAGGGTGAAGCTGAGTGCGAAAAAGTTTTTCTGCCTGCTGCCAAAAAGTTTGCTTGTTAAGTGAAAGGATTATATGATCCAGAGAAACTTCAAAAAAAATAAAATAAAATATATATATATAAAAAAAAAAAAAAATAGAAACGAGAGAAAAAAAAAAACAGAAAAAAGAAAATATAGTAAGGAAGGAAGGAAAATGGAAGTTTTCCTATTTTTATGTTATGCTTATGCCAACTTATTGTTGTTGTTGTTACTTCTCTATAGAAAATCCTGTACACAACTTTTCTGCCACAACTTTGAGTTGTGTGTTGATAGTTTTTATAGCCTACTTTTTGGCTTCAAGTGGGCGGTCGTGTGTGTGTGTGTGTGTGTGTGCGCGCGAGTGTATGTATGTATGGGAAAGAGGCAGAGCTGCGAATTAGTGTGTCTTAGGACAAGAACTTTCGGTTCTCTCCTCCACCTTTGCCCTCCAAACGAGAAACAGCAGCAGGCAGCAGCTTGTCCCGTTTAGATTAGAGTCGTCGATAAGTTAAAGTTTCCCACATACACACACACACACACACACACACACACACACACAAACGCACACACTAACGTACATTTTGGCCATGTGTGATTGAGATTGAGTGGGAGCAGAAAGAGAGAAGCTCAACTAGTTGGTTTGGTGGTAAAGGTTTTTCCCTCGAAGCATTTGTTTAGCGATTTTCGTTTGATTCGGCCAATAAAGTTAATTTCTATATAGAAAACTTTTGCCCACTCCATCCATCTTTTGTTCTACTGCCTTTCGTGTCCCTTTCTCTACCGCTATCTATCTATTTATCTCTACATCTCCCACTGCGTGTTTCATTAAATGACATTTTTATATTGTTTCGATTGTTTGCTGCGAAAAACTTTAGTAAATTGCAAAGCAACAGAAACAAAAAACAAAAAAAAAAAAACCAAAAAGAACAACAGGATAGAACTTAATGCTGTTGCCGCTTCTTATCTAAGGAGTTCTTTTCCTAGAGTTTCTTTTTTATTTTTCTCGGTGAAAGTTAAAGTGTTCTCCCCTTAGTCAAGTGAAATCTCCAGATAAGTAGGCAATGATTTGCGACTACAATTTTAGTCTCAAGTATATATACCTTAAGTAAATTGTCCCAAAGTCAAACTTAACTTGGATTTTCTGGTGTTTTTTCTCTTCTTCTTCTTCTTCTTCATTGCTCTCCTCTGCTCTGCTCTATTCTAGGCAAAACTTATCAAAAGCGGATGTAGTTTTTGTTAACAAAATTGTTTAGTTGTTTACACGTTTGAAAAATTGTGCATTGTTTTTTTTTTTGTAGCTTCAAGTTGAAAATTGTTTGCATAGTTTGTGGAGAAATCTATGGGAAAAAATGAACTTTAACTGAAAATTTGTTGGGTCAGTCATTTATATTGTATGTATATTCTTTCGGCCCATATAAGTATGCTACACTTTACAATTTAGAGAGGTGAAGTGAAAGAAACTTATATTTTTGTAAAGTGTTCAACTTGATGAACATTTCGATTTGATTTATTCTTCAACTCTCTTAAATATGAGAAATTCACAATTATTTAATTAACTTCATTAAAATTGCCAAATTGCTAAAAATTCGATTCGAGTCTAGGAAAATTGTGAAAATATACCAATGTAAATCATTTTATTATTAAGTTAACTGGAATAATCAAAATGTTTTTGTCCATTCACTATTGGTTATTGTAAAAGACTTTGAAAGAGATATCAGATTTCAATTATTTTATGGATGGAATGTAAAATAAATGCTTGGATTGAGGCTTTTATTGCATTTATGAAATTTTTGCTGCTTTTAATTAAGTTGGATAGCTTTGTTAAGTGTCTGGGTAGTGAAACAATTGCATATTATTCGTATACTAAAACCAATGTGGGGTAAAATTACTTTAATGCTCAACATTTCGGTGCCAAATTACAGGCAGCAAATGTGTAATTGGGTAACTTAATTGAACCAAAATTAAGCCATCATTAATGAGATCCTAATTTGAAAACTGAAAACATACGAAACAAACCAACGTCAACAAGACGGGGTGTAATCATGATGGATGGTTAGTTGGTTAGATGGACATATTGGAGATAGCAAATCGAAGGCAGAGTTTTGGATGACTGAATCAAATAATTAAAAAGACTATCAGCCACTAGAAACGTACACACATATTCGGAATAAGGGTGTGTGTGTGTGTGTGTGTATGTGCTATTACATACATTGCAAATTTGATCAAATGACATGCAAAATTATCAAATTTAGCAATACTTGGACATTTGCAGAGTACATTTTATCTATGTGTGTGTGGTTGTATGCCACTAATTTACCTTTATGAAATCAAATGTTGCATTAAAAAACTTATTTTGTCTGCCCTCACGGTCTCGTTGGCTCCCGCCCTTCCTGTCTCTCCCCCTCTCTCTTTCACTTTTAGTCTTTTGTTGAAGTTTTCTCTAATCAAAGTTTTATCTTGTATCTGCAGGATGAAATGTGGTTATAAACTAAATTTATAGTCATCATAATCTCATCTTTTATATCAAGTTTTATTCTAATGCCATGGCCCATAAAAGTAGGCAACAGTTTTTCAACTTTTAAACATTTTTAAAGCAAGGGAAACTTTTCGTTTTTATGGTTAATAAAAATGAAAAAGGTTGCAAAATCATCATCAACATCATCAGAAGCAGACGAAAGAAGATATGTTTGTAAAAATATGGTAAATTGGTTTATCTGGACTATATAAAAATACATCTCTCCCTTTTCGCTCGTTCTCTGTGTCTTTCTCTGTAAATGTTATTTTAACTGTCTGTTGTCTGTCTGTTTCTCTAATCAATTTATCAACTTTTTGGATTTTTGCTAGCACACACACAGACATACGTACATGGGCCACACACCCATAAATATAAATACGTTTAATGGTTGTAACAACGCACACACACACATACACAAACACACATATATATAGATAAATCTGGCACACCAAATATGTTTCGTTCGTGCTAGCTCGCTTGCTCTCAATTGCTCTCTCTCTCCCTCTCTCTGTTTCGATTGCAGGCTTGACGTTGATAATATCCTTGCACATATATGACGTTGCCAGTGCCACTAAGACTAAGGCCGAATTGCTGCTTATCCTTGCCTTAGTGCTTTCAATATGCCACTCGCTATGATTATTATGATTATTATTATCATTGTTGTTGCTTGTTGATATTTTATTGGCTTTAAACAAACAACAGAAATACCAGGCACAAAAACTCTTACACAGAGCGCCACACACAAGCACACACACACACACACACAGACACACATGCAAAAAAGAAAAAATGTGGCAGAAACTTTTGCTTTTCTTTTGCAACAACAACAACAACAACAACAATAATAAAAACAAAAACAATGTTCTTTCTTGGCATGAAGGCGAGGCACATCTTTTTGACTTTAGTTTAGGTTTAGGTTATGTTTTTCTTCATTTTTTTCCTTTCTTTTGCTTTCATTTTAGCGTTTTTTCTTTTGTTTTTGTTTCTAAATATGTGTGTTAAGTGCTTAGCCGCTGCTGCCAAATCCCCGCGCCCTGCTACACTTTTCTACCGCCAGTTCAGCCTATGACTGCTTGCTTCTTGCGTTTCGTGTTTTTTTTTTCTTTCTTCTTTTTTTTTTTTGTTGGCTTTGGCATTTTTCAACACTTATTTTGCGCGCGATTGAAATGTCATGTGGAATTTTTCTTCTACTGACATATATTTCGCTTCTTTTTGGGCGTTCTTCGATGTTTGTGTGTCTGTGTCTGCGTGTGTATATATATGTATCTCTGCTGTGTATTTGTATGTGTGTGTGTTTTGTAATTTGATTTCTTTTTTGCCGCTCGCTGCCCGCCTCTCATCTCATCATCATCTCATCGAGACTCCCGCAGCTTTAGCTCTCTAATAACACTTGGCCTTTTGCTGACGCACTTTTTCTTTTTCTCGTTTTTCTCGCTTTTTTGCCTCTTCTGTGCGCCTCTTGGCTTCCTTTTTGTATTTGCTATTTATTTATATTTCATTGTTTAACTTTCACCCATAATAATTTTGTTTATTTTATTTATTTTGTTTCGTTGAATGTTTGTTGGCAATACCAAAAAAAAAAAAAAAAAGAAAACCACAAAAAAAGAAGTATTATTTTCTATTTTGATCATCTCTTCGCACTTTGGTTTAGTTTTGGTTTTCGGTGTTGATACTACTTTTTTGCGGGGGGTTGTTGTATTTGTGTACTTGTTTTTTTTTTTTTTTGCTTTGCTTTTTTCAAAAAATTTTCTTCGTTTTCGTTTTGCTTTTATGGATTGAAGCTCGAGCTAGCGCACAGTTCGCAACGACGTTCCCGTTGTGACTGATTTTCACCACTCACAAGTTGGAGCCTGTAAGCATGCAACACCAAGCCAAGAACCAACCGAACGGGAAAGAGAGAGCCGATGAGGGACAGAGTGAGAGGGAGACGAAAGTTGGCTAGCATCTGTGTCTCTGTCTGTATATGTGTCTATGTGTGTGTGTTTGCGTGTTTGCGTGTGAGAGAAATTCCAGCAGTTGTTAAGTTGTTGTTAGCCTTGTGTGTGTGTGTGTGTGTGTGTACAGCAGCAGCAGCAGTAAACGAAAGCAGGTCGTTTTTTTAGACATCCTTTCGGGTGAGCTTCGCAACGCTTCGTGCAGCATCGGGTCGTATCGGCTATATACGCTGTGTCGGCTTTGCCTCTCGTAATTCCAGTTTAAAAATTGTTTATAACTGTTTCGTTTCACAGGAGGCTTCGCCTTTATTTACGTAATCAGCAAAATCAGCAAAAAGCTTTCATGTTCTCGTTGTTGTTCGCTCTCTTTTGTCCCTCTCCCTCTCTCTCGGTCTCTCTCTCTCTCTTTTGCCTTTGGCTTAGTCACATGAGTACAGCAGGAGGCGTTAAGGTGAAAAGCTTTCGGCTTTTGAAAAGCTTCTCTGTCATTTTGTACTCTTTGAAAACAAGTTAAGAGAAGAAAAGAGATGGAGATATAGTGTAAGAGAGAGAGAGCGAGCGACAACATTGACGACGTCATCAAAAACCAAAATGCAGTTATAATGCACCTCTGTCAGTTGCGGACCTGGGCGCGTTCTTTGCACGAGATGTCTGTGGGGTGCGTGGCATGGCTTGGCTTGGTGGGGCACACAGGGCACACCGAAGTTCAACCATATCTCGCACAAATCTCCAAGGTGTTTAGTCAACAACAATAACACTAACAACAACACTAACATTACATTATTGAGCTGTTGTTGTCGTCGTACTCGTCGCTGTCCCTGTTGTTTTTGTTGTTATTGTTGCCTGTAGCTAAAGTTATGTGCGGTAGGTCGGTCGCTGGTAAAATTAAATTTATTCATTGTTGTCTTTCGGTTAGTAGAAGCAACAACACCAACACCAACAACACCAACAACAACGACAACAACAACAACAACACCAACAGCATTAGCAGCAGCAGCAGCTGTCTCTGTGGCTCTTTTTGGCTCTGGGGCGTATTAAAGCTTTTACAAATCGTAAGCATAATTTATTTTGTTACAACTTTCGAAGGCTTCCAAGACGGCCGCCTGTTCCTTATGCTGCTGCTGCTCCTGCTGCTACTGCCTGAGACATTTTGCTTAGGCATTGTGGTCTTTGGGATTAGGTTTTCTGGTTGTTGGGTAGTAAGTAAGTAAGTACATATAATAGAATGAAGAATAGACTGAATAGGCAAAGTTTTTTTTTTCTTTGCCTTTCCTTTCCCTTCTGTTTTTTTTTTTTTTTTTTTTTTTTTTGGGATTAATTTGTAATAGCTTCGTTGTGGGGTGATGACATGGGGCATGAACTTTTATGCGGCTCTTACTCTCTATTCCTGCAAGTGATTGAAAGGCCAACCTCCCCGCATAGTAGGCCTCTACTCTGTAGCCTGTAGCCTGTTGGGGGTACGTACACGACATAAAACACAACAATTTTTGTATACAATTTGTAGGCTTTGTAACGCGACTAGGTCACACTTTCAATGGTCTGAGGTCTGAGGTCTGGGGTCTGGTCTGGTCTGGTAGGATTATCAAATTTTTACTCTAGCGAGTTAATAAAAATCTGTTTCTATGGCAGCTATTTAATGAACTTAAACGTTTTGTATAGACTGCAGCAAAACCATTCATAAACAGAGACCATATATGTACATTTATCTTTAATGAATTTTATATTTAGGGCTAACCAATGAAAGATACTTTGTTCGATTCATCAGATAAATGCAAACTAACAGACGACACGACCTAATCAATTTGGCCAACTTTTTGAATTACTATTCAGGAGACGTTTCTACGACAATGGCCAACGCAGTTGTAGAAACAAAAGAATAACAATTGTGCGGACACTATTTAGCAAAGTCTGAAAAGTTTTTAAGACTTTAAAAATTGAATAACACGAAAGACCGGCTATTAACGACGACAAACCGCTGAGTTCCAATGCGACTTTGAAGCACAAGTTTTAATATTGCTTCTGTTTACTTCCAAGATAGAAAGAAAGAAATGTAAAAACTTTGCAAAAACTATTAAGAAACTAAAGAGGTCTCTGAGGTAGTCACTTATCGGGCAGTATATAACAATTTTACTTTGACGACTTGTCATGAAATGGTGAAGAATTGTAAAGTCTGCTTGTTTTTAACGGTTGTAACCAAATTTTTAATTAGCAGATTGATAAGACGTTAAGTCGTTTGATTGCATTGCACTTTACTTTTTAATTGTTAGGATGAGTAATTAAGAACTATTTTCTTCCCAATGCATAAAGTAAATTTGAAATTATTACAATAAATAAATTTCAATTTCGTTCATGTTGAGTTGTTTAATTAATGTCTTATAAATTTCTATTCAATATTTACTTAAATTACATTTAATGCGTAAAGAAAATAAACTAACATTATTGCATGCGCAGAAAAGTAGGCTACAATTATTTGTCTAATGCCTTAATTCGACTCAATATTTTGATAATTTCTCACTTGTCTGTCTCTCTCTTTCTTTCTTTTTGTCTCTTACGCACACACACACACACACACACGCTCGCTACTTCTCAGTGTCTGTCTTTCTTTTATTTGTTGAAGCGCTCCAGACATCAAATCAAACATTCCACACAAATTATCTCATAAAGTCAACACCGTCAAAAATGTCTCACTTCACCCCTAGCCGTTGCTGCTTCGGCAACCTCCCCTTGTTACTCCCCCCCAAGGGCAATCACAGGCACCAAAAATGAAAAAAAAAAAAAAACAGAAAAGGAAAACAGAAAACGAAGCTTAAATCATGCTCTGAAATAAGTCACATGGCGCGCCACGCCCACGCACAGACACACACACACACACACACACATATAACAGACACACACGAACGAATCGTAAAATATAACGCATACGCAGCATTGGCCCATTTAACCCTCCTTGATGTTGTCGTTGCCGCCACCGTCGCCGCCGCCCCCTCAACGCATATATAAATATTATGCTTGCAATAAGAAAATGGCTTGAAAATATGTTAATAATGAGAGGAAAACGCAGAATATTCTCTCAGTACGTATATATATATAAATATATGGTATATCTAGGCTAGGCGATGCAGTAAACTATAAAATAAAAAAAATAAAACGAGGAAAAAGAAATACTATATAAATTCGTATACATATATATATATATATAAATATATATGTATGGAATAAAAAAAGAAAAAACTCAAGTCGGTCAAGGACACTGCAGAAACTGCGGCTGCCACCAAATTGCCTTTAAATATAATTATTTTTCCTTTTATGCGTTTCAGTGACAGGCAGCAGGCAGGCAAGCAGCAAAGACCGAAGGACCAAAAAGGATTCCTCAGGCCTAGTCTCTGTTAGAGACATTTAAATTTAGCCTACACACACACACACACACACAGATGGAAATATAGAGATAGCGGGAGCGGGAAAAGAAAGACGGTATGTAAAGTCACACACATACATATATATATAACGCATCCTTTTTTGTTCTCTCTCGCTCACTCTCTCTCATTACTCGACAAGGCAGATAAGACAAAAACTCAGTTTTATGACGTCAGTAAAGCATTTAAGGCTCCCCTATCCACTCCGCATTCCTCATCCCTCTACAGCATCCTACACACGCACGCACACAAAGAGAGGGAGCGAGCAGACGAGAGAGAGAGAGAGAAAGAGCAAGTAAGTGAGATAAGTTTCTCTTTGGTTATCCTCCGATTTGGCTTAGTTCTCTTCCTTTTTTGGTATGTCGCCTACATCGCCACCCCCCCTCATCATCCGCCCCCGGTTACAACTTTCACCTCACTTCGCTCCATCTATTACCATAAAATCAAATCACAACAATAACCATAACCATATAGCAAAGATTTAATAACTGTGATTGGAATTTGAAAAATGAATTTCAGACACAACCAAAAGAGACAGCGAGCGAGCAACAGAGAAAACGAAAGATGGAGACATAAGAGAAGAGTAGGGGACCTATATCTATATATATATATGTACATATGTATGTGTATATATGTATGTAGGTATTATGTTTAGGTGGGGAGAAATGTTTGTCTTTATTTCAGTTTATTTACGTGGGTTATTTAATGGATTTTTACTTGGAAAATTTTTTTTTTCCTTTTTGGTGGCATTGAATTTCCTGTATTTGTGAAAAGTTTTGCTTTCTCCATCTACCCCAACCACCCGAACCCACATTCCCACAGTTTTTCCTTACTTTTTTGGCGGATTTTTGTTTTTGGCAAATATTGAAAATGTAATTGAAACTCAGAGAGTTTTACGATTATTATTTCTTCTTTCTTGTTTTGTGGTTTATGTTTTGAAATAAAGTATCCCAAAAAAAAAAGAAATAAACAAAACAAAACAAATAGCATTATGGCGGGAAAATTGAGGGCAACAACAACAACCACAACAATATTATTTATTTCTATTTTCACCTTGAAATCATCTTGAAAAGCCATAACTTTGTGGCATCAAATATCAAAAAGATTTGAAATGGAATTCGGTCTCATCCAAAAAGCGATTTGATACCTCCGTTGTTAAGTAACTTTTATCAATAAATAGGAAAATCATTTCGAGATAGCCAGCATTATAATATTTATGAATTCATACTTGACAACACTGTTTAAAAGTAAGACCAAATTTTGCTTAAAAGTGTGACCAACAAAATTTGTATCGCAGAACTTAACAAACAGAAAAACTTGGTCCGGAAAACTTTATAGTCAGTTGTAGAGTTCAGTTGAGAATAGTTTTTAAAAGTTAAGTAACATAAGTCAGTTATCTTGATTGTGCCTAAACATTTCACCTAAAAATTGCCTAAGAAGTCTTTGAGTGAATAATCTGAAATCTGTTCCTCTAATAGTTATATCAGTCAGCTGTAATCCAGCGAATCTTTGGAGATGAAGATGTTGAGTGACGGGAGAGTGACAAGTACAATCGTTTTGTCTAAGGATCCATATTATATTGGCATGTGACGGAATGCCGATGATTGTCTGTGGGAATTGCTTTCAAATCTCAATCTCACTCTTTACATCATTGAGGCAAAAAAAAAAAAAATTGTAAGACTTATCTTAATAGATTTTAGATTGCTGCTTTAAGTACCTCTGTCTGCATAGAACATTTGCTATAATTTGCTATTTTTTATAATTTCCGGCTTGGAGATGGCCTATACTGGAGCTTAATTTCCGCTATCTTTTGTGTTGGTGTTGCAACATAAAATCTATCCACTTGCCACCCTCCTGACACCTCCTTCACCTCACACCAATCCCCTCCATCACTCCACACTCTCTATAATTATCAAACTCTGGTTATTGTTGTTGCCTCAATTCGATTTGGATGTCAAATCATTTTGTTTACTTGATGCGCGGCTACAATTTTTCGCCAGGAGGCCAAAAGAGATGGAGGCCGAGACGGAAGAGAAAATTAAGTAAGAAGCAAAGTAGAGAAGAGGACTAAGACAGCGAGAGAGTAAAAGAGAAAGCGGCAACGGCGGGGAGAGAGAGAGGTATGGGGGAGAGTACAGTTTCTAGGCCAAAGCTTTCTCTCTGTAACTGGGCAAAAAAAGCCGAAAGCGTATAAATGCCACCAGGCGGCAGGCGGCAGGCAGCAGGCAACATTCTCCTCCTACATGCAGCCTTTGACAGGCAACATTCGCTTGTCCATGTCCAGTTTTCGTTGTTGTTGTTGTTTGGAGGCAACAACACAAAGAAAAAAAAAGCTTTTTTTGGCGGTTGGCGGCATTAAGTATAGCCAACGCGCCAGAGAGACAAAGAGAGTGAGGCAAGAGCGAGAGCCAAAGTGTGGCCGGAGAGAGAGAGAGAGAGAGAGAGAGACAGAGTGTGAGAGAGTCAGACGAAGTGTTTTGAAATCCAATTACCAAGGCAAATTTAATTTGTTGCTTGCACTCGAGAAAAAGTTTCCCTTCTCTGAATCTGATAGGCTATGAAAATTGTTGTTTAGTCTCCGGCAATAAAGCCAGCTGGCCGAAGCACGACGCCAGGATGAGAGTGGTGGCGGTGATTTGAGCGGGTGCGGGCTTGAAGTGGGGGGGTCAGGTGTTCCCTGTATTTTTTATTTTTGTTATTTTTTCTGCTGTTTTTTGGTTGGGGTGAAGCGTAACGGTGGCTAGAGGTATCATCAAGTGGTCAGAGTGGCGGCGACCCCAAAGCAAAAAGTTTAATTTGAAAAAGGTTTTCTCTTTTTGTCTCTCTCTCTCTCTCTCTCTCTCTCACACACTTTCTCATTCTCTACATCTACATCTCTAACTGTCTCTATCTATCTTTCTCACTCCCTGTTGTTGTGTGGAAATGGTTTATTTTTATTAAAAAAAATTTTCATTTTTGTTTTCACGCCTTTAGGTGTTGAATTATGACTAAAGTTGTTAACAAATAAAATAAAAAATAATAAAACAACAAAAAAAAAAAAAACAAAGTGCTGAGTTGCGGTGAGAAATGTGTGGAGCCAGCTGCTGGTTACTTCGACTTGAAGGAATTTAGCAACTAAGAAACTTGTACACTTGATCACTTGAAATTATAAGAACTTGAAGATTTTTTATACCATACACCCATAGGGTGAAATGGTATATTAAAGTCGCCAAAATGTATGTAACAGGCAGAAGGACCCCACAAAGTATATATATTCTTGATCAGGATCAAAAACTGAGTCGATATAGCCATGTCCGTCTGTCCGTCCGTCCGTCCGTCCGTCCGTCCGTCCGTCCGTCCGTCCGTCCGTCCGTCCGTATGAACACCTAGATCTCGGAGACTATAAGAGCTAGAGCCACCAAATTTGGTATGCAGTCTCGTGTAGTATGTACGCTTATCGAGTTTGTTTCAAATTTTTGCCACGCCCCCTTCCGCCCCCAGAATTTACATAAAACTGTTTTTCTTAAAAAGTATGGCAGATAGAGACATCAAATTTGGGTTATATACTTGTTTAGTTAGCGCGCAGAAAATAATTGTTCCAACTTTTTGCCACGCCCCCTTCCGCCCCCGGAATTTACATAACTCTGATTTTCTTAAAAACTATGAAAGCTACCGACATTAAATTTGGTATGTAAGCTAGCTTAATAGACGCGCAGATATTGACTATTTAAAAATTTTGCCACGCCCATTTCCGCCCCCGAAAATTAAACAAAACTGATTTTCTCGAAAACTAACAAAGCTAAAGTCACCAAATTTAGTATGTATATTGGCTTAGTATGCGCGCAGAATACATATATTTTAATATGTTGCCACGCCCACTTCCGCCTCCATAATTTAGAAAAAACCGATTGGCTCTTGCAATTTTTTGACCATCGCGATCAAATTTGGCAGACTAATAAATCTTATCTATTTCTATCAAACTACCAAATTTGATTGAAATCGGACAAGAAACATACAAAATATAAGTATAAACGTATTTTGCTACGCGATCCATAAGGGCAGAATTGGTCGTTGGCTAGTGGCGGCGCTAGAGTGCTCGTGTGTTTGTAGAGCGAGATAGCACATGGTATGAGGCATGTTAAATCAATTTAATAGACATACATTTGGTTTTCGAAATTTTAAATATTTGTTTCACCTGGTGTATGGTATACCCAAGTCGGCGAGACGACTTACTTACTTCATTTTAATTTCCAATCATTGTCAAACTTTTTCTGTATAATTTGGCTGCTTTGGCTGAAAATTCTTCTTTTTTAGCTACAAATTTATATACCTTTCTTAAATTCGTTTCAATCTTTATGTTCAACTCTGTCTTTATCTTATTTACTTACTTTCGCCTACTTCTGATAACAGATTTAAATCCCTAATCATCTTTAAGTCAATCTTTAATCATCTATCCCATTTTAATGTTTAGCTTCATATCTATCGCATTTTAAACTAAACCTTGAGTTTTCAATATGAAGATAAGTCTTTAAATTTATTTTCAGTTAAATATTTATCTTCTTCAATTTATATTCATATATTATTTCCATCTTTTTATCTATCTAACTGATTTTTTTCAGTATTAATCTCTTTTTTTCATCTTTTGATCTAATTTCATGTGTCTAGCTTATCTTCTTAGCTATCTTCATCTTGTGACATCCATATGTCTACCTTTAATATATGCAATCCTATTCGTCTACATCGGTTTGTCTATAATTATTATTTATATCTAGCTTTATATTTGTGGCTATTTTTTCTTCATCTTTATCGTTATATTCTCATTATCATGATTTCCATCTACTTAATCGTCTATCTCATCCCCATGTTCATATCCATCTTCGTTTTCATTTTTGTGTTCACATTCTTATCCTTTCATATCTATAAATTCGTTCATATTGGCATTCACAGCAATCTAAATAGTGGGCCAACTGGCACTACAATTTAGTCTTCTTTGTGTGTGCGTGTGTGTGTGTGTGTTGTTGGCTTTTATTGTTGTCGATTATTGTTGAGAGTTTCGTATGCCCCACCACCAACACCAACATCATCAGCACCGCCGCCACCAATACCACACGACCATCACACCAGCGAGCCACGTTGAGCTGCGGCAATGGCGGCGGCATCAGCCATATTTGCTTTGCTATTTTGTGTGTTTGCTTCGTTTTTTCCTTCTTTTTTTTTGCTCTCTATTCTTCCTGCCCGCTTGCCTGCCTCTTTATCGCTTCTTTTTTTTTTTTTTTTTTTGCCATTTGTATTCAAGTATCGGTTACACTAGGAGAAATATATTGCAACTTTTTTGAAGTTTTGCCTTTTAATATTCAACATTAAGTCACTTGATTGTTGTGTCTTTTTGTGTGTGTGTGTGTAGAAAGTTTTTGCGGTGATTAAATTGATTCCCTTGAGCAACAAATTAAGCCTACTTGAACCTTTTGCCGATCCCCCCAGAGAGTGACCACTTGGATGGTTAGAAGAAACCTTTTTCCCGCCTTTCGCAGTGTATTTTGTATCGTTCGCCATGTATATCTATTGCCAGATGCTGCTGCTCCTGCTGCTGTTGCCATCTAATTGTTGGCAATGTGAAAACTGAGTAGTTTGTCTATAAAGCTAAAGCTAGCTACTGTCTATGTCTACGCTTCTGTCTGTGACTGTGTCTCTGTTCCCTCTGTCCGTGTGTGTGTATGTGTGTGTGTGTGTGTTTGTGTTACTGATGCTGTCTCTGCAGGCAAATAACAATTGCTCCACTGACAGCAGCCGCAACTCTGACCTCTCTGGCGCGTCGTGGAAACTTGGGACATGGGACTCCCCTTGGCGTTTTGACCAGCACGAAATGCCTCGTGCAACTTGAAACTTAACTGAGAACTGGACCCAAAACCGTTCACAGACAGACGGACTCGAGGCGGGACGGGGCGTGGCTGACTGGGCTGTACAATGGGCCATAATTTCAGAGAAAGAGATAGAAAATAAAAAAAAAAAAGGAAGAAAAAAAATAGAAAAGCAAACCCGAGACTGGCCGCTTAAGCACAATGCTCTACTAAATTACAGTTAATGTTTATTTCTTTGCCAGCGCAGGAGGTCAGAAGAGAGAAGCGTAGTGGAAAGATTGGTACGGGCGGGGTTCAATGGAATAGGGTAGCTTCAAGTGGAGTCACATCGGCTTCCCATTGCCTTGGCTTTGTTTACTTTTCTAATCTCTTTCTCCTTGTTGTGTCTGTCTCTCTCAAACTGGTTCTCTATTTCCCTCTCTCTCTCTGTCTCTCTCTCTCTCTTTGAGTCTGTCTGTCTGTTTGTTCTGGTTTTTTTTTTGTTGCCACTGCATTTTGATTGTATCTTTGACTGCTGCTGGATTTTAGTTTTAGCTCTTTTGTTTTATTTTGCTTCTTCCTTGAAATGCGGACAATGGTTTATTGAGTTATGGCTTGCATGCGGATATCCGCCTCTCCTATCCCTATCTTTATCTAACTTACTGACTCTCTTTCTGCCACTGCCCCTTACCGCTGTCTCAGTCTCTATCCACCATTCGCCATGCTCTATCTTCCTTTCTTTTGCTCTTTGTCTGACCGTTAAGGTGTCTCCTCGTTGCTTTTGGCTTATGCCAAACTAACTGACTATAAATTAGAAGCAACAAACAAGATTTTCCCGTGCGCTCATAAATTTCATTTCAGTTCAATATAGCCAATTCGAATTTTCCACTATATATACCCTTTCTTTCTTTCGAGCCTTGTCAGACATATCGAACAGAAAGTTTATGATTATTTTAATCTTTAGATAATTTAGATAAATAAATAAAGAAGTCTCTGTATGCCACTTAAAATATTTAAAAAGTCTTTAAAGACCCAGAAAAGAGTAATATCCAAACTGTAGCAAGGATATTTTATATTCGTTGCAGTTTTTATGTGGACGTTATTGTTACTGCAAAACTGTACTTACCCCTTGCGTCTAGTTTATTTCAGTTTAAAATTGAAAATGTTTTCATATCGAAACTTACCTGTAAAACGGACAGCATGAAAGAAAGAAAAACAGAGAAAAAGAAACATTTTTAGTTTAGTTTAGTTATTTGAATGTAATTTGAATATGTAAATATTGGTATTAATTTAAATATTTTATTAAACAAATGATGTGACATGATACGACATGATGCTCGCTTTCTCTACAAATTCGATGACAAACCGAAATTGAACAAAAATTGCAATCCCAACCAAAAGTTATGCAAATTTAATTATCATTGAACAAATCTCTAACTCTTTCGTCAGTTCTCGATGCTCTGACTATGAAATGCCCCAAAAAAGTAGGCAATGAAATTTACTGCAAAACATTACTCATACGTAGAGGGAAAATTTTGTGTTTGAAATTTGATTTAATGCATTTTAGATTTTTGGCAATTTGTTTTATTGCCAAATATATTTTGTCTGTCTTCTCTGTGACATTTAATATCAATAGGAATTAAGTAATAAACTAAAATCAAATTTAATAAGGGACTTAACTAGTTTTCCTAACAAAATGTACAAGTTTTACGATGTTGACCAAATCGTATGACCAAGTAATTGAGAAGCTTTAGTTACTTATCCAGATACGAGTTGGCAACAACCTTTCACTGACAGAAGCATCATTAATTTTCTATTCATTTTCTGTATTTTGCCTTCTATTTTCCTTTGCTTCGTTTGTATGGAGATTGTCGTTAAATAAAGGAAATTCTATCAGCCATTTTATTGACCGATTGTTTGCCAAGGCTACTTAACTAACAAATTTACTGAAATTAAATGGAATTATCAATCAGTTTAAAGTGCAATTGTTTGGCAGCAGTTTTATTTTGGCTTTTGATTCTTTTTGAAATTAATTTTTAGCCATTTCTTTTTTTTTTTGCCATCTGCCTTTTGGCTCATTAAGAAGTTTTTCATTCGTTCTCTTTTTTTCTTTTTTTTTTTGTGTGTCAGAAGGGGGGCATTTCTCAATTTCAAACAACTTAATTCACCAACTTAAGAGGCTAATCTTAATTGTGTCCAACCAAAGAACCCCAAAAGGAACAATCACAACACAATTGGCATTCAAGTTTTATGCCGCGCTTCATTCCTTTCCCACTCCCTCTCTAAGCCAATTTAGTTGATGACTTTTTTGACAGCATAAAACACCTCTGTAAAGCGAGACTCAGGCACGCACACACACATACAGCAGAGGAGGGGATGGGAAAAATGTGTAAAAATGTAGTTGTAACATTTAATTATATTCATATCTTTAGCTTACAAGTAATCCGAAAGAGACACCCACAGAGCAAGCGGGCGAGAGAGAGGGGAGGTGAATGGGAATAAAGAAGTGAGGTGGGAGAAACTGCAAACTGTGCGAAAAAGTGTGTACAACGGAGCGAAAATGCTGAACACATGCCAATTACCAGGGCCAACACACAAAAAATGTGCCGAGGTGCCAAAATGAGGCCTGAACAAGAAGCAGCACCAGCAGTAGCAGCGGGTACAAGAAGAAGAAGAATGAGATGAAGGTGGTAACAGCCATCCCCCCCAACCCAGCCCCCTTTACTCGCACTCGCACTCGAACTTCCACTTCCCACTCACATAGCGGCAGTTTTAAGGTCGCGAATACCAAACGACATTTTACATTTACATACAAATGTATAAAAAGGAGCAGCAACAGCAAGAAGAGGAGAGGGCAACGGGAAAATCCTTCATTTTTTTTTTTTTTTTTGCTTTTCTGTTGGGTGCGCTCATGTGAGTCCAGAGGCTGGTAAGTGTGGGGGTGCGAGGGGCAGAGGCATCCATTTCCCTTTTGCCGTTTTTGCTTCTACTTCTTCTTTTTTCCTTGGAACATTTTATTATTTTTTATGAGCCAAGGTATAATCTTTTGACAGAGGGAACAAGCAACGCCAACGAAACGAAACGACATCGTTTGCCATTTCTGTTTTTCCCTTTTTTTTTTTGTCCAACCCTCTCTTCCACCCATGTTTTTGCTTTCACATTTCCCCCCACATGTTTCTTTGCTTTTTCCTGGGATCTGGGAGGCTGGCCAGGCAGGAAGGAAGAAATCAAGCAACAGCAGCAGCCTCCAAGAAACAACCTCAGTAACTTGATTTTCACCTGTGAAAAATCTTGTGTGTGATATGCAAAAGAAAAAAAAAAAAAGGAGCAACAACAACTACAAGAGAAACGAACCAAGTGTACGAAATTGAGTGGTTACAATTGTTTGTCATTGATGTTGAAACATTTTATACCTTCTCTCTATATGATTTTCATCTCTGATTTTCCCCTGCACACACACTTTCTCTTTATTGTTTTCTCTTCGGATGTGAAGAGGTCTATTAAGGGGACTTTAAATTGTCAGAATAACGACCTTATAATCAAGATACCACACGAACTTTAACATCTGTCCAAAAGAATTGCAATTCTGTCTAGTTACGCCCAACTTAACGTCTGTCTATGTCTTCAGTTAGCATTTATTTTTAGTTGATCTATCTAGTTTACTGATTAAACCCTTACATTTGCCGGCTTCTGCTTGTCCTACGTTATCTAAGTGTCGTTACTTCTAACCGTTTTACACACACGCACACGATTCCTTCCTTTCCTTCTTTTCTTTTTTGGTTAAGTGCTCCCTGTCGTCGCTGTCGTTGTCGTTGTCGTCCTCATCGTCATCGTCGTCGTGCAATTGAAATGAGTTCTCTTGGTTTTCATTTCATTTTCGTTTCTTTGGTAAAGACTTTATTATATTTGTATAATTTGTAAAAGGTATGGCATTAAGGCAGAATTGACTTGGCAACTCCTCCATCTACCAACCAACCAGCCAGTCAACCAACCGACTCTGTCTTCAGTCTGCTCTTGAAGTGTTTAAGTTATTTTCCCTCGAAAGTTTTGTCGGCTGCCTGCTGCTGTTGCTGCTGCTTCGCTACTTCTCTACTTAAGCAGAAGTCTTGTGAGTAAGTGAAAAGTTGTGTAAGTATTTAAAAAGAAAAGCAACAAATCCCTTACAAGAGGCCTTGGAGTGGTTCCAGAACACCCAACCATCAACAAACTCAACAGCAACAACCAAATTGTTGGCCATCAATAAAAAAAAAAACTCCCAAATTTGTATCTCTAGAAAAAAAAAACCAACATTTTTCAACAATGTTAAATTAATTAGGAAATTTTTTGTATTCAAAAAGATTTAAAGTTTATGATTTTGCAAAGAATTGTTAGAATAATGTCCTAATTAAGAAAATTTACTGGCTCTCTGCTTAGTTTCAGTCATAAGAACGACCAACTAGTGCATTTCTTAAAGTGCATTTGAGTTAATAAAGCAAAATGAATTTTCATTAGCCTTAAAGTATCGGCTTATTGAAGGCTTTTAGTTTCGATAAAAGGCTTAAACAAAGGATTAAACAATGGAATGATTTTTGTAAATTTTCTTGAACATTTTTAACAACTTTTTAATCACTTGCAATTCGTAAAGGCAAATCAAGACACGTCTTCATGGATTCGTCCTGTGAGCTGCAGCCTCGCCCAAGTTAAATTTTATTTTATGAGTTTGAGGGCTACCTGAACTAAGCTCTCCATTAAAGTCTTAGAATTAGGTCGTTCGTTAGGTGAATCTTGTGTCCAGCTAATCAATTTAGTAGTTGGCTCTTTGAATTTCAGGGTGAATGCAGTTTCTCCTAACAATAATGCCAAAATGAAATGCAGCAGCAGTAGCCCTGACAGATTTGCAGTTAGTTAGCAGAGGGCAAGCGATGAAATGGAAAACTTTCCTTTCTCTCTGATGCTTATCTGCTGCAAATATAAACGAAAAACAACAACAGAAACAACACTGACATCGGACCATTATTGAGATATCGATGAACTTTTACAAACTTTCTTTTTTTTCATTTTCATTTTCGTGAATATTTTTTTTTCTTTTTTTCGTAGTAGTTTTTGTTCGTTCATTTCATTTGAAAATACCCTCTTTCATAGCCATGGCTTAAAATGCATTTGGCAATGCGCTTAGAATTCCATAAGCCTGCCGCAAGGGTCACTCCACACTCAGATATCCAATCACCTACTCATTCATGGACGCCACGGGGTCAAAAGAGATGAGAGAAGAGGGCCAAGAAAATGGTCAGAGGAAAAGAAGAATGAGAACTTTTCATCAGAGCCAAGTGATGACCGCAAAGAGTCTAACCTCGAATGGATCTGGGGTGTTACATACGAATGTCATTTTGGCCAAAAAAAAAAAAAAAAACTAATAAAAAAAGACTGAACTGAACTGAACTGACCGAAAAAGAATTATCGAAAAGTGAATCGAATGCTTTTGCTTCACTCCAACTCTTAGACTGAGATCCTTTCACATACATTGACAGCTTTAGAGTCAAGGCTTTTAGTATTTCATAATGCCCGAAAAAAAGTAGGATGAAAGAGTAGGAAAAAAAATATAAAACTGAAACTGAACCCAAAGTTGCAAGCCAGAAAATACGTGTAATTCAGACTCTCTCGCTCACTCTAGTTCAATTTTTTCTAGTTTTGGTCCGAAGAAAAACTGTTATTTTTGTGTCAAATACTTTTGGCCAACTGACCATGTCCAACTTTCGCTGACAGGGCACAAACCCACACTCTCCCTTGCACCCCTCCATTTGGCCACCCCTCTGTCATTCCCTCAAACCTTAATGCACTCGCTGCAAATTAATATTGCACTTTTTGCCACACGACCAGCCAGCCACCGCCGCATCTCGTTGCCACCATCAACGACCTGCCCCTTCCGCATGTTCTTTCCTTCTACATTTTCTCAGACAAGAAAACTTTTTGCTTGAGTAATACAAAAATTAGTTTCTTCACTTATTGAAATGTCACTGCAAAAAAAAAAGCGGGAGGGAGGGTGGACCATCGTGGGGCATAGGGGAAAGAAATGGAGGATAGGGCAGGGCAGGCCAAATTGTAATTTCCACGTCTGCTCAGCTCACGATTTTTCTCATTTTCTTTCTACGTTTTTCTTCTTGGTTTTTTTGTATTTCGCTGCTGCGTCAATTTGCTTGAAATGTTCAACGGTGCCAAATGATTTAGCATCCTCGAGGACAACAACAAAAAAAGAAGCAAAATGTAAGGATAAAAAAAAAAAAGGAATGGAAAAGTTTTTTAGCTTTTGTTTTCTTCGTACCTACTACCTGAGGGCAGCCTCAGCTGTTCTCTGAACATTTCCCATCAATTTGCTTTTAATGAAAGGTGCGAAAATGAAAATTAAACAAATTAAAAAAAAAAACCAAGACAAGAAGAATAAAACCAATGTCGTAGAAGACGACAACGCAACAGCCTGGAGATACTCTATTCAAGTCAGATGTTCAAAACTATTTTGGAAAAGAAAGCAAAAGTCCCATCCAACTATCCCTTTTTTAAAGCAACTTATAGCGACGATAATATTAATTTTTCTAGATATAAAGTACAGTTGGATTATTATTTTTATATCTTTATCTCTTTCTACATTTGACATTATTTTCCATTATTTATTTTTTGATTATTTCATTCTCTTAGACTAACAATTCAAAGATATTGACTAATTCTACCAAGATCTAGGAGATTATAGCAATATCAACGCCTTTTAGCCTTAAATTTTTTTGCATACTATGAACGAATCTTATAGATTCGACTTTTTTCTCTCTCTTTTATCGTACGCTCTGTGGTTATAGGGTATAAAGAGAAAAATAAAGGGTGGGGGTAGAACGCTCTCATCTCTGATAAGAACATAAAGCTAATGAGCACAACACTTCCAAGACCAAACAAGAAAATATCCAAAAAACAAAAAAAAAAAAAGGTCAACAAAGTGGCTTATGTCTTTACCAAACAAACTTCTTATCTAATTGGGTCCTTTGCTGTTTCGCGACGACATTCAACCACACACACACACGCACACCCCGCGAGTGGCATAAATTAATGTCCTTTTTGGTACATATTTTTTGTTGCCCATTTTAAATCGCCTTTTTTCGGTAATTAATCAATTTGATTGATCATTTTGAGGCGACAAACCTCTCTTGGGGTACGAGTACTGACTGCTACGTGAAAAATGACAAATAAAATGGAGTATTTGTTCTCCGCCGTTTTTGTTTTATTTTTTGTTTTTGTTGCTTTTCTGTTTGCATTCATTTTATTAACATTTTAAATAACTTTTAAATTATGCTAGCTCATTAAGCCAAATTATGAATTGTTCGAATCAATCGTGCTAAATGAAAGGCAAAGGCGTCAAAACGAAAACGATGCGCAAACCCTTTCAAAATTCAACAGACAAAAAACTTTTCCCTTCCATTTCATCGTTTTTTTTTTCGCTCTTTTTTTTCTCTTCTGTATGGTTGTCAAAAGTTTTTTTTTTTCTGTGGAATACTTAAGTAGATGTGACAGTTTAGTCAATATTACCAAGAAAAGTTATTGGTGAAAATTGAAAGGAGGGTAAAAAGACATAAAGAGAAAGGAACATGTCAAAACTTCATCTAACTGATTTCACTGACTTCACCAAAACGAAAAAATCCAAATGAGCAAAAAAAAAAAAAAAACTTGATCAAATTTTCAAATTATGCATGTACTCTTGGGGTTCTGAAGCCTTCAAAGTGGTTAGCCAAGGCTTCTCAGTTTATGTAATAGAAAATGTAATATGGTGTTCAGATCTCTCAAACCTAATATTGGCTACTTTGGCTTTGTTATAGTTTTGGCTGAAGTATTTAAGAAATATTCTTTGATACAAGTTTTAAATCATTTTTGTATGAAATATTTGCTATTCTTGCATATTAATTGGGTATTCTCATATTAGCAGTCCAACTTCTAACTACGCCGAATTGTATGCTATATTTATGCGAATCTAAAAAAAACAAATTGATATTTGGTCTAGAACAAAACTTCATTTTATGAAACTGGTCAGCGCGATTTGGAAATACCTTAAGAGAAACCTATCCTTTCTTCCATTTACTTTTAGTAGATAGCATTTTTTTTTTTTTTTACCAGATTTCAAAGAGGATATGAAGCCAGCCTTTAACATTTAACAACAAAGGAAAGAGTTGAATATCAAAATAATAAACTCAGAACTGGCTTTTCAAACCTTTTTTTTTACGAATTTATTCAAAATATGTTGTTTTCAGTATTATTATAAGAAAGTTCTTAGCAGAAACAACTTTTATTTGATCGCTCAACTCAGTCTCAATTAGAGCAACCCTTTGCATTTGAATCTAAGAAGTACATTTCTATATGTTTGTATAAGTCCAATCACAAAAGTCTTCACCCATTTTGACTTCTTTAGTGTTGATTGGCGGCAAGTTTGAACATTTTTTAGGTTAAGTGAAAAAGTTGTAACCAAAACCATAATTTTTTAATAAACCCATTCAAGATAAATATATAATTGAAGAAAAGCTTTACAAAAACAAACTAGAAGGGTACAAGAATTTACAATTAAAAGGTCAACTCACTTCATCAATTTTAACAAGAGAATGTCATTACATTGGCCAAAAGAAAAACGAGTGAGAGCAAGAAAATCCAGCAGAGGTGTGAGAGGAACAAAGTGAGAGAGAGAGAGAGCAAGAGAGAGAGACAAAGATTGAGAGCGAGAGAGAAGGGAGAAGAAGAGACTGAGTGGGCTTAACAGTAGCTCTTGCCACATCCTGTGGACAGCGTAAAGCTTTTAAGTCCAGCCTTCCCACAGATGCCAATGCTGTCGTCGCGGCAGAGGCCGCCATTTGTCGTGACATTCACTTAACAGTTTGAAAGCTTTATTTTACCGGGCAGCGTAAAAGCTTTCAACAGAGCCAGAGTCATGTTAAAATACGGTCGCCTGGTGGTCGACAGGCGATTTACATTATTTATAGAGGGGGCTAGCAGCAGGCAGGCAGGCAGGCAGGCAAACGGATGAAAGAGGAAAAAGAGCAGAGTACACTCGTTAGCTGAGTGTTTATTTAGTACAGTAAAGATTTACTATGGCAAACTGTTGGAGCATTAATACAATGGAAATGGATATAGCTAGGCACTGATAGAGAGAGAAAGAGAGAGAGAGTGGAAGTAAGAGAACACAGAGTTGTTGTACATAATGTGACTGGTAATTGTGTGATACTTTTGTCAATAAAAGCCATAGAAAAGACCGGCAAAAAAGTGGTCTACTACTACCGCACACACACACACTCACACACACACACGTAGCACGCATATACGGCTCTTAAGCTTATCAAAACACAACACACAGTGACATACAAGACCCATTCAAACACGTGCCCAAACAAGCACAAACACGCACATAACGTACAAATGTGTGGTGAGTACGTGAAATTGGGTACGCCGCGGATGCGGATGCGGGTGCGGTGCGGGTGCGGTGCGGGTGCGGTGCGGGTGGACGAACGGAACAAAAAAGAAAAACGTGATTCTAATCGCATTTATCCAACGACTTGGCACTTTGCTGTTGTTGTTGTTGTTATTGTTTTTGCTGGTGCCGAGGTTTTCTTTATTATTGTTATTCTGGACATTGGGATTTAGCCTAATTGAAATCGCCTTTTTCTACCATAGACAAGAAGGAGGATGAGCATGATGACGACGACGACGATGATGATGATGAGGATGACGATGACAAGAATAATGATGATGACAATAAGAGGAGTAGGCTTAATCGTAGCTTGACCCACTGTGATTTGTGCATTTGCTTACATTGCTTTTGGTCTTCTTTTTTTTCGCTTTTAGCCTGGTTACTTTATGGCTTACGATGTTATTTATTTATTTATTATTGTTGCTTATTGTCGTCGTAAAGTTAGTCTATATATATTGTTTTATTTTTGACTAGAACACGTTGGCGCTGCTGCTGCTTTTGGTAATAATCAAATTCATATATAAACAGTAATTTTTCACACACTTTCAAACACACACACATGCACACGTACGCACGCTAACATTGCATTGCATACTTTTCAGCGAGCGCGAAATAGACAAGAAGAGAGAGCGAGAGCTAACGCTCAGGCAGAGAAAGACAGACAGAGAGAGAGTTGGTAAGCGAGTAAGAGCAAGAGAGACAGCAAATTGCAGTTACTGCAGCTGCTGCTGTTTCTGTTTCTGGTCGTTGTTGGATATTCCTTTCTTCCTTGCCTTTCCTTTGCTTTCTCCGCTTTTTTTTCCTTCTTTTCTTTAAATAACACTAAAAAAAAGAAACTTTCGTTTATACACAATTTTCAGGGATTGTGAACTGATTTTGCAGGTTTCTTTTTTGTTGTTTAAGGCAAATATTTTGTGTGCGGATTTTCTTTTTGTTTTATAAACTTTTGTTTTCGATTGTTGTTCTATTTTTTGTTAGGTTTTTTGAATTATTTATTTATTTTTTATTAAACAACCGCACACACACACACACACACATGCGTAAATTTTTTAGTTGATTATGAAAAATTTTTGTAGCGCAACACTATAAGCAAAACAGCAGCAGCGCGCAATGACAGTCGGTCCCAACGTCAACAGCACCAGCAGCAGCAGCAGCAGAAACCGTCGTAGCAGCAGGAGCAGCGGCAGCAGCAGCAGCAGCAGCTAGAGGTACGAAGATAGAGAACCACCGAAGCTGTAAGCAATTGGAAAGCTTTACTCTGGAAGCTGCTGCGAAAGCTAACCCAAAGCTAAGCCCAAGCCCCCGACCGAGAAGAGCGTAAGCAAGAGCAAGAGAGTATGCAAGAGAGAGCGCATGCGCCGCTTAAGGCATGCTGGAAAAGGAGGTTATGGAGAGAGACAGAGACAGAGTGAGGATGGAGAAAGGATATTTTTGTCGAATTATGTGTCAGTGTAACAATGGAAGAGTAGACAATTGCAAGCAGCCAAATGATGTGTTACATCTCAAGCTTACAAAATGGCGCGGGTGGGGGTTCAGAAGGAAGAGACAGGGCAACACTTAAGAGCGAAACTGGGTAGCGCGTCTGCTTGGCTGGGAGTTTTTAGATGAAAGCGGAAGCCTAATTAGTGTCAAGGCGAACAATTTTTTGGGCTTTCAAATTGGCAAGTTGGCAATTAATTTTCATATACCGACACATGTGTGGGTGTGTGTGTGTGTGTGGGTTAAGCCACGCCCTCAAACTAAAGCCGGCTTTGGCATTATCTTTAGGGAGTTACAAATATACACGAAAATGTTGGCAACCGTCTCTTTGTATTGGTGTGTGTGTGTTAGTTTGTTTTTAATCAACGTAAACTGGGTCAGGCTTTCGTCGAGAGTTCTTTTGCTACAGCTAGTGGAGATGAGATGGTAGGCGACGATGGTAGATGATGATGTTGATGGCAAAGCTAGGGGTAGGGGGCAAAGAGGAAGGCCTAAAAATATCATTTATGCCAAATGCCGTAGTTGACTTTCCCTCCACTTTTTTTTTGTATTTCTTTTTGTTATATTCCTGCCTATATATACATATATATATATATGTTTAAGTACTATATAAAAAATATATATATTTTTGTATATATATATGTACGTATGAATGCTGTATGAGTGAATAACAGAGACTGTAACAGATGTGTATGGGAAGAGCCAACATTTGCTGTTAAGCTTTTGAACAAACGGGCGGGCACGTAGAGTTCTCTTCTAACTGGTTGACCCAGTTGCCAGTATGCCTCTATAAATAGCACAACATAGTGTTACAGAAGGGTAGGTCCAAAACCAAAAAAACAAAAAATGAAAGGAAAGAGTCTTTGCTTCTCTCCAATTCGGCAAAAAGGAATAGGAAATGGGGGTTGAGGATGCTGCCACTGCCGCTCCTGCTTCTGCTGCTGCTGCTGCTGCTTCTGGATGATGGATGCCGTTTGGACATTTTAATGGTGACATTTGCCCAAAAAAGAGAAATATGTCTTTGTTCAATATAAGCAAAATTGCAGTTAGCCAATATTGACAAATTGTTATATACATATTTATGATATGATTACTTTGTTGTTCTTAAATATTTAATAGTTTACTTTTCCCAGAGTCAATATGAAATATTTCATTTCGATGCTTTTCAATTTCTTTTATAGCCATTAAATTTAATGGATTTTAAATCAATAATAGAGATTAGGCAAGTTTGTTGAAAGATTTTTTAACGATTTTGTGATTTTTCTATATACATAGCTAAGTGTAGCTAATCAAATTATTTTATACTATTAATTCTGTGTAGTGTGCTTTTAGGCTTCTATGAAAAGAGGTAAAAATTTAAAATTATTATCCTGTAATCGTTGCATCTAGGATCTGCATTTATAATCCATTTTCAATATAGATGACATAGAGAATGTCGATCTATTATCAGCGATTTTATACATTTATTCACTTTCTTAATATTTTTGTATTCAGAGATTCAATTAGATGGTTTTCATTATGTCTGTGAAGGATTAGAATTTTTCATAAACGAATGCGAAGATGTTCTATGTGAATTTCAACTCAAGTAAAATAACTTTAAGTCTTATACGCAGACTTGTTCCTTTTTATGATCTTTGTTCTTTAGTAATAACATTTAACAATATTGTTATTTGCTGTTGCATTAGTTATGACTAAACTTCGAAATGTCTACGGTAAGTGGAGATACTAGAGGGCCATCTTCAACTAAAGTGATCTATAAATATTTAGGATCCTCTACTTATTAGTCTTTGCCTTGCTGACCTGAACGTATATGAAAACGGACAAAGTTCCTGACTTTTGTTCAATTTGATGACATTTGGAATGAAATTATATATAAATTAAGGGCATAAGCTTCCCACTTACCTCTGACGAAGTGAGATAACACATGCGCGAATCAGTGCTCTCAATGGAGGCCTGTTGTACAATTCCATAACGCGAATCACGATCACTTAAATACTCCGAACGCAAGCTATCCTGACGTATAAACTCAGCACTGCCAAAAGAGAAAAATGACATCAATTACAAACAATTATGTGGTATTGAAATTTCAATATTCGACATACCGTTGCTCTAGTGAATCAGCACGAGCACTCTTATAGCCCGAATCATTTAAACTGCTATCCTGACGCAACGAGGGCAACGAGTCCCAGGGAGAACGTTTGTGCCCAGAGCCAGGGACTTGTTGGGTCATCATGCCATGACCGGAACCAGAACCAATAGTAGAGCTACCCGAACGCCAACCATCCGAATGACGGAACCATTGAGCGCGAGCCGATTCCCCAATGCAAGAGGCGCAACGTGAATTCGAGAAACTGTAAGAAACAAGTCAAATTAATGCAAAATTTCAACAGATAAAGTATCAATGATATATCAAAATACCTAGCATTATGATCCGATAGATAACCACGATCTCTTTCACGTTCACGCTCACGTATCAATTCATTTCGATCACTGTAGTAGCCATCGCGATCACGATCGCGTTCCTTATCCCTAATTGTTGACAAGGGTCGATGTGGTGGCAAAGGTAAAGTTGATGATTTGGCATTGGCTAAAAAACAATCAATCAATTAATTAGTAAATTTCAAAATGTAGCCAATATGTAAAACTAATGGTAAGCCAAAGCTTATTAACTGATAGATAAAAATATACCAAAAACAAGATATACGATAAAAAACATTAAGATAGTTGCGTGCATTCATTTTTGAAATGGAACTACTTACGCCTACGTAGTGGATATGGGCTGCGCTGTGTTGATCCTGGTAGGCTTTCAGCGAATTCTGATGATATTTGTGGTTTAGTAGTAGTAGTAGTAGTAGTAGTAGTAGTTGTTGTTGTTGTTGTTGTTGTTGTTGTTGTAGTGGTGATATATGTCAGTGGTGGAGAGCATTTTGATTTTGTGATATATATTTTTTTTGATTTGTGGATTTTATGATTTTTAGCATAAATGTATATATATATATATATATAAATATTTGATTTGAAATTGTTTCTTGCGTTTTACATTAAAATTTTAATAGAAATGTTAATGCATATGATTCGTTTTTGCGAAAAAAAAAAACAATTAAGAAAATTTTGTATATAGGAAATAAATGATGGACGATTAAATAGGGTAAGCAGAATGTTTAAGCAGGACTTTAAGCTAAATAGAAGAAGGAGAAGCCTATTTGGAACCTCTAACAAACGGCATGACTTTTTTAAAAAATAAAACTATAATGCATAATATAAAATATTTAGAAAGTTGGGGAGAGATTTAAAAAGTAATTGATAAAAATAAAAATATAATAACAAATTGTGTCAGTCCTTTAACTTACCATGTAAATATCAAGAATCAAGTTTAAACTTTCTATAAGTTGAACTTTTAAGACTTTTAAGTCAAAATTGTGCCCAAGAAATGATACTAAATGTAGTCAACACACTAACTTAAAAATCCAAGGTTTTGAAATTTGATTCTCAAAGTCCATAAAATTGCTTTGAAGAGTTAAATTAATAAACTAATTTCACAATTTGCAAAAAAAAAACATTATATTTTGAAATATTCTGTGGTTCAAAATTAATCCTCGAAGCAAACTTTGTTTATGGGGAATTTGTTGAAAACAATGAATATTTTTTAACCCTATTGCATATTTCAGGGGGCATATTTCTCCTCCCTTTTTCGAGACAATAGTCAACTCAAAACGAAATTCAATTTGAATTGAATAAACGATATAAACGAATACTATAATTCCCTTTGCTCTCTCTATACGTTTTATTGTGATTTTTTTGCAGCTTAAAATCCTTTGAATTCTTTTGCTATCTCTCTTGGCACATACATTGCAAACTAAGCGCTCACACGCACACACACACACATACACACACACCTATTCTCAGGCTAGTGTGCTGTGTAATCAGATTATCACCCACTGAAATATCCACACGTTGTGTGAACAATTCGCTGACTTGATTAATTCCAACCGAAATTGACAAGTTGAAACAAAGCTAATTAAAAATTCGATTACGTGGACGAAAGAAAATGGAATTACAAAAAAAAACAGAAAAAAAACAAACGAAAATTAAACAGAAAACGTTCCGCTAGTGGGTGGTACAACAACAACTAGAACGAAATTTCTTTTTTGTTTTTATTTTGTTGCTCAGAGTGAGGGAAGGTTTATTACTTTCGAAAAAAGATGGGGAGGGGGGGGGGGGGGGGGAGGAGAAAAGTTTTCAAAAATCGCTAACGAAACCAAACCAAAAAAGCAGAAACCAAAAACCAAATTGACAAAACTCACCCAAATTCTCCATGCTCTGCGATAGAAGTGCCTCAAATGTATGCAAACTATAGGATTCGGCATCCATGCCCTTGGCCAGAGTGTTTCTAAGATGCATTTCATATTCGAGGAGCAGTCGGGATGTGGGACTTCCTGGTGTTGGTGTTACATTTGGTGCCTGCCCATGATGATGCTGATGGCGAGATCGGGGCTGTGGCTGCTGTTGTTGCTGTTGCTGCTGCTGCTGCTGCTGTTGTTGCTGTCCGGGACCAGATTGCTGTTGCCCTCCCCCATACGATTGATCCTGATCGGAATTACCATTGCTGGAGCTTGGTGTTGTGGCATAACATTGATTATCAAACATGACATTATCCGAGGGTGGTGAACCCTCAATGCAGCTACGCTCACGCTCCAACTCCAAGTAGAGATTGCGTGGCGGATAACCGCGACCAATTTCATGAGAAGATCTATACAATCAACAAGGAAGACAGACAGAAGAACATCAAAACAATCAAAATAAATAAAAGAATAAAGCAAATCGTTTTTGATTAGCCCACCTTGATCCAGAGAATCGCGACGACTGACTACTGGCACGACCCATTGTATTGTTATTCATGACGTGATGTCCACCGCCGACGCCGGCTACGCCCATGCCGCCCATCATGCCACCGCCAGCACCCATCATGCCACCACCATGTTGATGCATCATGTGCTGTGGCCCCAAAGTCTGGGCTGCATTCGCATTATAATAGTTGTAACGTCGTCGCCCCATCTCGGGTGAGGTAACCGGGCTCTCGGTGCTGGGCATCGGTTTTAACATGCGTTTCAATGTGCTAGTGTCGACATTCATGTCCTCGGTGCTCTTGGTTTTGCGGCGTGTATTATTGTTGATTACGTTGTGCTGGTGCATGTCGTGCGAGTGCGCATCGCGTGTCTAACCGGAGAGTACAAGAGAGCACAGAGACAGACAGACAGAACGAGAGAGAGAGAGAGAGGGAGAGAGAAAAAGTGGTATGAGCAAACAGACGCACACACACACAGAGAGAGAAAGAGTAATTAGTCTGTGTATGTTTGTGTGGGTGAGTTCCTTTACCCTCTGCAAATATTGTAGTTTCAATTAAATCAAGTTTACACATTTACTATACACTACACTATACTAACTATGTATATTTATCTATGTATGTAAGTATGTATAACTAACCATATCATCGCCAAAGTCCTTAGTGCGTGTGCCAGTTGATTTCGAGGAGGAGGATGTACAAGTGCCCACACTCTGATGCAAACCGCCACCAACTTGTGTGCCTTCGTTTTTCGATAGATCCATATCCATTTGACAAGTGCCTGGATCATCGCTGCCCACCTGTGATCCCACATGATTCTGTGAGCACATATCGGATCCACTGCCGACTCCAGTTACAATTACGCCAGGTGTATTTGTATTAACACCGGCATTTGAGACACCCATTGAACCATCCGGTCCCTGTCCTTTCATTTGGCGTTGCAAAGTATCTATAAAGTGCGTGTGCGAAAGAATTCAAAATTTCAATTTGTTACAAAGGTGATAATGTGTTACTGTGTCTGTGTGTATGTGTATGTATGTGTGTATGTGTCTGTGTGTGTGTCACTCACCACCGCCTTGACCTATTGGACCAACACCTGGGGCTACATTATCGTATAGCGAAGTGCTGCTGACGGCACTAACAACTTTTCCTTGTTGTTGGAGCTGCTGTTGTTGTTGTTGTTGCTGTTGCTGCTGTTGACCGCCGTCGACATCGGTGATTCTGTGAGAGCCGACATTACGCGGCAAAGTGGATGAACCTGCAATGAATATGATGGCGATGAGTTTGATGGGGGCGAGGCGCGAGGTGGACGTATTTTCTTTTTTTTCTTTCTTTCTTCTCATTCATTTTGTTGGATATTTATTTATTTTGGTTTTGGTTGTGGTTGGTTTTTGGAGGGGGGTTTTAGGGAGGGGTGTTTAACCTAATGTTGCTAAAGCTCTGTATTTGTTGCATTTGTAATATATATATATCTAAATATATTTTATTTTATTATTATTATTATGTTTTTTTTTGTTGAAGAGAAAAACTTAAAAATAATAACAAGACCAACGTAAAACGTAGGGAAGTAACCGAGTTTGGTATTTTTTTTTTTGGCATTTATTTGTGATTTATATATATGTGTTTTTGGGATATTTGTTTTTGTTCTCACCTCTAACACGTGGATCGGTTCTCAGGCGCGCATATTGCTCGGCGGACATGCAGGTGCACTGGGGCTCTTGGCGTACGCGCGACGGCGATGCCGGTGTACTTAGCGGCTTTCGTTTGGCCTTCACTTTGCCGCCGCCGCTTTTACCACCGCCGCCACCACCACCACCACCGGGTGGATCCAATTTCAGGGAATACGACGACGAGGCCTTTCGTGAAAATTTGAAAGAAGGCGACTGTAAAACGTCGCACTATCATTAGGTTAGTTGATTGGGATAACAAGGTACAAGGTGTGCGGTTCTCTCTTTCTATTCTCTCCTCTCTTTCTCTAATTCCTTTGTCTCCTGTCTCTCCTGCCTTTTGTTTCTCTTCTATACATACATACATACATACATATATATATATACGTCTATATATATATATATATTCAAATATATATATACATATCTATTATTTAGATTGCCCAATGCAAGGAGCCTAGGCGAAAATATTCAAGTACTTTTCTTTTGCCTTTGTGTAAGTTGTTTTTCTATTTTCTATTAAGGAGAATATATATATATATATATATATACACATACATATATATATAGAGTATATAGTGCAATTTGTGACAGAAGTGCGCTTTTAAAAGGAAGAAAGCCTTAGTTTTTTGGTTGTCTTTAAATTGGTTTTACAATAGTTTTATATAGAATAGGATAGTATGTAGTTTACGTATAGAGTTGGTTTTTTTTTTTGGGTATTTTTTTGTTTGTTTGTTTCTAAGAAGAATTTTACACTTATGCAATTATACAATACAACAAGTAGCTTCAGGATTTTGCCTTATATATACATACACACACATATAATAGGGAGAATATATAGCGAAAATAGGATATATGTATGTATATTTGCTTTTTGATAAGCTAGCGCTTTGCGCTAATCTATAGCTATATATATATATATATATATAGTTTTTAGGTAAAAGTAGCAGTAATAGGTTACTTTTTGATTCGTATCTGATTTGATTTCATTGCCTGTGTTTCGTTGAATTTGTTTCGAAACATTTAATCATTATTTATTGTAAGCCTTTGTGTGCGCTATGTTATTGTAGTTCTTGTATTTGTTCTTCTTCTTCTTGTTGTTGTTGTTATTCAGGGGTTTTAGAAACCTTTTTACAAGAATATTATTAAAATTCTCTGATAAAACTATTCAATATATATATATGTATGATTTTCGCTCATTCGTTTTCGTTTTGTTGTTGTTACTTGTTGATCTTTGTTTCTTGTTTTTTTCTTTTTTTTTTGAAAGTTCTCATCAAATTTTAAAAAAACCGCCCACTGGGTTAGGATTGGATTTTGGGATCTCTATATAGACATATGTATATAGTTTGCTTTTGGGATATTTTGGGGATAATTTCTAGGATTTTTAGGGCTCATCATCGTTGACGGTTTGTAGGGGATAGGTAACGGTATTGTAGTACAGGATACGTGCGATTGTTTTAAAGCGTTTGGCGTTTTTCTTTTGCATTTCATCATTATAAACATATATATATATATATATATATATACATACATATATATATATATTGGTAGGAAACATCCATCATATCAATCAATCAGTGAATCAATCAATTAATCAATATACAATTGAAAATTGCCATAAAAGAAATAAATTTTTTGGTTTGTTTTTTTTTTAGGTTTTTGTTTTCGATTTGTTTTGTTCATACAAAATGCAAAAGGAAATATAAAAAAGAGTTGTTTTTTTTTTTTTGTTTTTTTGTTATACATAGAAAAAGTAAGTTAAATAAAATAAGTTTTATTTTTTGTTAGGGTTAAAGGGGGACAGTTAGATTTCATTTAGTTTAGAAAGATAGAGATAAAGTCGTGTGTTATTTTGTTAAGTTTTTTGTGTGATTTTTTTTTTTAAATTTAATATTTTTTTTCAATTTTTTACAGTTTGAATTTTTTTTTGTTGTTTTGGATCAAATGAAATGCATTTTAAAAATGAAACATTATTATTATTAGTATTAATTATTTTTTTTTTTTTTTGTTTTTGAAACGAATTTTTGAATTTGTTGTCGTGTTTCGAGAATGATTTCGAAAAATGATTTAGAAGAGAGAAAAAGAAATGAAAGTATATATAATATAAATACATTTAACAAATTTTAGTGGGTTGTGTGCGGGTGTCTTTGTCTCTGTGTGTATGTGTGTGTGTGTGTCTGTGTTTCTCTGTGTATGTTTTGTGTGTATGTGTGTGTGTTTTGGTCCTAACTTTACATTGGAATGAAGTTTGTATTCTCTTTAAGTTAGATAGAGTTGTTCGATTCGAGATATATAGAGAGTCAGCGTAGGTGAGCGAGCGTGGGTCATAGGAGGAGAATTTGTAGGAGATTTTTAATATAGGTGAAGGCACACATATAGAGTGAAAGGAAATAGAAATAGACAACACTTAGAGACTCTGTTAGTGATAGAGAGGTGATCATGCCCATCGAAGGGATATACAGAGAGATAGAGAGATCTACACTAATAATAAGAATAATAATAATAATAATAACAATAACAATAATAATAAAAGATGATGAAATTTGTTGTTCTTTCACTTTTGATTCTGAAGTTGCCTCGGGTTTCTGCATTTCGTATTTTTTTTTGTTTTTTTCTCTCTTGTCGGGTGGAGGGGGAGGTTGGAGTGAGAACAACATTTATATATATTTATGGAATCAAAGTAAAATAAGAAACTTAGGTAATCTATATGTAGATAATGTACGTAATGCATGTATTTTAAATCGAAAAGAGAGGAAGACATGAAGCGATACTAACGTATTTTTTTACAATGTAAGATACCTGCAACAAAATGAGGCGCAAAAAGTAAGAAGAAAGAAAAACGAAAACGATTCATTAGACGGCTAGTCCAAGATAGTTTTTTTTGGTTTTTGGTTTTTGTTGTGGAGTTTTAATGTATTTTTCTTCTTGTTTTTTATAGTATTCTTGAGAAGAATGGCGAGTAGCGAGTAACGAGTAACGAGTGTTTTACTAAATGTAAGTTTTGTGTGTATGTTGTCTGTCTGTGGCAAGTAAACGAGACGATCGTGAACACAATGTTCAAATATCCAATTTCAATTTTGTCTAATAGGAATAAGTCTTCATTTAACTTTATTTAAGTATGTGTCTGCATTGGATTAAACTTTCTTAATCCATAATTAATATTAGACAAGTTGAAAGTTATGCTTGACGTAAGTCTTCAGAGGAGTCATAAGGAATTCAAGACTCTCTTTTAGAAAGTAATCCTATTTGTGAGGGAACCTCAAGAAGGAAAATTTGAATTTTTGATTTGAATTCAAATACTTAAAGATCGTTCATCGTGTGTTCTGAGTTTGTGTGTGTGTGTGTGTGTGTCTCAATGTGTAGATGTATTTGTATGTTGTTAAGTAACTACTTTTTTGAGAGAAAAAAGATAAAAATGATATAGGACTCTACACTACATAATACAAAATACTTAACTTTTGCCAGATTGATATATATATGTATATATATATATATAAACGAGAAAAACAAATGAGAAACCAATCGAAAACAAGACGACGAAAAACTAAGCCCAAAGTAAAAGTTTTTCAACAATTTTCGATCGTTTTTTTTTTCTTTCGTTTTGGAAACTAATTAGAAGGAATTGATATAAAATCTGGATATTTTCGAAAAAGTCGATATTAAAGGTATGTGGGTTGGTACATATCTGCGTGTGTGTGTGTGTGTTTGTGTAAGTGTGACTATGAATAGGAGTTACGACAATGATTAGATGAATGTCAGAGTTCAGCATAGTCATTATCATTATCATCATCATCATCATCGTCGTCGTCGTTTTTGTCATCATCTACATCTTCTTCTTGATTAATGTTTTTGTGGTGTGTTTTTGTATCATTGGAAGGGAAGGATTTTAACTAAGTGTAAATTGATAATTGCTTCTTCTTTTTTAGTTCTCGTTTGGTTTGTTTTTTCTTTTTGTTTTTGGTGAATGGGTGGTAACTGAGGTAT
Source organism: Drosophila willistoni (assembly GCF_018902025.1). Classification (NCBI taxonomy): domain Eukaryota; kingdom Metazoa; phylum Arthropoda; class Insecta; order Diptera; family Drosophilidae; genus Drosophila; species Drosophila willistoni. Next base: position 7,598,737 of record NW_025814057.1, read on the forward strand.
TTAGGTATTAAGGTTATCGTTTTTTTTTTTTTCTTTTTGGTTTTTTTCGTAGCAAATTTGATTCTCATTTTTGGTTTTTGATTTGGGGTGAATTAGAATTTGTTTTTGCTTTTTTTTTTTGGAATTTCTTGGCTTTTAAAATTTTTAATTTTTTTTTTTTTGTTTTGTTGTGACTGGCCAAAAAAAAACAAATTGGAAAGAAACTGTAAGAGAATACTTACACAGCATTCGCGAAACTGTTTGGCATCAATAGGGGAAGTGAAATTTAAGCCCCAAGTATCATTTGTCATGGGATCCTTCCAATAGACAAAACATTCCGAGGCCTGACCAATGCGTGTGCCTATATGATAGTAGGATATCGACAATAAAAGATGGTAGAGAAGGAAAAGCGTCAGTGATTTAAATTGATTTGGATTTCTCATTGTAAGATCGTCGACACTCACCTGGTTGAACAAGTCTCACATCTAAGATCTTATCCACCTGACTATTATAGGCGGTGATGTGGAATATGCATTCGGGTGAATCTTGAATGCAGGTGATATTGACAGGAACCAAATCTTCAGATACTTGTTGCCATTTAACGGTGCCGGCTCCGCTAGCCGATACATGGAAGACCTCAGCCCACAACCTGAACGAACTTTGGTTCATTAATTTAAATTAAACAAGAAGATTGATTGATTGATTGTTGTTGTAGATTTGATTTGATTTGAATTGAATTGAATTGATTTTTTTTTTGTTTTTCAGTTGGATTTGATTTGATTTGTGATCCAATTTTTGTGCAAATTTTGTTGTAGTTGTTCATGTTGTTGTTGTTGGGGGAAGGTAGAGGAAAGTTGTTGTTATTGTTGATTGGTTGGTTTGTTGGTTGTTGTTGTTGTTATTGTTGATGTAGTAGTTAAAGTTGAAGGCGGTAGGCATATTTAGTTGTAGTTGTTGTTGTAGTTGTAGTTGGTTGTGTGGTTTTTATTATTATTATTTTGATTTGGATTTTGGTTACGAAAAGAAAAATCAGATAAAGAAGAACACAATTAGTTATCGAAAGTTAGCGAATTGAATTTTCAGTTATAGGCACAACACAAAAGAGTCAACTAAATTGGGATTTCTTATTTCCTCTTGTGCTCTAGGGCTGAGTGGGGTGGCTGGGTCGGGGTAGAGAGGGTTATAACACACACACACTTACCTCAATAGATGGCCATCACGACGTCTGGAACTCTGCCAAGGTGAATCCTCATAGCGATAGGCCTTGCGCATCAATGGGGCACAGGAGCAGCTCAATTTGTTACCCATGGCGCAATTGGCACAGCCTGCCGCAGATCCTACCAAACCAAAATTCAATTATAGATTGTGAGTAAGAGAGAGAGAGAGAGAGGAGAGAGGAGAGAGGACTACCCACCTTTACCAGAGGCACCCCGATGTCACCACATGCCGCTTACATCCGCCTGAGAGAGCGCCTGTCCGCGATTTAGCGACTGGGAGCGTTGATTATGCCGATGGCCGTGGTAGCGACTTCCACGCTGTAAAAATTTAAACAAATAAACCAAATAATGTATAAGAAAAACCATCAATAAAATGTTCAGACCTTTGGTTTTGTTCGCAAAACATTGAAGACTGTTTTTTTTTTAGCTCATTTTACAACTTTTAGGCCTATTTACTAAAATATATATTCTAATTAATACTTGAATGATTAAACCAATAAATACAACATTGAATCCATTTATAAAAAATGTATTGTTATACATATATCATATGAAGATATATTTTAGTTTTAAAGTAACTGTGTAAATTATTTGAGAATAATCATTTGGATATCATTTTAGCCATGTTAGTTCAATTGTTTCGATTTTGTCATAAATTTCGCTTCATATTTTTCTTAAATTATGCACAGTTTGTGTTTTGATCAACAATTTCATTTTAGGTTAAAAGAATTTCTCAACAGAATATCAACAACTATTGCTAATTTCGTTGGCAAATAAATTGCCTTGTCCTTAACTAGATATAAGCTAAGAAAAATTGCTATTGATTAGAAAATAATTGCATGAATAATAGTTTAGTAGGGTAGCCATTGAAAATAGTTTGTAAAATCTTAATTTCCTGTCTAAGTTTAACCGACTTTGATAAGATTAATCGTATAGCATACGATTGGAGCACTCAAAACGAACTTCGAACCAAGAATGGATCTACATTTTATTTAATTTTAAGGGGTGTATGATCTAAAAATGTAGATTTTGGCCTTAAAAAGTATATTATTTGGATTGTTTTAGAACCAAATAAAAGCTACGCATATAAAATATAAAAAAGGTGAACTATACATTTAAAGAGATTATCACTGTCACAGACACAAAAAGACAAAAGTTGAATTAAAACACATCCTAAGGCTGTGACTAATAGTATATGCACGAAAGTACTTTCATACTGAACCTTAAATTCAGTTTGGTGATCAATTTATTTCTAAAATAAAGGCCTCGTATTAACAATATTATTAAAGAAGTCTTAAGTTTGAAAGATTTTGAGATATCAATGAAATTTACTTTTTAGCTTGTTTTCTCTATCACTCATTGATCTATGAATTTTGATCATATACGCAAAAGAAAAATTCTCATATACAGATTATATATAGGTACACTTAAGCATAGATCAAATGTCTTTAATTGATAGATAAAAGTTGATATTTTTAAGTAATTAAATTTCCAAAACCTACTTTTGCTTTCGAAATTACAGTCAAAGAAATTGAAAAAGATGGATAAATATCAAATTGAAGGTTACGATAACTATTAAATTAAGTATTTGAGGCACGAAATAAATCGCGTTTAAGCAAGGTCTAGCCATTTGATGGAAATCAATAGACATTTCAGCAAGCAAAAGCCTTGGCATAACTTAATACCCGCATATTTTTTCATTTACATATTTTTTTTCTCTTCAATTTGTTTTCCAATTTTTTTGTTTCTTCTCTGTTATTTTGTGGCCACATTTTGAACTTGAATCCAAGCCATTAGGCAATAATAATAATTGTTGAAACAACCCACGCCACCAGCGCGCGAGATCGTAATAAAGATGCAAGAGGTGCGAACGGCAGGCCAAGCCAACCAAACGACCAAATGAAGCGAGTTCAAGCATCGGTGTTTCGGTCTGTCTGTGGCCAAAAGTGCAGGCAGGTATTACTTGCACCTCTTTTTTTTCTCACATTTGGGGGAGGGGAAACGAAATCTCGTGTAGGTGTCAACAACAGGAAAAACTCAACCTCAAATACAAAATCTTTAAAGTTTTATAGAGAATTCTCTTTGGTGCTTTTCACACACAAACTTTAGATGCAAAATTCATTGTCTCTTTCAATCGTTCTTTCTCTCTCTCTCTCTCTCTCTCTCTCTGTCTTTGGAGAGGAGGACGCACGCAGATTTTCCCCTAATTTGTTTGTTCGTCTATTATTTATATGAATTTAATTTTAAAACTTTTTATTTTTGTGTATAAAATCAGTTTTGACTCTGTCTAGACCATATGTTGGCCACATTTCCTGATATAAGTACATTTTTTTATCTATATATCATCTTATTCTATATCTATTTTTGTTTACAACATTTACCACAGAGACCGGCCCGTATGCTAAAGCGATGAGGGCGAACGAGGCAAAATAGAGAGGGGGGGGGTTCGCGAGAGCAAAAGCAAAGAGGTGAGAGAACGACACCTGTTTACCAATCGACAAAGGCGACGACGCGTTTTCTTTTGCCTTTTACCGGCTTTTCGTTAAAAGCAACAACAGAATGTTTATCGATCACCGGAAAATCTGGCAAAAAAAATCTAACAACAACAACAGAGGCAAAAAAATAACAACATTCCAAATGCACGTCTCGTCGGCAACTAACTGAAAAACCACTGTGAAAACTTAAAGCGCATTCAAACTCTCTGAGACAAATAGAGAGAGAGAGGGAGAGAGAAAAATTGGTATGTCTGTGTGTGTGTAGCGCCCACATCTAGCGATCTCCCATATCACTGTTTATATCTCACAATCTCAATGAGTCTGAGGCTAAAACAGATCATTAAGTGGACCAAGCAGCAGCGTCTGTTGTTGGCGTTTTTTTTTTTTGGTTTGTTGTTTTCTTTTTTATACCCCAACAGCACGTGTTGTTGTCAAAAATGTATTTTTAAAATCAATCAAACGGCACTAGGTCTCTCAATTTCAACAAACACCCATCCACCCACTGGGCGATCTCTTCTGGCTGGTTCTCTTCCTTCCTTTCTTCCCCCCTATTCTTAATCTCATCAGATTTCTATAAAAAAAAAAAGCACACACAAGGAACTTGGCGACATTAAAGTGATGACGTCTGGCCCAATTTTGAATACACCTCACAAATCACATAGATAGAGAGACAGAGAGTATATCCATTTTGAAGATACTTCTTTCATTCAAAGGCTAAAGAGCTATTTGCAATAAATTTTTGATCTGGTTGAACTGTTTAGATTAGCAAAGAATATCAAAGACGACTTTCTACGATGCTATAGAAATGACTCTGAACGTCCTTTATAGTTTCGTTGAATCAGGGGGAACAACCTTTAGCAAAAGGTAACAGAATTAAATTGCAACTAATCTGGAACGATGAATATATGATTTTTCTTATTTTAGCTACATATGCGAACCTTGGACAAACTGTTAACGATACTTTTCTTCTTTACTTTAATAGAAATAGGGAAATTCATTGTTCGTAAAAAATACTTTTCTTTTCTATTTTATTCTGTAAAGTTAAAGGAAAAGTCTAAATATAACAACAAAATCATATGATTGCTTGATTGAAATCGAATAAAAAACTAATTAACTTTTATTAAATAATTAACTTTTATCTTTAAATATAATTAAACAAATTTTAAAAAGAACTTTATTACTGATTCTCTGAGAATGAAAGTGAGAAAAAGGGTATGAAATGTTCGTCACTGTGTCAATTTGGTTTCCCTTGTTTCTGTTTTAACAAGTTGCTAGCCTCCCCTTTCTGGTGTTGTTTCTTCTTTCTTTTGGTTTTTGGTGATGAGCGACAAATTGATTTAAATGATCAAGTTGATGACATTATCGAATATACGTATTGACAGTTTTGCTTTAAAAAGGTAAACGAGACGAAAAATTTGTGAAATCAACTCAGCAAATTGGCAGCAGAATGAATGCATGAACACAATGACAGCAGTATAAAGGAATGCCTTTGATATGTCATTATGTCTAGATAAAATGGTAAATCTTAGCTGAATTAACGACAAACAAAAAAGTTCTCTCAACGGTCATCTAATAGATTCTTTTTATCTGTGAATTTCATTTCTCATTTTGAATGATCGCTGGAAAATCAAAGAGATCATGTAAGTTATTCTTTGCTACGTTAATCGAATTTAATCTAAAACATGTTTTTGAATATAAACAATCATATTTAGTAACCTGACTAGCATCCTGACTACACGTTGGTCAATCTATTTGTTCTTATCCTGCTATTTTCTGGGCCACTACAAAATGTCTCAATTGTACTTGAGTTCCTAGCAGGCAAATGAGAATAATTGGTAGTAAATCTACCCTTAATTTGGGGGGACCACAGGTTCAGTATTAAGCATGCAAACAAATGGACATGTGATGCTTGAACCACTCCCCTCCCTACCCCTAAACTCAGATGCCAGTTAAGTGAAGCCCTGTGGTTCAGTCAGCCACCCATTTGGGTAACCGGTAGAGTTTCAACCACTTAACATGTTGTTGCGTTAACCAACAGAATGCTAATGACCAAGATGGCTATGATATAGTGATGTTGGATGCACTCTACTTCAAAGTGCAACCAAGTTAACCCAAAATAATCAGAAAAGATTAAAGAGTTTGCATTAATTCTCTAAAGGAGCAATACAACGTTCAGTCATCGTTGACAGGACAAACTCAATAAGGCCAAAATCCTAATGCGAATATCTGCAGTAGACTATATACATGCATTAAAGTATTAAAAGAAAGCTAAAACTTAGTTTTACTATAAATAGAAATTGAAAACTTAGTTGAGTTTATACCAATAAAAAGTTAATAGAATTGACACCAAATAGATTCACCTAGTAAATAGAACTGCATTTCAAATAAAAAATATCTTTAGATTATTCTTTAGAAACCTAGAGTCAACACAAGAGTCCTTAATAACTTATAGCTGTAGGGCAAAGATTGAACTGAGATTTCGGCGAGTAGGAGATTGGAGGGAGGAGGATGTTTAGGTAAACTTATCGCTAGTCCTATACAGTTTAAATTAGATTTTGGAAAAGTAAAGGGGGTTGGGACATGGGGGATTGGAGTATAAATATTTCATCATCTATAGTTTTTTTGTTGGTTTTTTGTTTTTTTTTTTTCATACACACCTCCACATGACCCCAGCCATCGGCATTCATTTTGGCGGCTGCCTCTACACTTTCTTTGGCACCCATTTTGTTCTTTGTTTTATTAAATTTGATTGGTTATTCTTGATGGTCGTTGTTGTTTGTGAGTAGTTTATAATGTTCAGATTAGATTAAATAGCTGAGAAGAGAAACAGAGAGTGAGAGAGAGAGACAGATTGGTTGTTGTGCCTCCTTTATTGATGTTGTTGTTGCTTTCGCTGCTGTTGCTGTTGCCTTGATGATGTCTATTGATGATGATGATGATGTTGATGTTGATGGGGCAGCTGTCAGATGTTATTTATTTTGGGCCAAGCCAAGGAGCAAGAAGAGAGAATTTTTAAGTTTGCCTCTCCTTGTTCAATTTAATACATATATATGTACATATATATATGCAAGTATATTTATATATGTATATATATATATATATATATGTATATGACGCTTTCTCTTTCCCTCTCGTTGCTGTTCTCCCTCACACTCTCTCTCTTTCTCTCACTCTCCCGACTGGTGTCTCTGTGGATGCTGTGGCGTTGAAAGGGGACTTTCAATGCAACTTTCGTCAAGTTGAAAGCAGTTAAATAATAGAACAGAAACAGCAGAGAAGCGATATAGCGCCTCCTTTCAGTCAATGCATGGGAGAAATGCCCGAAAAAGTATGCTATACATTCTCTTTATAATCCTTGGGTAATCTTTCAATGGGTAATCTTTTGGTCCACCTCTTGGGAGGCTGGCTCGTTTTTATTTCAATTTTTCAACACTTCAACTTTAGATTAGTTGCAAATATTTTCATCACTTTTTCTTTGCTTTTGTGGCAAAAGGCGTTGCCACACTCTCACACACGCACACACAGACACACACACGCATACGCACTTTTTAATTTTGAATTGAAATTTCTTTAGCTTATTTTTTGTTGCACTTTGTTAACAGATATAACTGAAGCGTTGTATGGCGATATATTTTTGGAAGCCGATTTATTATTTTTCTGTATGATGATTACATTCGTGATGCTGGCGAAAAAAATTTTGAGGCGTGTTTTGCGTCCAAAATTTTTTTGTCCTTTCTTTCTGGTCTTTTAGACCACAGACGGGAATGGTTTTTGGTCTGCTATGCTTGCTTCTCGCTCTCTTGGCCAAAAAATACCTACAAAACTTGACGAAACCAAAAACGAAACGACGAAATGTTTTCACTTGACGAAACTGGTGAGCGAGAGAGAGACAGAGACAGGCACGCACAAGGGTCGGGTGGGAGGTAGGTAGGTAGGGGGAGACAGGGAGCCGACAGGAACACCGAGAGAGAGATAGAGAGAGAAAGCGAGCGAGTGAGAGATGGCTCTGAGGCTGTGGCAGAGGCAGAGGCAGAGTCAGCTGCGACGTTAGCTGCGGCAGAGAAGCTTTGAGATGAGCGTTGAATTACAGCGATAGCCGAAAATTCCTCTTCTTCTTCTTCTTCTTTGGCTGCTTACTCCTCCACCACCACCGCCACACACTTATTTCTTATTTCTTTCTCTTCTTATTCTGCCTCTTCTGCTGCTTCTTCTACTTAGTTGTTGTTGTTGTTCCGTACATATATATGTATATGTATATATCAGAATGCGTATGTATGTATATATTTTAATTTCGATTTCTTTCTGGCTTTATCCTTTATATTTCCTGTGAGTGTGTGTGTCCGTTGGTGTGTGTGCGTTAAGTTGGCAAGTTGCATAAAACACCACACCTTAATTTATTAAATTTATTTCAAAATTTATTTCAACTGCCATCCTTTTGCTCTTCTCCGCTTCAATCTCTCTCTTGATTTTCGTTTTAATCACACACACACTCACACACACATACGAAATATATCGCCTAGAAGTAGGCTAACATTTTATTCAAAATTTTTACTCTTTTTCCTTCTTTCTTTATGATGGGTTTCTTTTTTTGTTATTTTCTTAGCAGTAATTCGAAATTTTGCTCGTATTTTTTTTGGTTTTCGCGTTTTAGTCAAAGCGTTTCATTAATATTGTTAAAATTTTTTTTCTTTTAGGTTTTTTTTGTTGGCTCAAAATAAAAATTAAAACCCGTTAGACAACCGTTGACTTCGAATTTCGTTTTGACTTTGAGGCCAGCCAGCAGCAGCAGCGCAGCTAAGCAAAAAAGGAAGCGAGAGAGAGCGCGTGCGAGAGACGGAGGATGAGAGTAAGATAGACGAAGAGAAAGAGAGAGACAGAGAGCATGAATGTGGGATGCTGCCTGATGCTGCTGCGAAGCTTTGGCTGCTGCAACTGTTGGAATGTGTGCCATATTTTTTTTACCGTTTCTTTTTTCCCACTTATTTTGCTTGTTTTTTTTTTTTTTGTGGGGTGGCTTGGTGTTGTTTTTGTGGGTGTGCATGTGTGTGTGTGTGTGTGTGTGTGTTTCTACAAGCTTTTAATGTCTCCCCTATGTACGTGTAGAAATGCATGTGTGTGTCTCTGGGTGTGTGTGTGTGTGTGTGCGTTAATGTAATATTAATGTTATAATTTCTAAGCTCAACCCACTCAGGCCCTAACATGACAAGCCCCACCCCACTTATCATTCACACCCCTGCCCTCCCGCATCACATATACCAGTTAAAAAAGGACGTGACCAAGTTAGAGATCATAAATAATTTAAGCAAAAAGGGAACATTTTCTTGTTCTTCTTGTTTTTTGGTTTTCGTTTCGTTATTTTCTGTTTTTTTCTTCTTTTTTTTTGTCGGTTTTTTCATTTTGGCCACGTTGTGTGTTGTGTTAACCAAACACACAGAAAGTAAAGTAAAAGTGAAAAGCAACATCAAAATTAATAAGTAGAAAGGATGCTGTCGACGTCAACGCTGGCAGAGTGACAATGCCTAACAAAAACACACACACGCACACACACACACAGACAAAGTAACCAAAAAGGAGAAAGCAATCAAACGGCTGAGCGATACAGAGGGAGAGAAAGACACAGACATGAAGAGCAAAGGACCAAAAGCATCGAGAGAGCGTGTCGTCTTGCAGAGAGCACGGCGAGCGAGAGCCATTTGCGCCGGCGTCAAGTCAATATTAAACGAAACAATTTCGTCAAGTTGACAGTTCCAATAGAAATTCCTTTAGGATACAAATGCAGCATCTCATCAGCACCAGCATCTTCATTGGTAAGCATAAACAAAAAAAAAATAAATTAAAATACAAAATAATAATTTGAATGCATTGGCCATAAGCAAAATGTCCAAAAATGATCGTGTGTGGTGGGGAAGAGGGGTTGGAGGGCGGCTGTGATATATGTACATATATGTATACAGCTGATACAGATGATTGATGCAACTGTATTTCGCAGCTGTGGGGCGCTGCTGCATCCATGTCTCGGCTCGGCTTTTTGACTTCTTCTTTATCTGTGTGTTTTTTGTTTTTGGGGAGCGGCCCAAAACATCATTTGACGTCAGACTTTGGCTTTTTGCTGCCCACGCGCTCAGCATCAACAAGGCAAAGGCAAAGCCAGCTGCTGCTGTGTTTGCCACATATTACCGTTGTCACTCTGCCCATCCAGCTCTTTATCGTTAGCCAAAACTAACGGTTAAGTTCAAATGGAAACAAAAAAAAACACGTATTGTGCTGTTTTGGTCCTTTTTGCGATTTTCTTTATTTTTTTGTTTTTATGTTGCTCTTGTTTTTGTTTCTTTTTTTTTTTTTTTGTTGCGTAAGGTTTTTTAGGGCATTTAGAGGGTGTGGTTCAACTAACCGGATAGCGATCCAACAACAACAAAAGCAAAAATAAAATGCAAAGCCACCAAAAATAAAAACAAAAAAAGAAAACGCAAAAACAAGCAACCAAGTGTAATGCATGTGCCTCAGTGTCTTTGTTGGGTTTGTGTGGGATTGACACAGTTTTTTGCCTTTGAGACTCTGCGCCGATGCGCAAAAGCTTTTTCCTTGGCTTGCGCAAAACTTTTCGGTTTTTATGAATGAATACCAATTTCATGAACCACAACAGCAACAAGAATAACAACAACAACAACAATATAACGCACCAATAGCATTAACAATAATAACTAACTGTCATCCATCAACAACAAGAACAATAACAACATTATATTGCAAAAAGGTTTCGTATTGTTACTTGCCTTAAGCATGCGTTTTGTTTTCTGATCACAAACTTTGTTTGATTTTCTTTGTGCATTTTGTGCATTGAAATTAATCAAAAATTGAAAATTCACTTTCTAAACTTTCTGATAAGAATACCGCGCAAAACAAAGGAAAAAATGTACTAAAAAATGCCACAAACGGCGAGCTAGCTATCGCATATCGATAACATAAATAAGTGTTGGGAAATTTATGACTATCGATATACACTAAATACTAGATTTTAGTATTTTGGGAAATGAAAAATGACTATCGATAAGCTGGGTTGGCTATTGCTGAGCAAAAAAAAAAAATACTTTTACTGACATTAAAAGATATAAATAAGTTTATAAATTTAAATTATGCCTATAATTCTTATTCCGATACTACTTGAAATCGATATACGGTATATGTACCGATAATCAAACCGCAGTGTTTTTTTTTTGTATCAGCCAGCCTGGTCACACTAAAATGTTTGGCGTTTTTAATTTGTTTAGGAAACTTTTAAATAATAGCACCGCTAATAAATAACAATATGGAACTAATGGACAGTCTTCTGCTAAGCAGTTACCACAATGCCGATTTGGGACCAGAGGCTAAAGGTGCAACAACTACTCTCGCTTTTGGATTTTGCGGCTTTTACATTTAATTGTTAATTCACTTTTGAATTGTACTTGCAGAAAATAATTTGCTGAAAGCGGATGAAGAGTATCGCAATAATAGACTGGATCATTCAATTTACTATCAAGTTAGGGCACAATTCCATTCAACTGATTTGCGTTATCTCAGTGAACTGGAACAATTGGATCATTTTCGGCCAAACATCAAAGATTTATTGGCAAATGCCAGTGGAAAGGAGCAAAAGGATTATAAACGGTGAGGCAAACAATTTCATTTCACATGGAATGATACACTTTAACCACAATAACTAATTTTGTCAAGAACTTATTTCTTTTTGTGACAAGAAATTGCCTCTAGATCTAAGAAAATGGTAAATAATTAACTCAATGCAAACATGTTGTAGAAATAAATTCTTTCAGAATATATTGGTAAATCTTAAAGATGAGAAAAGAAGCCGCAATAAGAATAAGAAACGCTCTCTACCAACTGGCTCCATGACAAAATTCGACTTCCTAGAGGATATTAGACAACCCTCGGATGGCTGGGAACGCATCACAGACATCTGCCGGCAATTGCCCAATGAATGGTGTGTGATACAATTGACCAAGAGTTACAATCCATCAACCACATATTCACTCTACAATGAGATCGCCTCATCGAAGGGTTCCATCTATTTGGCCATGCTGCGACATTGCCGCTCACCTGAATTGGAACCCACCTGTTTGAAAGTCACCAATGAACGCCTGGTGGAAGTTTTCCAGGAATATAGCACACTGGTCGAACGATTTCGTCGTGTGGTCAATGTGGATCCCATTCTGGCCAAGAATAAGGAGACTAAACGAAAATACTGGGTGGATCTACATGAGTTTGGTAAAGTGCTTGAGGTGAGTAAGAGCTAACCTTTATTTGATTCTGTTCCCTTCTGACTGAGTTACTTATTATATTACAGAAATTAATCGCTGACTTGCGTGAGATAATCCTACCCTATGCCTTCCTCTTTCTGGGCAAACGATATCCAACCAAATCGGTAACCAAACTCAGTCAACAGATCTTTCGAGAAGTCGATGAATTCTGTGAGCAACATAAATGGAATCAACATCAACGCATAATACTATCGCAAGCCGCTTATCATGCCAATCATATCAAGAAAGCGGATATTGCAGTGTTATCTTGGAAATTGGCTTCGGATAATGAAGAGGCTATGCAACTGGTCGAAGACCTGCTAAACAAATGGTCCCAGAGTTGGGAAGAACTGAAAGAATTGACAAGCCATAAGCGATTCCCCACTATTCTCATAGTCGATGAACGTTTGGATCACTTCCATTGGGAGCAGTTGGCCACAACACAAGAATTTAGCCGGGTGAAATCTTTGCATTTGCTTTGGCGACTCTATCAATGGCATAAACCGAATATCCATCATGGTTACTATACTGTCAACATCCAAAGCGGAATATCTGTCATCAATCCCGATGGGGATTTGCCAAATTCTGGCCGCAGATTGCGTGGCTTCTTTGAGTATTGGCTGGGCCATTGGCGGAATATGTTTGAAACAGTTCCCACCGAAGATGTCATAGTCAAGGAAGTCTTCAAATCAAAATGCTTTGTGTAAGCCCTTCAACTCCTTCCAGCTCCTTCCTGCCTTAATCTTAATCATAATCCTTTTGCCCATTATAGTTACGCTGGTCATGGATCTGGGCTTCAATATATCAGCGGTCGAACCATTTGCCGTTGTCGCGTTGAGGGCATAGTTTTTCTTTTCGGCTGCGATTCTACAAAAATTTTGGGTACAGGCTTGCATAGTGCCCTGTATGGTAGCCACGATTATTATCACGGTGCCTTATGCCCCACCATAGTGGGCACTTTAATGCCAGCCTTGGATTCGAATATAGACAATATATCTTCTAGCATCTTAAGTAAATTTCTAGCTCCATCGCATAGAAAAGTGATGCCTTGGTCGGAAATTGATACCGTAACTTGGGTGAAAAAGGGTTTGGTGCAAGGTAAGTTTTGCTCAGGACATGACTTTTAACTGCACTTCTAATTTTCTTCTTCTTTTTCTGCAGCTCAAGATGAATCAAATCCACAATACTTGGATCAATATGCCGACTATCAAATGGGAAGCCTGCCAGCAATTATATCTCGTGTCCAGCAAGGTCTAATTGATCCAGTAATCTTTAATTGTTGCATTTATGTTTGTCGTGGTCTGCCGGCTTGGAATCTGTCTGTCCAGAAAATGCCTTTTTAGTGAATGAATTTAAAGAAAATAAATAAATAAAATATCTAAAAGAAACCTCGAATTGTAAGACTTTTCAGGGGATACATGTGTTTAGGTCCTTTATTCTCAATAACCCTTTATTTATGTATTATGTAAGTTTTCAACTCCAATTACAACTTATAGCCAGAAAGAGTTGAAATAGGACAAATACATAGTTGTATAAGAAGACAATACGAGTTTAAAGATTATTTGAAAATAATTAGAAAGGAAATTTATGATTTTAATAACCATTTTATACCTTAAAAACCTTATAACGAAACCGAATGAGAATACCAAGAGATCAAAAACAATTGTCTAAAAACATTTGCGTATCAAATTTAGTTCCAGTCGGAGAAACTTTTTACCATTTTCTATTCCCTGAAAAAGCTAACAAAGAGAAACAATTTGTGACTGTAGAAACTACTTTAAGAAAGGTTAAGCAGTGCAAGGTAATGCACTGCACTGCTTTATTTTGCCTCAATCTAAATCAACCGAAACTGCTTTCTGCTGCTTTAACTGATTGAGAATTACAAACTAAACCAATCGTTTTGGGGGTTTTTGGGGATACAAAAGTGCATTTAAATATTGTAAATAGTATTTAAAAAAAAAAAAAGAAAACACTGAGATTTTGAGAAAAGTAAAAAGTTGAAATATATGTATATTGAATCGTACATTTATATAGTAAAAGTCAACTAGTGCCGCATGTAGCTTACCTTCTTCTCTTCTTGTCTAGGAGTCTTTTGTTTTTAAGGAAGTTCTCTTTTCCTTCTTTTATTTTTTTGTTGAGATTTCGTTTTGTTTTTAGATTTTCTGTTTTTTTTTTTTTTTAAGTCTATATAGATTTAATTGTGGAAAAGTTTTGGAACTTGAACCGTTTTATTAAGTTAATTTTTACATTTGTTTTTTGTTTTTAGTTTGTTTAAGTTTGTTGAATTATTTAATAATATTATTGTATTTAATCATGCCACCTGTGCAAAAAAAAAAAAGAAGAACAATTAGCTGGAATGTAAGTGGGGGGTGGAGGTGGTGGTGGTGGTGGTGGGGGTGGGGGTGAGTAGGAATAAAGTAAAAAAGTGAAAGTGAAGGTGCAAGTAGAAGAGTACAGACAAGGAGAGACAGACATTTAGATTTTATATACATATATAACTATATATGGCAAAAAAGTGATTTGATTGGTTTCGATTGGGTTGGGTTTTTTCAACTGGACAAAACCAAACTGGGCTGGGCTGGGCTGGGCAGGACGGGTCTTGGGTTGGTCTTGGGCATTGGCTTTGGCTTTGGCTTTGGCACACCCATAAAGTTGGAGAAAGAGTTAAAACCTTTAGGTAGCAGCAACAGCAGCAGCAGCAGCAGCAGCTACTTGACCTACTAAAAAATCCTTTTGCTCTTCTGTCGCATTATGACACACATTCATTAATTAGGCCCAGGCTACTCTCTCGCTCTCTCTTTCTCTCTCTCTCTCTGTTTCTCATTCTTTCTCTCTTTCACTCTCAGCTCCTCCCTAAGCGACGACCTTCGGACCAGGCCCTAAAAATGATGCGTAACATCGCGTATATATGTATAAAGAGTCATGTGTGTGTGTGTGTGTGAACACGCCCTATGCCAAATTGTCTATATGGATAATCTATTTCCTACCTATTTATAAATAACAAAAAATATGGCTAGGGCAATGTGTCCTTCATGTTAATGTCTCAATGCCGTGCCCAGACCCTAAGCTTGTCCTCAAGTGTGTGTGTGTGTGTGTGTGTGTAAATCAAATTAGCAGCCAAATGAAAGGTGCATGCCACGCCCCCTTCATCATGACAACTTAAGACACAACAACATTGTAATATGACAGGAGGAAGCGACATGAACGTCAGGAGCGTTAAAAAAGAAAGAAAGGATATTACATAACAGGCTCAAGTAAGCTTTCTACCGCCCGCCCTCTCCAAACCCCCCCGTCCCCCACATCCTTCTCTCACTCGCACTCTCTCCCTCTCTCTCTCTTTTTCTTATTCTCTGTCAGGGGCGAAGCTTCCTGGGGCTATGTAAATTTTCCTTTTTGTGGGTTATATGCAAAAAAAAAAAGAAAAACAATAAGAAAAAATTTTGATGTGGAGGTCCTTTGCATTGTTGTTGTTGTTATTGTTGATGATGATGCTGCTTCGGCTGCTCCTGCTGCGGTCTGCATTCAAAATTGATAAATTGCAATTTCTGTTGCAACAACAACAACAATACAATTTTGGTTTTGTTTTTGTTTTCCATCGCAGTAGGAAAATGGTTTTCCATTATTCCTTTTCTTTTTTTGCTCACTTTAGAAACGCATTTTTCAAAAAATTAAAAAAAAAACAAACAAAATGAACAAAACAAATTGTTCTTGAAAAATATTGAAACACTTTGTTAACTTTTCTCTTTTTTTCCTTTCGTTTTTGTATAATTTTTAGTTTTTGCTTTGTTTGGTTTTTCTTTTCTTTTTTTTTGTTTTGTAAATTTTAAATAGATTTTCTATATTGTTGTTGGTTTTTGTTGTTAACTAATTTGTTTGCTATTTATTTAAAATTATTTGGTGTTATAATTAATTATTGTTATATTTTTTCTAGTTGATGTTTTTGTATTTATTTATTTTTGATTTTTTTTTTTATTGTATTATTATTCTTCACTCGCACAACAATTCTCTGGCAGAGATAAACTAAGACTGAGTCTGAGAGGACCTTAGCGTGCCTCCAAATGCATCCTTCAGCCAGCTTTGTCGAAGGACGCGCCATCAAATGTTGCAAAATCACAACAAAAACTGGGCGAAGAAGGCAAAAACAACACAAAACGCCCGCCCCCTCACCCGGCAAGCCTCCTCTCCTCCTCCTTCGCAGAAAAAAAGCGCAAAAAAGGGAAAAACCGCAACAAAAACAGCCAAAAGGGACAATATTCTCGCCCTCGCCCCAGCACGTTGAGAGAGAGCGAGAGAGAGAGAGAGATAGAGAGAGCGAGCAGTAGGAAGCAGAGTGAGAGAAGACGATGGGGAAAGTGTCCAGGAGAGAGTGAGAAAGAGAGAGCATGCGAGCAAGAAAAGTCTCAACTTTCACCTCTCGCGTATGCGTGTCCTCGCACAATCTTCTTCGTGTTGCTGCCTCTTCTTGTTTCACTTTCAACCAAAAAACCAAGCAGCAGCAGCAAGAGTAAGTGAGTGAGGGTGGTGGAGAGAGCGATAGAGAGAGAGAGCAGGAGAGGATGGAGTGGAGTGTGGTAAGTGCACCACCATGTGGTTACAATGATTCTGCGTTTTCATGGTGACCAACAAAAAGACACACACAGAGACACTGAAAAGCTTCATTTGTTGTTAGTCAGCCACGTGACACTGGCTAAAGGACATGCCAGAAAGAGAGCGTGCACTCCAGAAACAGAGAGAGAGAGAGAGAGAGAGAGAGCTTTCTTATCAAAACAGGCAATGTTTTGATTTTTGCCAGGCATTCTTCTTCCATCCTTCCTTCTTGCCCATCTTGCTGAAAGTCATCTGACAAAGCTTTTGTGTTCCTTTTGGATAGCTTTCGTGGCATTACGCTCATCTGGTAGGAATGTTGGCGAATTTCGCTACAGGAAGCAAAGGAAATTCCTTGAAGAAGTTATGTCAACCAAAAGAATGCACCTCGAGAACTGCCACAAAAATTGTTACAAACTGTACCAGCAAAATTTAAAAGCCAAAACGCAAAAGTTTTAAAAACCTCACCGAGATTTTGTTGAGAATGCCTTGAATGAAATTAATACCAAGTTTAAAGCAATAACTTAGATCATGTCACAACTAACGGCAACTCATTTTAATTAAAATAGATAAAGAGTTGAAACGATTGGAAATTTCGTAGCTACAATAAAAAAAACGCTTTGGGAATAAATAAATAAAATGTAGCCCCCTTAAGTATGCAATAATTTTGTTTTCAAGTGTTTCAAATGTTTTTAATGCCAAAATTTTGTTCATATAGACAACTTTTAAGTCACAGGACATTACATTTTTTTATTTTTAAAATTTCCACGACTAAAAGAAACTAAGGAATAGTTCGATATGCGGAAGTCAAACTACTCCAAATACGTTTTAGAAGCTGTGGCGCTTAAAGTGGACAAACTTTCCCTCCTTAAAGTATGCAATATGCACTTGAAAACTAGTTTAATTTAAGAATGTTAATAATTATAATAAATATCGCATCAAAATTCATGGCACAAGCTGTAACTTAGCTAGGTAAGTGGAATGTCTGAAATTCGACCCCCAAAAGTATGCAGAAATTCTGCTGTTTTTTTTTAATTATGAGACATTAAAAATTTGTGACTAAAAATGATTCTTATACGAACTAATTTCGTTTTCATATCAGAATTCAAGATCCGCCTTAATCCACAAGGCTTTTTTTTTGCTGTTGCACTGTGAAATTTCACAACAATTCATCGAAATGAGAGAACCTTTAGCAGCTGTTGGTCTGGCTGGCATTTGGCGCAGGCGCCTTGTAATTTTTAGATTCCTGATGCACCTAATGATGATGATGATGATGACGATGATGATGATGACGATGATGCATTTGAAGCTGAAAGTGAAAAATATATGTACATGATGCAATGCAATGCATTGAATGATTTTTCAGTAGAAGTTAAGCATTACATTACATGGCCTTTAGTTTATTTTCTTTTTCTTTTGCATTTTACATAAACAAAAAAAATAAAGAAGAATATACTTAGTAGATTTAACTAAAAATAAGTAAGCTTAGGTTTAAAATAAAGGACAAGAGCAGCATCGCTCAGTCCTCTCACTCGTTGACTATGCCTAATAACTATGCTAGTTTGACCTACTGCACTTAATGCTTAAATAAACTATATGTAAATGTATTTTTAATTGTAATTGTTGTACGTTCGATTTCTTTGATTTTTGTACGTTTTGCGGTGACAGAAAAAAAGGTAGAAAGTTTTGTTTCGCCATGAAGTTTTTAACTTCTTTTAGTCCATCTTTATCCTCATCCTCATCATCATCTTTATCTGCTTCGGAGCCGCTAAGAACCCGTTGATTTTGTTGGCGATGAGTTGGTCAAAGGTGATGATAATAATGATGACGCTTGCTTTTCGTCTTCTTCATCGACTTCTTGGGGGCTTTTACTGCCGAGTCGCTGTGAGGTTTGTGTCTAAAGTAACAAAAAAAAAAAATTCCACAAAATATTAAGCTTAGAAATTGCCTAGCTTTTAGTTAGTTTTCTTTTTTTTCTCTCTCTCCGTCTCTTTCTTTCGTTGTGAGGGTGAGAATTAAGGCTTAAGGGTTGGGGAAAAGCTCACCACATTGCGATGGGGGCAATCGGCATGTAAATGGTCTTCACTCCGGCAGCGATGGCAACGTTTCGGCTGTGGCCCCAAGCCACATTCCGAGGCAATATGATTGGCAAATTCACCGCAATTATAGCAACGCATCCGGCGAGTTCGTCGATTGCTACACAAGAAACCGGGGGGGAGGAAAAAAAAACAAATCAGGATGAAAATCTATGGAATCCAACGAGGAGTGGGGGTGGGAAACCTACATTCTTGGTCTGTAGGTGCTGCCATGGCAATCATCACCCTGTTTACCCGATACTCTGGTGGCCTCCAAACCTCTTGCTGTCCGCTGGCATTCGAATTCCACTTCCTCCTGCTCGCCCAATGAACGGAATCCCGACATTTGTATGACACTCTGTGGAATTTTTCACAATTCTTTGTATTACATCTTTGATTTTAACTTGATCAACCCACCTGATGGACAAAGACCTCCTGGCCGCCATCGTTGGGCGTTAGAAAGCCCCATCCTTTGGCCACATTAAACCATTTGCATTTACCCAAACGCACACAGCCGCATTCCGCTTCCTTTGAAATTGCTATATACCCGATAGAGAGACACAGAAATAGAGAGAGAGAGAGAGAGGCGGAAAAAGAGTTAAGAAACAACAACAAAAAATTCCATTTATATCCTGTATAATTCAAGTAACGCGGCAGCTGGGAAACAAACGAACATGTCCTTGTCCCATTTGCCTTAAGGCCACAAAGACCCAGGCCCAGGCCCAAGACCAAGACCAAGGTATCAAGACGCAACCAAAACAGGTTTCATATTGTTGTCTTTTCTATTGTATAGAAATCTATGGGCATTATCTAAAAAACATGCGTGAGTTCCATCTCATTCACGCAAACACAGAGAGAGTGAATGAGATAGCGATAGAGTGAGACACTGACATACAGATACGCAATTACTCGGAATGTTCAGGGCCGGTTTTAAACAACCAATAGGCCCAATTGGTTTATTTTATCACAAATTCTTAATAAGAATCCTTTCAATAAGATTTGCCATCTAGGATATCTTCTAACAGCACATCAATGTTCATTTCTTTACAATTTGTTCATGAAATTTTAAGTCAAAAAGTAGTTAGTTCTATGTATATCTAAGTATTTCAAAAACTAAGTCCCTAAGGCTTAGGAAATCTTCAAAACATTTTTAATATTTAGAGCGAATAGTTTGTTTAGACAGAAAAAGAGGAATTTAACGAGTTTATCCCACTTACATTCCCTTACGAAAGGTCCTGATTATATATAGGAAAACGACCTTTTCATATTATTTTTTCAAATTTCAAATTCCCAGAGAAAAGTGCTTCAATTTTACAAAATTTACAATATATTTATAATAAATAAATATAAATGTATAATATATTTTTTAAACTTGAATCACTTTTCTCTAAGAATTTTCCAGCTTGATGATTGAATTTCTCAAAACCCGCATTTATTTTAAAGGTTAAACCAAATGCCGTCCCTGTATGTATTATGACTGCTCTCTATACCCCCCCTTCCCACTGCCCCATCTCTTCCAATTCATTTCGAGTTCATTCATAAATTGTTCGAGTATGTTTTACAGTGTGTTCATGTGTCTTTGTGTGTGTGTGTGTGTGTAGATGTTTAGTGCGTTCCATTTTTGACTCTGCTTATCGTTTGAATGGAATGCATTTTCTTTTTTGGTCTTATCTAAATATTTCTTTATGTCTTGAGACAACTGCAGAGGGAAAAACTCTTGCGATAGAGAGAGAGAGGGAGAGACATAAATTTTCCTATTGTCAAGTATCTGTCAATGTCTTATAAGAACCAAAAAAGAAACAAACAAATCTATCAAAAATCATTGCACTTAAACCAAAAACCTACAAACTTGAATCTAGAGTTGAGGGAAGGTTTTTTCTACTTGACCAGAATCAGAGGGTTGATTGATCTGCGCTATAGCAAAAAAAAAAAAAACAAATACTCTGATTCGCCAATAAAAAACCAAAACAAAATGAATCAAAACAGAGACCCAAAAAAAAAAAACACACAAAAAAATACATAAATGTATGTCGAAAAAAAACACACACTCAAAAAACTGCGCAGTTTTTATATACCGATCGGCCGATGGGCCAATCAGTAAAGAGTTTGATAAGATTTTGTGTTTTTTAATAAAATACGAAACTAGTTTAAATGGGCTAATGTGAAACTGTGACTGTTCCATAATTGACAATTTGTTGCGCTTCAAATTTCCATATGTAACTCTTTCCTCCATTCTCCTCTACCTTGAGTTGATGTTGTTGTTGTTCCGTCACTGTTTTCCAATTGAAATGAGTTTTCCATTATTGTTTGTTGTTGTTGTTGCTTTCACTTTAACTGCATATTATTAGAATTTTTCTTCAATATATAGGATTGATCTATATATACATATATATATACACGCGAACGCACTCAAAAAGAAAAACACACACACAAATATTGTAAGAAATTTCCCGTGTTCGTTTTCAATAGAGAAATGATGAGAGCTCTAAAACTAAACTGAGCTGAGCCAAGTCAAGAAGGGGAAAAACACAACAACAAAAGCAAAAAAAAAACGTTGCCGCTGCGCACGACGCACTTCGTCACACTGAACTCCGCATTTGGTTTTCAACTATTTCTAGGAAGGCCCCGAAAATTTTTGTTGTTGTTTATGAGTATGCGTGTGTGTATGTGTGAGTGTGTGGAAAAACGAGGCAAATGTATCTGACAGATACTCCATTCCGATCATAGAAAATACAAAGAGAATACAAGCATTTGAGGTTAAGTAGAGAGAGAGAGAGGGAGTTTTTATCTATATATGTATCTCTGATTATAGTGTTAACTGTTATACACTGTCCTACATACTGTTATACACTCACACTCGCTAGTGGTGTATATAGGGGCTAGATTTCTTGCTGCTTTCTGATTGACTGACTCTGACTCTGATCCTGGCGATTCCAACCACCAAAATGTTGCCTTTGTGTGATTCTTTTTTTTTTCTGTTTTGCCACATCATAAAAAATGAACGTGGCACGAGTTGATTTCTCATTGGATGGCAGGCTTAAAAAAAAGAAAATGAACAACAAAAAATTGCATAAAAAACTGCAGCGCATTGGCCAAAAATCTTGCAACCGCCTCCCTCCCTCCTGCTGCAGTCTGCCGCTCTACCCTCTACCCTCTAACAAAAGGTCCCTGGGACAGGGGACGCGTGCCAAAAACCAACCCCCTCCCTCTACCCAGTGTGTGTGTGACCTCTTTGAGGGGTGGCATCGTGTTGTTGGGCTGCTGCAAGAACATTTTTCGCAACATTTTTGCCTTATGCATTTATGCAATTTATTATTATTATTACTATTATTGTGGCACACACACGCACACACACACGTATATGTATGTGTGTGCCACGTGCCTCCGGCATGGCAAATCTTCGTCGAATGGCCAATGTCTGCCTCTGCCCGGGGACATAAGGGCGGGAAAGTGTTCACGAGTTGAAACTAGGGCGGTTTACTTTTATTTTGGGTTTGCACAAAACTTGCATTACTTTTAATACATATATTAAATATATATGTATACAGTTGAATCCGGTTATAACGACTCCGCTTATAACGTCGGTCTGGTTATCGCGACTAAAGTTCGATGAGTGATTGGTTGTTCCCAATACAAACTTATATGAATGGGCCTCCGGTTAGTACGTCTTCCGGATATAACGACGAAAATCGTGGGTCCGTTGAGCGTCGTTATAACCGGATTCTACTGTGTAGAGACTTTTCTGATATTCTCTTAATCGATATTCTTAAATATGTAAGAAATGCATTCAATTCTGTCTCTTTCAACATTTTAGCAAAGAAACTTACTTAGAACTTGGCTAAAAAGCATTACTTTGGCCATTACTTTATCAAAAAAAAAAAACCAGCAAGTACAATTTTATTTAAAATTCAAGGTTAGAGACCATCAAAATGCCAGACTTATGTTCAATATTTTTCCTCATTAATCTTGCAAAGCCTCAAACATGATCATAGGTGGATCTAGCACGGTGAAATGGGAGAAATAAGCTCCTTTAAGTATGCAATAGGTTGGGAATGTTCAATATTCGCAAAAAGTTTACAACTTTTCGCACGCCTTTTAACACAAAAATTTATTTTAGATTTTATTTTTGATTTGCAAAATTTTCCAAAACTTCTTTATATGTGTGAAAAATTGAATTCTCGGTCGGCATATTATTATATTACTTTTGGTAGCAAATTTCCTCATCGTCCCCGCATAGATCCGCCTATAAACATGATAGTGTTTAAAACGATTTGGTTACGTTATGCTTTTTATATAGTCCTATAAGTTATATAAATTATTTGGGCGACATAATTGATTAATTTGAAATCTTTTCTTTACCTGCTCGAGGTGAATAAATATATATTATCAATCAATTGCCATTGTTGTCTGAAAACCTTTTCGTCGTAACGATTTTCCCCAAATTGTTTGATTGGTTATCATTAAAAACGTTCGAAAATCAACTTCTAATTGATTTTTTAAAAGTATTGTCTAATATTTTGTTATTTTTGACAAAGAGTTTGTCAATGAATTAGTTGAAGGGTCTAGAGTCTAGGCGAATAGATTGTCAAAGTTTAATAGTTTATCCAAAACTTTTAGAAACCCTGTCTCGAAGAGTAGAAAATCTAACCTGACTTTGCTATGAAATGTTTTCATTGAAATCAAGACAAATGTAGTGAAATATATTAGAATTGATATCTGCTTAAAACTATTAGAATTGATATCTGCATATCATTAATTAAAATTTGTGAATGGCCCTTTAACTTTGCGCAAAGTTCGATACAACTTTTAGGTTTTATTTTTAAATTATAAAAGCAGAAAGAATAAATTTTTACAAAATTTTTGTTGATACAGTCTCTTAAAATGATGTTCTATTTGGACTTATCTTTGTTGGATTAATAATTCAATAAACGGAAACAATTTTTAACCAAGTCGTAGCCAACTCGAGAAGTCTTAGACAGTGAAACGCCAACGAAAATAAAGTCAAATAAAATTTTCTTTTTTTAACAGAACATTTGAATTGTAATTTTATATGAACTTAATGGATTTTTCAATGATACAATGAAAGTTGTTATACTGTTACTTGTAGTAACAATCCTTAAGTAATTCTTTAATTATTCTCTAAAAAAAACGTTACCACAGCTCCCTGGGAAGTTCCTAAAGATGAACGTGTTTGAAATTCCTAAAGAAAATACCAACTAGATTTCAATAAAGTTTGAATTTTAAGCAGAATTAAGAGAAATTCTGTGGAGATGTGGGATTTAGCCCGAATTGTTAGCTACTGGTTAGCTATATACTAATATATTTCTATATCTTTCTTTGGGGAAATGTTTCTTTATTGCCATCTCTTTAATACGTTGTAAAATGTAGTCTTTAAACATAATTCAATTCGATGAGCTTTTATATGTCATTTTGGATAAAGTTTATAAATTAATTAACCCACATGGACGAAATGTTTTCCCCGAGCATATGGTTTCGCTTTTTATGCAGCACTGTGGATGAGATGAGAAGAGGTCAGTGAGGGTCAGTTTTGATTTTTATCCGCACCCAAAACACATCAACACAATAAATATATATACAAAAAAAAAAAAAGAAAATACACACACACACACAACAGAGATGGAAAAACTGCCGTTGCACTGGCCTGTAATCAATATTTTGCCGACAATAATAGACTCCTCTGGCCAAAGAGACCAGAAACAGGACACAAAGGCAGAAATCGAAAGTGCCCATTAGGGGATATATCGAAGCACTCAGAAGCGCGCATAATTGGAACAGGATTAACAAGGCGATGCAATTGCAATCGGGGCCTAGGCTCGTCGGGCCAGTTGTATTGTCCGGCATTTCCGGACATGCACAAAGCCGTCCAACACACAAAGGGCGCACACCCGTGGGCCCATGAAAATGCAACGACTGAAAATAATCCGCTTTAAATATGCACAGAGAATGAGGATTCTTCTGGGCGGGGGGGAAAACAATCTATGCAAAAATCGCAGAAAATATGAAAAGCCATTGCCGATGGCGAGGGTGATGACGATGCCGTTGACGATGGCCAGCCTAGCCTAGAGGGGGTTGATTGTTGTACATGTCCAAAATATCCATTTGACCCGATCGGCACCTCACCTCCTCGTGTGGCATGTGGCATGTGGCAATGAGAAGGCTCAGCGTTGCTGCCTTGGTCTGTATGCTTTGTCTGTGTAGAATGTGCCATAATCAGGATACATTTCTATACCCTGTAATCGATGAGTAAAATAGTGTATATACATGACCTTCTTGAGAAACTATGAAAATTAGAGGCAAGAAATTTCAAATTATTTGCCATTTTTCATGTTATTTTCATACAATCTCTTACTTATTTTGCTTACAGGGTATCAATAATGTCGTTCTATTTGTTTTTCCTACTCACAGGATTTTAATTATTCTCTCTTTGCTCTCACTTTGTCTCGATTTTATGCTACAATGCACACAATTTGCATGTTACAGCAACAACAACAGCAGCAGGAGGGGTGGGGGAGGGAAGGACCGAGACCTGATTATCGGGAAAACGAGAGGAGAAAAACAATAGGAGAAAAAAAAAGAAAAGGAAAAGTGTTCCACTTTTCCCAATTGATTGACATTTGATTGATGTTTCCATTTACAGGGCGACAGAGCAGAGAAGAGAGAACAGAACAGAAGAGAAGAGAAGAGAATGGGCGACACTTTTGAAGCATTCTTAATGAGAGTTAGGATTTTAATCGTACTCATGATGTCAAGTAAATAGTTAGTTAAACTTTGGATGGCATAACTTTGCAACTTCTTCAATTTCAACGGGTATTTTTTCGATTACTAAACACTAACACACATTTCTTTTCGAGTTTTATTAAAATTTTAAGTTATTTAATAATTTTGTAATCAAAATTTACTTTAAATGCATAATAATAAAGCTAACAAACTTTGATTTAAAAAAAAAAGAAAATAAAAAATGTAAAAAGATATTATATATTCATAATGTATGTATTGAAATTTCCAAGTTAAAAAAACCGATATTTCTGTTTTATAAAAAACGCGCACTTACCTTACCATTTTCAGTAAAAATTTGCTGTCTCTTTTATTTCTTATCAGTTTTCCGCTAGCATTTCACATGCATAAACAGAAACAAACAAAAAAACACAGCACAAAAAAAAAACAACAAAAAACCGCAACACTTGCTCTCAACCACACAAGCACACAGACACACAAAGTCACTGAAGAGTGGGCGGCCATCTTACTCTCACTCTCTCTCGTTGCTTTGCCTAAGACGTTGACTGCGGCAGAGGTCCAGGCAGCGCGCTGCAGCGTAGGCAAATTTTTCTTATTCTTTTCCGCTTTCTTTGAAGGAAAATACCAAAACGATTTAAGTGTAACTATAAACATTTTAAAGCTAATAAGTTTATGCAAAACTAAATATATTAATTACTTCTAAGGATTATTTAGGCATAAAAAAAACAAAAGCAAACTGCCAGTGAGAAACGATCACAGCGAGCGGTCAATGAAAACTGAAAGATAAAAAAAGAGACAGAGAGAGAGAGAGAGTGAACGGGAGTAAGGAATTGAAGCAGCAGAGCTTTGGAGAGAGAGAAAAATGAAGGAGATGAAGGAGCAAAGTAAAAGAATTACCGCAATTCATAATAAATTTTATATTAGTGATGGTAACAATGGAAATCAATTAAAAATTAAATGAAATGGAAAAATAAAACTTTAAGCTATGAAAGAAACTTTAATACTCCACAAAGGCAACCCAAAAGAATTCTTGTAACAAAATGTAAATTCCTTCAACAAAATATATGTTTGAGACACATTCCACATTCTCTGCCAATTGGAAAATTGTATGCACTCACTGGCCCCCCAAAAGTATGCAACAACTCTTGTAAGAAAATGCCAAGAAAAATATAATTTTCTCATTTCTTTTTTTTTTAGTATGAAATAATTTTGGTTTATTATTATTTATGCATTTTTCTTTTGTTTACTTTTTTTTTGTTTTCGTTTTCGTTAATAATGTTTTTTTTTTTTGTTTTTTGGGTTGTTGTTGTCGTTCTTGTATTTTATTATATATTTTGTTGGTTGTGTTTTGCTTTTTGTTGTTGTTTTAGAGATATTTAGAGATATTTTTGTCATATATCCTATAATTAATAGGAATTTAAGTTGCTTTTCAAAAAAATGTTTTTAATGCATATATAAATTTTGCATATAGAAAATGTATATATGTATATAATCGGATAGGTAATTGTATATATGTAAATGTGTGTGTGTATGTGTGTGTGTGTGTGTGAGGGATGTGATAGAAGGGAGGGCAAGGATAAGAGGCTGGTATTTGGGAAATTTGGGGCGGGGTCATGGCAGGGAGGCTTACTAGAAAAAATTAACACAGTTTTTCTTTCTTTTTTTTTTTGTTTTTTTTTTTTTGTTTGATGTTTCTTATCATTTTCATATTTTTTTTGTTAACAAAAACTATTTTAATTGCAATTTGTATCTTTGTATTCGTTTTTTTTGTTTTTTTTCTTTTTATATTCTGATTGCAAATGAAAATTCGCTGCGTTTTATATCTTTTGATGAAAACCAATTTTGTACATTTTTGTGTAAGTGTATGTGTGTGTGTGTGTGTGGTGTATATTTTGGTGTGGATGATTAGCAGAATGTGGATAAAACAATTTTCAATTGTATAACAAATAAAAAAAAAAATTGAAGATACTTTCTAAGATACTTGCAATAGAAGTTACACATACTTATATATGGAAATATATATATATATATATATATAAAGATATATATATATATATACATAAGGGGTTTACTATATAATTGATTTTGTTATTTTGTTTTTTTTTTTTTGTTCGACTTAAATCAGAGTCACTTATTATACTAAGAAGCAGTCCATTTATTCTCCATTTAAATTTACTTGTTGTTCGTTCAACTTGAATCCTGAAACAGATTTCAATTGTTCAATTTCTGTACAAAGTTGTTGGGCATGGTTGTTACTATATATATAAATGTATATATAGTATATATATACAGTGGTGGTCAGCGGGTTAGCCCCTTTTTTTTTGTTTGATTTTAAATTTAATTTTCTCGGCTCCTAAGAAAGTTAATGAAGAAATTTTTTCAGTAATTTGTTGGTTATTGTATTTAGATGATGACACGTAATTATTGTCATGCCAGCTTTCGGCGTTTTTTTTACAGGTGCGTTTGAAAAAAAATAGGCCCCCAAATGCTGGCCATTAGTTTAGCCCGGTCTTTCCAAAATCTTTAATATTATAGTTAGACATGTGTATTCTTTGAAGAAGTTGTAGATCTAGGTAATCTAAGATAAACTGCATACCAAAAATTTTCATTTTAGCCCCAGTATTTGTTTTGGGGCCCATCGAAATTTCGGCATTTTGTATGTAATTCTTGAGGTCTCTTGGTTTGACGCCGTTTTACGATACCAATTTAAACTAAAGTAATATTTTCTTATTCTAAGTATTAAACTGAATTGAATTTCCCGTCAAATGATACATGTTTCATAAAAATCCGACAAAAATTAGATTGATTTCATCGCCCATACTTTAAAAAATAACCAGGTAAAATAAATTAAAAAAATTTCCCATACATGCGTGCAAAGAAAGAGATGGAGGATGTGTGGGAAATTTTGCTTACCTAGTTTTTTTAAAGTATGGGCGATGAAATCAATCTAATTTTTGTCGGATTTTTATGAAACATGTATCATTTGACGGGAAATTCAATTCAGTTTAATACTTAGAATAAGAAAATATTACTTTAGTTTAAATTGGTATCGTAAAACGGCGTCAAACCAAGAGACCTCAAGAATTACATACAAAATGCCGAAATTTCGATGGGCCCCAAAACAAATACTGGGGCTAAAATGAAAATTTTTGGTATGCAGTTTATCTTAGATTACCTAGATCTACAACTTCTTCAAAGAATACACATGTCTAACTATAATATTAAAGATTTTGGAAAGACCGGGCTAAACTAATGGCCAGCATTTGGGGGCCTATTTTTTATCAAACGCACCTGTAAAAAAAACGCCGAAAGCTGGCATGACAATAATTACGTGCCATCATCTAAATACAATAACCAACAAATTACTGAAAAAATTTCTTCATTAACTTTCTTAGGAGCCGAGAAAATCAAATTTAAAATCAAACAAAAAAAAAGGGGCTAACCCGCTGACCACCACTGTATATAGTGTTAGGCTCACTAAGGTCTACAGATAAATGTATTTGTAAATATATATATATATAATATATGTATTTATATGTAGTCTATATATATATATATATGATTAAATTTTCTATATATATATATGTTACAAGGCAAAAACGGAAATCAAAGAATATAGAATTATAGCAAAATCAAAATTTTGAATCTGGAGTATGTGGTTTATATATATGTATATATAAATGTATGTATATGTCTGTATATATAGTAATTCATTCAGTCTCAGTCTCACAATTAGGAAAGTATTATATGTATGCTTATGTGTGTGTGTGTGTTTGTGTGTGTGTGCGTGGTATGTGTAGTATTCAGGGCTGCAATATCTCTGTTTGATCGGTCCAATTTTATTTCAAATTCTTAAATTTTGCCAAAGTCCTTTTTGTTATGCTCAAAATGAATTTTTCATTAATTATAACTTTAGAAAATTCATTCATAATTGTAGATTTGGAAACTGTTTGTATTTGCAGCTCTGCCTAAGTTAATATTTGTTTTTGTTGTTGTTGTTGTTGTCCAAAAGCAAAACCGAAAAGAAATGAAAAGAAATGCAGTTTTTTTTTTGTTTTTTTTTTGTTTTATAATTTTGATTATCTTCATTTTATATTTTCCTTGGATAGAGGCTTCTCATTCTTCTTCTTTTTTTTCATATTTTGTTTTTTTTTTTGCTTAAATATTTAAATCTTATAAACTAAAAACATCTGCGACTTTTTGTTGTTCTGCTGCTTAACTTTGCTTTTCGTATCAAATACAAAAAAAAAATATATATATATATATGTATATATTTATTTATATATATGTATATATAGTTTAGTTAATCTTATACATATATATATAAATACATATATATATATATACAAGCTTAGTCTTAGTCTCAATTATGCGGCCCCAAATCTCTCTTTCTCACTCGCTTCTCGCATAGCCTCTCTTTCGCCTTAAGCAAAAGAGAGGTTTATTTTTATATATATAACACAAAAAAAAAAAAAAGAGTTGTAAAAAAAAACTTATATACTACAAATTGGTGTTGTCTTACAGTGTTATTTCTTATCTAGACTTTTTTTTGTTTTCTTTTTTGTTTGCTTAGTTTCCATTTTCTTGATTTCAATTGATTTGCAGAGCGTAATTCAGACTGTTCTATATATATAGATATAATACTTATATA
The DNA here is from genome assembly GCF_018902025.1 of Drosophila willistoni. Classification (NCBI taxonomy): domain Eukaryota; kingdom Metazoa; phylum Arthropoda; class Insecta; order Diptera; family Drosophilidae; genus Drosophila; species Drosophila willistoni. The sequence goes on from NW_025814057.1 coordinate 7,628,788, forward strand.
ACTAGTCAGCCTCATTAATATTATAAGCTTAAAGTGGGTTTAGCTAAGTATATTTATATATGTATATATATATATCCTATATCTATGTATATATATTTAAAAAGATCAAAACTAAAAAATTGCGAAATTTGAGAGCGTTTTGGTAAAGTTTGGAATTGGTTAAGGAAAATTTTGGAAAAGTTTTGGAAAATATGTGGCTATACTTTAACCTATATACATACAATATAGTTGATTATTATCTTTTAATTTTAGATAAATATATATATAAATTTATATATATATATATGGGGTTATACTGTAAATATATATGTTTCAAAATACAAACGTATCTAGGTTTTTTATTATATATATATATATATATATATAATCTTGTTGTTGTTGTTTTTTTTTTTTTTTTTTTTTGGACAAATTGGAAACAGTCAAAAGCACCGATTTTCAGCTAAGTTTCATTATCTTTTCATTTTCGTTATAAACATAATTCCTACTTATAATATTTTATATATAATTAATGTTCTGTGTGTGTGTGTGTGATCTAATCAAAACTTTATATATATATATATATATATATATATATATATATTTATGCACATTGGTTAGTTATAGCTAGACAAAAAAAAGGACATACAAATATATATATATATATATATATAGATGTACATAATAAAGAAGTGAAATATATATATATACATATATATACTTCTATATAAAATACGTATCTTAGATCTGTTTTCTTATTTCTTGTTTATGATGCAATGTGATAATGATAATGGTTAATATATGATTTATGTATGTATGTATGTGTGTGTGTGTATTTATGAATTATTTTTCTTTTTTTCGTCTCTTTTACTTTATCTCTTTCTCAGTTTTTAACAAAATTCAAATAAGGCAACTTGAATCTAAATATATATAGGTATATATATATATATATTTATGGGTGTGTGTGTGTGTGTGTTTATGATACTTTCTATATGATCTATCTCTCTCTCCATCTCTCTCTCACTCTCGCTACCAACAAACAAAAGAATGATCAAACTGAATTACAAAATGAACGATAATAAAATAAAATAAAAAAAAAAACCAATTACTCATCGAAAGTAAATGCACAAATGTTTGTTTTTGTTTAAGTTTTTCTTTCTTTTGTTCAATTTACAATATTTCTTATAAAATTTCCATTTCCAATTTTCCAAATTCTTTTCATTTTCATATAAAAATACAAAAAAAAAATATAGTTATAAAAAAAGCACAGCTTGATCAAAAAAAAAAAAAAAATTATTGATTGATTAATGCCAATTTGGGTGAGATCTTCCTTATTTATTCTTCTTCTTCTTCTTCTTCGTGTGTCTCCTCATAGCGCAAAAATTTAACAAATTTCCAATGGTTCGTATGGGGAGTAGGAGGGTTTTTTGGGGGAGGGAGGGCTTCTGTTTTTGTTTTTTTTTTTTACTTAAGGGGGGAGGGGTTTTCTATATAACTTGAATATATACAATCTATATAATAATACCGTTATGTATGTATAATTGTGCCTTATGTGTTTTTTTTTTGTTTTTGTTTTTACTCATTTTCTTTTTTTTCTGGTTGTTTTTTTGTTGTTGTTAACTTAAATATTATATAAATTTTTGTTTTGTTTTCGGTTTTTATCTATATATGTATATATAATTCTTATTTCTTGAAATTTGTTGTTTGTTTTTCTTGTTTTTGTTTTGTTTTGTTTGTTTTCTTATTGCACTTGGTTTATCATATTCCATTTCTCCGATATTCTCTCTCCTTCGGCCTAAATAAAAAAAAAATAAAAACGACACAATCTCTACGTGCATTCAATGATCATGGGCTGATTGGAGGACTCGATGACCGACGGCCGACTCTCCTGGGCCTGAAGATGCGGCGGCGGCTGATTGTGCAGACTGTATGAAGATGCTGATTCCTGCAGCGATTTCAGTGACGTTTTCAGCGGCAAATGTTGCTGCTGCTGCTGCGATGCAGATGACGTTGTCTGTGCCTGTTGCTGCTGCTGCTGCTGGTGATGATGTTGCTGCTGCTGCTGTTGCTGCTGCTGATGTGCTGGATGATGCGAATGCGGATGCGGCGATAATGGAGGAAGAGCTGTGGTCAACAGCATGGGTGCCGCATGCTGTGGCATCATAAGATGCTGCGGCGATGGTGGTGGAAGCTGCTGTTGATGATGCTGTTGCTGCTGCTGTTGATGGTGTGCGCCCAAAGGTATAAGTCGGGGCGGGGAATGCCTTAGACTTGGATGGGTATGATGTCCCGGTTGTTGCATATGCTGCTGCAATTGCTCATACGTCTCGGGCTCGGGGAGATCTTTATCTGTAGAAGAATAGAGGAGAACAATTGTCAATTAAAGAAACGCTCAAAAAACTTCTTTCCCAACTTTCCACAAGTCTCTTAGAGAAAGAGAGTTGAGTTAAGGCTCATGGCTGTGTCACTCACCTAAACACTCTGATGTGGCTGCCGCTGCCATGGCCAATTCTTCTTCCAAATTATTTGGCTTACAGCTGGTGGTCTTCCAATGTGTTCTCAATCCCGATGCGCTTATGTATTTCTTATCGCATCCCTGGCACACATATGGCCGATCATTCGTATGCAATCTCTTGTGCAATTTCAAATGGACAAATTGCGTAAATTTCTGCGGACATAGATCGCAGGCATATGGCTTCTGGCCACTATGCAATCTCAGATGGGTTTTCAGATTCGAAGTGCTGGAGAAACGTTTCTTGCATATATCACACTGATGCGGCTTCTCGCCCGTGTGTACCAAATGATGTTTCTGCAGATGGGCCAATTGGGTGAAACTCTTTGTGCAGACATTGCACTTGAATGGTCGTTCACCGGAATGGGTGCGTAAATGGACCTTCAGATTGCTCAGTTGGCCAAAGGTTTTGCAGCAGACATTGCATTCGTAGTGCATTTTGCCATCCTTTTTCTTCAGGGGATACGGCAGGGAGCGATAGCCCCGGGAGGCCAATGAATTGGGACTGAGGGGACTGCCACTGCGTGGACATGAATTGCCATCGGGACTAAGACTGCTGGGCGGTGATATTCTCAATGGGGATAATCTCTGCAATGGTGTCAATGGCTGCATCAGTGGATGGTTAAGCATTTGTGAGCTACTCTGCAACAGATGAAGATTTGATGCTGAGCCGGCACCACTCGATGCATTCGATTGCCGATCAAATGGCGAATGCGAACTATGCGGAGGTGAATGGAAAGTTGAAGTGGCCGCCGATCCAGAGCCATAGTGCGGATAGGGTGGATAGCTGCCTGGTGAGCCGGCACTATGCAGATGACTCTCATCGACAACGCCGCGACCGGCCTCATTCAGATAGGCGGCATGTCGGGGCGAGTAGATCACATTGTGATGATGGTGATGATGATGATGCTGCAGATGATGCTGAGCTGGCGGCGGTGAGCACTCTCCCTTGATTAGAGTCGAACGGGTTAATGTCTCCTGGTCGTTGGTCAAGCATTCAGGATTTTGTCCCAAATTCGATGATGAGTCGGGACTAACAGCATTGCCATAACGCTGAGATTTCTTATAGCTATAGGCCATCTCGGTCGGTGATGTGGGCGGCGGTGTGGCGGCATTCGCTTGACGGGCAGCGGCCTCCAAACGATGTTGACTCGTCAGTATTGTCTCCAATATGCTCGACGATGGCTGACTGAATCGCAGGGCAGGCGTATCACTTTCATAATATGGTTTCGTTAGCGGCACTATGGTTCTCGATTGTTCCAACACAATGACCGTCGATGATGCCGGCTGCTGTTGGGTCAATTCACGCTCCTCTCCCAATGTCGAGGTGGCATGCATTCGCTCCTCGTCCTCATCGTCGTTAACCATATGCGGTGGCAGCTCATCCACCTCCTTGATGGGCTCTTGTTTCACACAGTTTAGGGTTTTGTTTTTGATTTCATATTTCAGAGGCATTTTCACTTTGAATTTACGATACTCGTTCTTGTCATTGGCATCCGTTTGATGTTTCTGCACTGGCGCCAATGCCAATGGCGGACTGGGACTCTTGACCACGGTTTGCGGTGATTTATTGCCATTCACGGATTTCTGTGCCTGAGCAATCACCGTCTCCTTGGGGGCAATGGCCTTCTTGGAGCAGTCTAGCACATAATTGTGTTCACTCTCACTATCGCTAGAGTCCTCTGGTGGGGTAAGGCCATCCTCGTGACACTCATTGCTGTGATAGCCCTCATCGGAGCGCACTGAACGCACGCTGCCATCTTGGGCCATCATGGCGGAGAGCGGCGAACGGGCAGCCTCTTCTTTGTCACTTGTATTCAAAGGCGAACGATCCTGGCCACCCATAATGACGGAAGCATGACGATGAATGTGAGGGTGAAGATTTGTCGTTGATGTGGTCGTGCTGACATGAGTGCAACAACCGGAGGCAGCTGTTGCCGCTACTTGGGATTGGCTTCCAGCTGATGCTGGTGCCGAAGGTGCTGGGGTGGCTGTTCCTGACGATGATGATGAGGCTGCTGCGGCCGCCACTGTTGCACTAGCTGGCAAATGGAGACCCATCACATAGGTTATATGACTCACAGCCACTTCGGCGGGTATCTCTGCTGGAGCTGCCATTGTGTAGTGTGCCTTCTTGCCGGCAGCTTCATCGTCCTCATCGACCATATCCATGCACTCTTCATCCTCTTCTCTATCAACTTCATCGCTTTCAACCTGTTTGCAGGCACCAAAGATGGTTCGCTCGGGATCAACGTCGTAGCCAAGACGAGAGGCGAAGTCCTTGCAATACCAAACCATTAGCTCCTCATTGGGCATTATATCGCGTGTGGTATAGAAATAGATATTCTCCATATGCTGACAGGCAACCAGATTCATTACCGATAAACTATAAGCAGATGCCACATAACGCATCCAATTTGATTGTGAACGATCCGAACCATCTAAATAATAATAGTCATCGTCCTTGAAGATCTATTTGTTAAAGAACACAGGAGAAAGAGAGATAGAAAAAGAGAAGAAAAATGCATAAAAATCATTGTAAAACAAATCAGAGATATATATATATATATATATGTAGATAGAGAGATAGAAGGAGTGGGAGAAGAGAACACAGAGATAAAGACAACATTGAACAAACTACTAAACGTTGATATGGTAGGGAAGGGGGTAAATGATGAATGAGAGAAAGAGATAGACAGTTTGACACAAAAGAGGAAAAGGAAGCAGTGCATTTTGTTAGTTGTTTAGATAGAGAGCGAGAGAAAGACAGACAGATAAAGAGATAGACAGAGAGAGAGAGAGAGAGACGACTATAGTTAAATGATGGTGAATTGTGGTGAGTTTCGTTAGCGCTTGGAGAGAGAGAGAGAGAGAGAGAGTAAAAAAAAAAGCATAAATCAATGGTGAATACAATTATGGTACCTTAATATTCCCGTAGGTTATGTGGCGTGTTCCCTGCACCTGATTTTTTATATCGATTTTTGATTTTGATTTGGTTCAAACAAATTTTGAATTGTTTTTTATTTTTGGTTGTTTTTTTTTTTTTTTGTAGTGTTTCGGGGTTTTGGGTTTGTATTTGTTTTTTTTTTTTGGTTTATGAAATTAAAAAATTAAGAGAAAAAACGATTTTGGTTAGTTTGCTGGATGATTAAAATTAAAAAACAAAGCATAATGCAAAAGAAAAAATATTTAAAAAATAAAAAAGAAATTCCAAAGGAAATGAACCCCTTAATTTAAGGTTAGGTTAGTTTTTTGTTTTCGGTCGTGGATAACTTACCCGCCAAAAATAGCGCGCCTTATTCTTATCATTTGGATAATTTGAGGTTGGAATGCCTTCGAATGGGCCAAAGCGTGTGCCGCGGGGTATAACGCCGCCGCTCCAAACTCCTTCAGTCTATCAAAGACAAGCAACAAAATGGGGAATAGAAATTATTGTAGGAATGACAACAAGACTTTAGGTAAGCAATAATTCAGTTTTAAGCTTATAATTCGCAACTTGTTCAAGCTAGATTCGTAAGTATCTTACCTTATCATTTGGCGTTGAGTAGACCATTGATGATTTAAGTGTTAAACTGCGGGGCAGAGTTTTATCTGCCCGATTTGGCAGACCACGTTCAGCCTGAACATCGGGTACCAGATAGACAGCCAATCTTTCGAAATCCTCCTCACGCATGCGCGTAACATCATAATCCTGTGTGCCATCTGGTGTTGGGCTACGACTGCGACTGCGTCCACGTCGTGACAATTTATGATGATGATGATGATGGTGATGATGCTGCTGCTGCTGTTGCTGCTGCTGTTGTTGTTGCTGCTGCTGTTGCTGATGATGATGCGGATGAGGAAGATGATGAGGATGATGATGCTGAGAGTTTGGAGAAGGAGGTGGATGTGTGGCTGGATGTGGATGCGCTGGCTGTTGAGGATTTGGATTCTGATGTGGCTGCTGTTGCTGCTGCTGTTGAGGATGTTGTAAATTGATAGCTGCAGGCTTCATATTGTGGCTCTGTGGCTGCTGCTGCTGCTGCTGATGATGATGTCCATGCATTTTCATTTGTATTAACAACTTTTGCTTGTTTGTTGTTGCTGTTTGATGTTGTTCTTGTGTGTTGCTGTTATTGTTGTTGTTTGGACTACAGCTAAATTGTTTCGTTTGAGTGGCTTCTTTATGCTACTTGTTACTAGTTAAATGTGTGGTTGTTGTTGTTCTGAAAATGCACAGAAAAAAAAAGGTAGAACATTAATAAAAGACAAAGTTTTTTGTTTTTGTTGTTGTAGTAGAAACTTTTCCCGCCTACATTAGAAAAATTCACTCTGAAAAGCTTACACTCAAAAATCTCTAAAGTAACGAGTAACGAGTGAATGACATTTCTTTCTATTTCCTCTCTCTCTCTCTCTTGTTCATCTTTCTCGCTCTCTAGTTATCGGCATGTCTTTGTATGAGGTTCAAGATTATGGCCTTAATGGAGGTTACACGTTCACGTTCAGGGGCAAAAGAAAATCATATGCATTCAAATGAATTAATATCCACCTCACCCTTTACAATCATTGCATTTCCCCCCACACACACAAAACAATCACTAAGCTAATATAAAGTCTTATTTGTTTAATATTATTATCTATTTTATTTTCATAGTTTTCCCCTTTTTTTTTTTTGTTCTCTTTTGCATTACACTCACTGGACATTGATTGGATTTTCCTTTATTTATTGGCTTGCTTAGTAGTTGCTTTTGTACTCTCGTTTTATTTTGCTTGCTTTTTTGCTTTTTTTTTGTTTTTTATTTCAATTAAATTTTGGTGTATTAAAATATATTTAGCTTCGTTTTTGTTTTTGTTGGTTGTTTAATTCTTTTTTTTTTTTTCATATATTATTTACTAATTTCCTGCTAATTGAGCTTAGTTGCGCTCTCACACTGAAATTTTTAATCATTTTGTGTGTGTGTGTGGTTTTTGTTGTTGTTTTATTGCTTTTGTTTTATTTTTTGCGTCTTCTTCTTCTGCTTCTTCTAGTTGTTGTTGTGCTGCTTTTTTTGATTTTTGGAAATTACGCATCACTTTCCGTTTCGTTTTTTCATAGTCGCCATCGTCGTCGTCGCACTGGTCGTGTTCCACAAATTACGCATACGCCATGTTGCTCTTGCTTTTGCTTTTTCAGCACATTTCCAACTAGCATCAGGCAAATGAAATTTTGGTTTTACATTGCATCTATGCAAATAATTTGCATTGTTTTTTTTTATATATTTTTAAATATATAAGTAACAAAAAATCCCCAAAAAAAAAAACAACAGAAAACAACAAATTATAAATTAAGTTTTTTGTTTTTTTGTTCTTTTTTTTTTTTTTTTAGTTCTTGGTTAGTTGAGATGCCGCCAACCGAGAGTTATTCCTACTACTGACCCATATAGAAAGCAAAGCGACCGGCATAGACCCCCATAAAGCTCATCAGCCCCAATACCGGCACACACACACACACACACACACTTAACAATTGCACTCACTCAAAAGTGCAACACACACACACAGAGAGAGAAAGAGAGACAGAGAGGAAGAAAGGAAGGGTAAGTTCTCACTCAAAGTTTTCGGAAAATCGCAACGAGAGGATTGCGTAGAAAAGCTTTCAACTTTGCTGCACTTTTCTATATGAGATATAGTTACCGGGTAGTTTTTAGTCCCTAACATGCAATAAATTCTAACTTTTCCAAGTCGTAGAAGTATTTTTTTTGTTTTTTTTTTTTTTTGCTAGCTGCGCAATCGTCAATTTATTGTGCAAGGCCACAAAAAGACCAACCACAAAATAACAATGAAATTAAAAGAATGCATAGAGTAAAACTTTTACACGCTTTTCTTTTTTTTTGTTTTGGAAACAGAAACAGGAGACACACGCCAGCAGGATGTGTCCTTAACTTAGGGAGCTTCTTTCTCTCTCTCTCTCTCTCTATGTGTGTGTGTGTGAAAAATGTGTTCAACAATGTGACAAAGTTTCCTAGTTAAGAACTTTCTAAAATGATTCAAAAGGGGAGTTTAGCTTAAAAAGATTCAAAAAATAATGAAGAGATTCTATGGAAAACTTATACATTTTATTTTTTTTCTATATAAATGAAAGACGATTCTAAAAGTAGAAATCATAAAAAATCTAAGAAAAATCCTTTAAAATATAGCAAATCAGAATATGTTTCAAATATTATATTTTGAGATCATATTAAATATGGAAATATTGAAAATTGTATATTTATATGTTTCTATAACTTTAAAAACTCAAAAAAATTGTTCAAGTTGATTGCATCATTGCCATTGAAACGAAGATCCCACATAAATCTCAGAGATAATAGTTATTATCAATATTATTTGATATCTTTAAACAAATAAAAGAAATCTTATCTAAAATTTTAAAACTTTTTGCTGCTCTTATTATCATTTGAATTATAAATAGATTTCTTATCTCTCAAGGTGAAATGCATTATGCAAAAAAAAACGAAAGGAAACAAGAAAAAAACTCACAAAAAAAATGGCTGCTAAAAAAATGTTTAAAGGGTTGAAATCACTTACCCTTTTATTTAATTTTTTGGTTTATTTATCTTGTTCGATTTTTTTTGTTCTTCGATGGAACTTCGTTTGTTTTTTTTTTTTTGTTTTTTGAACTAAACTAAATGAAAATCTGTGAACTACACGCACGTTGAATTCGAACTGTTGTGTGTATTGTATAGCATAAGTGAGAACTTTGCTGCCCAGAGGAGGCCCCCACACCCATGTGAGACCCAGAACGACGAAACAACACGGATGCCACACACACACACACACACACACGTGCATATACACACACACCCACAGAGATACTTGGTGTATGCAATTGCAAATTGCACTTTATTCTATTTTGATGAGTGCGGAAATGTGTGTGTACAAAAAAAAAAAAAAAAAAGCGAAAAACAGTCGTAATGAAATTTCATTTTAATTTTATTTTGAGAAAGTGTCTGGCGCCAATCCGAAAATTTCGATAAGTATTCGTTTCGACTTTCGTTTTTAGGGTCCGTCTTCTAGGAAGCAAAGTCTTTCACATCATTAGAACAGCAAAAAAAAAAACAGCAAAAAAAGAAAAAACTAAATAAATAAATAAAACAAAAACACGATAGCAAAGCTTTTAAAAATGAAAATAAATTAATGCAACAGCAAAAGCAGAAGCAACGGCAGCAGAAAAGTAAAAATCGTAAAGCTTCTTCTTTGCATTTCTAATCATCGCACAAATTGCATTTGAAGGACACACCTTATAGAGGAACGGCAGTGGCGGCGGGCAGCAAAGAAAATTAAAAATAAATAAAGTTAGCTAACTATTTAAATAGTCGAATTGAATTTCACCCTACAAACAAAATCAAAAGATGCAGGTGCAAACTCTGGAAAAGCCCGAAAAACTTTTCAAAAACATATTTTGTTTGAATTTCCAACTTTATGCCCAAGCCTAAAAAGTCTCCAAGGTTAAAACACTTGAAACAAAAGTCATATTTCAATTTAATCAACAATTTAACACTTAGGAATTCCTAATTTCCAATTCGAAACTCTACAACGAAGTCTACAAAGTCTCCAATGTTATAAAACTTGCCACAAAAGTCATATTTAAGCTTAACAAACTCTTTCGAAACGTTTTCGATCCTAAATACCATATGTTTAACTCTATACCAAAGTCTACAAAGTCTCCAAAATTAAAGAACTAGACACAAAAGTCAAATTTGAACTCAATTTACCCTCTCTAAAGTCTTCAAAACTGATTTAGATGGTTTAAAGTTAAATAACTTTGAATTTATAGCAAGTCCCCACTCCAAAATTTCATATGTAAGAAGTCTCCGAATTGCCTATTCATTAGTTTTACTCTATACTGTTGTCTAGACCAAACTACAATTCACAATCGATTTTCATAACCAGCTGTTAACAAAATCTGAATTTCACACCCATATCCATATAGCCCAAAGAACCTTGACTCTAAGTGTGGAGAACGTCTCCACAAAAGATTCGCCCAATGTAATGCAAGTAGACCTGAAAGAAAACAACTGTGTTTCATACTGGGTGAGGGTATCACAGAAACCGAAACAGCAATAACTAAACGGAAAAAAAAAAAACTATAAATTTGTCGCCGACAACGACGACTGAGTTTAACATTCAACTTGAACGCAGGCGAACCCAACCGGCGGCTGACGTCGTCGTCGTCGACGTTGTCGTCGTCGTTGTCGTCGTCGTCGTCGTGGTGGACGTTGTGAATGTCGTGAATGTGGACGTGGTCGTTTTTCGACGTTGTTACCGGCGACGAGTGCATTTGATAAGCTTTTTGCACATTGCGCATACGCCATGTGTGTGTGTCAGTTAAAATTGGTTGCTCTCGCTCGCTCGCTTAGTGTGTGTGTGTTAGTGTGTTTGTGTGTTGGTATTTGTGTGTGTGTGCTCATCATAATTTTGTTGTTATTGTAGAACTAAGCGCGAAACTTCCGCAATGAACGACGCTGCCCGCATCGATCTTTATCAAATTGCATTGCATTGCGCGAAACGAATGAAACCAAATGGCAATACATTTATGTAGTTTTGTTTTGTTTTCTGTGTGTTCAAGGACACTTTAGCCAATGGGAACTGTACTTAACCGCAGCCCATCATAAATGCATATACAACACTCTCGTCTCCTCTCTCTATCTATCTCTCTTTGACCCTCTAATTCTATCTAGGAAATCTAAGCGCGTATCTTTTAAGTAGTTTCAATGAATAAACAAAATTCTTTTTCGGTATTACGATGTATGTATAAGTGTAAGGTAAATATTTGTTAGTTCTATATGTATGTATGTAAGAGTGTATCTAGGTAAAGGGGAATATACTGTTAGTTTATTCTCCATAAACTTGTATATTTGGTTTTATAGTTAAGCTTTTTATTTTCCATTTACTAATCAGAAGGTCATGTATGTGAATATAACAACGAGGAATCGCCTAGCTAGGGTGCTATCAAAGACGGAAATATAGTTAGGGTGAATTCTATCGTTACTCGTCTGCTTAAGGTCGAGAACCAGGAACGAGGAACTCTTTAACACTAAATTCCCTGGAATGAGGAAATAATGATAACATTAAGTAAACTTCTACTGGAAAAACAGAAAAAAATTGACATAAAATTTGATGGATTATTTTCAAGTGACATGTACATATATTTCACTTTGACAAACATATAATTACACTTGAGAGCCATGATGATATATCATTTTATATGCATTTTTATATTAACTGCTGTTTAAATTACTTTTCAAAGTCTTCACTTTAGCATTTGTAGTAAATTTTTTCACTTGTTTCCCCCAAGTAATTTGTCTATACCTAATATATTAACTAATGAAAGAAATATCTATGAAAATATGAGGAAGAAAAAAAATAGCAATAAAGTAAAAGATTATTTTTTTGGACATAAAAAAAAACGTCAAGTATTAGCTATAATCAATAGACGTCTTCTTCTTGCTAAATCTCTAGAACAGAACAACAACAAAAAAAAAAGAAAACTATAAAAAGCGAAAATGAGACTTTGAAAATAAATTACACAGAGAGAAATACATGTGGTTTGTTTTTCGATTTCACTATATAAATTTGACATGCCTTGCCCTTATTATGACATAGTTGAATTTGAAACACTTTTTTTTTTTCAAGCTGCTAAAAAGGGAAATTATTTTAACGAAAATATTCCATTAAAATTTTTCACACTTGTGAATGTCGTTTTTTTTTTATGGCTTGTTGCTGTAACTTCTATTAACTAATAATAAGTTGGTAGATTTTAAAACTTCAGCAGAGAGGAAGGAGAGAGAGAGAGATGGGGGGTTTAAGTATTTAGGGGGTAATGAGTTAGTTGCTGGCTGGGGGGGGCTGTGACTGAGGTGTTGAGAAAGGTAGAACCCGGAAATATAAAGGCGAAAAAAAGCGCGCCAGAATAGCTCATAGCTCGTAAAACACACACACAGGCACACACACACAGATATATGTAAAAATTGCATTTAATTTTGTTGTGTGCATGCAAAATGAAACGAAAAACGAGTCAACCAAATGCAAACATTACATAGAACAAAAAGAGGGGCAGCAGCAGCAGCAGGAGGAAGGAATGGGGCTCTGTGTGGCAGTGGCAGCCGAAGCGGGAGGCAGCTGATAAAATAAAATTGCAAGCTCTCTGTGTACCTCTCGGTTGCCCCTTCACTGGGGCGTGGGGTGTGCGTGTGTATGTGTGTGTGTGTAATAATTTGTGTGAGCTTTTTTTTTTTTTTTTGTTATTTATTTTTGTAAAAGGGGAGGAGAAGCATCATCATCATCATCATAACCTTGAGTCACTAGTTGAGAATGTGCAAATGCGAATAGAATGCGAATAGAAATAAAATAACAACAACAACAACAAAACTGATGCACACACACACACACACACACAACTCGTCTTCTTGATTCTCATCCGCATTTTGCATGTGAAAGGGGAGCAGATTGAGTTTAGATTATCTAAGCTAATTGAAATTAATATCTCTATATCAAGGACAATTGTGCAAAAGTATCTGCGGAATGTATTTAGAAAAGTATCTAAGCTTACTTCCAGATACAATATCTAATATCTAATATCTTTTCACCCTTTATATTGTACTTCATTACTCCACAAAGTCATTGAAAAAAGTAGGTTAAAAAAACTATTTTCGGAATATATCTAAATTGGGTTAAGCAAGCAATAATAAATTTTTAGCAAATTGTTCAAATGTGCCAATATACATGCATACATACATATGTGTGTGTTTTGTATTTTTAGAAAGCAACTAAATTTGGAATGCATACAAAAAGTATCTTAAAGTAAATAAATTAGACTGATAAAATTGTTTGTATTTCAGTATCTCAGTTAGCTCGACTACTTATGAAAGTATCTTAAGAATCTAACTGAACAGAGTATGGAATTTCAAAGTTTAAGTATTTTGATCCTTTGCATATTTCCCATACATTTTCTCATATCCTTCGGCTACTCGTTGCTGCTGCACCCATTTCTCTTTCTCTTTCGCTGCTTAGGCCTCTTCCCTTTCAATCTCTCTCTCACTCTCTCTCTCTCTCTCTCTCTCTCCCTCTATCTCTTACCCTTCATATTTTGCGTTGCAAATTCGTTGCACTTTAACCTTGAAATTTTCCACTTTGGCGCATGAGCAAAAGATATCGAAACCGAGACAGACTCATACACAGAGAAAACGAGATGGCGAGACAGTGAGAGCGAGAGAGAAAGAGAGTGATGGAAAAGAGGGCTGGGGAGTTGGCCAGTTTTCCTTGCATTTTAATTAGTCAAAAAATTTCATTTCATTTTTAACACAAAATTCTCAATTGTATAATTTTACTTTTGCGTTGTTGTTTTTGTTTTTTTTTGTGTTTTTTTTTTTCATTGCTCGTTTTGTTTTTGTTAAAAGCGAAAGTCTACAAAGGCTTATTTGCAATTAAAATTTATATCTCCCAACGTTTGCTTACTAATGTGCATACAAAAAAAAATTCTCAAACGACATATATACTTTTAATATCTATACTATACAAATACTATATAAGTGTCATATATAGGTACAGCTTTATTTACTTTACTTAGTTTTTGCCCTTGAGTTTTTGAGTCTTTGCTTTTGACGTAGGTCAAATAATCATAAATTAAATGGGTTTTTTTTTGTTAGTTGCAATTTTCTTATCAATGCAATTGGCTTTAGTTTAGTTTTTGCCATTGCACTTTGCCGTGTTATCAGTGCTCAATTGTGTGTGTGTGTGTGTGTGTGTGTGTTTAATGCAGTTGTGTCTTATTGCGCAGTGAAAGTTTTCCGTTTGAGTTTTTTTTTGCTTGTTGTTAATTAAAAGTGTTTAGATTGTTTGATCGATTGATTTTTGTTCTTAGAAGTCAACAAATGAATAAGTTTATTCTAGGCAAAATAAAAAAATAATAATTATATATGTATGATTATGATTTTACTATTGATTTCAACTATAGCTAATCTATTTGTACATTTCCTATCATTAATTGCTGTTTGATTATTTTCAAACTCATATTGCTCAAACGTAAACTTTTTCAATGCATTTCGGCGTTTTGTACCAAAAGTATGCAATAGTATTTGAAGTATTTGAATAAATGAAAGGAAAATTCGATTTTTCTAGAAACTTGTATATACTTATATCCTATATATACATATATGTATATATAATATATGTATTTAAAACAAAAATAAGCCATAACTTTATCAATCACCAAAAATCACTTTCGAATTGGCATTTTAATATTTATAAGAATTTACTTCTAAGTTTTTTTAATTTAAGAAAATGTGAGATATTGTTTCAAAATCTAAATCCAACTATTTAACTATTCGGGACACAAAAGTATGCAATGAATTTCATTAAATAACGCATTCAAGTCTAAAGTTCACAGAATTCCGCATAATTTCATAATATTTTGCTGAAATTTCATTTAAAATAAGTTTGGAATTTCAAAATTAGGTAATTTTAAATTGTTTTGCCAATTTATTCGTTTTGTAATGCATTTAAAAACTCAAACAATTTGGTTAAACACTTGTTCAGAGTTGACTAGAAAATTGCATCATCATTTAGGCCCAACAGAAAGGGTTAATGAACTCAAAGGTCACAAACCAGACTCACACACACATAGAAGAAAGAGAGAGCGTGAAAGGGTGTAAACGAGACAGAGCTAGGAAGAACACGATGAGGCAATTCCCTAAATGCAAATCCAACTGCAGCTGATGACATCATTGGACTCCCAAGAAAATCAATAAAAACACAAAAAAAAACGAATTTCCACAAGAAATATCATAATGGGAGGAAATTCTCAAAAAAATAGAAATAGAAATTAGAGTGGAGAAACTAACCAAAATGTGCTTAGCCCCAGAAGCCGATTATAAGAACCAAAACCCGTGCCTTACCTTGACAACAACAGGGAAAACCACGACCTACGCCAAAGCTATAGAAAATGCGCATAAATTCGACAAAAGGAGTCAGAGCAGACAGACCATAAAAAACCAACAACAGCAACAGCAACAGCAATCAGCAGAAAGAGAAAGAATGAGAAAAAAAAAGTAAAAAGAACCCCCAGACATGATGGCGAAAAGGCGAATGAACCTTCTCGTACATAGGAGACGCCAGACGAGACGCCAGAAAAGTTTTTTGTTTTTTTTTTGTATTCTTTCGCTTGTTGTTGTTTTTTGTGTGTTTCACATTTGCCGTTATGTTGGGGCAGGGCCCCGACATCAACTTCAACTCGAGCTCGAAGTCGTCGATGTCGATGCTGCTCATTATCCTTTTCGCTTTTCATACATAAATCGCCGACTGGCGAAAAGCGTTCAATGAACTTTTCACTACGGTTCGTCGGCCTGTACGTACATTATACATGGGTATACACACCCAATACGGAAAGCGAAACATGAACAGGACAACGACAGCAGCAGGAGCAGCAGCGACTGCGACGTCACCAGCAGCAACAGCAGCAGCAGCAGCGAGCAGCAGTGGCAGTGACAGCGAGGCAGACATAACACTAGACGAAGGTCCTGAATGTAAACTTTGTTTTTGGGTTGGGTTCTTTTGGTCTTGACAGTGTGCAGCAGCAGCAGCAGCAGCAGCAAAACTCTCTGCCACTGAGGCCAAGGACCCAAGAACTGCAGTCATTGCGTTCTGGCATCGACTGGCGACTCTTCTGCGCCGTCGCCTAGCTGCGAAAAATTTCACTTTTAATTTTTGCCCAAAACCCGAAAAGCTTCTATCAAACGAACCGAATTCAAACCCAGGAGCAAGCGAGAGGAATATACTGTGTGTTGTGTCTGGGACAGGATTCTACGGCTACAACTACGTTACTGTCGTGCCATGAGGTTATTGAACTGCATCCATAAAAAAAACACACTCACACACACACACACACAAAAAAACACACATTCATACAGAGCCTTGGGCCTTAGAGCATTTCTAGCAAACGTTGCAAACTTTCACATGAAAATTTTATGCTATATAATATATATAGAATGTCTTATATATATATATATATATATAGGGAGAGAGATATATATCTACTCTATATGGCCATTTATTTACCTTATTGTTGTATTTGTTTGATTTTTTGCAGTCTTCTCATCTCGTCATTGTTCAAGTTTTCGATTTTAAACGCGATTTGAAAAATGAGATTATAGCAAAAATATCGCGAAAATATATACGATAAAAATACAAAGGTCTACGATCGTATGAACACATTTTTTCTTTTGACTTTCTTTTTGTTATTATTATATGATTAGAATCTTGATTTCTATATATATATATATATATATATATGTATATATATATATACTAAAATTATTACACTTAATCAATTGAACACATTTGTGGTATATCTTTTCATATATTTTTGCATTTTTCTTGCTGATATTTGCAATTTCTTTTTCTATTTTATTTTCATTTCTTTTTTTTTTTTTTTGTATTGGTAATTTTTAAATATTAATATTTAAATTTTTAATTTTTTTCATATTTTTTTTTTGTTATTGTTGTTGTTTAATATAAATTTATGTATATTGTTTGGGTCCACGTCGAGTAGACATGACCTGCCCAACGCGTTAACATCCCGAGTCAGGACTGAAGCGACCAGAACGAAGCCAACATCGATGGAAGCCAAGTTCGAGGCAAACGACAGCAGCGGCAACGTCGACTGCATTTTAGCCGAAGTGCAGACAGTAAACAGAAGGGGGAGGGGGGAATGGGGCGGGGTGGGGGAGAGGGGTAAGCAGCAGGCACTTGCACTTGGCATAACTGGCAAAAACAACAAGAACAATAAAACAAAAACAAAGAAGAACAAAAAAAGAAAAGCATCGTGCAACTGCCACAAGGGCGGCATTTGTCGGCTTCGGCTAAAAACATTCGTCGTTTCAGTTTGAAAACTTTGTTTGGGGGTTGCTTCTGCAGCAACAGCAACAGCAACAGCCACAACGTCAGCCTCAGTGGCAGCAACGCCGACAGCGGCGTCGTCGTTGACGTTGCGGCAGCTTTTGCGCAACCCGACATAGAGAAAGACAGTTATACGAGTCCTCGAAACAAAACAAGCGACAAGCCACATAGGATCATATAAGGACTATTGGGTAAGGTCCTTCTCTCTGTCTGTGTGTGTGTGTGTGTGTGGCACAACAAAGGCCACCATACAAATATTATTGCGTTAGGTCCTGTTGGCTGGTATGCTGGAATTGAAGGGTCTTTTGGGTAGCAATTTTTTTGTCAAGTGTTTTTTCGTTTGTTTGTGTTCTCTACCAAACTAATATATAGATAATAATTTACATCTAATCTTAAGTACTTGTATCTTTGTTTACCAACTATCAAGTGTTTTAGCAAAAAGATATGAACCCAAAAGGGCATTTAGTCATTTCTAAGTAAATTACGTAAGTTCTGGGTGATTACGTTTTAATGATGATGGGTTTTAGCACAAATCTTAAGTCCTAACTGATTCATTTGTTGTTTTTTGATAAGATAGATTTGCCAACTAAATAAATATTGTTAAATGTGGTTACATACAATATTAAAAAGTATTTATTTCTCTCAGTGCATTCTAAACTGCACCAAGAGGTCGCTCTCTCTCTCTCTCGACTCTCAGCAATTGCAACGCATGCTCCGTACGGTGGGGGAGTGGGGGTTGGGCATTCATGCACACACATCGTGTTGGCCAAATTGACAGTTGACAATGAACTAGAGCTGCCCTGTAAAATCATAAACCGGAAATACTTCAACCCATTATGCAAACACAACTGAAATGAACTTTACTTAAACCTCTCGAGAGAAAGACTTTTCTATGTACTCTTGGGAGGGTTTTTTTTTTTTTTTGCTTTTCTCGAGAACTTTGTGGGCAATTAATAAAATTTCAGGCACGTTTTGAATGTACAAAAAATGAAAAAACCGTAAATGTTGAAAGAAACAGGAAAAAACAAGCTAACAAATACCGTTAGCTTTTTACATAAAATTATATGAGAAACAATTTTGTCATAGTTGTAAATTACGTATGCCAGTAGCGTAAAAGCCGATAATTTGGGATTTACGACGACAACAACAACAACAAAAAGAACTATGCGACAAGTTGGGGCCAGGGCGTTGCCATTGTTTATACCCTGTACGCGCATTAAAATCAAGTGTCATGATATTGCCAAGAAATTTGAAAAAATGTTAAACAAGTTTCGCTGAAATAGTTTTTGGAGTAACTAAACATTTGTTAATTCCGTTAATCCATTCCATTTTTGCATAAATGAAAGGTGTATCTAACAAATAAACTTGTTCTAAACAAAAACTAGTCTTCAGTTTGATAGTTTGGTCAATTGGCAAAAAGATCTCGGTATTTGGCTTCAAATATTTTCATTTCTGTTGCATACATTTCAGCGTGCATTGTCGACCGGCCACAGGGTATGGGAGAAGTGTGTGGGCGGTATGATCGGAACGGAACGAAACGTAACGAAACGAACCCGCCGACCATCATCAATGTCACAGTCAATGCACAAAAGCCTGCCGACGACGTTGACGGCGCGTTGCTAGTGTCAAAATAACAATGCCAACAGCAGCAACAACAAGAGCAACAGCAACAACAACAATAGCAACAAGCACATAGAGAATTGACACAGACAGACAGACAGACAGACAGAAACGAACCTGTCGCTAGCAAAGTTCAATGCGACACGAAGCCAAAATCGTTACTTCGGGGGGGCGGCGCATGCGCTTGCTTAGTGGCTTCGTGTCTGTGCATGCGCTTGGCCTCTCTTGGTATCTCTCTCTCTTACCCGCTCTCTGTGTCTCTGCGTCTCTTTGTCTGTGTCTGTTTCGAGTGTGTCTCTGTGTGTGTGTGTGTGTGCGCGCGTATAACGCGCTTGAGTAGGTCGGTCATTGAACTGGCGAACTTGTTTTCTTTTCATCTGCTGCTGCTGCTGTTGCTGGCTCTTTGCTTGTTGCTGTTGTTGTTGCTGCTGCTGCTGCTACTGCCTGTTGTTGTTGTTGTCTTTGCATTTCATTCTTTTGCTTACTTTCTTCCTGGTTTTGTTTGAGCGCTCTCTCATTGAGCCACCTGTGCGTTGGCGTTGCTCTCTCTCCTTCCCTCTCTATCTCTCTTTCTCTTTCTTCATCTTTCTTGCTCACTCGCTCACACACTATTTCTCTTAAGCTGGGCTTTACTTTGTGTTTTCCTTTTTCTTTTTTTTTTTTTGGTTTTGGGGAGGCTGAAAGCAAAAGGCCCGGCCGCTTGGGCCCAGTCAATAACCCTTTCGGGGAGCCCAAGATGCAAGAAGAAGTAAGAGTGATTTGATTCCCTTTTCATGATGGAACCGAACAGAACTTGTTGTTGTTCTTGTTCTTGTTGTTGTCGGTTGTGTGGCAAGATCAAGAACCTCTTGGCATGCCATGTGGTTGGTTGGTGGTTTTTCTGTGAGTAGTTATTTTTTTTTACTTTTTATTTTTATTTTTTTTTTTTTGGTGTGAACAACCTTTTCACGGCATTCTGATTCTCTCTTTCAGCCTGTACCCAAGATAGATAGAAGCGAGCAACCTGCCCCAACCCCAAGTCCCCAAGGATGGTTACTAAATTGCACTACAAGCAAATGCTGCTATAGAAGTAGAAGACGAGGAAGAAGCAGTGAACTGGTTTCGCCATCATCATCTCTTCATCACCATCATCATCATTATGGTGAAGTAACTTCATCATTTGATTTGGTTGTTGGCCTTTTTCTTTATTTTGTTTTTTTTTTGTTTTGCGTCCAGGCACTCAAGCAAAAGATTCACTTTTTTCAGAGCTTCTTTTGCCCTCCTTGCTTTTGCTTTTGTCCTCCTCTGTCTAATTCTATGAAAAATGAAAAGAATCCCCACAGAAGTAGCAGCCACAATAATAACAACAACAACAAAAAGGAGAATATCAGCACCACCGCCCTGCATCGCCCTATATGGCACTATATAGAAGAAGAAGAGCATAGCACTTGCAGCCCTCTAACAAATATCAAGTTCGTTGCCTAAGTCTTTCGAGCGAATGAACTTTGATTCGACTGACTGCGTGTGTGTGTGTGTCGTGTGTGTGCGCGCGCTTTGTGTGAGTGCAATTTGAATTCGAATTTAGGTATAACAGGTGCATTTTTTATGACCTTGATATTGAAATTGAATTTGTTTCGTTCAACTGTTGTCGGCTGTGTTTTATACACAGATGTCTCACTTGATGACTTGTTTCGTTTTCAATTTCAATTTATAATTTATTTGTTTATCATAGCCACCACCACCACCTCTTTCTCCACCAAGGCATTGGCTCGTTTACTCATACACACACACCAACACACAGGCACATTCACTAGCTCGCTCGCGCGCCTGCCTGATCGTTCGCTCGATCGTTTGTTCGAGTCATTTAAAGTCAAAGTCAAGGTTTTTCTGCTTTACGTCGCCAATTATATTTTGCTTAACTTATATCTCTACCCTTCTCTCTCCCTCTTTCTCACTCTTACACTATCGCTTGCTCATCCCTCTCCCTCTTGCTCATTTTGTTTGTCCCCCTTTTTTTTTAATTGTTGTTGTGGTTGTTGTTGCTGTGTTTCGTATTTGTTTAAAATACAAAAACTGGTTTTTGTCTAATTATTGCTGTTGTTGTTGATTATTAAAATACAACAAAAAAAAAAACAAAAACAATTTTTATATATAATTTTTTTCTAATGAAATGCCTGTTCCCATCATCGTTGTCATCATCATCATCATCATCACGATCTTCATCATCATCATGATGATCTTCATCATCTCCGTTGTCTTGGTCATCGTCATACGCTCTTCTATTCATTCTTTCGCCTTTCTCGTTGGAAGCTTTTTAAGACATTTTTCTAGCCTGACAGTAATTAATCACCTTTTATATTATTCGTTTCGTCTTTTTTCTGTTTTTGTTCCTATCGCCTTTTTTTTTCTTTTTTTTGGTAAGTTAAGAAACAAGTTTATTATATAACCTTTTGCAAGTAATTTAGTATAAGAAAGTCTTTTTTTTTTGTTTTTGTTTTACATACATCCGAGGGAGGAGTGTGAGCAAGAGCAAGAGAGAAAGAGAGATGAACTGTGAGACATCATTTATTTATATTTATAATGAATAATGAACAATAAGTGTGAGAATCAGGAACCGCGTTGGAGAAAAAAAAAAAAAAAAAACAAATATCAATTAAGAATTCTAAAAATCATAATGGCCAGCAAATTGAGGAACTTCAGCTTATGATCTTATGTAATTTATTGGTTTTAACAATAGAATCAAGTAATTATAAAAAAGCTACTGAAATCCAATCAAACACAGATTTCAATAATAAACCACAAACAAATTTCATATATGAATACAGTGATGATGGAGCCAAAGAACTTCTTACATAAATGGCTTTAACAAAAGGGCCTTCATTGTTTGATTCATTTCCTGCATTTAATACGGCTTAGAGACTTGATTGTCTTTTACATTTATAATCAAATTCTTGCAAAATCATCGAAAAAAAAACCTTTTTAATTGATAGAAAACAATGAACGAGAAGTCCATTAAAAGGCAGAGTTAAAAAATTTTCATACTAAAAAATTTTTTGAATTGAATTTTGAAAAGTTTTAAAATTACATCAACATTTTACTTAAAATTGTGTCTTAATCTTTTCCCGCCTCTTTTAAACTTTAAACTAAATAGATAAATCTATAAATAATGTTCCTAAAAACTTTGGGAGACTTTTGACAGTTGTGTAACTAAGTGTTATTCTATAAAATTTAGAATAGTTCTTGAAATTTATAGAACATTTTATGAATTCACCGCCATTATTTGGGCAGTGAAAATTCGGGTAATTCCTGTGGCAACTTCTTGTAGCTTTTGCTTTCTTCAACTTTCTTTAGAAGACATTCCCGAAACTTCTGTTCGGGCGGTGTTCAACAAGTATTTTTAGGTAGGTCAAGCTAAAGCAAGAAATTTCTCGTCAATCTGCTTGACTTTACTTTCGAGATATACTTTTCGATTTAAAATATAATAATATAATATGAATTTAGGTTAAACTTTTAATCTTTAGTTACGATTTGATTGATTGTCAAATCTATCTCTAAAATTTCTTTAGAAAATATTTCTACTGTATTGGCTCTTGGCGCCAAATCATTTGAGGACTATTTTCATCGATGATCTTTAGATGTTTAGATCTTTTTAATGAATTTGCATTGTAACTAAATAATTGAGTGATAAAACAATTTAATAGCTATAATTCCAAATATTGCAAGTATATTTTAATGTACTTTTTGTTTTAAGCTCTCATCTTATATAAGAAGCTATCATTATTATCATTAAAGTTTCTACTGAAAGCTTCAATAAATCAAATGATACTTACCATTTTGATTGTTGTTGTTGTTGTTATTGTTGTTTAAATGCATATCCATATAACTGCCCTTTGGAGTAAGAGTTGTTGTTGTTGCTGCTGATGGTGGTGGTGTTGGTTTTGTTGTTGTTGTTTGCTAATTTTATATCCATTACGCAATACTCGTAAATCCCAACAAAAAAAAAATAACATTCAACGAATTTGTTTTGTTACACTTGAAAGTTGATATACATAACGTTTTTATGTATATATAAATATTTGAACTAAAAAAAA
This sequence comes from Drosophila willistoni, assembly GCF_018902025.1. NCBI lineage: Eukaryota > Metazoa > Arthropoda > Insecta > Diptera > Drosophilidae > Drosophila > Drosophila willistoni. The sequence goes on from NW_025814057.1 coordinate 7,651,876, forward strand.
AATGCACTTTAAAATAACGAAACTTTTTTTTGTTTTCTTGCTGTCGTTGTTGTTGTTGCAAATTCTCTACTAATATGTATATACAATATTTGATTTTAAAAGGCAGTCTTATTTGATTTGTCACTTTTGTTGCACCTTTTTCAGCATTTGATTTTAGGTTTTGCTTGCGGTTTTTTATTTTTTTGTTTTGTTTCTTTTACGAATATATTTAATATTAAAATTTGTTGTTTATATGTTTGTTGTGTGTGCTGTGTGTTTGTTTGTTTGTTTCTTTTTTATTATTTTGTTGTTGTTGTTTTTGTTTTTTGGTATTCTCTGTCTTAGAAGTCGTCGTAACGCGTGCGTCTTAGCCGATCCATGACTCGATCGTTTTGTTGCTTACGGGAAACTGAAATAAAAACCTACGGATGAGTCCGCCGAGGCATTGCGACTTCAATGTCGATGTCGTTAGAGGCTTCTGAGTAGCAGCAGCAGCGGCAGAAGCAGCAGCGCAGTCGACTGCGAGCACCAGACAGATAGACTTTTCACATTACAAAAGCAGAGACCAGAGACAGTCTCTTACTCTGTGGACTCTTCTCAGCTCTCACACAGTCACACACAGTCACACACGCATGGAGGAGATAGAGAGAAAGAGCGTAGCTCAGGTGTCTTAGGTTCTTGATCGTTATTTGTATGTGTGAGAACTTTCATTCAAGGTGAGCGCGCAGGTATCTCACCCATGCTCTCTCTCCCGCACACACACACACACACACAGACTTACTCTCTTTGGCATTGGCATTGGCTTTACCACCAAAACCAACACTATCAAGGCTCATGGTTTGCTCTTTACCTTTGAGTTCTAAAATGCCTATATAGCCGACTGTTGCTGCTATCGCTGCTTGTGCCTGGCGCTGCCGCTGTCGCTGCCACTGCCACTGTCGCTGCCGCAAATTGAGCATGCGAGCGTAAAATTACAACATTTTTGTTGTAGTCTCTTCTAACAAGTTTAGAATCTTGGCAAGCCAAGCGCGACCAACCATTCAGCAAACCCACCAACAGCAACAGCAACAGCAACAACACCAACACTTGTTCTCAATTCTCTTAACCCGTTTATAGGCTCCTCTCGCACACACACACACACACACACACATTTACCTGGTTGCCTGCCTACAGGTGATCGTTCGCACTCTCTCTCCCACCTCTCTAGCGGTGTGTCTCCTTCTCGCTCTCTTTCTTTCTTCTCTCTCGCTCTCTGTGTTATAGACAGTTGCATGTAATTGTAATTGGTTCGTCATTTGATTTTTATGTCTCGTTCATGTGTGCTTTGTGTGTGTGTGAGTGTGTGTGTGTTTGCTCATTTTGTTTGTTGTTGGCATATTAAATTTCATGATGCTATAATTGCCGATTTGATTGTTAGCAGTTGCTTTGGCTCCTACGGTCAGCCGGTCTAGGGAATAGCCCACTACAAATCCACAAAGTGGGCAGTTAAGCAGTGACTCTTGGTCGATTTTAGGAGTGGAAGTGTCAGTGTTTGCGGTGACAGGGGGGGTGGAGGATGGCAGTTAGTAGTTTGGTCTAAAAATATAACCATTTTTAACCACAATCATAAAAATCTTTTATAAAAAATAATGTTTTTATATATACTCCTGATCAGTATCTATCTGCCTCTAAGCCAAAATTAATAATTGATTTTATATTTGCTTTTTGATTTTGAAGTTTTATAATATATTCTAATCATACCCTTTAGTTTTGCATATAATTCAAGCTCATCACTTTCATTGGTATGATGATCAGGCATTTTGGAGGAAAACATATTCTTGGACATCAAAATTTGACTTGTCTCATGGATAAAGTCTTGGTTTTAAGTGAGAATATTTCCCCCATTTCTTTCAAAGTTAAGATCTCTGCAGGGATATAAAGATTGAAGATGTCTATGGATTTTTACAAGGCATTTTTTAGAACTTTTACTAACAGACATCAAAATTTAGGATAAATATTGAATATTAAGTTTAAACTAATTTCCAATATCAAAACAAGGACTACTTATTATTATTACCCCAAATAATTACTTCTTTTAAATGCCAGAAGAAATCTGAAACATTTTTAACTTGAAACATTTTCAATTTCATTAAAGAACTGTGTTTAAAAATAAAAATAAAACCTTTCTTAGAACAGTTAAAAATTATAGAATATAGTATAAAATATTGCCATAGAGATTGCTCAATTCGGGGAAAAAAAAAACAAACTTGAAAGCCAATGACTTTGTAACGATCTGTTGTTAACACATTTGGATACCCAGTTAGAGGCCAATTACATTCTGTTGCCAACTCAAACGACTGGGGCGTTTCTATTACAACATTAATTTCGGTTTTCGGTTGTCGGTATTTGATTTTTATCACAAATTACTTGGCTAGATTTACATAAATTTTATTTCTAAGGGCTTTTAGAACAGAAATTTGTTAAACAATAATGGAAACAAAGCAAAATCATGATGGGTTCAATAGTGGAATAGGTAAATACAGACACATAGAGAAGAAAGAACAACAAAGAGCATTAGCTTAACGAAAACTAATTGCAAATGGGATTTACATAACTAAAATGTAATTAACATGAAGCTAGCTAGTAGGCTAGAGAAGAGATTGGATGGGGGCCTCACTTCAATCAATATTTTTAGCTTTTGGTATTAACCTTGAACTTTGAGCACCCAGCAACAAGAAGAAGAGATGGAGGAATGAGACAAAGAGACAATTGGGAAGAATTGGTGGCGGAGGAGGAGGATGGATTAAAACAGGCAAAAAGGCCCAACTGACTAGCTGACTGACAGACAGATAGATTCTGACAGCTGGACAGACGTATAGCGCGATAGGCAAAAAGTCATTAGGCATATTTGCTATCATGGTTCTATAAATAACAATTAAAGCATTAAAAGCCAGGCCAAGACAAAACTTTGGTTTCTTTTTTTCGGCTAGGCCTGATCATTAGAACCTTTTTTTTTTGTTCTTCTACTTCCAGCGGTCGGGTCAATAAATTCTTAAAAAATAAATCAATCTAGAGAGAAGAGAAGAATTATGTAGAATGAAAAGACAGACACGAGTCGGCAATGAGGCCTGATCATAATAATTTTCATATTATAAAGATAAATCATTATTATTTCTTTCTTGTTCGCTGATCGGCTCGATTTGGCCATTTTTTTGGTCGATTGGTCGATGATGAAATCTTTGAATCTGAAAGTTAAAGAAAACAAAATTCCTTTTTTCTTTTTGCTTCTTCTTCTTGTCTCTTTCCATTTCAAAAAATAAATATACAGATAAAAGTGACTAAGGAATTTGCATAAAACTATTGCGTCTTGACATTGACTAAAGTCAAGTTCGTTTTAGCCATAAATGAAAGTAACAAAAAATGAAATGTGAAAAAAAGAAGAGAAACAAACCGGAAGCAGCTATGCCAAAATTTATATACCCTGCAAATTTTGAAAACACATGAAGCAATCTAAACTATAAATTGTTATAGATTTAGTTTAAAACTAAATCAATTTGGGATTTTTCTTTTAGTCCAATCGATTTTAGGAATCCAAGACAAGGAATTGAAGGCTCTATAGATATTGCATTTTATTAACATATAATGATCTAACATCTAGGACGAACAAGGATTCATAAGATAGACCTAAATTAAAGTTTCTTCAATAATAATCTTCAATTAAAATTAGCGTAAAATTGTTTAGCAAATAGTTCTGGTAAAAGCATTTCAAATTTGATTTTCTAATCAATATAAAAGTTATACAATTATGGATCTCTTATGAGTTCTGTAGTTTATTTCTTGCTGATGAAAAGCAAACAAAACAAAAAGGAAAGTAACCAAAATATGCTTCCTTTCGTTAGGGTATGCCAAAAAGAAAAAAAGAAGGCGAAAAAATATTAAATAAATATGAATTTGTTGACCAAATGAGAGAGGCACAAAAAAAAACCAAATGCGTTTTAGGCCTAACCAAAAAAAATACATATATATAAAAAATACATTAAAAAAAAATGATTGTATATATGTGTGTGTGCGTGTGTGTGTGTTTTTTTTTTGGCTTTTGTGTTGTTGTATTATTTAACACCTCAGTCTATAATGTACGTAGAAACATGCGTAAAGCCGGTGCCCGGCATAGCTCGTTCGCTTGCTTGTTCTCACACACATTCACTCTCTCTCTCACACTCACGCACGCACGCACGCACGCACGCAAGCACGCACGCACTCACGCACACTCTCTCTCTGTGTGTTGGCCAACTCATCATCCAACAACAAGTTAAACATTTTGGTTATAGCCCGCTTTTTTTATGGCTCACACACAATCATTTCTTCTCTTCGTTTCTTTGCTTTTCCTTTACCTTTACTTTACATTTCATTTAGTTTTTTTTTTGTTTTTTTGGGAGTCAAGTTTTGTATTTTTTTTCTTTTAACTTGCGGGTTCTTTTTTTGGTAAGCAAGTTCAATGACTTCTTGGTAAGACAGAAAGACAAACACATGAAATTTTGGTATGTTTTTTTTTCGTTTTTGTTACTTTTCGTTTTTGGCTCTTCTTTTCGGTGGTTGTTGCTTGGATTCTTCTTCATTTTTTTTTTTTTTTGAGGTTTTGGATGTGTTCTTGTTGTTTTCGTTTTTATACGCATTTCGTTTTCATTGCTGGAGTTCATTGGCCAAGGTGTAGAAGAAGAAGCAAAAGAAGCAGAAGAAGCATTCACATCTCTTTCTCTCTCCCTATATATTTATATGTAGATATATGTATATATATATTCATATACATATTTCATTATTATTACATTAAACATTTTGAGGTGTTTTTTTTTCATCATTTTTTTTGGTTCTTTTGGTGGATGGAAACTTTCATGTTTGTTCTTTGCGCGGCAAGTTTGTTGCCTAAGTCTTTTGTTTTCGTTTCGGGCGGTTTGTGATTGATTACTTTGGATTAAGCCATAGGAATATATAGACATATATAAATATAACGTAAATTATTTTGCATGACACTCCACAAAATGAATTATGCGAAATATACACAAAATAGTTAATTTATTGTATAGCTATATATATATATATATATATGTTTGTATATATCGTCTGGTTCTTTGTGGCTTTTGTGACACGCAACAGGAATAATTGCCATATCCGATATAAGATTTGCATATAATTTTATTCTTTCTCTGTGTCTCTCTCTCTCGCACACATGTTTGCAATTAATTTTCTATAATTGTTGGCAATTATGTTTCTTGTTTTACGAATAATTGAGAGAGAAAATCCTCAAGGTTAAAGACATTTACCAGGAAACTGGTTGCCAAATCTCTATATATATATATAATAAAACAAATCAAATCTGCATAATAGACTTATAATAATAATGTCAAGGCTTTCTTTATTCAACGAAATAAATAAAACTCTGAGGTAATGTCTATCAATAACAAGAGAGACAGAGACAGAGGGAGATAGAGAGAAAGAGTCATTTGTTAGGTCATAAATGCTGTTGCATAAGTATCAATTTTTTTTTTCTTTTACGATACAAAATGATCAATTTCTAAACAAGAAATTAATAAACAAATTTAGTGTCAGTTAAATCAGTTAAGAAATGAATAAGGAAGTAAAAGATTCGATGCACACAACTTAACGACTTAATTTGTTTAAGCCAAAAAGCATTTTGTGTATTATTTTTCGAGAAATATTCATTTAGTCTCATATAAATCACAGTTTCGAGTTATTGGATCAATCAGTTAGACGCAGAATTTATTGTCGTTATGTCAATGTCATCCCGAACACGAAGATGATTTCTTTTCAACACAAGTTCAAAGTTTTTAAAGAATAAATATATTAGATTTATTGTGGTTCTTCAATCTTAATTATACTATTTCAAATATTCATAGAATTTTAATGGAATTAAGCGAGTTGCATATTTAGTTGACGATTTAAGTTTTATACATTCATTTTATTTCACCTATTGAAAATATGATTTAAAAATGTAGTTGGACTTAAGTTTAAAAGGAGATGCCACAATGATTTAATTCAACATCCACAAAAGTGTAAACTAGAATGTCTTTTGATTCTGTCTCTCTTTCTCTCTCTTTTTCTTTCTATTTGCTGCTGTCCGAATTGATTGAATTGTGAAGAGCTTTGATTTGGGCCAACAAAATTTGCTGGGGTAATTTATAGTTTAGATATCAACCGACATCATGTTAAAGGCCTTTCAATCAATAAGCCTCGAAACTCTTAAGGTCAGAAAATAGAAAGGACCAAAAGAAACCGCAAAGAATGAGCAAAAAACTTAACCTAAATTCAAGTTAAGAATCGGTTGTTTAGCTGTTTCTATTTCTGCTGCTGCTGTTGATGTTGGCTGCTGCTGTTGCATTTGTCCAAATCTGTCTGGGAAAATGTTTGTTTTGTGCATATAATGGTCACTCATCAAAGTTGTTGCTGCTGTTGCTGCCACTACCGCATAGATGCAGCCGCAGCCAGTGCCACTTGTTGCAACAACAACAACAACAACAACAACAATCTCTCAACTTCTATCTTTGCCATCAATTACTGAAGGAGTTGAAGTTTTGGCTTCTCCCAGTGGGTAAGTAGTGCAAAAAACACCAAATGATGATCATCATGATGATCAGCATGATGATGATGATGATGTGAATAGAACTGGGAATTGAAGTTGAAGTTGAAGCTGAAGTTTGCCCACGCCAAAATGAAAAAAAAAGAAGGTGTTAAATACACGAGCGTATTTTGCGGTAAAAGCTCTCACCGCACACACACACATACGGGAAGAATGGGGAAATGGGAGGAGGTTGTGGTGAGGTGAGGGGGCTAAAAAGAAAGACTTAGCTCAGCTTCTTTCTTTTGCTGTTGTTGTTGTTGCCGTTGCTGTTGCTGTTCTTGTGTTATCTATGTGCCAAACCTGATTTACTTCATGATTATGTTTGAAAAATTAGGTTAGGAGCAATGAACTTGGCGGTTATATTGTTTTTTTTTTTGCGCGCAGAAGCTGGAGAGACTGGAGACAAACAACAACAACCACAGAGAGAGAGAGAGAGAGAGACAGACAGATAGAGAGAGAGATGGAACGGACGGACACGTTGAGAAAGAGAATGTTTTGTTCTTATTGTTATTTGGCCTCTGTTTGTCTTACTAATAGACACCTGTACAGGTCAACTTCATACCGGGGGAAGACAAAACTCCCACTAATAAACGAAAATTTTCAAAGCTTCGATTCCCGATGAATGTCATGGAATTTTACCACACCCCGGCCAACCGTCCCCCTCCACCACCACCTCCACCAATACTTCCCACTCCCATTCTTCCCTTGTCGTCACTCTCTGTGTCGCTGTCTCTTCTGTCGCCCCCCGTCCCCCTCTTTGCAAGGCTTTGCAATGAAATGAAAAATGTGTGCTAAGCCAATGACCGACAGAAAAGCAACAACAACAACAGTCACACACACACACAGCGAACAACACTCGGTTAACTGTTAAACATGAATACATGTATTCGCAAAAGAAGTAAAAGAGTTTGCTGAACGAGGAGACAAGTGAGGCAGGCAGACAGGCAGACAGGCAGAAAGACAGACTTGGGTAAGTGCTTTGCCTCTCCGTGTCTTTCTTCTTTGCCTTTCTTCAAGTGTTTGTCAATCCGATCCGCCATTCAACCCACCAACCAGCCAACCAACCAACCAGCCAACCAACCAACCAACCAGCCAGCCAGTTAGCCTATGTCTCAGTTTGTTGTTCCGTTCTTTGGGAATTGTTATGATTACCCTACACACACCACACACACACACACACACACACACAAAGTAGTAGACACATTTCGCTTAAATGATCTACATTTTTGCTTTAACCGTAATTAAAACAATTCTAATGCAATGCCAGATTCTAACGGTTAAACTGCTACTTCACAGAATTGCAATGAAATGATGCAGGGTAAAAATATTCTCAAGTTACACAAAAAGTCAAACATTCATTTTAACTATCAAGTACTACAATAGAATCCTTTTTGTAACTTTTAGGTTGTAACTTTAAGGATCATTAAAAAGTTGCTAGTTTAAGGATAATAAATAAAATGATAGTTATCTCGAATTGATAACACATAAATCTCAAGTCCAGGCTCTTTTGTGAGCTCTGGGATGTCTTCCTTTCGCATCCCCACTGGTACATATAGATAGATAGACGGTTAGCCAGGAACGAGAAGTAAAGATAGTTAGTAAAATCACGCTGGATGAATAAATATATATTCAATGAAGTAAGTAAGTCGTCTCGCCGACTTGGGTATACCATACACCAGGTGAAACAAATATTTAAAATTTCGAAAACCAAATGTATGTCTACTAAATTGTTTTAACATGCCTCATACCATTTGCTATCTCGCTCACTCTACAAACACACAAGCACTCTAGCGCCGCCACTAGCCAACGGCCAATTCTGCCCTTATGGATCGCGTAGCAAAATACGTTCATACGTATATTTTGTGTGTTTCTAGTCCGATTTCAATCAAATTCGGTAGTTTGATAGAAATAGATAAGATTTACTAGTCTGCCAAATTTGATTACGATGGTCAAAAAATTGCAAGAGCCAATCGGTTTTTTCTAAATTATGGAGGCGGAAGTGGGCGTGGCAACATATTAAAATATATGTATTCTGCGCGCATACTAAGCCAATATACATACTAAATTTGGTGAGTTTAGCTTTGTTAGTTTTCGAGAAAATCAGTTCTGTTTAATTTTCGGGGGCGGAAATGGGTGTGGCAAAATTTTGAAATAGTCAATATCTGCGCGTCTATTAAGCTAACTTACATACCAAATTTAATGTCGGTAGCTTTCATAGTTTTTAAGAAAATCAGAGTTATGTAAATTTCGGGGGCGGAAGGGGGCGTGGCAAAAAGTTGGAACAATTATTTTCTGCGCGCTAACTAAACGAGTATATAAACCAAATTTGATGTTTCTATCTGCTATACTTTTTAAGAAAAACAGTTTTATGTAAATTCTGGGGGCGGAAGGGGGCGTGGCAAAAATTTGAAACAAACTCGATAAGCGTACATACTACACGAGACTGCATACCAAATTTGGTGGCTGTAGCTCTTATAGTCTCCGAGATCTAGGTGTTCATACGGACGGACGGACGGACGGACGGACGGACGGACGGACGGACGGACGGACGGACAGACGGACATGGCTAGATCGACTCAGTTTTTGATCCTGATCAAGAATATATATACTTTGTGGGGTCGGAGATGCTTCCTTCTGCCTGTTACATACATTTTGGCGACTTTAATATACCATTTCACCCTATGGGTGTATGGTATAAAAATTGACGGTAATGTATATAGATGGAGATTACCATGATATCATTATCATAACCTTCCCATATTACGCTTACACACTTATAAATATCCTCCATCCTTTAAAACCTTCGAATTATCTGCAAGCCTTGATTACATTAGTAACAATATCAAAAGCTTTAAAACTAGTAACTTTTCTAGGTAGACAAATAGTCTAGAATAGAAAATTGCACTGAAGTTACATAAAAACGTTATGACAGCCACAAAGAGAAAGGCTTAGATTCATTTATAAATTCATTTAATGTTGTTTTGCGTTTCATAAATTAATCGATTACAGAGCTTATATGGAAATTCTGATACAAACAGAAAGAAACTACATTAAAAAAGATATTTAGAAAACTTTTGAACATTTTTTTATACATAACGCTGTGTTTTTTTACATAAGATAAACTGTATAGGCAAAATTGTGAGGACATCCCTGAAGAGTTAACTCTAAACTCTTTTAATTTACGTATTGAAATTCATGAAAATTCTCTTTTTAATAAATTCTAGACTTAAGGCCGACATGCAACTATGTTCTATTAAGTTAAAAAAAAAACGTTTACAAACTAAATTAGCTCAACTTTTCAGTTAATATTTTCTTGTCCTTTAGTGGGAGTTATGCAAAATGCCTGAAATAAGCATAAAAAACCAGACGGCCGTATACCCTTTTTTGGTAACTCTTTCCTTACCTATAGCCAATGAAAGTCATCAAAGTGGCAAAATGTTTTATCTAAAAAGGCGAAAGAACGGCCTTCAATCTTAGCATAGGAAATAACGAAGATATTGATCAAAGACACTGTTTTCCACCGATCGGTCCTATGGGAGATATATGATATAGTTACTCGATCTTGATCAAATTTGGCACAGTCGTTTCTAGGTGTAATAAACTCACCAAATCACTGTGTGTGACTTTGCCGTTTGTATGGGAGCTATATGATATGCTGATCCGGACGGACGGACATGGCTATTTATAACTCGTCTCGTCGCCTTTTTGCAAGGGTATAACAAATTGCCCCACCACAACAAATCAAAATCTATCGCAATAGTTAAATTTATTTTCTTCTTCAAAAAAAGAATCTATTAACTCTTTTATACTTAATTTTACGGATTTAAATTCTTGGAAATTCTCTTTTTAATCACTACTATTTCTGGCATTTGAAATCTGTTGTTGTTGTTGTTCTTGTTGTCATTTGGCAATAATCGATTGAGAAGTGATTAAAAATAGACACAACCCACAATATGATTCATTATTATCTATGAAGACTTTAAAGATCTTTTCATTTTCAAGCAACTTCAACTTGTTCTCTGAAAAAAAATTGGCCGCTGGCATCAGCCAAAAAGCAAACAACATCAACAACAACAACAAAAACCAAAACTGTAAAATCGGCAAAGACAAAATATTTAGAAAAAAGCAAAAAACGAAAGAAAAATAAAGCAAACTGTAACAATGAACTCTTAAGCTGTTGTCGCTCTTGTTTTTTTAGTTGTGCCGCAGCAACTAATACTGATTGATGATCGATGCGAAATTGGATATAGGTAGAGATTGGCTGACTGGCTGGCTGAGTATGTGCCTATTTATCAACTGAAAGTATCTCTGATGCTTTTTTTTTTATGGAGTGACACTTTATGCCATTTCGTATATAATTAAGAACTAGAGACCGTTAGGTTAACACACACATTGAAGGCGAAGGATGGCATATCCTGCGGCTCCCACGACATGGATTTCACATAATAATTATATATACCGCGATCGAGCGGAGCGTTAACTGTAAAAAACGTAGATGAGAACAAAAGGATTCTTCTTTCAACCACCAAAAATAAAAAACGAACACAGAAGGATCTGTCTCACCCTCCACACACGCACACACACACACACACACACACTTTGAGCACCTGATGTCTGATATCAAAAGCCAGAACAGTTATAAATGCAACATGAGGTATGGAAGTGGAGGTGGAAATCTCTCTGAGGTTGCCCCTTCTACGCGATTCGAGTGAGTCGAGCGCATCTGTCGTAAAGAAAAGAAATAATAATAATAATGATAAAAAAAAAAAAGGAAAAGAAAGGAATGAAAAGGAAAATTTCCCAAACGGCGCGAAAATTCTCAATTTTTTATTCTTTATTTTTTTATGGCTGTTGGTTCGAAGGGTTTGTTTCCCTAATAATTATGTAATTTTAGATCATCTCATCATTCGTAACTGAAGAGGAAGTGTCATGGTGCCTTTCGATTGCCATTTGGATTCCCATCCGGAAATCACAGCCACAGAGCCACACAGTTCAATATGTTGGCCCAATGGAAAAGTGCATGAAATGAAAAGGATGTGTGACCTCTTTTCTAGCGGAACTAGTGACCTATTTCTTCTACAAAGTCTTCCTAGTAGTGAGATATTTATTTAAGCTATTATTTCCTTATGCTTACTGAAAAGACGGAAAAAAATTCCAAGTCTCGGAGTGTTTTTTTTTTTCGCTGTGTGTCTTCTTCTTGCCATTGTCCTTTGTTTAGATTTCATTTGATTTACAAGCCCAGCCAATTTCCATGTAAAACATTTGGTCAGCAAATTATGCAATTTTTCGTCTTGGCCTGCCTCATTCTCAACTCAACACTCAGGTCAGGTTTCTTGCCTCGACGACCCTGAGAGATGAGATCCTTCTTTTGTCTTTCATTTGTGTGTTTTTTTCTTGTTTTCTTCTTTTTTTGACACGCGCATTTTGCGGCATAAATAAGAGACATAAAAACGTTTCAAGGATGAGTCCTGAATTACCATCACCAATCACTTTCTCTGTTGTTTCGTGTCCATATCTTTGTCGTTTTTTTTCTTTTTTTGCTCGGTTTATTGTGGTCATAATATTTTTTTTTTTTCGTTTGGCACAACAATAAAAAGAAAAGGAAATTACTTAAACTCTCAGGTAAAAGGCAAAAGAGAGGCCAAAATTAGCTGACATCTTTATTTGATGTTACATCATCGAAAAACTACTCAATGGGCGTTTGACTTTGCACTCAGTTAGGTTTCTATGTTATTCTTTTAGTTTTTAAAACCAAGTTCCTCAGTAGAGGAAAGAATATTGAAATTGGATTAACATAGAATATGAATTCTATATATATGCCACATAAAAGATGTCTAGAGCTTTTCCTGAAACCAAATTAATGCATCACTTTGAGTAGACTTCATTAAATTAGTTTTAAATTCATTACAAACAGGCCTTTTTTTTGTTGCTAAATTTTTTCCAAAAGTAAAAAGGTTTTGTTTTTAAAAAATATGAGAAAAACTTTAACTTAAGCGACACATTGATTAAAAAACTGACTATCTAAAAGTGTATTAAACGAACAAATGTATTTGAAAACAAAAGCGATAGACAATATCAAGTTCGATTTTGAAAAAATTAATTTAGAATGGGACTGAAAAACTATTCATTTTCTAAAGAAATTGTTGTTGACTTTTTAAAACATAAAGAATGCATACAGAAATAGTTAAAAGTTAATTTAAATTAAATAGACCAAATTATATATATCTATAATATATACATTTAAAATAAATGAATGAGTGAACGAATGATAAGTTTCCATTAAGCCTCTATTAACTTTTCCATTTTTTTTGTTATTTAAGGAAACAAGAATACTTTTCCTAAAAAACGGCAAAAATGTGTTAAAAATTCATTCAAGATTCAAGGTCTATAATATCAAACTTGATATGTGTATCAAATTTTACGTGAATAGGAGTACAAATTCAAAAATTTCAATTTCTAATTGAAATAAATGGAAAACCAGTTAATCGATAAAATGATAAAATACTATAATAAACATATAAACTTTGTCAGGTAATTTTTTCTTCTATCAACTCCAAGACAAACTGACAATGAATTGAGGAGTTTAAGCTTCCACATTTTTTAAAATAATGTGTGGAATTCTTAAGAAACAACAAAAGGATTCACATTTAAAGTAAATCTACATATAAGACCTAACGGTGCTTTTTTTCGTTTTCTGTTTTTTGTTTTTTTGTTGAAACCTTTCCGTCATCCGTCAGCTGCTGTTGTCATAATTGATATAACCCTTCAGTCCTATGTACATTCTTCGACAACTATTCTATAACTCTCTGCTAGTCGGCCAACTGTTATCACATCTTGCCATATAAATGAACAGTTAGACGGCAGACTGTTGCTGCTGCTGCTGCTTTGCATTTACAGTTATGCAACATAAACGCCGCCAACACGACAATGCATCCTTTTCCCCATTTTGTTGCTGCTGCTGTTGCTGTTGTTGTATTATTATTTTGACATAATACCCAAGCAGAGGCTAAGACGTTGAAGCAGTGGTAAGCGAAACTCGTTTCCTGACTGAGGAAATTTAAATAATGAAAGAAAAGACAGCAGCAGCAGCAGCAGCAGCAGCAGCAGAGGCAGCAAGAAAAACCGCTATGACAGAGACTGCTAATAGTTGATGGCTCTGTTCCTTTCCATTTCTCAAAAAAAAAAAAGCAAAGTGGCAAGAAAACCGAGGGATGGGAGGAGAGAGACAGTGAGGTTCCGCCTCTGACGCCTACTACATACGTTGGATAGAAGAATCCTCGACACATGCTGCCACAACAACAGCAGAAACAACAACAACAATAGAACAATAAACCTGAGAAACAACCAAAGGGAAGGCGAGAGGAAAAGAGATAGAGAGATAGGGAATTAGAGACAAACAACAACAAATCGAACAATTTTTACCGTAATCCTTTCATTTTTGGTGATCCGCTTGAGAAGAACATTTTATTTTATTTTCATTCTACCGAAAATGAGATTGAAGAAGCCCGACGACGACAACAACAACGGCGACGGCGACTCCTGTGATTGAGCAAGGCAAAGGATTAGGGCATATGACGAATAAGTATCTCTACCTGCTCAAACGGGAATTGAAGAAGGATCACACAAGGATATGAGTTTTGGTTTATTTGAATATCACACGAAACGTCAGCGGCAGCGGCAGCAGCAATACAAGCAGGTAAAACCTTTCCTACAAGATCCTGTCAGGTGCCAACAGTGGCAACAGCAGGCAAGGGTTGCTTCAACAATTTCATTTCATTTCATTTCTTTTGCGTGTTTTTTTTCTCGTTCTTTCTCTTTTTTTCCCACTTTTTGATTGAGGTAACTATTAGGCGAAAAGTGGGAAAATTGATATTTTCATTTCCTTAAACAACAATTTCAAGTCCCTTTGGCATCTCTTTTGTATAGTCCCATATGTTCGCTCAAGGAAGACAGGAAATCAGCGGGTAGAAAGTGCTTAGCGATAGCAAAGTAGTAAGTAGTAGTAAAACATTAAGAAAGGAAATGAAAATTGTTTAATTAAAGCAAGGTCATGCTGCAGGGGTCATAAAGCCATAAAATTGCCCCTTTTGTCTCGGTGTTTTGTGTGCTGCTGTTGCTTTTGTTGTTGCTGCTGCTGCTGCTGCTGGTCAAAGGGTTTTCAAACGGGGTGTGGCAATTAGTTTCCCTTAGTTCTACGTATTCTTCTATTCCCTGTTATCCTATCTCATTTATATTTAAGGCAATTTTCTTTAGAAATGTTTCCCAAAAGTTTTTGCCATATACAAGAAAAGACAACGACGCGCCCACTGACTGAAAGAAGAAGTTTGTTGCTTAAGTCTTTCGATCGAGCAGAACATTTTTTCGAGAGAGCGCCCTGCCTGAGTTCATTGAACGCATGAAAATTGTATAAATGTAATGAAAACACAAACACAATTTTGACAACGAAACGAATCAAAGTTACCCATTAAGTAGATCAAAATGAACTAGTCGAAAAGATGCCCTTAAGCTTTAGTTACTTAAGGAAATAGTTAATAAATATCATCACGATTTCTACGAAATATAACACATGGATTTTTATATATAAAAAATATATTTTTTTCCACCATTGAGCATAGTTTCATGTTTGAATAACGTTTGCCTTCATTTAATACAAACAAGTTAGAAAATAAACTAAAATTGTGGCTATTCAAATATATTCTTTAGCTAGCTATAGATTATAGATAAGTTTTTCAGAGCTATAAATTAGATTATGGAATCTTTTTGCAGACTTCTCGTATAGCCGATGACATTGCCATGTTTATAATGTAAAATGAATGAACATTTATTTTCTTAGTTGATGGGGTCTTCTGCTTAGTTCAGGTCCATCATTCCCTCATTTCGAGGGTATACTTATATAGAGAACACTTACAATTTATGCCCAGTTGCCGGCACAAGAGCTTCAAGCTGCCGTTCAGTCAGTCAGTCAGTCAGCCAGCCCCACCGGGTCCCCTCTCAGCTGCCCTAACCCCAAACCCTCTGCACGCACTGCCCAAAAAATAAAAACGAAACAAAAAAAAAAAAAACCTGGCTATAAAAGTTTGTTGACCTTCTCCTCTGTATGAGTTTCGTTAGCCAGCAAGCAAAATGAAATGGAAAAGAGAACTCTCTCGGCTGCGGGCTCTTGACTTTAATTTTGTTTTTTTTTCGGGTTTGGGTTTTTGGTGGGGGGGGGGGGGGGGGGGGGGGGGATGGGGAATTTTTTGTTGCCGTTGTTGGTTAAAAAGTGAAGTGATTCACTTGCTTACATACAGTAGCCAGGCAATGGCTGGCAGCCGGATCGTTCAGAACTTCTACTTATTTTCGCATTTTCATTAAATTATGTCGAATGAGTTGGGTAAATAACAAAAATAACATTTTGAACAAAGGCAGCCCCCTTTGGAGATTTCCGTTTGAGGTTTTGCGTTCGTTTTGGGTTTTTGGGTAGGTGTGTCTGTCAATCTGTCAATCTGAGACTGTGAGATGGTAGCCAACAAATACGCAAATACAATCGCAGGGTGTTTATGACTGAGTGAGAGGATAGCTGCCGGTCTTTTGCTTTCTTTTGTGCGAAAAACAAAACAACAAGAAAACAACAACATCGTCTCATTATGACTTTGGCAATTTGGTCTAACCTTTTGGGTATAGAAAAGTCTTTAGGTTATGTATGTCTGCAAGGTTGATATTGATCGACAAAAACTTAAATTGTACTTAAGATTTTGTTGTCTAATCGATCACAAGGGTAGAGACAAATCAAATTCACCCCGGCAACACGAAATTGTATTGTATAAGCAACAGTTAATGACACATTAAGAAGGAAGAGTGAGAAATGACAACTTAACAAGTGGAAGTGGTATATAGAATTAATGATTGACTGCTTTGTTTAACATGACAACAACAACAACAAAAAACAGACTGGAAATTAAGGAATTAAGAGATTTTGATTCTTAACCAATCAGTTCTATATAAAAATGGAAAAAGAAACAACATTTAGAAACTATTTCTCATCAAAGCTAGTGATTACAAAGATTCTTAGGTTTAGAATTGATGTACTTGTAATTCCCAATTGGTTTAAGTGTTAGATAACTTGAAACGTTAGCAAAAGATAAAAAACAAAAAAGATTCGACTTATTTACAATATAGAACATACATATTAGGATAACTTAGTCTATATAATGAAATCTCTATTCTAAGTTATCTAATAAGTTTCCTTATTGATAAACAAAAAACGACAGCTAATAGTTTATAGTTAACAAAGTGTTTACAATTTAGTATACAGTAAATCAACTCATATCGGCCTAAAGCAATAAATTTTAAAAGAAATTTTGTTTTATGTATTTTGATTATTTCAAAACGTTTTGAGAGGAAGCTGAGAAACTACAACTAAAAACAAAACGTTTAACAAAATGTTTAACTAATCAAATGTGGCACAAGGCTGGCAAATTGTGCAGATTTTTGATGTGCATGTGTATGATAATTAATCAAAATTTTAAATTAAAAGCAATACATTTAATTTTATTGATTAAAGTTAGATGGGGGAGGCGGAAAAGGAGGAGAAGAAATCTATTCAATATCCTAATCGTTTTCAATTTTATCGTGTTTGTACGCTAATTTCTTATTAAAATTCATATCGTCAAACTTTTACAATAAACTTAATTTAATTGATTGAATTTATATTTATCAAGACAATAGGCAAAACTAAAAGTTGAGTTGTTAAAGGTGTGACAAAATGCAAAATGGAAACCATTTAAAACGATTTAGTCAATTTAAACCTGTTGCTTCACTTAATCTTAATCTCATTAAATGACAAAAGAAAATTCATTCACTTTAGTTCAGTGAATCTCACAGTCTTCTCACTCACTCACTCAGTCAGTCAGTCAGTCGATCGTTCGTTTAATCGATCAACCTACACAATATATGCTAATTGTTAGTGTGTGTGGATCAGATCGATTGAATGATTTATGATCGATGAAACTGATTTTTATATTTTTAAGTTAAAATTTGAAGTTTTGCCAATTTCTTAAAGTTAACACACGACAAAAATTTCCATAAATCTTAGTTTATGGCCTTTAAGATGTGTGTGTGTGCTAGCTAAATCTTCTTTTTAACAAACTAATTCTATATACACATATATTTCTATTTCTTTGACTTTTAATTCTCGTTGACTTCTTATGCTTTTTGTTGTTGTTGGTGTTGTTCGTACGCGTGTTAGTTACCAAAAATTTATGCACGAATTCTCACAATAGACCCCAAAGCTTGAGCTACGAGGAGAGTTCTTTGAACTTTTCTTTGGACGGTTGTGTTATGTCTTCATAGGTTCAAAAGCTAAAAGAAAACGAAATAACATCATCATGACATAAAGGCAAAAAACAAAAAAAAAACAAAAAACTACCAAAAAAAAAAACGAAACGATAAAACAAGTTAAAAGTCAAATATACGAACTGTATATACCCTATACATAGATATATATATATATAGAAATAAGTAAAATTAGAGGCAAGAAACCAACAAATCAACCACTTTCAAACCTTTTTCAAGTAATTGATCGATGAAAATAGTTTAAAAAGATTGTTAAACTTTGTAATTTGATTTAAAAACTTTTGAAATCTTTTAAATATTTTATTTGTGATTAATTTTAGTTTGCTTTGGCTTTAATTGAACTTGAACTAAGCAATAAAGATATAAATAAATTTACTAAAATCATTTAAAGATTACTTCTAATATAAAAAGAACAAGTGATTGTGTGTGTGTGTGTGTGTCTCATTTAGTTTAAGAATGCAATAAAATGCATATACCTTTTTGGTTAAGAGCAACAAAAAAAAAAAACATATACATATATATATAAAAGATACTAGACAAAAGTTCATTCGCCTCATGGGTAGACAAATTAGAAAAATTAATACGCCGCTGACTTTTCAAAAAAAAAAAAAAAAACGAAAAAGAAAAAAGACCCACACGATCTTTATATTTTGTTATTTATGTTGTTGCTGTTGTTTTTGTGTTTTATGTAAGCGCGATAGAAAGAGACGAGGCCAGAGAATGTAACAAAATGAACTTTTGGGTTTCTTTCCATTCTTTTGCTTGCCTTTTTGTTGTTGTTGTTGTTTCTTTCATTTTTGGGTAGTTCATTGACCAGCACAAACTAACATCTAACAATGTGAACTTTAACTTGAAACTGGGCAATTTTTTTTCTTCTTTTTTTTTTGCCTTTTTCTTGGCTTTTGTTAAATTGAAAAGATTCTAAGCAACAACAAAAATTACTCAACCATTCTCTCTCTCTTTATGGCAGCTATCTCTTTCTCGCCGTGTCTTGCCATGTTGGGTCTCTTCATTTACTGCCTCACTCGGTCATACTTTCAAATTGCCAACTGCCAACTGCACCAAACTGCAAAATGCAATTCTGTTGCAAAAAAAAAATGGAAAGAAAGAAGCAAGCAGAGAAAAAAGAAAGGCTTTCTTTCTTTCTTTGCCTGGCTGACAAAACTAAAAACTGGTTAACTGGTTGGTTAGCTGCTCGGTTAGTTGGTTGCTGGCTAGCTGGATGGCTGGCTGGCTGGCTGGCTGGCTGGCTGGCTTGGCCAACGGGAGAAAGAGATTCGTTTTGCAATGAAAGTATCCAGCTTACTCTCTGGGCCAGCTTCAGTCAGCCACCACCAACACTACCATCAGAAGAACCAGAAAGAAAGACAGTACGAAAGAATTCTTCTTAGATTTTTTTTCTTTCTTTCTTTCTTTCTGTCTTTTTTTTTTGCGGAAATGTTTCTCCACCTCACTCTATCTGGCTCTGCCTCTCTCTTTCTCTCTGCTTCTGTCTCTGTGTCTTTTTCTGCAGTTCAAGCCCGGCCATTGAACTTGGTTATGGGGATTGAACAAAGTGGAGTACAACAAGTAGAAATGAAAATAATTACAACAACAAAAAATCATCCCAAAAACAAAAGAAAAGAACTCACCTCACGTACAGCAGGTTCTTTGTTACAGATTTTGTTTAAATGATAAGAACTCAAATGAAATGAAATGAAATGCTGCTGCTACTTGATGAAGATGATCATCATCATCATCATCATCATACACAACAGGAAAGAAGAAAATTCCATAACAATTGCCACTGAGGGCGGACGAGCTTGGCCTTAGTACATGTTTGGGAGCTGCATATGATAATGGGAATCTTAAAGATATATGGTTTGAATGTAGGTCTACGCCTTGATTTTATGATAAGAACTTAGAAAAATACAAAAAATTAGCATTGCAACAAATGTTTCACATAGCGAATTAACCTAGATATATTCCTCCTAGTTAATGCTGATCCGCATAAAATTGCATGAATTTCACATCAAATTGTTGATAGGCGGATAAAAAAAAACAAACTTTTGGGTTTGTTTAAAGAGCAAATTCTCTATTACAGTAATTTGAGATTACTTTTGCTATTGAAAACACAAAGATTAAGAGGAACAGGATATTGTTTTTGTCAAAAAAAATTCTAAGCCATCTGATATGGTTAGCCATGAAAAATACAATATTCAAATTACTTCAGTAATCAATTTATCAATCAAAACTTTTAAGTGTTCATTTGGCAATGTATCAGGCAATTTATTAGACAATTTATTAAACTATTGTTCAATTTATCCTCCTATTTGTAAGTTTTAATGTATTCATTATGCAATTTAGTAAACAATGATTAGATCCTACTTACTGACAAATAGGAGGACAATTTCTTCTCCCTTTGGATTTTGAAAAACATTTGACAAATTTCTTAGAATAATTTGCTTCAAGATCATAAGAAATCTCATGCATCTAAATGTAAATGATAGTAAATCTTCAATATTGCTTAAAAATTGATGAAATAAAAGCCGATTCTTTAAAACTAGTCGTCAAATATATTATGGCCACTAAAATAGCCATTAACAAGTGACCATAGCATTAACAATTAAATTATATAGTACCTCAATCAGACTAATATTGATGATGGAAAGCTCCAGTTTATAGCTGAGAACTTGCAATCAGATGAGAATGCTTTATGGCCAAAAGTGATTGATTTTTGAAATGGAAGATACAGCAAGCACACACAAACACACACACACATACACACACAGAGAGAGAGAGAGAAAGAGGAATCTGCTTCTTATATTTTTGTCCTACAAACAACAAATGTCGTTGCTGACATGTAGAATCTTCTAATTTGTTTGTGCACTTAGTCAGTCGACCTACTTATTACTGGGGAAATACCTCTCTAGAATTTCCTAGAATTGTTTTTCATTTTGTTTTTTTAGCACGCTTACAACATAATGTTTATGCTTTCTGTGTGTGTGTGTGTGTGTGTGTGTGATTGTATTTTTTATATCACCTACATTTTGATGGTACGATCAAAACAAAACACTTGCCACAGGTCAATGATTCATGATTCAACAGCAACAGCAACGGCAACGGCAACAAAAACAGATTAAGAAGAAGTCATCTGAAATCATGGTCAAAATTTCCATAAACCTACCGAAATTCATTTAACACTTTCGCATTGGGATGAGTGTTTTGGGCTTATGTTGTGCAGTCGTCAATTTGTTTCTGTGTGTTTGTGTGTGTGTGTGTGTGTTAGCCTAATTATGAGACCAATTCCAATGAAAAGAAATTCTGGCCAGAAGAAGACACAAAATGAGTCAGTGGTCATTCTTTGGGGTTTTTTTCTTTTTTCATTTACGTTCTTTCTTTCTTTGTGAGTGTGTGTGTGTGTGTGTAGATGTGTTGTTTGTGTCGTTATCAACGCAACGAAACGAAGAGGCACAGAAGTCGTTGACTCGAAAAAGTGTTTACACGCCAAATTATTACAGATGAAATGTACGAAATCAACAACAACAACACAAATTTTGGGTAAACCAAAAGTTTAGCCCAAAAGAAGTCGACAGTAAGATGCCCTGCAAGATATTACCATAAGAAACTCGTAACAATTGATCAATTAGTCAATATTTTTTTATTCATTAAGTTTTTGTTTTGCTTCAACAATTTTCTAATATTTATCCTTAATTAAAGCGAACGGAATAGGCGTGTCACTTCTAGCTCATTGTTCAGACCTTTCAACTCAAAGTTATCGCACAATCTATAGAGTATATGAATAAAGCGAAGTTTTATCCGCGAGTTTGAAGTTGAAGTGGCAAATGGAGGAGTCGGATGAAGGTGAAGGTGGAGCAAGACGAAGCACCACCAGCAGCAGCAGCAACAGCAGCAGTAACAACGGCAAGAAGGTTCATTGACCGTTTTTGTAATGCAGAAGAAGAAAGAGAAGAACCTTTTGTTGTTGTTGTTGTTGTTGTGTTGTTTAGTTGTTGTGCGAATAAGAACGCGAAATAAAGCAAGGCGACGACGACGACGACGTCCAACGACCAACGACCGACGATGGCCAACAACTTTCACCAATTTGTTTTGCTTTCGCAGTTCTGAGTCGATGACGATGACAAACAATTGACAGGCCGCCGTTTTGCCATTTGGCTTTGCTTGTCAGTCATTCAGTCAGTCAGACAGTCAATGAGAGCTTAGAACAAACAGTTGCCCAATAGATAATTTGTTTAGCATTATTAAAACGAAAGAAACGAAACAAAAAATAAACGACAAGAAAACAAAAACAACAAAAAATTATAAATAAAAAAAAAAACTTTCCCATTAAAATCTAATAAATAAAAAAAAAACGACTTCAACTTCCGCTTAACAAAAAAATAGAAAAAAAAAAGAATTATTATATAGCACAAACAACAAACGGCAACAACAACAAGAACAACAACAACAACAACAACTACCTAAAGAGCTGAGAGCTTTGTCACGTTCTTGGCCAACTCTAATCAAATGTTCTTACAGAATGGCCAAGAAGCAGCCGCAGCAGCAGCAGCAGCAAAGCAGAGCCAACAGGCAGAGGCAGTCGCGTCGTCATGTAGCGGTTAGCTTACGGTACTTTTCGTTTTCATTGCACGTCAGCAGCAGCAGCCGCAACAGGCTGGCTGGCTGGCTGGCGGCAACACGAGAATGTTTAGCCTAGATTCAAGCGCAGGTTCGTTGAACTGAACTGACGAAGCTAAATGAAGACGACGATCGAGACGAAGACGAAGTCAGCCTATAACTTCGTCTTCTGCTGCTGCTGCTGCTGCTGCTGCTGCTTCTTCTTCTTCTTCAACATTACGTTCTTTCTCCAAGAGTTAAAGTTCTGGCAAGTTCGTTGTCTAAGTCTTTTGTTTTTTTTCTTTTTTTTCTTTTTCTGTTTTTTTTGTTTGTTCTTTGTTTTGGTTGGGGGTGGGTGGAGTTCACAGTCATTATTATTAAAATTAATCAAAGTGAATGGCCAACTAATCATGTTTTGTGCTGGTGAGGCTAATGAAAAATAGCTCACAAAATGGAATGACATCCTAAAAATCATATAATACTTTTTTATAGATATTAAGAAATGTTCTAATGGAAAAATTTCAAGATATGAAAGAAACTTGCAAAGAAGAACTTATAACTTGGAATTATAATCTATTAATAATAGTTTATTGCCAATTTATTGGAATATCAAAGACATGAAAACTGTTTAATTTTATTATTCTTATTTCCTTATAATAATTAAACTAATTTGAAATATTTCAATACATATACATATATGATTTAAGATCTGTTGCCAAATGACAACTGTTGAAATTTTAAGTCACCTAAAATCATATCAAACACAGATCAATCAACAGTAAAAGTTTTTTGAGATCAAAGTATTTTTTTGCCTAGAAAAATTCTCTCGAATAAAGAAACTAAAAAAAAAACTTGATAACTTTATTATTTAAATAAAAACTTCTAGTGGCAATCAATATTGACAAAAATGATGATTCATCATGATCAATGGAGAAATAAAACCATTTTGAGCATTTATATAATCAATTTTGAGATAATGGTTAATGTCATTCGGTTAGTGAAGCAACTAAATTTAAGCCAAATGCGGTGACTCGCACATCTCAAGTGGCCCTTTCCCCTCAGTCTTTGTCAGTTTCATCTCAAATCAAAGCAGAAGCAACCAACCAACCAACCAACCAACCAGCCAGTCAGTCAGTCAGCCATCGAATCGAGTTGAGTTGAGTCGAGCCGCAAGTTAAAGCCCAGTCAATGACCGCAAGTAACTTACATTTGAAAAATGTGTGCAAAAGCAACAGCAACAGCAGAATACAGCGAAAGGAGACAGAGCCACGAATTCAGTTTTTAACCACTACAACCACATGGCCAAGCACCGCTGCAATTCTGCAGCTCTGCGGCTCTCCAAGCTCTCCAAGCAGATGCATTTCTTGTGCAAAGAATATAACAGTACTCCCAATGCTTGGTAGTAGTTGGTAGCTCTTACTGCTGCTGCTGCTGCTGCTGCTGCCGCTGGCACCGACAGTTCTTTTTGGCCAATTGCAAAACCGGTCTAAGAAATATTTTCCAAGAAAACTATTCGCAGGGAAAGGCAGCAACAACAACAACAAATCTGTTCTCGCTGCTTGAAGCTTGGGAAATTGTTAAATGCATTCTCCTACTAAAGCATAAGAGAATGCAATTTCTGTGCAATTATGAAATAGAATTCAATTTGAAGACCTTCCGTTTGAAATTATAGAACTTCAGGTCAACATTCTCATGCATACATAGATTTATATATATAAAAGCGATTCTTGGAAAACATGCAATAAATATATCTAATCAAGTTTAACAAATACAAAAGAATCCATTAACATTTTTCCTATCAAAGCAATTAAATATACTCTGACATAATTGTTTTAACTATTCTATTCTTTATCTGCTATATAAACTATCCTTTTTAGATCCAAGTTCCATATCGTTATCTACTATTTGGACTATCGCATTCATGATCAAACTTCTATATATATCTTTATGTGTTCTATAGACTAACACATTGAAGATCGAAATGCTATATAGAACTAGTTGTTCTTGTAGATCTTTTCTTTTTGTATCAAAATAAAAGAGTTTATCTTAAAATTTATTCATTATCTACTAATTTATGTATTTGTCTATTTATTTATGTTATAAAATTTAATTTTTATTCAGAATTCAGAGATATTCAAGGGCCATGAAATGATTTTACTTAGAATATACCAATATAGAAGACTTAACGTGCCAAAAGAATAGATTTTTAGCAATTCTTTTAACTTTAAAAATGATAAGTGAGTAAAAATAACAATATTTTTGCCTATTCAATGCTTCCAGCTCATATTGAAGTCCTTATAGGAATTGAAAAGACGATTGCATAATCATTTGCAACCAAACTAAATGCATTCAATGCAAAAGATTTGCAACTTTCTAAAGTTCTCCTTTTGAAATTTGCTTAAATTGCTATTTTATTTTATGTTATCTAAGTGATTGTTCAATGATCGATAATCGATATTTGTCATTGATCAGATTCTTACATCATTAACTTTGGTGTATGCATATAGAAATGACAATTGTAAATCAAAGAGTTTTATACAAATCAATTCACACACAACGACAACACACAAAAAAAATATGCCAACTGGGCAAAAGTATCATTTTGTCTCTTTTTCGCTTAAGAAGATTTGGCTTCTGTCCATCAAACAGAAAGCAAAATATGTGGAAAATTGCACAGTCGCGCTGCATGTGTGTGTAAGTGTGTGTGTGTGTGTGTGTGTAAGTGAGTGAGCAAAAATTTACGGTTATAATGCAATTCAATGGCTGGCAGGCAGCAGCATTTCACTTATGTAGCTTGAAGAGAATTCTGGCCTCCTCGTCTTCTTCTTCTTCTTGTTCCTTCCTTCTCTTCTATCAGTCGTTTCGTTTCATTTCGTTTCGTTTCGTTAGTTTGCTGCCTGCTGCCATTACAATCAAACATGTACCGTTAGAAGCGAAGTGAAGATATTATACTCCTGTTACAGCATACAGAGGCCGAAAGAGAGAGAGAGATAGCTAGAGACAGAGAGAGAATTAACCAGGGTAGAATTGCAGTAACTGCAGTCATATGCAATTTGTCTCGATATCTGACCAAAAAAAAAATGAAAAAAAAAAATTATGAAAATTAGTTTTTCCTTTTCCTTCTTTCGTATGGTACACTTTTCGTGCATTTTGTTTGCTCCCTAGGTCAATTTTTGAAATTCCCAAATCAACTCAAACTCAACTCTTTCTAAGCCTATAATTTCTATTCTGATCGAAGAAGCAGTGAGCAAAAGAAGAGGCATAATTTCAGTTATTTCGCCAGCCTCGAGCTCAAGTTCCTCCTCGAGTTGCATGCGCGCATGCGCATAGAACACTTCCGGGACAACAGCAAAAAAAAAAAAAAAAAAACTATAGAAATAAAGGCCAACTAACTCTAACAACTGCAACCAACTCTGACTACAGAATTGGGTCACTGGGAATTCTTTTTGTTCTTTTGCCTTTTGTTGTTTGCTGTTGTTGTTGTTGTTGTTGTTGTTGTTGCTGTTTTTGCTGTTGCTGCAGCTTCTGCTTCTGCATTGTGGTTAGTATAATTTTTATTTTTGTTCTTTTGCTTTCTTATTGAAATTTTTTATTTTTTGTTATTCCATCTGCCCATACAACCAAAATATTTGTTGGTAATTTTCAATTAGTTACATCAAATTTGCTTGTGGTTAAGATATGATTAAAGTAATAGATAGATATGCATACGATTACATATCAAATTCAATTCGATAAGATCAAATCGATCAAATCTTTGGCGCGTTTTAGTATAAATTTTAGCAATAGCCTTGAAAGCCCCCACAGAGGAATGTGTGTTTAGGTCTCGCCACTGACATGAGACACAAATGAATTAAAAGGTATTGTTAGGAAACATTTGCCTAATTTATTTATGAAATGATATAACCTAATGTGCGTGTGCGTGGTTTTTTTTTCCATTTCAAATGATTTCTTTTTCTTTTTTTTTTTGAAATACATTAGGCTTGCAACAAAACACTTTACAAATTAGGAAAACACTATAAACTCTTTTATAACTACTATAAACCAAGCAAGTCTACTAAGTATATGCAGATCGATCATTGTGATTGCAAATGTATGTATGTGTTTATGCCTTTGTAACAATTCTACAAAGTCTCCACTTGATTTGAAGCCTTCTAAAACTGCTAGATGCCAAAAACAAACTTAAGAAATAACATGACAAAGTTCTTAATTTTGTTCAAATTCTACAAAAGAAACAGAAGAAAACTTAATGTCTATCTAAATATTTGTATGAAAAGTTAGAAAAATAATTATTAACACTTGAAAAGTGTTTCGATATCTTCATATATCTTTAGGCTATTAGTTATGCCTCAGCAAATGTAGTAAATAAGTCTTCAAAAGTCTCCAACTTATAAAGTATCTCCAAAAGTCTCCATAAGTATTTAGGCTTATAATTCTATCCCAGCAAATGTTATTCAGAGTCTTCAACTTGGTGAAATTTTCGTTTTTCTTTGCTTCGAAAATCTTCCAAAGTTTTTAACGACAGTTATTTTTGAACTTGAAGTCTCCAATTTATATAATCTAAGCATTCCGTAGATTGAACCATTGCAAATTATCTTTCGAATTCTTTTAAAACTTTGAACTGTCGTTCTTTAAAGTTCTATTAAAGTTCCCACAAGTCTCCAACTTATGAGATTTTTCCAAGGTTAGTTAATTGAAAGTCTCCAAAGGTCTCCCTATCTACTGTTCTAATAGTATTATTGCGACATAGAAACTGTTGATCTTTCATATGAAATTCCTCACAAGTCTCCACCTTTTGAGATTTTATTCAACCCAAGTTGATTGAAAGTCTCCAAAGGTCTCCCATTATTCTAATAGCATATCATATTGACTTACTTTTAAGCAATTTGTTCTTAAGACTTAAGAACTGTCTCTCTTATATATTAAAGTTCCCACAAGTCTCCAACTTATGAGATTTTTCCAAGGTTAGTTGATTGAAAGTCTCCACAAGTCTCCCATTATACTAATGGTAGACCAAATCGACGTACTTTTAAGCAATTTCATTAAAAACATTCAACACTTATCATGGTACCAACTAAAGTAATTAAACATTGATTTGATTTGTTTTATTTTTGGTTTTTTTTTATATATGTAGATTTCGACACTTTTCATCAATTCACAACGCACTTCACGGCACTTCCTTTTGCAATCTAGAAGACAAATCAGTTCTAACGTTTCTGTATACTTAGAATCAGCCGCTGTGTGTATAGGTACGCATGTATGTGTGTGTGTGTGTGTGTGTATTGCGAATAGTCAGCCTATTGCAAATTTTTATTTTGGCTTCAAGAGAAAGCAGTTTTTTTTTTCTTTGGTTTGTTTTTTTTTTTGTGTTTGGTTTCTTCCACCCGTCATTTCTTCGTGTTCGTCTTCTGCTTCTTCTTCTACTGCGTTCATTTGGGGCCTTCCTTCTTTCTAATGCAACGGCGCAACTTAGAAACGAGCGCGATTGAGCATGCGCAACTTTGTTTTTGTGGCTAGAATGCAATTTCTGTTTCGCTGCAGCTACTTCTTCCCCTTCTCCTACCCCTTTCTCCGCTCCATCATCTGCTTCTCCTCTCTTTGCTGTTTTTCTTTCTATTGCGAATATATATGTGTGTGTATGTGTGTGTGTGTGTGTGTGTGTGTGTGCTTGAACTTTGAAAAGTGGGTGAATGTACAGTAATGTTTGCTGCATGCTGCTGCCTCTGCCTCTGCCTCGGCCTCAGTTGCTGCCACTGCTGAATGCAACCAACATGGCAATGCAACAACATTAACAACAACAACAACTTGGTAAATTCGTGACATTCAAAATGCTAGAAGGGGGCAAGATCAAGACCAAGAACGAACTATTAAATAGAATGGAAAATTGACAAAAAGGGCCAACCACAGCCAATTTGCTTGAAGAATTATGGTTAACAATATGGAGAAAAATAACAAAAATATGAATGACTTTTCAGTAATTCGGCGCCTGATTTTAAATAAAATACCACAATTAAGATCTACTATATACATATATATTCATATATACATATAGGTAAGTAAATCCCCTCATTAAATCTCCTTCTATATACTAGTCAATACTATTCTGTCTGGACTGAGTTTTCTCCCTTTACCCATCCATTAAACCAAGATTTTATATATGAAACTGTCTAATTTTCGATATGAAAAGATGATTTTGCTTTAATGTCTCAATACCTAACCAAAGTAAACCCTCTCTATTCGAATAATGACCAATTTTAAATTATTGTTAACAAAATCCTTGACTAATAAACTGAAATCTTCAAATCTTAATTTAAGAACCTTAACTAACTCTTAAACTAGCCACTGTTAACTGAAACCTTGAGATAATCTTGTTTAGTTTATTAACTCTAAAATTTAATAGATTTCTCAAATTAGCCGAAAACTCAAATTTATATTTACTCCTTTGTCGATTCGACAATGAATACTCATTTAGAGGAAAGAAACAAAAACTCAATAATTGAATTACTTTTAATCAAGTTCCATTAAAATTAAAATCATACGTTAACTAAATTTAGTTTCATTTATATTTGACACTAAACACTACTTAAATTTCCACGCATCCTTTAGGTTTTAGATTCATTTAGAAGTCCTTTCTTGCTTTTACTTTTAACTAAAACCCTTTATCCTTTCTTTTTGTTACACTTTATTTGAGTGGAAAGGCCTTCCCATCCCTTAATTAGTCTTAGTTAATCGTTCAACAAGTATTTTACTATCTATTGGCGTTTGTCTCTTGTTATATTATAAATAAACTTGCAAAAATCAAGTGCTCTTGGTCTCTTAAGTGACTCTAACTACTATTAACCAAAAAAAGAAAAGGTAAATACAAAGGTATGCATTTATGTATTAAAGAGCTCCTCTTGGCCTACTACATATCCATTTGGGCTTCAATGGCTACAGGGTATCGTAGTATATGAAAACAGAAAAAATTGGCACACTTATGCAAAGTCAACGACTTTGCCTTCGTCTTCGTTGGCTTCATCGTCGTCGGCGTCGTCGTCGTCGTTGTCGCATTCGTCGTATTAATGCAAAAACGAAAAAGAAAAACAGTTAAGTTGCTGGCTTCGTTTGGAGCTTCGTTTTCGAAGCCAAGCTCCAAGCTTCAAGCTTCTTGTCTTTGTATCTGTGTGAGAGTGTGTGTGTGTGTGTGTGGTGTGTGTGTGAGTTGCATAACTTTCATGCTCGTGTACATGAGAGCCACAAAAGTTCATTCGCCTCGTGCACTCCATTCTAGCCATGCTACCACTTCGCTTCCTCGCTCTCTCTCTCTCTCTCTCTCTTTTCAATGCTGTTGCTGGCTCTCTCTTTCTCTTTCTCTGTCTTTCTTTCTCTTGGACTTGTTAGGCTTTTTCTTTTTGGCTCAAAATGCGATGCGGCTTTTCTCTTTTCTGAACTTGGCTTTCGTTTGGCTTTGCTGTTTGTCTTGTCTCTTGAACAAGGAATGTTTGTTTTTTCTTTAGTTTCGGCCGGGTGTCGCTGTGGTCTGCGCGGGGAGGTGAAGAGAAGAGCAAGGGGTATGTAAGAGAAATGGTAATGCTGTGCTGTGCTGTGCTGTGCTGCAGCATCATCATCATCATCATCATTGTTAAAGGTCAGTTCTCTTACCTAACTTTGATTGCATTTTTTCTCTCTCTATGTGTGTGTGTGTCTGTGTGTATATATTTTGAGTTTGTTTGTTGGTCAACAAAATGTTTAAAGATTTTTTTTTTCGGTTCTTTTAATTGATTTTTATTTTTCTTGTTTTTCTTCCTTTTTTCTGATGGTTCTGTTGGTTCACTGACCCAAGTCGTTGGGCAAGGTAAGCATCAGCATCATCTCTGTGGCTACTTGTCATTTGCATAATGCATTTTGGTCATCAATTTTTAAGTACCAAAAAACAAGTAATTTACCAACATATTTATGTTTTACTCCTTGGACATTGAAAGGAATTTCAAAAATCATAGTTTTAAACATTAAACATATTTTAAAGTTGCAAAAATATTATCCAAAAAGTTTATCTTATTATTTAGTATAAATAATGTCAAATTTAAGAATCTTCTATGTATCTAATAACAAGTAATAAATATACTAAAAAAAATAATTGGAATTGGAATATTTCTTTACTTTTTAATTACAATTAAAGTTTGTATTTCTATATTTACCATTCTACTTATAATAAAGTTTAAGTCTTAAATATGATGACTTGAAATCTCATATATTCTTCAAATAAATCGTTCATCTTTGCTGCGATTTATTTTCATTATTCATTATAAATCAAGAATTTACATATTTGTATGTAAACCATATGAGGTCGAAGAGCAAAAAACAGTGAGTGATATTATATTATTGAGTTCAATAGCAAAAATCTAAAAAAAATATACAACATTTATCAAGTAGTAAAGAGTTTTTTGTAAATTTCAACAATGTTAATTGTATTTTGACGAGTTAAGCTATAAATATTTATAATAAATCATGTTTTATTGAAATTATTCTTGCAAAAAAGTGTCGTTTGAGAATACATATACATACATATAATTATGACATGCACATAAAATGGTATTAAAAATATAAAAAAAATGGGGGGGGGGGAGCATTGACATTTAATTACCTTGTACAAAACTAACTACAAATTTGTCATTAGCTATTAAAAATTTAAAAAAATATTTTCGTAATTTATGTATGTACATACAATGTAGAAAAATGAGAACCTGGCCTGAAATATTTGTAGCAAAAAGACACAGATTCGCTATTTTTTAAGAGAATATTGTTTTAAGGTTTGGATAAAATGTTAAGAATGCGTTTGTTGGCTTTTTAATTTAAGTCTCAACATGAAAGATTAAAACTTGTAAGAAATAAATTAGTATGTACAAAGATAAACATACTTTTACTATCAAAAGGATGTAAAGATATATTTCAACAATATTTTAAAAAATTATCTCCGATTTTGATTTTGACTTGTCAAAGTTGAAGATTTAGAATAAAAAGATGAAGAAAATCAAACAAACAAATAGGCAGATCAATGAGAGAGAAAATATATTTCGATCTTGACCTCCCCCCCACAGTGGGCGTGTAAATAACACCAAAAACAAAACAAAAACATGCCAATACAAATAAAGGAAATGAAATTGTTAATATGCGCTCATTATACAATTGAACACAACAGAACACAACAGAACAGAACAGAACACGAACGATCAAACAAAGCCCCCACGCAAAAACAACAAAGCAGAATGCAAGCGAGAACGGCCCAAAAAGCTTTTAGAACCAAATGCAATACACCCACAGAGCGTCAGAGAGAGAGAGAGAGAGAGAGAGAGGGGGGTAAAGCTAGGGAGATGTGCATGCATTGCGCTTGCAAAAAAAAAATTGTGACGCCCCACACAAGCACACACACACACACAGACAAGAGAGCGAGCGAGCGAACAAAAGAGAGAGTGGGGCAACAGCAATGGCCGCGACATTCAACTTGAACTCGCGCGCAAGCTCTCGCACTCGCTCGCTCACCATCTCTCTCTGCCTCTTTCCCTCTCTGGTGCACATAGAAAATAATCAAGATCAAGTTTCTTCCGGCATTTTGTGTTGCTGTTGAGCGTGTAGCAACAACAAAAACTAGAGCTTTAACTAAGAGAGTCAAGAGAGCGTTACTTAAGAGAGTTTTTTTTTCGTTTGTTTTTTGGGTTAAATGTGTGAGAGTCAGTGTGTGTGTGTGTGTGTGTGTAGTGTAGTGGGTGAGTGGGTGGCAATACAACAAATTATGATGTCACAAAAGAAAAAAACACCAACGACAACAACAACAGCAAGGGGGAAAAAAAAAATAAAATAAAAATTGGTTCAAAAAACTGAATTTGGTATGAAACAATTTTTTGTTGTGTTTTCTATCATTTTGGTTTGTGACTTTAATTTGTTTGCAATTTGTTTAGTTTGCGACAAATTTTCTCTTTGTGGAAAGCGTTTTGCCTCCTTTTGAACTGAGTTGCAATGGCAGCGGCAGAAGCAGCAGCAGCGGCGGCAGCGGCGCCATGTCGGCAGCAATTCTTGGAAACAAGTTGCATCGGAGGCAAATACAAATACATATATACATATACATTGTGGCAAGAGGCAAGCATTGAACTCGATTTTGTTTTCATTGCTGCTGTTGCGGCTGCTGTTGGCTGCCTCTGAAAATTTCTAAAACGCAGCTAATTAGTCGAGAGTGTTTGCTGCTTGCTGGTAGCTTCTTCTTTAGTGTGTTCCACTTTTCGGGCAGTTTTCCACTTTTTCCTTTTCGCTGTTGTTGTTGCTGTTGTTGTTGGTGTTGCTGTTTTTTGCAGATTTCACACGCGGCCAAGCAATTCATCATAAAAATTATTGGTAAAGAGATGTTTGAGCTTTGGCTAAAACCAAATGAAAATAAGTTTTTTTTTTTTTTGTTTTCCATGGACCGCGCCTTGTCTTGAGTTTGTTTTTAAATCAAATGAAAGTTGTTACACCCTGTACACCCCCTCCCCCCTTAGAGGGTAATAATATTAGACAGGGTATGATTGGTTCATCAAAAAGCCAAAAAGAAAGAAAAGGAAAATAATTATTGCATAAAAAGATTAACTAAATTAACCAACTTAACTCAGTTTAATAGTTTAATATCGATGCAGAAATTGTTTAAACAATAACATTTTTCCACAATGAACAGTTCAAGTGAAGCAACAAACAAAGTTGCCCAAATTCTATTTTCATTTAAGACATCGGAAAACCAATAATTATCAACTTTGATGGGCAAATTTTAGAGGGTAACTTCTGTGTCGATAAATCATTTTCAATATATAAGGAATTCGTTTCTGTTTCAGACATACATAGAAGGCAGTCAGTCAGTCAGTTAGTCAGTCAGCTAGTCTGTCTATCATTTAGACAGTCAGTTAGTCAATCGTTTCAGTAGACTTTGTTTTAGATCCAAATACAACAACAACGCGGTCGTTGCCATTTTCACTTGAAGAAAAGCGAGCATGCGAAGCGAAAATCGAAGGAAAAATTGAGCATACGCCGCGTATGACGAAAGTGAAATAGAAGCCAAGCACCACCAACAACAACAACAAGTCAAAAATGCCTAATAAATTGATAACAACAAAAACAACAACAACACCAGAGAGTGCGTAAGAGTTTTTGATGAGGAAGAGCGAGAGAGAAGGAGAAAGAGAGAGTGACAGCGAGAATGAGAGCAAGAGAAAGAGCAAAAGCAGAGTGGGAGTGAGAGAGAGAAAAAGAGGAAGAGGGAAAGGGAAAGGTTGTTTTTAGCTTTAAGCGTAGCTTCACTTTTTTTATTCTCTATTTTGTTAGTTTTTTTTTATATATATATATTTTTCTTTTTTGGCTTTTTTGGTCAAGTTCATTCAACTTTTCTTTAGAACTTTGGGTCAATAAACTTCAAGCCAGCATGGAGATCATTTTTTTTTTTGTCTATTTGTCGGACAGTTCCCTTGGTTGATGATGGTTTTGCTGCTGCTGCTGCTGCTGATGATGATGATGATCCAAGTCAGTCTATTTTTCTTTTGTTTGAAAGGCGGCAAAGCACATAAATTAAAAGTCTTTAACTGGAGGTCAATGGACAACGTTGAGAATGAAAGAAAGATATAACAAATGGGCTAGCATATCGTGCGGACATTATCAAAAAATAGCCATATTATTAAAAAACCAAAAAAAAAAGAACTTTCAATTAAAAAACCTAAAAGAATTTACTCCAGGTCATTTGGTTTTTTTAAACTTAACGTGCATTTTTCATATTTACAACAGATGGCGCTTTTAAAGGTTGATAGAGGCGCCATCTAGGTGATACTCATAGGCAACTCTGATAAGATTTGAATGGAATGCTAATTGGTTATAAACAAAACTATAATCAGCAACTGATATGTCTTTCAGATCAGCTAAGAACATAAGTCGCCAAAAAAATAAAATTTAACTTTAGAAAATTCCTCTTAAAAAACCTTTTTTCTATCGCCCAAGTTAATTAAATATGAAAGAGAACGACTTACCTTTGATTATCTTGAATTAAACGATTCCTTAGTTAGTAACTCTCATTGTTCTAAGTTGAAAATCCTTTATATGAACTCTTCCTTAACATATTCTTGAAGTGGAATTAATGTTGCTTGTAGTCAAATGTTTTTTTCAGTTTATAATTTTATCCATCATTCGATTTTAAATAGATGTTCTTGAGCTTGACATTTTCATGTTCTTATTCTAGATAATAAACAAAATTATAATATAATAAAATTATAATATGTAAATGTAAAATATAATTAGAAAAAAAAAGTCCAAGAAAAACAAAAAGAACAATTTTGTTTCTAACTTTAGGCTAAATTCCTTTTTGTTGTTGTGTTTTAATTGTTTTTCACGCTTTTATTTGAGCTTAAAAAATAAATTTTTTTTTGTTAAGACGAAATATTCGTTTAAATCTAACTAATAATAGAGAGAGAGGGAGAATAATTAGAATTATTAAGACTTTTGTTTGTATAAATGAATTTTCTTATTTTTGTTTTGTTTATAATTTACAATTCGTTCGGGATATACTAAAAAAAATTACTTTAAAAATTCAATATTTATATTTACAATTCTGTTCTTTTCCTTTTTGTTTTCTATTTGCACTTGATAAAAAAAAAAACAAATGTTTAACAAATATTTGTGAACTTTGCGCTTAAACGGAGGACGTACGAGGTAGGGGGAGACTTTGAAGGGAGTTTTTTTTTTGTTTTTGTTTCTTTTCTTCTTATGAATATGCCCTGAAATTATGAGATATTTTCCGGTATTTGGCATACAATCTCTAAGCATTTCTTAATTTCTATAGATTTCTATTTTAATATTTTTTTTTCTTTTTCCTTTTCCGTTAGTTTGTTTTTTGTGTTTTCTGTCATTAATTTATACAAGATATTAATTACCATTTTCATTATTATCATCATCATCGATGTCGTATCTTTTTGTTTATGTGTCCGCTTTTTTTGGCTGTTGCACTTGAACTGGAGGTGAGTTTACTTTTTGTATTTGATGTGGGTGTGCCGAGGACATCCTTGTGATTACTATTGCCACCAAGATTGCCACTGACCATGCCAGAACCACTGCCCACCATGCCACCACCGCCGCCGCCGCCACCAATTGAACTGCTTACTAATAAACTGCCTTCATGTCGATGCGAGGGCGAATCTGAAAGTGATAAATTTGGGGATATAATAAGAACTGCTTTTAAACGAAAAGTATATATTTTAGCTGATTTTTACTTAGAAAGCAAAAAGAGCTCGAAAAACTATGAAAATATTTTTACTAAGACGCAAATATTAAGATCTAAGATCCAATTCAAAAACTGCTTGCTTATGATAAGTAAGTGATCAAGCAGTGCCACGCGCATTTTCCACATCTAAGCCAGGGCCCAAAGCAGGCCAAGGATAACAAAAAAAAAGGTTGCGCAAAATGAAAAGTTGACGCAAAGTGAAAAGTAAAGTCATTAGAATAAAGACTAAACTTGTTTATGTTGCGAACGTCTTGAATAGATGTTTAAGCAGTGTTTTAACTTTAAAACTGCTCTCAACCTCTGCATCTTCTTGACTGACTTAAATTGTCAATATTTTGACATCCTAGAACTGCTTGCTTATAGATTTATTTCTCTATATGATTAAGCAGTCTCTAACAAATATCCTTTGAGAGCAAAACATGTTGACATTCTTGCACCGCTTGATTTGCTATATGGCTAAGCAGTGTTTAACAAAATATCCTCTTTATCTGTGTGTTTTTCCTTACCCTTTTCATCTTTGGGTGTACTTTTTATACTCGTTGCCCCATCATGCGCTGTGGTTGTATTCTGATTTATTGAAATTTGATTGTCACTAGAGTCCTCATTTGTTATGGAATCCGATTCACTGGCACGTTCAGCTAAAAAGAACAAACATTCTCAGATTAGATTTGCTTGTACGATTTGGGATTTCGAGAGAGATCACTTACGATTACAAATGGCCATGGAGGTAATGCTGGATTTCGAGAATAAACGTTCGGCCTCTTTGAATTTGCGATTTCGTTTGTCTGCCTTGGAATTGGTTGCCTTATTTGAGGTCAAATAGCGTTCCCATCCTCGTATTATATTGCCACACAGTTGAGTGTCCTCCAGGTACGAGCCTTCAAAGGCATAGATTTGACGCTCCAGGTTCGCCAATTGTTCCTGCCAAATTAGTGAAAATTTGTTTTATTAAGATATTCAAGACTGGATTCACTTTGATTTTCATGGATCCATCCATCCGCCATCCGTCATCCTTCTTCTAGCTGCAGCTATCTCTTTTTCGCACATACCGAAGTTTCCGCCTTTTTTTTGATGAGATCGGCCAGCTCGGCTCTGGTGTCCATTGGGCCACTTTTCGCATTGGAATTTGTTTTCGCCGACTTCTTGGGCTTGTTACCATTCGTTTCGCTAACATTTTTACTTGTCGGAGAACTCATTTTGGCCAAAATTTTAATAAATTGTAAACAATATAAACGGTGTGACCGTTCTATTGGTCTTTTCTGACAAATACTGGCATCCGTCACAGTATTCACTTAGTATTTTTTCCACCATTATTTTACAAAGTCAAGATAGCGCCATCATCTAAATTGTGGTTTGGAACACTGGAATTAGTATTACATTTAAAATGTACAATTTGTTTCAGTGTAGACTATACATGAAGTGTGGCGAGTTTTTGTTCAATTTGTTTTGTTTTTATTTTTGAGACTAACAGTAAATTAAGTATACGTATACAGGTGCAAGCAAGTAACCCATCATCATCATACCGCTCGTAACACTTCCCCCTCGAAACCGCCACACACGCACACTCACACAAACACACACACACTCAAGCACAACAGAGAGACGGAAAAAAAGAAGAAGCGAAAAAAAGCATAATAAATAAATTTTGTTTTAAACGCACACTAAAAGGGACCCCAATTTGGCAGCTGCAAAAACGGGAAGGAAAAACCTTAAAGGGTGACAGTGAGTGTGACAGAGAGAGAGAGAGGGAGTGTGAGTGAGTGGAGGAGCAGCAACAGCAGCAGCAGGAACTCCACATCAATATGGCCAAGACAGGCAACTTTTCCTGGCTGCTAATCGTTCTTGTCAGCGCGAACTGCTACGTGTCCAGCAGAGCAGATGAACACACACACAAGGTAAAGTACGTCGACGTTGTCGTCGTCGTCGTCGCCGGCGTTTTTGTTGCACACATTATAATTGTATATGTATTAGTACATATATGTATATTTTTCTCATTTGTTATTATTAATGAAAATTATCCGCACCACCAAACAATTTCCCCCCTCCCCACAATCTGCTAATTTACTCATCTTGCTCTTTCTCTCTCTCTCTCTCTTTCTATCTTCTTGAATTCGCAGTACAATGACCAAGAGGAAGTGGTCCTTTGGATGAATACAGTGGGTCCATATCATAATCGCCAAGAGACATATGCCTATTTCTCATTACCATTCTGCCGCGGCACAAAAGATACAATTTCCCATTACCATGAGACGCTAAGCGAGGCTCTGCAAGGTGTCGAACTTGAATTGAGTGGCTATCAAATGGCCTTCGCCCAGAATAAGAAACGCAATGTCATCTGCGGCGTTGAATTGACGGAGGAGAAGACCAAAGCCTTTACCTATGCCGTTATGAATGAATATTGGTATCAAATGTATATCGATGGCCTGCCCATTTGGGGTAAAGTCGGTGAACGTGATGAGCGCGATGGCAAATATTATATATTCACGCATAAGAAATTCGATATCGGCTATAATGGTCAGCAAATCGTTGATATCACTTTGACAACGGATGCACGACAAGAGCTAAAAGCTGGAGCCAAAATTGAATTCTCC
The DNA here is from genome assembly GCF_018902025.1 of Drosophila willistoni. NCBI lineage: Eukaryota > Metazoa > Arthropoda > Insecta > Diptera > Drosophilidae > Drosophila > Drosophila willistoni. The sequence continues at coordinate 7,690,247 of NW_025814057.1, forward strand.
TATGAAGTCAACTGGAAGACAAGCAAAGTGGAATTCAAGAATCGTTTTGATAAATATTTGGATCCAAATTTCTTTCAGCACAGGGTAAACTATATTGAATTCAAACATATAATCATTTCCTTTTCAATTCTAAAAATCATTGATCAATTATATAAGGTTAGGTTGAAGATTTTTTTAAGGTTAGGTTAGTCATTAAAGTAAGGTTAGGCCCTTTTAACATTTTAATCTCTTATCACCAAGTTGAACTTGTGTTCATTTCTTATATCGTTTTTCGCCACAGGCCACGTAGAGACGCCGCTTTTTGTTTTTGTTTTTTAATGGTTTTCCATTTCGAAAAACGCAATAAATTGTGTAGTTTATGTTTTAAGAGTGCTAAAAAGAGTCTTTTAGCTAATACATGCCACGTAATGTGATTAGTTTTAACTTAATTTATTGAGATTTTGAAATTCCTAAAGAAATGGCATAACCTTTTTTTAGTATTCTTTTTAAAAGAGATGGAATTCTAGTCTAGGGATAGAATAATGGCAAATTTTTAGAAGTTTATGGGAATGCAGAGAAAAGGTTTGACTTGGAAATGATTATTATTTGCAATCATCATTATTATTGTTAAAGATCTTTGCTTAAAAGTTTTTGTTTCTACATTGCAGATTCATTGGTTCAGCATTTTCAATAGCTTCATGATGGTTATATTCCTTGTTGGTCTCGTTTCAATGATATTGATGCGTACATTGCGCAAGGATTATGCACGCTATAGCAAGGATGAGGAGGTCGATGATATGGAACGTGATTTGGGCGATGAATATGGCTGGAAGCAGGTCCATGGCGATGTCTTTCGTTCGCCACCGAATGCTCTACTCTTCTCGGCCCTGGTTGGTGCTGGCTATCAATTGATATCGGTTGTTTTCTGTGTCATCATGTTTGCCATTGTGGGTGAATTGTATACGGAACGTGGCTCAATGCTATCGACAGCGATCTTTGTATATGCAGCAACATCACCGATTAATGGCTATTTCGGTGGCTCACTCTATGCCCGTTTGGGTGGACGTTTGTGGATACGTCAGATGTTGGTATCGGCATTCACTGTACCGGTCGCTGTATGTGGCACAGCATTTATGATCAATTTCATAGCCATCGGCTATCATGCATCGAGAGCCATTCCATTTGGCACAATGGTCGCTGTCACTTGTATATGTCTATTTGTTATATTACCATTGACATTGGTTGGCACCGTTGTGGGACGGAATTTGGATGGCCAACCGGATTTCCCATGCCGTGTGAATGCTGTACCACGACCCATACCCGAAAAGAAATGGTATATGGAGCCATTGATTATAGTGCTGCTGGGTGGCGTTTTACCCTTTGGTTCCATTTTCATTGAAATGTAAGTGCCAAGTGAAACTAAATTCAAATTTCAAACATTTGTAATCTTATATTTGTTTTTGGTTTTGTAGGTACTTTATATTCACATCATTTTGGGCATATAAAATCTATTATGTTTATGGATTTATGCTACTGGTATTCACCATACTCACTGTGGTCACTGTCTGTGTGACAATTGTTTGCACATATTTCTTGCTTAATGCCGAGGATTATAGATGGCAATGGACGAGCTTTATGGCCGCTGGCTCCACATCGATCTATGTGTATGCCTATTCATTTTACTACTTTTTCTTTAAGACCAAGTAAGAGAGCTAAATCATTTGACTTTTATAGAAAATTTCCATTGATTTGGTTATTGTTTTTAATTGCAGAATGTTTGGCCTATTTCAAACGGCCTTCTATTTTGGTTATATGGCCTTATTTAGCGGCGCCTTGGGTATCATTTGCGGCACTGTTGGCTATGTGGGCACAAATCTATTTGTTCGCAAAATCTATTCCAATGTGAAAATAGACTAATTTACCCCAACCTAACTATATATATATATATATATATATATATATAAAGAAAGAACCTTTAACCCTCTCCTCCCACACTTCTCTAACTCTGTTTAACACAAACATCCAAAAACAACCAAGCATTATCAATCGAAAAATTTATATTTATTTATGTAGAATTTTAGATTAACTACCATAAAAAAAAACCTTTTTTTTCTTTTTGTTTTCTTCTCTCTTTATTCTCCTTGCGTTTTTGCTCAAAAATCTCATTTACCAAAGTTGCAATATCCCAAATATATATAATTTGTTTCCTTGATGATGATCTATATATATATATATATGCATAATTCGTATATATATATGTATAGCATGTGTCTGTGTTTTATATGAAAAAAAAGAAACTTATCAAACTTATCAAAAAATAATGAAAAAACAAAAACAACGGGCAAGATGAATAACGAAAAATGTGACTTCAACTTATTTTTTGCGCCAATTAAGTTTATGTACGTGAGAGATGCTGATGATTTAGCCATAGTCGATAAATATAATTATTAATATTAATAATAATATAATAAAATGAAAACAAATTCAAATATGTAAAACCAAACTACTAATGCATTTCACAATCAATTTTTTTTTACCAACAATTTCTTCGATTATGTAAAAAGTCAATACCAAAATTTACATAGTTTTTGAATGGTTTCAACTGATCCAATATACATAGATCTTCTTTGAGTTTAGCTCTATAAGTTTTCGTTCATTATATATATATCTTCTTTGGATTGCTTTTTATCAGATTTTTCTCATCAATTTATAACTTAATAATATATATAAAAAAAAGAAATGAGTTGATTGTATAAATTGTTTATAGTGAAACCGAAATTCTATTAATTTGTCAACAGTTTTCTTTAAATTATATAATCAAATATTTCATGTTCAGTCAGAGGTGCCAAATAGAAAGAGAAACTAAGTCTGTCGTGCGAAAGGGATAGTGCAACGGAGCAACAAACTCTTTTTTTGAAGTGGCTAATCTTGTTTGACAACTCGGAAAATCGCTGGAAAGAGGAAGAAAGAGTTGAGCTGAGATTCTTATGCATATGTATGAATAAAACTGTCAATACAAGGGCCAAAGAATTGAAAGGTGTCTCCAAAGAATTAATATACGACCAAAAGGGCTTAGTTTCATATAGTCTATTCGTTCGTCTTTCCATCAGAAACTTCTTCTAGAACGTTAAAGAGAATGTGCTGCGAATTAAGTCGGTTCAGATCACTATATCATATAGCTCCCATATGAATGATTGCAATCCTGAATCTATAGATGGGTCCAAAACTAGATTTCTAGTTCAATAACTTTATTATTTTCCAGGCAAATGTCTTGAAATTAAATATCTGTTAGTCCAATATACTTATTAATGCTTGTGCCGAATTTAATTTCAGTATATTGAGCTCAGAATATAGTGCAAACGGTAGTAGGTAACGTTTAAGAAGTAAAATATTGTTTTTTGGGAACACAATTCTCCGTATTTTCTCTAATTAAAATTAACTTTAGATATTCAAATTGTTTAAAAGAATCCTAATAAATATAAAACTAACAAAAATATCATTATGATTAAAGTCAACATTCAAAATACCTGAAATGGTTAGATTTTATGAAGCATTTTCTAAGAAAAATATTTAAAAATTTTTATGAAAATAAAAAACAGACCAATAAAACAAAACTACTACGAGGAATTGAAGCTATAGTTAATAAAGTAAGTAAGGCGTTTCGCCGACTTAGGTATACCATACACCATCTCACCTCGCAGATGAGCTCACTAGCGCCGCCACCAGCCAACGGTCAACTCCGGCCTTATGGAAAAACGTTTATACATATGCATAACTTGACTATTTTCTGTCCGATTTTGATTAAATTTGATATTTTGTTGGATATTAGTATCAAATTTAAGTGTACCAAATTTGATTGCACAAGGTAGAAAATTACGGGGGATAATCGAGTTTTTTTTCAAATTACGGGGGCGGAAAGAGCGTGGCAAAATCTGTACACATACAAAACGTGCGCATACCAAATTTGGTGTCTCTAGTTAGTATAGTGTTTGAAGGGACATCTGGATAATGCTAGATCGTCTCGGCTGTTGATGCTAATCAAGAATATATATACTTTATGGGGTCGGAAAAGCTTCCTTCTGCCTGTTACATACATTTTGGCGATTTTAATATACCATTTAACCCTAAATAAAAACTTTTCAATTCATTTAAAGATGTGATTAAGTTTGAAAATAACTTTTCGAATATCTTGTAGGGTATACAAGTCAATATCAGACCGGCCTGGGACTGGGTCCGGCCCTCTGGCATGGTCTTATCATTGGCAATACAAAAAAAAAAAACACTGATCAAGTGGCCCTGTTGCCAACTTCATTTGTGATCCATTGGTAGATGTTTTGTTTTCGTTATATAGTGATATGATTGACCCTCAAAACAAATTGAGAAGCGCTTTTTTTTTTGCTTCTTTTATTTTGGCAAACTTTTTTATGGCACCCTTCCATCTAATAATTGCAGATTATGTCGAAACACTTATGAACTTATCATCTTTTTTTGTGCAATGAACTGGTATTTGTATAGAAAACAACTCTTGATGTTTTGTTTTATGATTGGCCAATTATCGAAACGTGAATATCAAGTGTCTTGGTAAATATTCCATGACGACAAATATGAAATACAAAAGAGGAACAATTCTTTTGAGTATCTGTGTACCCACAACTTGGATAATGTGTGGGTAGATGAGGGCTAAGAGCCATATATATATATATATATGTATATATGTGGGACAGTCATATATCTCTAGAAAATTCACTTTTACCTTCTTCTCTAGAGTACAGAATGATATGGATCAGGTTATGTAGCTTAAGCTAATGACACACACATGTGTCTATCTTTTTTTTTTTTGTTTTCTTTGGGTTGGAAATGTAACTGGAATTGAATCTGAAATCTATTTCGTAATTTATGCTAATGAAAGATCAATAAGAACCTCCACACAATAACGGCGCTTAAACCAAAGCGCGGGGGGGACAAGAGAAAGAGGGGAGGGAGGGAGGGAGAGATTGAGAATTCTCCAAGAATCTTCCGACTTTTACTCATCGTGTTGTATTGTGAAAGTGTTTCGAAATCATGCCTTTAAAGACAAGTTATAGTAATTCATAAAAGTTTCAAAATACATATTACTTTTTGGTTTTTATTTTGAATGCTTCATGTGGGTTGTTCATAAATTTGTTGTTGTTCCTATTTTTTTTTTTGTGGAATTTAAGATAGAATTTTTTACGAGTTGATTGACATTTGATGCGCTGACTGGTTGACTTTAACCCTTCCCCCCCGCCACCACCGTCTTACAATGGGCTCCGATGGGCTCTCGATGTTTTTCCGAATGTAAATTCCAATAAATGTCAGGTATCGAATAATGATGATGGTGGCGAAAGGGGTGTGACAAGGGCGGCGGCGGCGGACGGCGGGGGGAGCAAAACATACTAAGAACAGTTATTGCTTTTGCCTCATTTTATATGCATTCATTTTAAACTTAAACCAATTTCAACTGGGTTCGAATATCATTTAGATATAGACCCTTTCTCTTAAACACAATTTTTGGCTTTTTGGGGCGGGAGAAAAGTTTTTCATTTTTCCGTTCATTGCATATAAAAACCACAGCCATGATTCTAGATCACTTCAGTTTCCAACAAATATTTGTAGTGAGTAGTCAGTAGTCAGATTTGGCATCATCATGTTTGGATATCTTCTAGTCCTTTTGGGTAAGTTTCGTGGCCAGGAATTTCGTTGCCAATTGGAATTGAGACTGGAGTTTTTTGTTTTTTTTTTTTGTGTAGGACTTTTCGCCCCAACTGCATGGGGTTCGTTGGTGAAATGTAATTGTGATCCTGGTCCAGAGGGACCAGCTGGCCCACCTGGTCCCCCCGGTCCACCAGGACCGCCGGCTTACAACACAGGACCATGGGGTTATCCGCCAACATCGCCATTCAATCAGAATGTACAAATAATACCCGGACCGCGAGGCATGCCAGGACCACCGGGTCCACCAGGATACTGTTTCCCCTGCCCGGCAGCACCACCATTTCGCACCGGCTTGGGTCCACGCCCCGGTCCCTGGGGTAGTGGCAATCCCATTCAGCCATTGGTCACTTCGCCAGTGGACTCGGCAAGCGGTGTCTCGACTGCCATTGGCAATATCATTGTATTGCCCTCTGGTGCCAGTTTGAATGGACGCACTCAACTGTTCCGCATTACACCGGATGGTCAAGTGTTGCAAATTGAATCGCCAAAGGATGTGCCAAAGGATTTACTTGATTTACCAGTGCCGGTGCCGGCGAATACATTCCAGGAGTTACCCACATTGCCGACAGTCGCCTCTTTGCCAAGCATTACACCGCCAGCCTTAGGATCAGCTGGAGCTAATCCACCAGCTGCTCCAACATTGGCCACACCGCCAGCCGCAGGCGAAACGGCAAATGCCCCACAGACGACTCTGCCACCCGAAGGCCTGGATGAAGCCTTGTTTGCCTCGAATAGTTTCGATAAAAAGGATTTCCTACGCGGCGGCAGCACTTTCAATGATGCCGTTCACGATTGGCGGCGCATCTTCCTCTTGGGCGAACGGCCAGCTAATGCCTATACATCCGCCCCGATTGCCCAGCCAGGCCATCCCAATCAATTGGAGAGCACCATGGAGAATTTTCAGCGAGCTCTCGTCGAACTGAAAGAGAAATATGCCTCGTTAATACAACCACGTAGCGGAGGCAATGGAGGTCGCTATGCAGTTATACTTTAGGGAGCCGCAACATTTCCGCAATTTTCGCATTTATTAGATAATAGATATTTAAATAAAAACAAGTACTGATAATTTCTAACAAGAGTTTCGAGTGGTCAACTATCTATCCATCTATGTATTCCACATTTCCGTTTTATTGGAAACTAATCAATAAAACATTTTAAATGTTATCACAAGTGTCCACAAGCAAGAGTCAACAAAAACTGTGCGTAAAACTTAATTTTTGTTTACAACTTTCAGCTATCACCAAAGACTAACTAACTATGCACGGCAAGACTTAAGTTCCAGCTATCATCCAACGACCTATACTCTAAGAGTGTAAGTAGCCTTGGGCACTTGTCCAGGGTGCCAAATATCCAGAGATTTTTAAATATCTAATAATATTTTCCATATTTCATAATTCAGAGTTGCATAATACTTTTGAATCATTTAGCGATTCTTTTAGTTATAATTCCCAACTAGGTTTACCATTGAAGATATGGTATGTCTGGAGTTCTTAAGCAAAGTCTACTAATAATAGAACTTAGTGGTTCTGGCTCACCTTTTTGTGTTGCTTTTGAAATGATCTTCTTCAGAAGATTAACCCTGAACCGACTTTAACCCAAGGTTTCAGTTAAATTTTAAAAAAGATCGTTATCTAAACAAATTTCTTAAAGATATAGATCCCATTAGTCCAAACAAGTGTTAAACTTGATTTTAAAAACTGAAACTTAATTATTAATCCTTTCAAGATCGGATATATAGAACGTCAAAATTAGATTTTCCGACTCGGAGTCAACTTTTAATCCAAATATGGAAATACCCTGATATTACGATAGTTGCCATAGAAGCAAAAGTCGGATTTTTGTCACCTTTGCGGACAAAGCACATCGGTGTCTCACATCCTAGACTACTGCCAACGAATAGAGAGTATCAGGAAGACCCATTTCGCATCCACTCTTCCCTCAACCCACCTTTCCATAATATCTAAAGACAATATTAACAGAATTTATAACTTCCTCAAACATTAAAGTCAACCATATACATATATCTTAAAGCCGAAGGCCTCGTTAGTGCTTAGGTCGACATTGTTGTTCAAGTTCAGCCCTGAGCCTCACAATGGCTTCTTCAACATGCGCAGTCAAGGATATTGACTTAGATCCTACACTTATCACTTAAGTTTCACTGTGAGCGCAAAGAAAGTGGTTTCACTTTAGAGAATAAAGTATTACTTGAAGATAGTGCAAAACAAAGTCAATAACAAAATTCTGACATAATACAAAAGTATTTGACAACATGCGCCCCAGACTAAAGACACTTTTAAAAGGTTTCATTTCGATTTTCAAAGTCTATTTACTTTCAAAAGAGATTCATGGACACTTAAAAAGTGTTGTTATATGATAAAAAGTAGCTGAAAAACTAATTAACTGAGGAATTCCTTCTCAATTATTGGAGTTTAAGATGTTCTAAATAGAATATGTGCTTCAAAGAAGAAGTTCCTAGGAAGTTTTATATATCTACAATTTCTACTTTGAATGAGACGACTTTAAGAAATTATTTTAACGAATGGAAATAAATCTTTTTTAGAAAAATGCTGATAAAAAAAAAGTACTTTAATTTGTTTTAAAGTACGTTAAAATTCCTAGTAAATCTCGAGGAGCCTAAAGAACTGAGTACAAAGTTCAAAATACTTTAAAAAGAAAACGTAATAATCTTTGATTGGTTCAGAAAAGAAACAACTTCAACTTGTAGAAAATGGATTTTTGCAAAGAGGGGAAAATTTTAGTTCAAGAATTATTTTAATTTTATTATCTTTAAGAATATGTTTTTATATATAATCTATAGGTACTACAGTCTAATCTATTATCGTGTGGATCAATGGCATGTGTATTGCCAAAGTACTTTATATATATATATATATATATATATGTATACTATATGCAATAGATAGTGTTTGGGGGCCCCTTGTCGGATAATCTTATTTGAGTATTCCATTTAAAAGATAAAGTGTACGTGAGAATTTAGGAATTTTGGCGCTTTTAATTAAGTCCTCCTTGCAGCTGTCAGTTCGATCAGTCAATCAATCAGTCAATCAATCCGTCTAATCACACGCCGTCTGTCCGTCTCCGACACAAGCAGCATAGGCCATCATATGGGGAATCGAATTCTGTTCATAGACACCCGTAAAAAGATGAGCCCATGGCCCAGAAGCAAAGACACCAACATCCTCACCCCCATGGGTTTCGGAAAGCAATGGCGCCATAGCTGGGAAGATTTCATCGAATTCCCCCGTACGCTGAGCCAAAGGATCGTAACGCTGATGTCCTTCGGTATTGTAGAAACTATCGAAACTCAGGCCATTGGCATAGCTAAGGGGTAAATAGGGTTTGCCATCCGTACCCTTAGATTCGGCCTCACTGAAGATGTCACTGTGACGCGGCTGATAGCCAGACAAGCTGAACGTATGCGAATGATCCGAGGTGACCACAATTAGAGTATCCTCCACACTGGTCATGGCACGTGCCAGTTTAACAGCCTTCGAGAGCTCAACCGTTTCATCCAGAGCTATGCGTGCCATTGTATCATGATGACTTATATCGATTTTGCCTCCCTCGACGAAAAGGAAATAGCCTTGCTCCTCCGTTTGCAGCACTTCGATGGCCTTTTGGGTCATCTCCTCCAGAGTGGGTTCATTGTTCTCCTCATCGGCCAACTGCTCGAGATGGTAATGCAAATGACTTTTGCTGAATAGACCCAGAAGACGACCCGTTTCGGTGGCATTCACATTCAGCAGTTTCTTTTGCGTTTTCACAAAGACATTGCCCTCGTCCAGGGCTTCGAATTCTTCAACCAAATTGCGGCCATCTGTGCGTCTGCCCTTGTCATAGAATTCGGGAGCATAGAAACTACGTTTGCCACCGCCCAGCATCACCTTCAACTTGCTGCCCACTTCACCGTGAATGAGCTGAACGGCAATATCATTGAGATTCTCACCCAGTTCACCAGGACATGCCTCCTCCAGGACAGCATTGTTCTCCCATTCACGATCCGCTGTATGGGCATAGACACCCGATGGCGAGGCATGTGTCACTCGGGTGGTGGTCACCAAGCCGGCAGCCTTACCCTTATCCATAGCCCATTTGCCCAGCGAATAGACGTGATTCGTTTCATTGGCCATGGCCAAGCAATCGCCACGTTTCACATGGGCATTCACTCCAATGGTGCCATAATTGGCCTTGACACCGCACAAATAGGAGGTGGAAGTGCAGGCACTGTCGGGCACAATTTTATCCACCGAATAGGTCTTCGAAAGTCCTGTGTAGGGGAACTCTTCAAAGGATAGTTTCATCTCCTCACCGCCAAGTAAATTGCGTGCCGCTGCCAATGTGGCCAGTCCCATGCCATCGCCCAAGAAAAGTATAATATTCTTGGCCTTGTTCGTGTTCCGCACATAGGAGAGTTTCTCCAGGATATGCTTCTTACTGGCCTCCAGCCAATAATCCTGCTCAGCTTCCTCCGGATTCAGGCGCATGGATGAACGCATCGTTTTCTGTGCGAAAACTGGATGCATTTCCTCTTCTTCGTTGATCCGCAGTCGTTTGGGCACGGCTGCCAGGTTGACCAGATTTAGCCCCAACAGGCATAGACCCAATACGATGACCAATTTGTTAACCATTTTCATGAATTGTGTGTGTTGTGGGTCGTGGGTGGTGGTTGCTTTCACTTTGCCAGTCAATTGCACACTGTTCTTCATTTGCTGACATTTGCCCCGCTATATAACCCATTCCGCAGACATCACGAGCAAGTCAGGTGCGTTTGTTTTTTTATATTTATGATACTCACGTTTCTGCAGGGTCTCCGGGTACCTTATTTTGTATGATCGAACCACTTGAGATTGTCGGTCGGTCGGTCTTTAGATTCTAGAAATCACGAAAATAACAACCTAGGCGGATCGATCGCTCGATTGATCGCCAAGTGTTAGGCTATATAAGCATGTCATGTTCAAATTATTCAACTAGTCGTCATCAGGCAGTCTCAATATGAAGACCTTCTATTGCTGTTTAAGTCTCCTACTCATCTATGGCATTTGCCATGATTCTCTGGCCAAGGAGCCGCCCACGGAGGAAGAGCTTGAGCTAAGTGAGTAATACACTCAATTTTTTGATTGGCAACTGAAACACAAAGCTAATCTCTAACCAATAAGAAGTGCAATTTTTAACCAAAGACAAAAACCTTTAGCTAAATTGAGTTGGCCTTTTTTTTCTCCTTTGCCACAATAACAAATTGATAAGTTTTAGTCAAAAAAAAAAGAATATGAGGACTTTGAAATGTTTCTAAAAATATTTCTATATATTTTTCATAAGAAATTTAATCAAAAACTATAGAACAGATCTTCAATTTATTTCAATTCTAAAGTTATTTTGGTTTCTAAAGTTATTTTTATTCTTTTTTTTTAAGAATAATCTTTTTTGCTATTTTTTAACATAAAAATAACCAGTTTTTGCTTATTAAAAATAAAACAAAATGTTCTCAATTAGCAAATCAAAATTAATAAATTATTAAATCAAAAATAATTATTAATTTAACTCTTAAAAATTGTTCTAAAAAACAATTAAAAAACCAAATGTTCACAATTATCAATTCAAAAATTTAAATAATTTCCAAGAACTTTAAATTGTTTTAAACATTAACCGTTTTAATACATACAAATTTTCTTATATACTAATTTTATATTTATCAATTTTTTTGATACCAAATTTTTTACTTTCATTTCTTTTAATAATTTTTAATTATAATCAAATCCTCTTGGTATTGTTAATTTGAATTGAAAGATACATATTTTTAAAAGTTAGACAATTTCATGAAAAAAAAAAACAATTAAAGGTATTTTTTGAAAACTTAAGCAATAGCCGATATTAATTCTGATTCCAACTAATTTATTCAACTAAGTGGAAAGGACAGATAATTTCTTTTCCTTTTTTAACTTTTTTCTTGCATTTCTCTTGAAACTTTATTTTATTTCCAATTTCCTAAACTAATTTTGAACTTATGAAATTTTTAATAACAATTTTTCATATTGATTTTTATCAAATCTTAGCTACTTAAGATTATAATAAACTATTATTTGCAAATTGAATATTTTCTTATCATTACCAGTTGAAAAATATGTTCTTTAAAAGATAAACTTTCATTATTTTAGAAATGAAATTAAAATCCCTTTTTTGTAGGGATTCCAATCAGGAGTTTGATGAATGAATGTAAATTTTGTATTTTGATTAAGTTTTTAGAATTAACTCTTTAAACAAATTCTATCAAACCCAAAATATGTATAGTAAATTTTTAAATCAAAATCTATAGCAACAATTTCCATTAGTATAAAAAAACGGATAAGTAAATTGGATGATATGAAAGAAAATTTTCTATAAATATAATTGCTGATTTTGCAGTTAAATTTCACAAATAATCAATATGGTATAACCCATAAACTAAAGTTCGCTTCCGTTATCACCATGATTTTGTATAATTTTTATGTATTTTTGTTATAACACACAGAACAACATCCCCGGTTGGTTAGCTCACGCGACTTTGCGGCACTGGACGAGGAGCTGGAGACACGTTTTTGGCACGATAAGGCCCAGTCGATTTTGGCCGATAAGCTCAGCCATCATAAAGCACTCAATGAGAATCGTGCGAAAAATATAATACTATTCCTCGGCGATGGTATGTCCGTGCATACAATAGCGGCAACACGTGCTCACCTGGGCGATAGCAACAAGCAGGTGTATTTTGAGAAATTTCCCTATGTTGGCCTCTCGAAGACCTATGCGATAGATGAACGCACTCCGGATTCGGCGAGTACGGCAACCGCTTATTTGAGTGGCGTCAAGGGAAACTATGGGACAATTGGTGTCAATGCTGAAGTGCCGCGTAGAGATTGCCTGGCGGCAACCAATACAAGTACACACACTCAGTCGATAGCTCAATGGGCACAGGAGGCGGGCAAATGGGCGGGTCTGGTGACCACGGCCAGAGTGACGCATGCCTCGCCGGCTGGTGTGTATGCCCATACGGCTGAAAGAGATTGGGAAGATGATCAGACCATTGAGAAGCATGGTTGCAGCGCGGAATTGAATACGGATATTGCCCGGCAATTGGTTGAGGGCTCTGTGGGCAAAGATTTACGTGTTATTTTGGGTGGCGGTCGTGCCAAATTTCGTGATCAGACCAAACACGATGAAGAGGGCATACTCGGGGAACGTTCGGATGGCAGAGATTTGATAGAGGACTGGAAAAACGAGAAGACAGAGCGCGGCCAGCGGGGAGAGTATGTATGGTCATTGAAGGGCCTAAGTCAATTGGATTTGAGCAAAACTGATTATCTGCTGGGTCTCTTTGATGCCTCACACTGTCCCTATCATGGTGATCGTCAGCGTTCCCATTTGGAATATGCCGAACCCTCACTCTCCGATATGACAGAGGCCGCCCTTAAGGTCTTGAGTCGTAGCGAGGAGGGCTATTTCCTGTTTGTGGAAAGCGGCCGCATCGATATGGCCCATCATGCCACATTGGCCCACAAGGCTCTGGAGGATACCCAAGAGTTTGCCAACGCCATTGAATTGGCACGTGATTTAACCAATGAGGAGGATACACTTATAGTAGTGACCTCAGATCATTCGCATACCATGTCCATTAATGGTTATCCGGTAAGAACAAAAAGAAACCTTTACCTCTCTTTTTCTCATTCTCTCTCTCTCTCTCTCTCTCTCTGTCTTCTTTTGCAGTATCGTCGTCAAAATATCTATGAAACAGCTCCAAATCTAGCTGATGATGAGCTACCCTTTACCATTTTGTCCTATGCCAATGGTCCAGGATTTAAGCAAACGTATAATGAGCAAATCGGACGATTGGATCTCTCTCATGTGAATACGGAAAATGTTGATTTTGAATTCCAAGCCACTGTGCCGTTGTCCAGTGAGACTCATGGTGGCGAAGATGTGGCTGTCTTTGCATCCGGTCCAAAGGAACATTTATTTTCGGGCAACTATGAGCAAAGCACTATTCCAGCCCTAATGGCCCATGCTGCCAATATTGGACCATTTGCTGAAGATAAACTTAAAAATTAAATAAAATCTAAAAATCAAAAGGCTGACCTAAGAGATTATAGTATCCCAAAATAACCATTGATAATAGTTAATAAGCACTAATATAATAATATAAAATCAATAGAATAGTATAAAAGTATTTACGAAACAATTTTGTCTCATTTTTCTGCAAAATACTAAAAAGAAAGACACGCATGCCAAAAACAAGGCCAGATTTAAAAAGTGTAAGGGCTCTGGGACTGAAAAAATAAAAAAAAAAGTCTAAAGTTATAGTTTCTTTACTTCTAGTCCGGTGTTGGTCTCCTTGTAGCTAATATTTGCCAGATCTAGAACTTTATTTCGTTTTGTGGGCCCCTAAATTGTCCACCCAAAACCTAAATGCGGCCCTGGCAAAAAACACTATTTTATTGTTTATTTTAACTAAATTCAAAACTTATATTTAATAGCTGTATAATTTGCATCTGATAAAATTGATTTAATTCTCAAATTTGTATTAAAATCACTTTTTTTCTAAATAAAAGTATCTAGCAATTCATTTTTATTCATTGCATTGTAACAAACAATTCGAAACACTATTAGTGTGTGCTAGTATGAATGCGGCATAAGTTTATACCAACTTGATCTAGTGTCATTCTGGCATAATACTAGCATGTGCTCGTTCCATTGCCATTGTTTCATACAAATACAATAGACAAACAACATTTATCAAAAAAAGAATGACAAGAAAAAAGCAACCTAAAAAGAAAGTGGAAATTGTATTTGATCCACTGAAACGCAAGTATGTATAGAATCAAACTGTTCCATCTTTTGAACTTATTAAACTCATCTGCCAATCCTTTGCAGAGAATTTCTGACTGGATTTCGTAAGCGAAAGAATGAGCGCCGCACTCGTGCGAAGGTAGAGTTGGAGCGCAATCTTAAGGAAGAGCGCATACGCATCCGGCAGGAGGTAAAAGATGGCTTCAAGCATCTTAAGAAATCCTATGAACCACTCAAAGAACTCACCGAGGAGGAGAAGGCGGAGTCTAATGTCGCCGAGGCCTACGAAGATGAGGAGGTCCAGGTGAAAATTGTTGAGCTGACCACAAACGATTTGGCTGCCCAAAGAAATATGCTGGGTGCCAATCAAGCTGAGGACACAGATGAAGATGATGACGAGGAATCTGACAGCGGCGAGATGGAACAAGATGAAACCAATCGTATTCCCGGCATGGATTTCGATCATAAACCCAAAAAAACCAAACAAACTACTTCAGAGAGCACAAACAATCCAAAATCCACAGATGATGTCGAATTCAAGAGTAAAAAAGATTTGGATAAACTGATGAAGACGAAAACATTGAAGAAAATCAAAAAAAGCAAGCTATTCAAAATGAAGGAGCAAATCGATAAAAGAGCCAATCTGAAGAAGGTCAAACGTGATCGCAATAATACTATCAAAAGTGTTCCCAAACATCAGCGGAAGAAGCTCAAATATGGTCATGTCCAGCAGCAGACCAAGTATCGCAAGGGTCGCATGGTCAACAAAAAGGAGAGACGGAAACGTGCCAATGGCGATTAGGATAATTCACTTTTAAATAAATGTATTTTTTTCCCAAACCTATCTCAACTGGTTTTTTTTACTTTATCAAACTTGCAATAATTTCGTACTCACTTTGCTTAGATTTACTTATTTCATCTAAATCTGCTTCTGAATAGTTGCCAATATATCCTTAGAATCACTTTTATTATACTTCCTCAGCTGATTTAAAGCCAAATTAAACTTTAATTAAGCGCAACTCGATTGGCGGCGCTCTAGAACGTCCTCGAGGCGTTGCCACCTAGTCAAAATTTGCATGACGTTGCCACTTATGACACAGAGGCTGTCATCGTTAGATAATTAAAATATCCTTATATATTCTTCATATGCCTGTATATATATTATCTTGTTTCGATTTATTTACTATTACACTAACTTGTTTCTTGTTGTTTATTGGTTGAAATAAACTGTAAATGTGATATACATATACTTATGTATACATATATATATTGTTTTATTATTTTCCATTTTCATGTACAATTATAATTTTGCTAATTCGTCGGCCATCAATTTCTTTTGTTTTTCTTTATATATATATATATATATATAATTGTATTTGTTTTTACATATATCTATAGATATACATCCAACAGGATTTGTTTTTTCTTATTTGCTTTTGTTTAATCTTGGGCTGCAGTTAAGTGTAATCATCATCATAATCATCATTAATATGATTTATATAATTAAAAAAAAAAAGACTTGGCGCTTCATTTAAAAATGACACCAACTATAATGGGAGGAATCATTATCCCCCCCCTCGTCAGATCAATCTTTTGATCCGACTTGTTCTTCTTGTGTGTAAACGTGTTGTATTTAAATGTATGTACAGAATTGTTGTTATTGGTTCTTTTTAAAATTAAAAGGGACGGGTGGTCGGGGGATCGGGAAATGGAACGGGGTCCTGGGGTGAGGTGATTTGTGTATTTTTATTCTCATCATAGTTATGTATATATATTTATATATATAGCGTATTTGTATATCATTTTTTAAAAATGTTTTTTTTTTGTTTAGAATTTTGTTTTTTGTATAATTTTTGTTTTTCTTTCGTTCTTTCTTTCTTTTTTTTTTTTTTTGATAAAAACACAATTAAAAAAATAATAATCATAATAATAATTATCATTAATGTTACAATAAAAAAAAAAAAGAAAAAAACTATTTCGAAAAACAATTTTTGCAATAGGCTGTTTTTTTTTTGTGTATATATGTGTGTGTGTGTGTTTTCTCCCCCTCTTATTGCTGCTCCTCCAAATAAAACTTAGGATCACTAAAAAAAAATGATTGCAGTGTTTGTTAACAGTAGTGCGTTGTTGTGTGTGAGTGTGTGTGTGTATATATGTATATAAGGGGGGAGTGGCAGAGGGGGCCGGGAGTAATGATCTAGCTTATAGCTTATTACAAAGTAAGTCCTAATTTCTAATATGTTCATCTCGTTCCTGTTCTAATTATTTTCTTTTTCGCTTTCTTTCTTGCTTTCTCACTATATATATTGCTCGCTCTCTCGCTCTCTCTCCTCTCTCTCTTTCTCACGAGCTTTCTTCTGATCATCAATGTGTATACAAAATTTAAGCGAAATTGTGTGTATCCCTTGCTTTCTGTTTTCATCATCATGGTCGTCGCGCGTCATCATTCATCATTAATTATATCATTATGTTCTTGACAAGAAATGCTTTAGTACTACGATTATCCTTCAGTTAGGATTGCTGTTGCTGCTGCTGTTGATTGGCATTCGGCCTTCTTGGAAACCCACCGCCAGCTGCTAAATGCCTTTGCAATCCGTGACGATGATCGAATTTGGAAATTCCCCCGCTACCGCCGCCGCCATTGCCGCCGCGGTTACATTTAAATTTATTGCGCTGATGGAAATTCGATCGATACGATGACGACGCATGCTGCGTGTAAAACCGCGGAGGACCATTCGATGATTTGTTGTGCCAACGTTTTTGGCTTTCATACTCCTGGAAAGGATTATAGCCGGGCGTCGTATTGTTACTGTTGCCCGATGACTTTCCATTTGCAGTCGCCGTTTTCACTTTCCTTTGACGTCCACGGTCCATTTCATTCTCCTCATCGTCATCAAGGTCCCGTTGACGTTGCTCCTGCGCGTCAGCTGTCAGCTAGAGAGAGAGACAGAGAGAGAGAAAGTAAAATGTTAGTGAATTTATATCTGATAATCTTGTATACATATATATTGTGTTATATAGTTCATAATGAAGCTTATGTAGATGAGGGTATATGTATGTGTATATATAAAAACAACAAGTATGAGACAAAAACGAGCAAAAAAAATAAATCGAAAATGCAAAACAAAAGTTTCGTATAATTAAAATGTAAAGTTTAATTAATGCAATGCAGTTTTATATACATAAAGGTTTCTTGATAAATATTCAATAGATCATACAATCAAGTCGGTTCAAATTGATCACCAATTTATATTGTTTTTTGAACTGGGACTTTTTAAAAATAATCGTTTAGTGTTATCGATAGCGTTTTCAAACGATTTCTTATCTTTGAAATCAATTATACAAAATCGAAAAGAAATCCAAGTTTAAAATGATCTTCAAAAATCTTTAATAAGTACTTTTGCAACGACTTTATATAAAAATTAAGAAATTTACGATTAAATATCGTTTAGTAGAAGAATCTTTTGAATAGTTTTGTATTGTAATCACCTCAGATATTAAAGAACTTGTGGAACTTTTTGGATAGGATTTTTTATCCCTAGATATCCTTCTATTTAAGTTTTGTGGCAAACAAAGCAGTCAAATCATAAGCTTCATTGTAATTAAGTGAAGTGAAAGAGAGGTAAGGTAAGTGGTGTTGTTGGTGGGTGGCAAAAGGGAGGAAGTGGAATTTTGTGTTTGGTTTTTGTTTTTTTTTTTTTGTTTGTTTTTTTGGTAAGGTTGGGGGATTACCTATAATCTCTCAATCTATATTTGTATAGATATAACTGCAGGGCGCAGAGAGGAGAAGTCTGCACTGAAGCGTTTGCGACTTCAATGTCAAATCACAGTCTAATACGTATATATTTATGCATATAGTTCGATATGAAAAGTTTTGGCTTTGTTTTTTAGGTTTGTTTTGCCTCTCTCTATAGCCCGCACCGCACCTACCGGTCGTCGTCATCATCATCATCATCATCATCATCATTATCATTATTATTATTATGGGGACGACATTCCGGTTGGGGTGCAACAAACAACAAGGAGGAGATGGAGGAGGAGTGTTGCTGACTGCTGTTAACTGCTGTCGCCGCTGTTTTAGTGGTGTTTTTGGTGGTGGTGGTGGTGGTGGTGGTGGTGGTGACAACCCCAACTCCGCCGCCGTCGTCGCCGCCGCCGCCATCATCATGATCACCATGATCAACAGCAATCCGTTTTGCACAAACCAACTCAAAAGGCTAAATGCGAGAAAAATGTTTTTTTTTTTTTTTTTGGGAAATTTTGTTTGTAATGCAAAACACAAACACAAAACAAAAGAAAAACATTTAATAAACATAATTGTAAGTTTTAGTTTAAAATGGAGAAAAAGAATGTAGAATAGTAGTTGGAAATAGACAAATCCGGAAGTTAGAAAAGAAGAAAATATTAAAAGAAAAAGATAAAGCATATCAAGGAGTGCTTACACTAGACTTGACGCTAATTCTACCACCAGATAATGTCTGGAGAGTTTTCTCATTTAGTCTCCAATTTGGCAAATTTTTAAGGACTAACTGAACTATTCGACATTTAAAATTAAAACGAATGGTTAACACAATTTAGCCGATCAAATTTTAGCCTTTTTCGATGGTTTTTTTCTCACAAATCTTCAAACTCTACACAACTTTATAAATAAAATTCAAGATCACTTCTTGTGGAACGTCCACAAGTCTCCACAACTCTCTCTCTCTACAAACTACTGAACCAGTGTAAACGCACCTTTAATAATGACAATTATATAAGGATTAGAGCATAAAGGTTTCAGGTGGTAAGGAGGAGAGAGGAGAAATAGTGCAAAATAAACCCAAAAAAGCAATAAGCAGAAATTTGTTTTTTTTTTTTTCTTTGTGTGTTTTTTTTATGTTTTCTAATGAATTTTCTGTGAGAAATTGAGATAGATTGGGAGAGATTGGGAAGGGGATAGATTGATAAAGACAAAACTTACCTCTTTATCCAATTCCGTTTGCTTGCCATTCCAACTGAGCACTGAAGAGGAGCCATAGCCACGATGGGATTGCTTCAGGAGTTCATTTAAACAGCCATTGCTGCCGCTGCCACTGCCACCGCCATTCGGAGTGCTTGGCTCACTTTGATAGCCATTGCCCACATGTGGTGTGGATGAGGATGTGCCATTAAATAGCTTCTGTCGCTTCGGCGCTGCCTCCGTTGATGGTGAAGGTGTTGGCTTCTGCTGTGAAGAGAATGGATTTTTGTGGGTTTTGGCTACTACTGGCGGAGGTGTTGGAGCAATATGCTCTTCATCGTCCTCATCCTCCTCCTCCTCGTCATCGTCGTCATCAAGATTGCGAGTTACTTTCCATAGGCCAGTTTTTGAATTAATAACCGCTGGCGATGGCGGAGTTTTTGGTGAAGGCGGGGCAGATGTTGATGTGGATGATGATGTTGTTGCTGCTGCTGCTGCTGCAGATGTTGAGACGTTCTTGCTATTGCTGCTGCTGCTGCTGACAATTTGTGACTGTTTCCAGCCATTGGTAGTGGGGCTGGTGTTGGTGCTGCTGCTGACGAGGCGAGATGAATTGTTGGTTTCCTTCTCTAGAGTTTCCTCATCATCTTCTTCTTCGTCACCTTCATTGTGTTTTTGATTTTTATTATTTATACGTTTTTTATTAAAATTGTTGAGGCTTTTAAAGATCTCGTCTATGGCATCAGTCTTTTGTTTGCTCGAGGACGAGTTAAAGTTAGTTGCAGGAGGCATGGAGGCTGGTTTCGGTGACTTGCCATGACCATTGACCATTACATGATGATGAGGATGATGATGATGATGATCTGGTAGGCTGCGTTTACGTGCATTTGTAGGCGTTGGTGGTGGTGGCAATGTAGCTGCTGCTGTTGCCTGCATTGGAGATGATGCTGCTGCAGCCGCCGCCGTTGTTGTTGTTGTTGGCGTTGATGATGACGGCGTTCCAGAGGATGATTCCTCCTCTTCAGAGGCTGACTCATAGGGTACTAATCTCTTTAGAGGATTGGAAACTGTTGGTGTTGATGCTGTTGGTGTTGTTGTTGGTGTCAATGTCAATGTCTTTGGCTTCTCATCTCCTCCTCCATCCATTTTAGGCATACTAGGCAGCTGTGGTGTTGTCGTCGTCGGCCTCTTCATCTTCTCTTCATCACTATCCTCCTCATCCGAGGATGACATTGGCAGATATTGTTGTTGTTGCTGGTTCAATTTGTTGGAGTTGTTTGCTGTTGTGGCATTAGTGTTGTTGTTGTTGCTGTTGCCGTTGTTGGTGTTGGTGTTGATGGTGGTGTTGGTATTGGGATTGGAGGAACTTTTACCATTTGCATTTGCATTTGCATTTGGTGCAACTGCTGGAGCTTCGTTTTTATGATTTGTGCCAACCAATGGAGACTTCTGTTGCCCAGACTCTTGAAATTTCCCACTCCCCACTGTCAGAATACCATTCTGTTGTGGCTTAAATTGTATCGCTGTTTTCTGTGAATGACCATTTGTCGTGTTGTTTGTGGCTGTCGTCGTCGTCGTCATCGCATAACCATTTAGGCCACCTGGCGGTAATTGTGGTCCTATAAATCGTGTTGTGGCCATAGGTGAGCTGGCTATTGTTGCGACCACAGTCGGTTGTTGTTGCTGTTGCTGCTGATGTTGTTGTTGTTGTTGTTGATGATGATGATGTCCATTCGATAATTGCCTTAGGCCATTCAATTTATTCGCTGGCGTTGCCAATGGCTGATTTAGATCCAATTCATAGAACATTATGTACGAATTTGTACTGCAAACACTTTGCATTGCAATCGGACGTACATAGCTATCATCGAAATTGTAATAGCTACCGGATTCGGTTAGACCAATGGCCGTATAATGACCACAATGCTGGGATACACCCAAATGTGTTACCAAGCTAACGAGACGATAGGTTAGTGGCAGTTGTCCTTGGGCTGTCGGTGACCGAGCAGCGAAACGACTTAAATCTATGCGGGGCTTAAAACTGATCTGTTTGGTTAATTTATTTCCAATCATCGAGAAACGTTTCAACTGTATACATAATGTAATGGGAGCACGTTGCAGACTAAATTGTTTGGTAGCCGAAACCTATAACAAAGTAAAAGAAAATTAATGAATATATTAACCAAAGGACAACGACAAACATTCTACTCACCTTCTTTTTGCATCCCTCACATTTATAGCCCATATCTTCCAATCTCTCTCTTGAAAAATAACCATCAAATGCCTCATCCAGTGTATCCGATTTCCTTATATCGAGCAGTAGATCTTGGAAATGTTGAAACGTAATCGATACATGATTACAACTCAAACAACGAACTTCACTTCTTAGATAACCACCGAATATTTGATTCAGCGGCGTTGTCTCCTTAACCAATTGATCCAATTCCTTATAGTTGCGATAACGCATCAAATATGCCTTCTCCATGGCCTCGACAAGAAAACGCAAAAACTCGTGGGCATCCTCCTGTCGCCCAATAACCATATGTTTGCAGATTTGCTTCAGTTTCGAATATATATGATATGGACGTATGGCCGATGCATTCGATTGTGTTGATTGTAAGGTTTTGGCCATGGCGCAAATGATGCAGAATCCACCATTATTACCGCCGCCCCCACCTCCACCTCCGCCCGATTCACCGCCAATATTACAATTCTCCAGATGTGACTGCTCCGAGTTAAGCCAATTTGCCAATGCAGGTATATGGAATAGGGCCTGAAGTGTTGAATTGAGGTAGCAAGTGTTACCCACATTGATCATGCCGGCTCCAATTTGCCATTTACGTTCCGATTGCTTCCAGCCAATCCGTATATTCTCACGCTGATAAAGGACACGTTTCGGTTTAGGCAATTCATTGGGATTGTTGTTGTGCTCTATGCTACTGGAAGATGTTGAGGAGGATGATGTTTGCGTCGTTGTTGTTGTTGGTGTGGAGCAACCGCCATTGGCATTTTGTTGCTTTTGTCGATTGTCTACGGAATGATGAATTTGGAAAATAAAATTCAGCAATTCTTTTAATACCAAATATAAAGGCACTATGAGTGAATTATATATGATCCAAATAGTTATTCCATCCACTGTTATCACACTCATAATGCATATATATAACCATTGAGTACAATAATAGAAAAATATATATATATATTTATGTATGTATTATTATTATTATTGTTGTTGTTGTTGTTGTTGTTATGTGTAAGGAAGTGTGATTGTAGTTTGTATTTGTTAAAAAATAAAAATGTTGCTTTTCTGTTCTGTTCGTTGACTAACTACTGCTACTTGATACTAAAATTAAACTAAAACCAAAAAAGAAATGAAATGAAAAAAAAAAAAACATAGTCCAAGTCCAAGCACTGGCACAATAATAACAAGAACATGCTCGTTTTGTTCGTCTTTTTGGTCGAGGGGAAGAAGAAACTGCTGACACACTCAACACACACCCGCACACACACACGCACACATAGTCACCTGTGTGTGCTCATTGTTGTTGGCTGTTAATGACAGCAGCGAGCTTCTCGTCCCAAAGACAAAGACAACACCATATGAAAGCAAAGATATATATATTAGAGATGAGCAAAAACGAAAGACACTGCAATGCGATAGTGGGGGAGTCACTGTTACAGACATGTGACGATACCACATTTCTTACATACGTATATGGAATATTTCAATGAAATTTTTCTTAATGTCTATATATTGCGTTTTATGGTCTACAAATTCAATTTATTACGTTTAAATGTTTAGTCTGTGATAATAATAATTTATCCTCCAATAACAGTGTCTTTTGAAAAATACATTTTGCGCATCTCTAGCAGTTCCGTCTGGTCTTAGTTTGGGGGATATAGCCATCTCACTTTGGCCCACGCATATACATAGGCAAGAGAATGGCCGGGGCGACACTTTATATGTGTGTGTGCGTGTTTGTATTGCTGTGTGTATAAGTGTTGCCAACTGAATTTCAGTTTTTTTTTTTTTTTTGTTTTTTTTTGCGCGACTTAACAGTGGTTGTTGTAACATTTCGAAATTGCCGCCCAGCCAGCATTGACAACACAAGACGGTGGAGTAGAGTAGTAAGAAGCAGCAGAATGGGGAGATGGGGCGAAGAAAAAGTAAAAGGAGAGGACCAAGCATTGACCACAGATCGCTTTGTTTTCAGAAACTTCCTGCTTTTTAAGTATGTGTATGCAATATGCCTTATATTGTATGTGTATTTTGCATGTATTTCTGCGTGTGTGTGTGTGTGGGGGAGAGAAAGATATGAAAGAAAATGAATCATACTACGATTTTCTTTATTCTAAAAAAAATTTTAATACAGTATTAAAAAGAAAAATTAATAACCAATAATAGTACACACATTGTGGCTGACAAAGTAACAACGAAAGAGAGAGAGAGAGAGAGAGAGAGAGACAGCGAGGGAGGGAGAAAGAGAGATGGATAGATTGGGGAGACCGCCAGCGCTGCTGCCGCGTGTTTTATAGCGGCACGTTTTCTTTCTTTTTTTCCCTCTTTTTTTTTGTTATTTCTTTTGGAAGTTGTAGTTTTTCTCCTTCTTATTTTTTTTTTGTGTAGTGGCTTTTCTTGCGATCTGTTTTTTTTTTTGTATTTAATGTTTTGCTTTTGCATTCTCTCTCACATACACACACACATAGGCACACACAAATACTAAGAAAAAAAAAGTACAGGTCTAAATGCCGGCGCCGACTGCGCTGCCTTTTAGGCAGGCAAATAATAAAATAAAGAACAGAAACGAATAAAAAAAAAACCTAGAAGTGTGTTTTGTTTAAACACACGTGATTTTTTTTTTCTTTTTTTTGGGGTTCTGTTTTAACTAAATTACAACACACAATAATAATAATAAAAACAGTCGATAAAGTGTTTTTCTTTTTGTTTTTTTTCTACTTGCGTATTGCGTCTCTCTTTTTTCTACTCACCGTGACCATTTGCGCCCAAAATTTTGCTGCCGGCGCTGTTGCTGTTACCATTATTTGTTGCTGCCGCTGCTGCTGCGGGTGTCGGAGACTTGATGACAACATATTTGGTTTTTAAATTGTCCAAAACGGAATCATTATAATTCTCAACTTCTTCATATTCAATTTTGGCCAAAAGAACACGCTTTGCGCTGGCTACAATTTGATTTTGCAAATTAGTGTTGGCGGTGGCTGTGGAGGAGGAGTCATCGTCGTTGGCAGCAGAAGCACCAGCCCCACCAGCGCCACTAATCAACGATGAGGCAGAGCCAGAGCCAGCAACGGCAGCACCAGATCGGGAACCGCCAAGCAGCGATTCGCGTAGAGCAGCATTTACGACATTTGCTGTAGTTGTTGTTGTCGTTTCACAGACAGCCAACGAAACGGGCATGGCGGCGGCAGCGGCGACGTCGACGACACCAGCGGCTCCTGTGAGTTGTTGTTGTGGTGGAATTTTGGCAAAAAAGAGGATTTGTTGATGATGATGATAGTGTTAGATAAAGGGCGGGGTAGTGGGTGGATATTGTTGTTGGAGTTGTTGTTTGGTGAGCGGCATCCGCCTTGTTGGTATTCCGTTTTCGCCTTACGTAGAAAGATGATATAGGGAGAGAGAGATGGTAGGAGGGGGATGTATTTGTGTGTAGGGGGGAGGGGGAAAAGAGATCCTGCTCCTTTTTTGCGCCTTGGTTAAGCGGCGCGGCGGCAGCGGTGGCGACGTCCTTCAACGTCAACACGTCGTTCGTTGCCCGCGCTACCACTTTTGCTCTTTCTCTCTCTCGCTCTTCCTTTCTCACTCGCACTCGCACTACTGGCACTCTCTTCTTTGCGTTTCGTTTCGCACTCACACCCACTAACACACAGGCACACGCTTTTTTTTCTTTTCTCTTCCGTCAGTCTCTGCAAATTGTGGAACTCGACCGCCGTTTTATATGCAATTTACTCATCACGATGATTTGCTTTAGCTTTCAATTAAAAATTGATTAGGAGCAGCGTAAATTTGCTTCTTTTTTTTTTTAGGTAGGTTGCAACAAAAAAAACTAATTTTCGATTCAATTCCTTCCCTCGTGTTTTTTCCGACTGCGGCGGATTCCCTTTTGACATTCATTCGTCAGCGGTGAGCAGATAAATATTATCGGTTTTCGATGCTGATTACTAATTGACAACAAAAACTAGTTTTTGCTCATCTCTAAGAATAGTGATGCCACCACGTTAACAACATGTCGATTTAAAGTAGTGTTGGTTAAGTACTGCATAATTCTGGAAATAAATATATACTTTCGATCTGTAGATTTCGAAGATATTGCATAGTGTTAAGCTATCGTTTTGTTAATTCCATATTTTGACTGATTGTTGCAATGGCAGACCATATAATTAAATATAGCTACAGAACTGCAATCAAGAAATCTTACAAAAATCAAATTATATGATTGAATATATTATTTATTTGTTTGCTTCTTTAAAATATGAAAAATATTCTTTAAATCCTGTAATCTTAATAAGAATTATTAAATTAATTGAAGGATTTATTATTATATTTGATTTATTAATCAAATCGGCATTCAATACAATTTAGTTTCCGTTGTTGTTAATTTTGCAAACATCACACTAGTTTGTTCACTCTACTTGTAAACGTTTCTGTTTCTGAAATAGTTATGAATAACAGTTTATGAATAAATTGTAGAATTTCCTTATTGCATTAGAAGTAATATGATTTAGCATAATGGTAAAAATAATGTGGCATAGGATTAAAATGCAAACCCTAAGTTGATGAACTTAACTGGTTCACTTGAAGATTGGAGAACTAGTTCATTTATGTTTTGCTCACTGATGAACCAAAGAAGGCTAAACTCAGAGTCCAATTTCCATTCTGACCATGTCATCCACAGGTCTTCTCGTGGTATCCAATATCAAGCAGTTGAGCAAATCCTTGCGAAGCATTGAGAAATATGTAAACTCCCTTTACATCCACCTGAACGTGAATCAAGAATCCCCGTCATCGCCAGTGGTACCACCACCGGCCTGGGGACGTCTAATCTCCCAGCTCTATGCGGATAGCAGCGGCTATGTGGGCACCAAGATTGACCTCCGAGTGCTGATATCACCCCTGAAGCATAAAGATGTGAACACCTTGCGATTACGCAAGAATGTAGATCTAATATTCTCCGATGCTCATCAGCCGGAGTTGTGTGAGAGATTGCGCAGTGTGCTGAACATAAGCAAACCTACAATATTCCTAGACGAGGAGGTATCCAAGGGAGTGAGCCTACTAGCTGTCGAGGATCAGCAGCAGCAAAAGGAGGAGAAGGTGTATCCTTCAGTGGTTTTGGGTGGAACCTTTGATCGCATTCATTTGGGTCATAAGATATTTCTCACTCAGGCTGTGCTACGCTCCCACAAACGTCTTGTTGTGGGCGTGACTACAGCAGCGATGACCAAATGTAAGGAGTGTTCACCATAATTAAGCGATTAAGCTTTAATATTTCTCATATTTGCAGCCAAAATCTTGCCCGATTTGATTTTGCCCGTTGAGGAGCGCATTGAACAACTGCGCGACTTTCTGCTGGATATTGATGATACACTTCATTATGATATAGTGCCCATTGACGATCCTTTTGGTCCCACACAATATGATCCCGACTTGGATATGATTGTGGTCAGTGCCGAGACTCTGAGGGGCGGCCAGAAGGTCAATGAGATACGCAAAAGCAAACAACTTAATGAATTGGATATATTTGTCATTGATATTGTGGAGAGCAACA
Organism: Drosophila willistoni; assembly: GCF_018902025.1. NCBI lineage: Eukaryota > Metazoa > Arthropoda > Insecta > Diptera > Drosophilidae > Drosophila > Drosophila willistoni. The sequence goes on from NW_025814057.1 coordinate 7,717,517, forward strand.
ATCTCGATGGCATCCACGAGACGAAAGTTAGCTCCAGCAACACTAGAATAGATCTATTGGGCACAAGATGGCGTAAGCCCGAAGCCAAGCCCCAATTGCCAGATTATCCCTATATAATAGGTCTGACTGGCGGCATAGCCTCTGGCAAGAGTAAAATGGCCCAGAGATTGGGTGAGTTTGGTGCCCATGTCATCGATTGCGATAAGGTGGCCCATGATGTCTACGAGCCGGGTCAAGTGTGCCATGAGAAGATTGTCAAGCATTTCGGTGACCAAATCCTTGCCAGCGATGGCTCCCAACGCATTGATCGCTCCAAATTGGGTCCACTGGTCTTTGCTAATGCCCATGAACTTCAGATTCTGAATGGCATTGTTTGGCCCGAACTGATGAATGAGGTCAATAGACGGTTAAATGTATTACGTTCATCTGACCAAGTACCACGAGTTGTTGTCCTTGAGGCTGCTGTACTCCTGCGTGCCGGGTGGGAATCAAATTGCCATGAAGTTTGGTCCATGATTGTGCCCCCAGAGGAAGCTGTACGCAGAATTATCGAACGCAATGGCCTGAGTGAGGAGGAAGCCCGTAAGCGTCTGGCTAGTCAGGTGCCAAATCCTGAAATCGTTGCCAAATCCCATGTCCTCTTCAGTTCACAATGGGATTATGATTTCACACAAAAACAAGCGGAGAGAGCATGGCAAATCCTTTGCCGGGAATTGGAGCAGCGTCCAAGAACGAGTAGCTTATGACTAGATTCCATACATTAGCCATGCCGTTCCATATCCTTTTGTCCAAAAGGCGCTGTTGGTGTTGGTTAAATTTGTATATTTTCGTAAATTGTATATTCCATTTGCCTTTTATATTCGTTTCTTTTGTTAAATTGTTAGTATGAAATGAGTGTATATATATAAATAATAAAGGATTTTATACCTAAATGCGATTTCCAGACGTATTCTTTCTTAATCTTGTTGATGCTTTCCAGCAGACTTTAACTTGTAATGCCTTCGCCTGAACACAAAAAGATATATACATGCATATATCGCTAGTGGGATTGAGAATTGGAAGAAAAGGGAAGACTTCCAAAGAGAAAAAAAAAAGCTGCAAATGGATCTCATGCCATCCCATTGCATGCCACAGAAACTAATAAATGGATCATTGGTTTTACGTATATATATATATAACATTTATAATTCATTCCAAAAATAAAAATAGAAACTTAATTTTAAAAGGAAAAAGTCTGATATATTATCGTTCATTTGTCCTGTTCCATATAAATGCTAAACACTGTGCGTCCGGAAAATGGTAGGGAAGACTTTTAACGTAATCTTTTAAGCGTTTGCCCACTCAATTGAGGGCAGCTACTGCCTTATGCGCAGCATCATCTAAATCTGCGGCCGTCTGTATGGGTAGACCGGAATTCTTCAAAATCTCTCGAGCTTTGGTGACATTGGTTCCCTCCAGACGCACAACAAGTGGAACACTTAGTTTCAATTTCTTAGAGGCAGCCACTATGCCATTGGCTATGGTTGCACAATTGACAATGCCGCCGAATACATTTACCAAGATGCCTTTGACCTTGGGATCGGCGGTTAGAATCTCAAATGCCTTGGCCACTTGATCCTCTTTGACACCGCCGCCGACATCTAGAAAATTGGCCGGTTCACCACCATTCAATTTGATGATATCCATTGTGGCCATGGCCAATCCAGCGCCATTGACCAAACAACCAATATTACCATCCATGGCCACATAATTGAGATTATATTTAGATGCCTCAACTTCGCGGGGATCGGATTCCTCTTCGGTGATGTCTAGATCGAAGATGTCCTTTTGCCTGAATTGTGCATTATCATCGAAATTGAGTTTGGCATCCACAGAGATTACCTCTCCTTTGTCAGTCTCGGCTAAAGGATTGATTTCAATTTGGACAGCATCGACCGATTTGAAAAGTGTATATAGCTTCTGTATCTCATCGGCACAACGTTTAATGGCATCGCCTTTGAATTCCAGAAATTTGGCAACCTTGATCAAAGTGCTCTCCGATATGGGTTTGCCTATATCCAATGGAATGGTTAAAATCTTTTCGGGTGTCTCTTCGGCCACGGCCTCAATGTCCATGCCACCAGCCGGTGAGGCAATCAGTACGGGTCCATTGTGCTCACGATCCAGCAATATACAGAGATAAGTTTCACGAGTTATATTCACGCTACGCGCCACCATCACCTTGTTGACCAATATGCCCGATTTTGGTGTCTGCTTTGTTATCAGTCGATTCCCTATCATCTGTTGGCTCAGCGAAAGTACTTCGCTCTTGCTGCAAGAGAGACGGAAAAGGAATATATGTATATATTCATATGTATATATAAACAAGGCAATTATTATGTATTATTATTGCTATTGTTGGTTATCAAGACACAAAGGCGGCTCTATCACAGGCACAGTGGGGCGCTTCTTATCAAAAGTGAAAACTGAAATAATATTCTCAATAAAATAGAAAATTATATCTACATAGATAAAGGAACTATACTATATAAGTTTTTTAAAAAGTTGAAAATTAAAACAAAAAATGTATCTCAATTTTTTTTTTTTTTTGGCAGTTTTAAAATAATTAAAAATGATGATAAAAATTTACTCTTTAGATAGTTTAAGATAAAAATTCGATTTTGTCCCACTATGGATGCACCACCCACTGCCTCCCACTGCCCCCACACCGGTGGTGGCACTTACTTTGAGGTTATGTGTACGCCGCCTTTGAAACCATTATCAAACGTTCCCTTTCCCCTGCCACCGGCCAATATCTGTGCCTTCACCACATATTCGGGGCAATCTGCAAGCAATAGAAATTAACATTAATTAGTTAATTTAACAAACGATTACATAAATAAATTGCCAAAAATAAGAAAAACAAAAGAAACTTAAGGTGATGATTACCAAATTTCTTGACCAATTCAGCATCTGCCTTGGAGTTATCCAAGACCTTAAATTGTTGTATAGCCACACCATATTTTTGTAATAGATCCTTGCTTTGGAATTCCAGAAGATTGAGATGGCGCACCTGCTGCTGCAAGTGGGTTGACTGCACCAAAGTAAGACCGCAAAACACACAAAAGCAAGCAGAAAAAAAGAGAAACACAAAGAGAGAGGATATAAATTGTTGGAGTTAAAGGTCGATTCTGTTAACAATGATGTGAAACCTTAGAAATGATTTGCCGAGATACAGCCGAGGCCTTTATAAGCAGCGACATTTTGATTTTCAGAAGTGTTTCTTCACTAAGTTCTATACAATTACAATTGATTTATAACTTTAGAAGAAACAACTTGAATTTAAAACGTTTCGGGTTTGGTTCAAATGCGGCCGCTGTTATTATAATCAGGCTGTTAAAATTAATTAGTGTAACCAGGCACGTCGAAGAACTTGGCAATGTTATACTGGTGTTAACGAACAGCTGTTTCGGCAAAACAAGAAAAATATATCATGCAAACATATTTTTTAAATGCTTAACAAATCAGACGAAATGGAAGACACAATTCTAAAGGAGCTAGAACCACTGCCACAGATATCTATATGGACATCGGTTAGCTGCTGTTTCGCCATGGCCATACTCTATGTGGGATCACTGTATGTCTGGGGAAGTAAGAAATGACGATCGGGGAATCCATAATCCCCATGTGTGTATATATACATCTAAATATTTGCAATTAAACATTTATTCCAGCCAAACACAATCGAGATAGAGATCATCCATCGACCATAAAACGACGATTTGCTAGTGTTTCGGTAGTGATGGGATTGGCCTCACTTTTTGTTTACTTCTTTTCATCTGAGGAACTGCTAGAACGTGAAAATTTTCCAGTTTTGCTGGGATTACGCTGGCCAGGATTGTGGCAAGCTGCACTGATACCATATGCTTTGACAACCCTACTCTTTCTGGGACCCATATATGTCAACATTCAAAATGAATCAATACGTTCCTATCTGGGTAAGATATTGAAAGTTTCCTTTTAAAAATCTTACCTTTAGGATTCACATTTCACTTTTTTTCTTTAGATTTGGATTACTGGCGCGGTTCATTTAATAGCATAATTTGGCTTAGAAATTTAGTCATGGCTCCGTTGAGTGAGGAGTTTGTCTTTCGCGCTTGCATGATGCCTTTGATATTGCAAAGTTGCTCACCATTGGTAGCGGTTTTTATAACGCCTTTGTTCTTTGGTGTGGCCCATTTGCATCATATAGCCGAACGGCTGAGTCTGGGTGTGAAACTTAGCACTGCCCTTCTGATTGGTTTATTTCAATTCAGTTATACAACCTTGTTTGGATTTTATTCGGCATTCCTGTTTGCTAGAACTGGCCATTTGATAGCTCCATTTTTGGTTCATGCATTTTGTAATCATATGGGCTTGCCAGATTTACAGGATCTCTGGCAACAGGATTTATGGCGTCGGATTATTGCCATTGTTTTGTATATCGTTGGTTTCATTGGCTGGATTTTCCTATTGCCGTATGCTACGGCTCCGTATTTATATGACAATACGCTTTATTGGAATGTTTAAAAAGTGGACGACCAGTTGCGGTTGCAGCGGTGTTTAGCATAATTTATTCAGTTGCCATAAGTCAATATATTATGTGTAGTGCATATCATTTAAATAATAAATAAGTCTTCCGCACAATACTGGTTCTCTGTTTATTTCAAGTTTGGCGCTCTGTTAATTAACAGCCTCATTTGCGAGCATTATTAATGGCAAAATAAAAACAAAAATACGGGCACACTAAAAATATGTGATAAATAAAAATATTACAAAAAAAAGAACGCACACGCACAAAAGACGACAACAAAACAAAAATAAATAATTTAGCCAAAAGGGAAAACGCAAGACGCGCTCAAGCTGTGGAGCGGGGGGCAAGAAGGCAGCAGGTGGGCCCCAAAAGGTAAGTTAGGACACCACAACAGCAACAAAACAACTGCCAATCTAGTGCTCTCTCTCTCTTTCTTCCTTCGTCGCGCGCGCTCTTTCTCTCTCACTTTCTCTCCCATACCCAACGTCTGTCTGCCCATGTGTGTGTCTGTCCTTGTTTCTGCCCAGGACAACAATTTTAAGTAATTATAGAACAAAGTTAAAGACCAACTAAATACATTGCTTTAATGCTCGTTCTCAAACATTTTACTTTTAGACAAACTGGACACGTCATTAGCGGCAAGAGCAGCAGCAGCAACAACAACAACAACAACACAATAATAATAATAACAACAACAAAATGTATTGCCTGCAATGTCTGCTACCTGTGCTCCTTATACCAAAGCCAACAAATCCAGCTCTTATGGAGACTCATGTTATGTTTATTGTGTTATATTTAGTTGGATTTTTCCTGGAGCGGAAGCCGTGCACGATTTGCAGTTTGGTATTCCTAACGGCTGTCTCTCTCATCTGTTACAGCGGCGTGGGAAATTGCATCTTTTGGGGCAACTGTGAGGGGCATCAGTGTGAGAATGGCTAAGAAGCCCCCCTCCCACAACAGAAATATAAAGATCTAGATATATATATATATATATATATATCTATATATACACACACATATAGAAATATATATCTATAGCAAAATGCTCTATAGCTTACAAAATACATAAATAGTCAACGAAAAAAAAAATAATAATAATAATGAAAACATGGCAAAAAAAAAAAACAAAAAAAAATCACAAAAAAAGAGTAAAGTAAATAAAAGAAAAAAATGTAATATTCAGTGATAAACGTGAGTGAAACATTAACCCAAAACGAAGGGACTCTGACTAGGTGGAGGAGCAGCAACAGCAGCCACTATTAAAATGCATAAATCTGTTGTCACCCTTCTATTATATATATATATTTTGATTTTGATTTCCTCTTTAGTCTTATAATTTTTAGACACCATTAACCATAATCCCTTTTGAAATTTAAGTCTTTCAATTTTAGTGCAAATGTAAGTAGAAATGAAAGAAATTTGTCTGAGTGTGTGTGTGTGTGTGTGTGTATGTGTGCGTGTCTGTATTAATCTGCTCTTTAACTACCCATCAATGCAACTAACCAACATTTAGACATAACTAATTTTATTCTAATTAATAAATAAAAAAAAAAAACCTAAACTAATTTAACGCGAGAAAACGAAAAATGGCAAATTGGTTGTCATTCCCTCTATCGATCATTATTCTCATCCTTTATCCCACCTTTCCCCGCCACACACCCAATGCCTATGCAAAAAAAGAAAACACAAGTGTATATAGCATACATCTAAATCTAATCGATCGATATATATGTACATCATATATATATATATAAATGCGATCCCTTGACATAATTCTATTGTTCGAAAAAGTTTTTTTTTTGTTTCTATTTATGTAAAAATCGAACCGAAAAATCAAAGCTTAAAACAAAATCATATGAAACCAAAACGAAAACAAAAAAAAAAACGATTTAAAAAAATTAAATTAAATAAAAACTCATTGATGCTAAAGATCATATACAAACGTTTTTCTAACTAAATATTTTTATTGGGCATGGTTAAATTTCGAAACAATAATTGAATTTGCTCTTTACATTCAAAAATTCTCAAATCTGAAATGTGGAAAACTTCCAATATTTGACTATTTTAGGATAACAAATCCTTGGCAAAGATGTTAGATATCATCTATTGATTCATACTCCTTAAATTTCTTGTTTTTACTTACACTTTTGATTCGAATTTGAAATAAAATGATTAGTTTTATAGTTGTGAATTCAAAAACCATTAAAAATTCAGTTCAAGAGCTGAAAAAAAGTTTTAGAAATTCGCTTAGCATTTTCTGATCTCCAATTATCCAAAATATTTTATTGGCTTTAAAAATGTATATAGATCTACATAAAAATGTGAATACATATACAATACATACATACATATATATTTCTTTTTTAATAAAAACAATGTACAATTTTTGTTTTTTAGGAATTTAATTTTTCACATTTTTCATTCTTAATTTTCTAAAACATCTACACACAAAAGTAAATTTCCACGATTAAAAAAAAAAAAAATAAAACACTTTACAAAAAAAAGAACATACAAAATAATAAAGTTTATGTACAAAAAATTGTTAATTGTATTTATTTTGAAACTGTTGAGACAAATCGAAACAAATTTTTCAAATCAATTTTTCATTTAAATTGGAATACGTTTTCTTTCTTTTGGAAATGTTATACAAATATACAAATACATATAGAGAATAGATAGATATATATATGTTCTACCCTATATATATATATATACATAGGGAAGCAAAAGGTTGTGAGGGAGAGAGATACATACATATATATATATAAGTAATTCCAAATAGATTGGCCAAAATATAGAAATTTCTTGATAACTTTGTGTATACATATTTTAATTTATATTTCTCATTACACTTTTGGCGTCTTGATTGGTAGGATAGGAGGAGGGGTAGGGGGAAAGAAGGAGGCTGCTACTAAAAACAAAATACAAATCGAGACACGGAAGACGACATATATATAGTTACAAAAAATTAATTAATATTCATATTTTTTTTTTTGTTTTATCATTTTTTGATTAAAATTTTCTTGTTTTTGATTGAGAGGACAGCGAAAGCAAGAGACATAGATAGAGAGACAAAAGATTAGAGCTTGGAGTGAGAGAGACATCGGACATCCTCGTCGAGATTCGATTCAATTCGCAGAGCAGCAATCACAGGCTTGGTGTTGTTGTTACTTAAACGGAACGAGGCTGGACGACTGTGGAATAAGAATCGAAAAAAATGTATTTATTAATATCACAAATTCAAAACTATTCAATTTGTATTTAAATTCTCTTGTTTTAACATTTTCAGTTATATTTTAACATTTAGCCCCAATAGTCAACCCTGGACTAACAGTTAAGAGTAGTTCGGAAAAAGGGAACGTTACTCTCCCCACTCTCTCTCTCTCTCTCTCTCCCCTAATACAGTTGTAAGTAGCCGGCTGTCGTGTTCGCTTGATGCTGGAAAGTTCTATTGTTTTTGTTTTTAAGTGTTCAAAGTGCTGAAAAGTGTTAAATAAATATACATATCTGCATAAACTTCTCGGAGTTTTCTGTCAATTTGTTATAAATTTTGAATCAAATGGATTGATTCTTTTGTTTTTGTTGACAAAATTGTTGACAATTGCGGAAGAGAAAGACAATGAAAAAAACTTTGCCTACATTGCTGGACTTCTGTCAAATTAAGCAAAGAAGAGAAAGAGACAGAATGTAAATGTGTGTGTGTGTGTGTGTGTGTGTTAAAGTGATCCCGTAAAGTTTTTGGAGCAAATTTAAAGAAAATTGGTAAGGTAAGTGGCTCTTTCCGGTTTACTAACATATTTTTGAACATCCATATATGTATGTATGTAACTGCTTGGAAAATTTGTAATGCCTATAATTGGCAATAGAATTTATTAAGATTCTAAATTTTTTGTAAGTAAATTTGTTGATATTTCGACTGTAGTTAAAGGTATGAAAAATGGGCTGGATTTATAGTGATAGTCCTAAAGGTCAAACATGTAATACCCCAATTAGTTTCTATCTGGTAACCCCAAAAATCATTTAAAAGAGTCCTGCATATTCATGTTCTGAATTCTCAGTGGTTTGTTTGTGGTACTTACAGTGTGGTCGCTGCGACTCTTCATTAGCTGCAACTGGTCCACCCTCAATCTGCTGCATCATGGGCACGGGAATGCGCACCGGCTGGGCCAGACTGCGTCCATAGACCATGCGTCCGAATTGCAATTGTTGTGGTGGCTGTTCGGGCATGGGTGGGGTCATGGTGTCACGTGGCTGTTCGGGCAGAGGCTGCAGGATGAGGCGTTGGATGTGCAATTGTGGTGGCTGTTGATGCTCCGACGGTTGCTGTGGCTGTTGCTCATTGGATTCATGCTCACGCTGCTCCTGCTCAGGTTGGGCTGGAGTGGTGCTGATCTGCTCGCCAGATGATGATGCGGACGATGAGGAATTGGCCAATTGTGGTTGATCATCCTCCTCGCTGGAACTAGAGCTACTGCCCTCAGCGGAATCGGCTGCCTCCTCGCCGGCAAGGCGACGCAATTCATTGGTAATGCGATCCTCGGCAATGCGCTGAATGTTACGCAAATCATCGGCAGTAATGCCGACACGTTGCAGGGCCATGCCCAAGGGCATGTGCTGGATTTGGATCTGGGGCTGCTGTTGCTGCTGCTGAGGTTCTGGGACTCTTTGGATTGGCTCATCGTTGGCCATGTGGATTTCACGGAAGGGCAATTGTTGCATATGAATGCGCACGGTTTGGATCTTTGGCTGTTGCTGCTCCTCCGAGGATTCCATGCGTGGGGCCTGCATCACCTGCTGTGGTGGTGGCATTGGTGGGCGCATGGGCAAATGCTGGAATGGAGGTGGCAACTGACGAATGATGATTGGTCCCTGCTGGGGCAGCTGTTGCTGTTGCAATTGATGCATCTGCATGGCTGGGGGCATCATACGCTGGGGCATATGGGTCAAGGGCATCTGTTCGGGCATACGTCCAAATGGAATTGGTACACGCTGGAATGGAATGAACATGGGACGCAATGGTTCGGCATCCTCCTCGGAATCCTCTTCTTCCTCGCGCATACGCTTCTCTTGCTTCTCCTGTTCCTCCTTGCTATCATCGCCGCCATCACAGAAAATGGAAATACGTTCGCCAGTGATGCGTGCCTTCTTGGGATCGGTTGTCAAATTAACACCGAATGGCAAAGCAACAGTCTTCGATGGTGAATCGACAATCTCCTCGGCATGTTTACGCTCAACCACACAGTTCATGCGGGATCTAAGCAAAACAATTGGTTATTGAAACATGATTCACCTTTAATCTTTGCAACTTTGCACTTACTTCTTGTTATTACGCAATATAGCCGCTGCCAAATCGCTCAAGTCCAGCTCAAGCGGCATTTTTCCGGGATACTTTTGCATTTCTTCAGTCTCATCGCTATCCGAATAGGAATTATCCTTATCGTGATGATCGGATGCATCTGAAGTGCTATCAGTTTTCTTGCCATCTTGTTCAAGATTCTGCAAATCGGAATCGTCGCCAGTTCCAGCAGATCCCAACAACGGTTCAGCGCGTGGTAGTTCCTGTAATCAAAAGAAACACATTTAAAATAAGTTGGAGAATTTTAATGTGTTCGAATTTACGTTTTGGACTTTGATGAGTGACAAAGATCATAATATAAGGGATTTGCATAATTTATAATTCGCAATTAGTTTAGGTTTAGAGAATTTTTTTATGCCTATAATTCGCAATTAGTTGAGGTTTAGAGAACAGGTGTCTGAAAGGTTTTCTAAATGGTTCTCTTACTTCCTGTCTAAAATAACTCAAAACTTTATCATCTCTACGATTCCCCTCTCCCATTTAGCCCCCTTCCTTTTCTTCTTCTAGACTTAAGTTTTATGCCTTTTTTAATGTCTTTTTGTTTTTGTCGTTTTTCTTGTGTCTATAATACAATGAGTGAGACGTGGCTATGGCTTTTAAGCTGAGGCTTTTGAGATGTGTGACCCCAACCTACATACTACTCGTACATACATATACATAATGGTATAGACATAGATATATACCGACGTCAGAGAGGAGAGCGAGATAGATAGACGATTGCACGACTGCGATTGAAACCAAAAGTAAAAATTGGCAGTAAAATAAACTTATTGTTGTTTGTCGTTGTTGTTGTTGTTGGACAAAATTACATAATCACTCACATAGCCAACTGTGTGTGTGTGTGTGTGTGTGTGTATGGGTTTGGTCTATCCATCTAAGCCTACTTCACGCCCCAGACACAATGGCTCAACAACAAAAACAAAAAATTTAAATAATTTGTGTGTGTGTGGGTGGGTGGACAGGGGGAAGCTCTTTGATCATTAATGAGGCTGCAGATAGTGCTTCGGGGGCTTTGGTAGAAGTAGTTATCATCGGGTGATTTAGATAATGGTAAAATATAGCATATCCGGTAGTTGGCAGACGGAATTCTCCCTCATTATGCATATGTAGATACGTTTGTATGTATTTATGGCAAAAAGTCAAAGTTTGACATTGAACAGAGGCAACAAATGTCATAGAAATCTTCATAGAAGGTTGACAAATTGTTGAACTGAAGAAGAAGCTAATTAAAGTTAAATGTTTTGTCTAAAGCAATTGACATTGAAGCAAATAATTGAATGAAATCATTATTATAATCAACTAAATACAACAAATTGTCAAATTGCTAACAAGAAACAATTTAACCAAGATGAGTTGACAAGGTCAACTTTCAATTTCCAAAACTACTTGAAATCTATATGGGGAAATAATTATATTAAATGGAGTTTTTGTTTCTTCCCCCTATTAATACATTTCAAATAAAATCACTAAAGGATTCAATGTATTGTTTAATTTTAGCTTAGGAATAGCTTATGAAAGAACCTAAAGTGGGAGAGATGGGAGATATATATATATATCAGAAGCTTATGGGAAATCAGTTCTTATGAAAAATAACTTTTGCCTTGATTGTTGTACGTTTTACAAAAGAATTTACTGATTTGATTTAAAGTTTAATATTTTGTATAACTTTATTTAAAACTAGTTTAATTACTTTTAATTCCAAGTCTGAAAGAGAGAGATAGAGAGATAAAATCTATTGCAGGAAGTTCAAAGAGAATCAGAGATTATTGAACTACTGAAATACTTTGTCAAATCGATTTAATTATAAACTCTAGACTTTAAGAAAGAACCAAACAATTTAACAAACTCTTTTACCTAATCATAATTATGAAGATGTAAGGAAAGTAAATGAATTTGTGATTAAGTGCAATATTTTCCTGTTAACTGATTATAAAAGAGCTGAAAAGCATTTCACTTAGCCCAGTTTGGGACTTGTTTGAGGATCAGCTGACAATATTTCGGCGAACTCTTTACAGTTTCCACGAAAAGATAAATATGCAAATGATATATGAATACTCCGGTATATATATGATTCATCTCTCAGACAACATGTGACACATACGAAAAAGAAAAAAAAAAAAGGTAAAAAATTTCACTTCAAATAAGATAAAACACTGCAACTAACTAACTAAACACAAAACTAAACCAACCAGTTTGACAACCCAAACGAACCGAAGCAAAATCAACTCAACTGAGACTCAGTCAATTTTAATTGTAGGAATTTTCAAGGCCAAAATCTACACAGAGAGTAGATAACATCAATTCACATATATATACATATATATGTATGTATGTATATATAGGTGAGTATATATGTAGGAACAATGAGAACATTTGTTTCGATCGCTCGACACGTAGATGATGGCTTGAAGTGAATTAACAGATGACAATTAAATGATTATAAATTGAATGTTTTAATGCAATTAAACAGACAGACAGACAGACAGACAGACAGAGAGAGATAGACTATATATAGATTCTCAGTTGGTAGGCATTATAAGATAATAATCATTTCAATCGACTGTAAATATATTTTTAGATACTTGACGTCAATTGAAATTCTAAAGACGCAATAAATGACTGAAGAGTAGATGAAAAAAAAAAAACAAAAATTTCTTTTAAGGAAAATCAATTTGCATAGATAGCATAATAAGTCCACCCCCACCTCCCCCTCAGCCCGTTTTTGCTTGAGTCTTTCCAAGTCTTTCTGTATTCATAAGGCATCGCGGTTCAAACAAATTTGCACAACCGACAGTGCAAATAAATTATATTTACTTATATGTCTCTCTTCCCATCCTCTGTATGTGTGTGTTCACAATTACATAATCAGTCAGTCAGTCATTCAGTTGTTGGTTGCTTGCTTGGTGTCCCCAAAAACGAAAGACTTAAGCGCGCAACTTGCCTTTAAATGGCAAACAGTCAGCGCAGTCTTTTTGTGTGACTGGCTTTTATTTTTCCTACATACATACACACACACACATACATATGTATATATATGTATAAACCCAGATGATGGTTACTGCTTCAAGTCACTGATGATGTTGATAATGATGATAATAATGAAGAAGATGATAATGATGATGATGATGGTGCCAAGCACTGCCAGGCCGGACAAAAAGAAAAAAAAACCACAAACAAAAAAAAATGCCTAACTGACAGCTACCAAAAAGCCAGGCCAACAACAACAACTATAAAAAAATGCATTTGTTTGCTAGAGATGAGACACTAAAAAATGATTTACAGAGCAAAAAAGTCAAAAAAACTTAAACGAACTTCAACAAAAAATTCATTGAGGGGGCTGAAAAATGTTGATTTCATGTCAACCTAAAGTCTTAAAAAGTATTCTAAATGAAATTTGTTTCTTAAATACTTCTAAAGCTATTATTACAAGTGACAAGTTTTTAATTACATCAAAATGTATTTAGTTTTAAAAATCCGTTGAAACCATTTACAAAAAAAATGTTTAGTAAACTCTGGGGCAACGATTCGAAAATATATTATAGAAAAGGCTATAGACAATTTTCGTAGATCGTTTCTTATGGGTTTTAAAATAGAAGTTTTTACCAAGTCTCTGCCAGTAAAATAGATAGACTTATTGGAAATATCTCTAGACTCTTTTTACTTTAAACAAAAGATGATTTAAAATCTTATACATTTGTAAGATTTATTGACCTGAAGCCGGCTGAAGCCCAGTTTTGATCAAACGAATGTTTTTTTAAGGAATTCAAGAAATAGAATGTCATTTCTATGCAATTTGAGATCTAGGTCTTAACTTTTATGGGTGAAAACCCTCATTTTGGAAGGACGAAAACGTCTCTTAGATTTTTTAGACCACTATGAGAAGCAAAAATATGGTTCTTGAAGAAGAAAATGTTCTTTATTCCTGGCAGGATCCGGAATACCCTTGGGATATTAAAGATATGTATATTATAAAATGTGGCCGTAATGAATTTTAGTTTGATTTCTTTTTTAAAGTTTTAGCCAACTCTCTTTGTAAATTCATGAAAAATTTTAGAGATGATATCGTAATTTTTTCTAAGTTTTTCTCAAAATTCCAACTCATTTTGAAGCCATCTCTAAGACAAAAAGAAACACTGATGATCTTTGGCATTTTGGGGGAATGCCGCGCCCACAACCACCTCCAAACAAACGCCAAGCACCACCTCAAAAATAAAAAATCTTCGCTTCAGTGGATTACTGTGTGGCAGAGGTGGTGCTGTTGCTGGTGGTGGCGGTGGTGGTGGTGGCTGGTTGCTGTTGCAACATGTATTTTTTTTTTTGTAGTTGTTGTAGCTTTTGTTTCATTTGCTGCTTTCACTTTGTCTGTCTGCCAGTTTGTCTGTCTGTTTGTCCATATTGTCTGGCCTGGCATTTGATTCGCAATTGTTTGCTACTGCTGCTGCTGTTGTTGTTTTTGCTCTCCTCCTCTCTAATGATTATGTCGCAAGCTCCATCATTTTGGTGTCCATTTAAGCGTCAAATTATGGGAATTTCGCTTGATTGAATATTTCAGTATTACTTTTTTTGATTTTTACATAAGTTCGAGTTGAATAAACTGATATTACCAATTTTGGCAAATCATCTTCTTCACTTCTGAGTTGACTAATTGCCCATATATACTAGATATATGTATATGTATATATGTAGATATAGATAGATAATACGTTGCGATCGTATAGTAATAACAATTTGCATCTAATTAGTTTTCAAGCTTTCCCATTGTTGCACGCTAATTGAATATTGATGATGCGGCATAATTTAGCCAAATGCAAATGCAAATGGTTATTTTGTATATTTTTTGTTGTTGTTTTTATCGTCATTATTATTATTGTTAAAGCCATTAAATTTGAATTATCGGCCATTGAATGCGCCAAGTCATTAAAATCCATCAAGTCAACTGAATTGCGATTACATAGCAAGTGAAAACTTTTCACAAGGAAGCCAAACTCAAACTCAAACTCCCAACTCCAAGTTGACTTCAAAATTGAAATTGAAACTCAAATTGGAAATAAGTTGCATGTGGCTACTTATACAATTTGGTTTCCCCCCCCGCAAAAAGAAACAATGGCGGGAAAGTTGATATTACTTACATAGTAAATATAGTTATATAGTCAATTGTTGATGTACTTGTAAATCCAAGTTGTTGTTGTTTTTGCTTTTTTTTTGTGCTGAGCCTAACGAATCATTTTTCCATAGTTTTAATTAATGTTTCAACTGTTTCAAATTTAAATTATTTCAGGCTTTTAGCAAATTTTGTTTTTCTCAACCAAATAACTTGCCTTGCATTAATCGAAATTTCTACTTAAATTTTGTTAAGCTTTTTATTTTTTTAGGGTTTAATTTATTTGTTTTGAAATTCGAGAATATATTTTAAAAATTTAAATAGTCATTAAATTTTGCTCAATTATATAAAACAATTTGCATGGCTTCGCATCTCAAAGGTTCAAATTAGGCAAATGTTTAGACAATTTTCGTAGAAAATCTTTAAAAACAAATCTAGCAAAAATGTAAATATTTGTACAATTCTTTATAATTCATATACATTTGCATTTGAAATTAGCTTTTGTCTTATTTATTTAACAAAACGTGTTAAAATTTTCATTAAATACAAAACAATATGAAATCATTTGGCAGTGGCGGAGATCTAGTTATTCCTTTTTGTTGGTTTTCTAGGAGGGGATAATGAGCTTGAATATGAAATATTTTAGTTGTTTATTAATGTTCTTCTTGGAAGAGAAAGTTAACCGTCTTTTTCCTCTCCAGGATCAACTATAACTAATAGATTGGCCCAAAAGCTTCCAAAAGTCGAAAAGTGTTGTTTTTTTTCCTTATTCCACCCGATTATTTGTACTTTCAAGAATATTTTGTGTACATTTCAAGATCCCCTATCTTTAAAAAAATAAAAAACGAACAATGGACAGGCCTAACTATCTGATTTGACTTAGAATTTGATTTACTTAGATGTAAACTGCTACCAGGGTTCGCTACTTGCCCAAATATTGACTAAAGATAACACTTGAGTCCTAAAACATCTACAGAAAGACCTCAAAGAGGGACAACTTGGCTTTTGGTAAGTCTTTTTGTAAAGAAATATAGATCTCTTATCTATTTTGGCATTTTTCAAGCCACTATTTTATGTTTGGAATGGGCTTTTCGGGGATATTTCACAAACAAAACTACTTCATTCGAAATGTGTTTTAAATAAGTCTAAGATCTTAGGAGAACTTAGAACCAAGAAGCAATTTGCCAAAAAAAGTTGATAACTTAAAGTGAAAAATGTTGAAAAACTTCCCGAATTTTCTTCCGTTTTAATTTATAATGAAGAAGGAGTACAAAGTCCACAGACTGAACTTTTGTTGAGCTACTTTTGATATCTTTTGCCCATTATTTTTATAATGTTAGCTTTATATGTTTACTTTTTTAATTTTCTTAGCTGTTTATCGGAAAAGCGGGGTCATCCATCCACTTTTGTCTGCCACTGTAGTTTGATGTGGCTTCAATATCTTAAAAAAATACCTTTCCTTTTTTGTTGAAACTCTTTAAAATCTATGCAAAGTTAAGCATTCATATTGGGCATAGTCCCTTAAGAGTTTGTTTTGTTAGCCAACAGGCTTTCTCCTTGTCTGTAGAGGAAGTTTGTCTTACTATTCAAAATAATATTGGCAAACAATTCGTTGAAGTGATTTCAACACTTTAAAGTTTCATATTCGCCAAATTGTTTCCTACTTTCAGTTTTTTCTTTCACTCGCTTTTTATTGGCGCCCCTTATCGTTATAGTTTGATGTGTGTTTCACAATGTTTACTATACCAATATATCTATGCATATATAAGTATATATGTACATATGTATATTACATAGATAGAGCTGGAAGGCTTAACTAATAGCGCGTGCAGTTAACAACAATTTGGCGCAATAGAAAACAACAACAGAAAAATTTCACATGATGTCTATGATGGATTGGAATCGCAGACACAAATAAAAAAGAAAAAAACACGCAGCTAAAAATTTATATATGTATGTATATACTAAGTACGAGGGTTGTATAAGAAGTTTAGCTAACTCATCATCATCATGACAAATGGATTTATATTTTGGAGGGGGGTAGTGCGGGGACTCTTGAATGATTTTTTTTGAAAAGCAACAACTCACGCTATTTAGTACACGTATTTTCTCCTAGTTGTTGGTGATTTTACATTTTCCGGTAATTATCTTTAATTTGGCTTAATATTCGAATGTTTATTATTATTATTATTATTTTTTGTTTTTGGGGGGGATGGGGATGGGGGTGAAAAGCGAGGGCTAATCTCAAACAATGCTGTTGGCGTGTGCAACGAATGAAACGCAGAGGCAATTACCTAACAAAACACGAAAAATAAACGAAAAAAACAAAATATGGTTTCAGGTACCAAATGATACGAAACCTAATGGGGCGTTGTCTGATGATTATGATGATCATTGAGGCCTATCGATTTGGAACTTTGGAACTTACCTTATTCACCTGCTGCAGAGTCTCCAGCATTAGCTCCTTCTCTAGCACCGAATCCAAGGCCTGAACCTGATCACATGAGGCCTTGGCCTGCAGATATGATGAGGCCAAAATGAAGGCACCCAATATAAAGGAGGATACTATAATGGTAAAGGCGGTTATCTTGGCAATTTTCACCGAATTCGCTTGACGCTTGTAGGCCTGTTTTTCCAAAGAGCGAGAGAGAGGGAGAGAGAGAAGATAAAATATTATTTAAATGAACTTTATTTTTTTTTGTTAATATTTGTGTGTTTCTCTTAAGGTTAAAGGTTGCAGTAACTAAAAACTAAATTTCAAAGCAAAACTACAAAAAAAGAGTTCTAAATGACCTTTTTTGGAAGGTTTTTCCAGATCACGTTTCACGAATGGAAAGTAAATGGAAAATTATTGTGCTGAATCAGATATGAAATTACTATGAAATATGAGAGAGAGAGAGAGAGAGAGAGATAGAGATACAAAATGGAAAGTGAGAAGGGTGAGTGGAGGGCAAAAAAAAAAAAAATGAAAGAAAAGAAACAGCTGTTTAAGCATACATATGTTTGGTCAAGGCCTGTTGACCATATATGACTAATGGCATTATACATATGACTATAGGCAGGTAACCGTAACTACTAAATACATGTAAGGTGCAAAAAACGCCAAGTACTTGCTAAATAGATACAAAATTAACAAAAAAAAAAAAAGAAGAAAAAAAACTTATTTCAGCAATTTCTTCGTTTGCGTTTAATAACTCTTTTTAGGCATTGCATAATCGCAGGAAATGGTTAACCAAATCTTTAAAGTTATCTATAGATATATGGCCAAGGGTGCAGTCAGTTTATAACACATATATGTACATATAGATCAAGTCTCTATAAGTATATATACATCTATTGAGCGTATGTGCAGCGAAATGTGCAATATAGTTTTTTTTTTGTTTTTACACCTTTACATGCAATTGCGAAAGTTAAGTGAAGTGGAAGTGAATGTTGTTGGCTCTTAATGAGTTTTTGTTGTAGTTGTTGTTGTTGTTGTTGTTGTGCAGACAAAAGACTTGAGCGACAAACCTGATGATTAAAGTTAAAAAATCCCAGCTGTGGTTTTTGTTTTTTGATTTGGTTTGAGGTGATTTTTTGTGGTGGTGGTGTTGTTGTTGTTGTCGATGGTGGTGGTGCGAGAGAGTACAGGAGGAGGTTGAGAGGGCACATTTACAATGACACACACACACACACACACACACACACACCCACACACCAAAAAAAAAGGGAAAAGAGAAAAAAAACAAATGTAGATATATGGTTAATGAGGGAAAAATAAATAATAACAAAAATCTTCTGACATTTTGTGGGTGTGAATGGCCCATAATGGCCTAACAAGAAATGACAATAATAAGTAAATTGAAAAACTGGTTTTTTCTTACACCTTCTAAAGTATAGATTTATTTATTGATCAACTTTGATTGCAACTACAAATAAAAAACAAGTATTCATATATGATGTTGTGTCTCGCCCTCTCTCTCTTTCTCTCTATCTCTATCTCTTAGCAAAAACACTTCCGTGGGGGAGTTATTTCTTTTTGTCTTTATATCTTTTACTTTTTGCCTTATGCACTGCAAGAAAATATTCAAAATCTATTCAAAAGAAAGATCTACTTAATGGGGACTGAAAAAACTCAAACAACAAAACTCAAATATATAATACACTCTATCAATAATCTAAAATAGATCTAAACTTCACTTTAACAAGTTGTAAATGAACAATAGATAAAAGTTTATGTATAAGTTAACTCATTATTTGTAGTCTTCAAAAGGAATTATCGATCCCTTTACAAAACAAAAACCAGTTATTGTTAATGCAGTCTCCAATGATGAATTTGTTTTCCGGTTTTTCGTTTTACTTAAGTATTAGATATATAATTATAATCTACACCATAATGATGACCTATCACAACTTGCAAGTCATTGAAGAGATCTTGACAGAAATATATTTATTTGCCTTTCATCGATGGCAAATGAAGGCGGATAATGAGAAGGCAAAATGCGGGGGAGGGTTAGATAACTATACCAACTACAGTGAGGCTCTGCTTGGCTTTCACTGTACTGCTAAACAGAGATGAAGAGAGAGAGAGACAGACTCAAATGCTCTTCATTACTTGGTGGAAACTAAAGCGGATGCTGAATGCCAGTGAATGTCAAATGCAATGCAATTTATGTAAATTTTTTTTTTCTGTTCGCCTTTGTGTGAGAGACAGAGAGAGAGACACACAGAAAGGTAAGACCCATATAGAAATCACCATATATCTACCTGTACTAGTAGGGCAAAATGGCAATAAGAAGGAGGAAACAAGTTTACATTTTCTATTATGAAGTCGTGACTTTTGTATTAGAGTCTTATACAAATGGGTCTCACTGAGATGGCTTAAGGGGGGGCTTGTAGGAAAGAGGGGACAGACGATTTTCATTTATTCACACCTTTCAGAGACGAGTACAAAAATGAGATTTCATATTTCAGTTGTGGGGGGGATTTTCGTTTTTGAAAATGTCAGAGGCAATTGTCAAAGCTGATCACGTTGCAGGCCATAAAAATAATTGAAAAAAATTGCAATATACTCGTAAATTGCTTATGCATGCAGGCGGACAACAGACAACAACAGAGGGAGATAGAGAGAGAAAGAGGCTTAAAAAAATCAGACAAATATATATATATCTATATAGATGTCGTTTCTTTTCCACTCACGTTTGCAGCAGCAGCTGCATGACAAAAGCGGATGTGCCCAACAGTAGACCAGACCAGACTGACCCTGGCATTTGAGCTAACCCACTTGGCCAATGACCAAATCCAAATCAAATAAACTACACTATCCCGTAAAACTACACTATCCTCTTCGGGCTCGTACACTTACCGGTGGCGGTTCGCTGGCCGTGCTATAAACCTCGCTGGCTGCATAATCGGGCTTCATTTGTACTGTAGCCATTGAGACGTTATCCTTTTCGGTCATCTAAAAATCTATAAAATTACACACGACAGTTAAAGATAAATCCGATTGGATGATAAGTGAGAAGAAAAAAAAAAACACTTTTTTCACTTAAGTTTTTTTGTTCGTGATATTATTTTCACTTACATTTCAAACTGTTTAACAAGTTTTCTAGATTTTTTATGTTTTTTTTGTTGTTTAGCAAAAAAAAAAAAGAATTTGGTAAAAGGAATTTAGGTTGTTTTTTCTCTTTTTGGTTTGTTTGCTGTTTGTTTTTTTTGACCAAAATATTTTTTGCGGTTTTTTTGTTGTTGTAGTCGGGAATTGGGTTTTTTTTTAGGTTTTTTGGAGTTGAAAAAAATTGACGTCTAGTTGCTACGACTGCCACTCGCCGTCTGAGGCCACAAACGCGTTTCGTTTCTACCAGATTTAAAAAACATTCACAAAGCGGCACACACACACTGACACACACACACACACAGATGCAGACTCAAGTACACACAGACGATCGGTGTATGAAAATTAAAAGTAAAATACAATTTCAGCCTTCTATCTATGTATTGGTAAGTATTTTGAAGCTTGTGAGCTTTGGTCTCGGTTTATATGAACTTTGTTAAGCAGCTACTTAAAGCTGGGCTTAAAAAATTATAAAATTTAAATTTAATTCGAACTTGCAGTATTTTAAAATTCTTTACAGCTTGTTGTCTTAGTGTTTTTTTTTTCGTTAGTCACAGTCATTTAGCTTGAATTAAAGCATAGCCATAACTAAAGCTAAAGAATTCCAATTCGATCTATAACAAAAGATTCTGAAATTCTGCAAAGAAAGCCTTCAAGATCTTGGATCGGCTTAATTACGTAAAGCAATTTGAAAGCCTTTTAAAACGTCGCCTTCCCTTAGTCATCCTTGTCCACCACCTTAATTTAAAATGATTCTAAAGAGGTGTCACTTTAAATACAATGCTACTTTGTTTCAATCCTAAGGGGTATCCTTTTTAAGTACAAATTATTTGTCTTTTTGGGAACAAAAAACAACAGAACAACAGAAAAAGCGATTAAAGGATTCAAACATTCCATTGGGGTTAATGGAAAATATGGAAAAGAAAGAAAAGAGGAAAAGACAACAAAGTATTTTTCCACTCTTAAAATATTTCTTATTCAGACTTTGATTTAGAATGCATTAACAAGTTTTAATAATGGGTTTAAATATATACATTTATATATATCTAAATATTATTACATTTAGATTTTTTTCATTATTATAGACTGCCGAAAACAGTTTAACCGAAAATATTGGAAAAATATTGCTCCCTCACGACTACTAAAGTAGTTATTGAAATAATGTTTTTGGCAATAAATTGATATCAAAAGTTGTTAAGTAAATTAAAACTAATATTAGTAAATGTAGTTTAAACTTAAGAGATTTATATCGTTTAAAAAATTTCTTAATTTGGCCTTAACTAAAGCATCTTGCTCTGTCCGTGCTCTCTGATCGTACGACAGTACGATCTTGTTTTCCTCTGTTCGTTTCCGCTAGTTGCAATTCCCAACTAGTTTTAGAGTAGTCTGGCATCACGATTTTAAAAGCACTTGATATTTCTATGAAAAACAACCCATTCATCTTTATTTTGCTTCTACAAACAATCTAAAATGTGATCATTTGATAATTTTTATGTTGATCTAGCATTTTGTTAAACTATTAATCACAACGTCTCATGTAGACGCATATGCCTTAGTTATGGACCCGGCTCTTTTCAGTCACAAAGTGTAGGGTATCGACAAACTGTGAGACCCACAAAAGCGCTTGTGCTTTTAACCAATACATGAAAGAAATTAAAACGCAGATCTCGTATAACTTGCTCGATGTATCTGTGTATGTGAGTATCTCTGCGTTGACGTTGACGTCGCTGCTGACGTTGCTCTAGTGCTTTTAGTTATTGTTGTTATTGTTGCACCACTCAAAACTTGTTGCCGCTTACGAAAAAAAAAACAAAACAAAAAAACCTAACTAACATTTTTTTTTGTGTTTTTTGTACACTTTTTGCTGTAGTATTTTTCCATTTTTTTTTTTTTTTTTGCTGTGTGCCGTGTTGCACTTGCATAGGCCAGATATTTGCTTATACTTTATGCACACATAGAAATATTTGTATGTATATAGTATATTTGTACAATACTATATAGCTAAATCTTGATTACTTTAACAGCAGCTGGCCGGCTGCTGTTTGCTTTTTGTTTTCTCAAACGATTTGAACCACAAAAAATAAAAAATAAAAACCCTCAAATGAAGTCAAAAGTCTTCTAAGCTGAATTAATCTAATCCAGATGGTATATGTATATGTAAATATGTACATATGTATGTATTGGCTATTTGCAATAACAAAAAAAGGTCAACAGAAATACTTGTTATCACACTAAATGTTTTTATATTACACATTTTTTTTTTCTGTTAAATTTTTTTAAATTGGTTCCTCTTGGGATGAATAGCGATCGTTCTTTAACACAAAATGCAATAAATAATCTACACAATTTTTCTTCTTACATTTCAATATACAATAATATCCATAAATTTTAATTAAATAATTTGGAAATTCCATAATTTTTTTTAATTTATGTTTTCTGTAGAAAAAATTCAAGTATTTCTAATCTATATTTTGTTAGATCAAGTCACTTTTAAATAACAATTCTCTCTTTCGCTCCTACACACAAAATTTGTTAACTACAGATTTTCATGGAATATGAGTTAAACTATATGATATATATATATATATTATATAGTATATGATATGCCATATATTAGTTAAAATGCTAAGGATCTGCTGTTATCGTACAATCATATTAGTAGAAGGCAAATATTAAAGACAGCACAAATTTTTATTGGATATTAGTAAGATATATTATACATATATTAAAAGTATATATCTTTAGTAAAAAGATAGATTATTTCTATAATCTAAAGGTATAGCAAAGATTGAGACAACAAAGGTTTTATATATATTTTTTAAACTTTGAGCAAGTCTATTCAACTAACTATTTATTAAGCCTTTCCTTGGTTGTTTTTTTTTTAGCTTTTTTTCTCTAAAAATTGGGAAATTGTAAACAGATTAAATTGAGTTCTATTTCTGAAAAATTTTCATATATACGAGGGGATGTTTAAAAGGATATTATTTTAATTACTAGATGACTTCTGTATAGCAACAAAGTTTATTTGTCATGTAGTTTATTATTGATTTCAATAGTTCAGCTATATTTATTAACATTAACGTTATTAACATCATATAAACATATTTATTAGGTAAATTTTCAAAAATGTTTATAATTAAAAACATTTTAAGACATAATAAGGCGAAGCAGTGAGAACATTAAAATACATACAAAATTGAGTTTTTCGATTCGCTCCAAATTGGATCCTGGGGCCAAATTGAAATTTTTTATTATACAGTTT
The DNA here is from genome assembly GCF_018902025.1 of Drosophila willistoni. NCBI lineage: Eukaryota > Metazoa > Arthropoda > Insecta > Diptera > Drosophilidae > Drosophila > Drosophila willistoni. The sequence continues at coordinate 7,741,381 of NW_025814057.1, forward strand.
AGTTTTAATAGATCTAAAGCTTATGCCTTAAGGTCCGAAAATGTACGATCAACTTTTTGATCTGTCTTTTTGTCTTTTTTTTGCCAGTTTCAAATTTAAGGTCTATTTATCAAAATTGTTATCAAAAAAAAAACAATTAGAAATACGCCCAACAAATTTAAGGTGCATCATCTCAATCGAATGACCAACTCAACGTTATAAAAAATAACACATTAAAACTTTTCCCTAACATTAAATAAAAATCGTATGAGATCAGAATTTAAGATCAAAAAATTTATGTGTCAAATTTTTTGCCGCCAATGTATGTACATATATATTATGGGCATTGCATATTTGTATTAGATTTAGCAATTAAATTAATAAGCAGACATTAAAAACGTTACTAAAAAGACGTTACGTATACGCCATGTGGTTGCCTTATGGTTTATTTACCTTTTGGGATTAGGGAACTGAGGGCTTATCATTGATTTGTTCTCAAAAAACTTCTAAGAGATAGAATATATAATTTTTATTAAAATTGAAATATTAGAATATAAGGCCAAAATTAAGATAAGGTAAGCTAAGATTCAATATCTTTTTTTTTTGTCGCTTTCTATAAGTATATATCTTGAACCAAACTGCTGAGAAACAGAAACATTTTTCAAAAGTGACATCATAAGGACTGCGATTTCCATATTCTAAAACTCTTTTATAGTCACTGTGTAAACTGATTTTGAAAACAAATTTATGTTTTCTTTAAATTTAAACATTAGATATCTTCTAATCAAAAGATCAAAATCAGTTTACACAGTGACTGACTTTAACAGAAATCTCAGTCCTTAAATTGATTTTGCAAAAAGATTAGATAAGATAAGTTTATAACTTTTACCAAGTTTCTATCTTACAGATTTGTATCTGCTATGTAAAATGCACTTGTTATTATGCAATATTCATCTCAGTCTCACTCTCTGATGCAATATGATACAAAGAGAAAAATTAAGAAAATTAATTGAAAAATTGTTATTAACAATGCTTGAATTGAATATTTTTTCCATTTGAATTCAAAAGTCTTAACTCCCAGCAATTAGTCTCTTATCTCCCAGGGGGGTCGCCCTTTTTTCATTTCAGTTGCATAAAACACAAAAAAAAAAAGAAATTTAATAACTAATAACTCAAACTCTTGGTTTTTTTTGTTGTTGTTTGTTAGTTTACTTTGACCAAGAGTATTTTTTTTTTTGTGTTGTCTCCGTTCGTTGGCTTGTGACATTTTAATCATAAACAAAAAAAGAAAGAAAGAAAAAAAAAACAATAAAGAAACATCACAAAACTCCGAAATTATGTAATTAAAGAAAGAAGGAAAGAGAGAAAGATAGACATGAACATAAAAGACAAATCAAAAGGCGGAGGCTGCATACAGTTTGTCAGATTGCCCCAAAAGGTTGCATAATGGCTTAAAAAGGGAGTTTGGCTTTTGGTTGTTTGGTCAAAAAACGTTGCTTAGTCCGTCCGTCTGCCCCGTCTGTCTGTCTGTCTGCCTGTCGGTCTCTCTTTGCTGGGTCAACAACAAAACGAAAATGTTTAATAAACGAGCATCTAGCATGATATAAAGCATTAGCCAAGCGGCAAATGCAGCAACCACACAAAATGAGAGAAAAAAAAAAAACAAAAAAAAACAAACACACACAAACTTATTAAATAATCGAGAGAAACAACAGAAATCAAAGAAGAAACTTGATTTTGGCGATGGCATCGCCAATCACCGCCGCTAAGAAAATCAAATCAAAACAAAAGTGCCAAAACAAAAAACCACAATAATAATAATAAACAAACAAATCAGCAAGCCATAGCAAAAAAAAAACATACATATATTCACACATCTGCCATAAGCCAAGCCATACTATGTATGTACATATATATCCATCCAACTTGCCGCTACTTAAGTATCTATAGAAATTATTTTTCAACTGTCCCAGCAAACATTTTTGTTCAAGTCTTTAAAAATATCTTGCAATAATTGTAGTAAGCCGAAAAAGTACTCCTAGAGTCAACCTGTGCTACTTTTGGGGAATATGACAAATGTTTTATCCACCAATAATACGTATACGCACGGTGTGCCAGCTTAGCAAACAATATTGAGCATAATGCTTTGATAATCTTTATAATCATAGCAGAGTTTGATATTGTATTTAAAACTTTCATACAAAGAAACTGCTAAATTTGGTTTAAATATTCAAAAATGTATTTGAAATTGCATTCATTTGATTTATATTTCTTTCAGTTTTTGAAAGGTGATTTAAAAGAAAACTAAAATCATTGGAAAGACTACAAAATATTGTGAACTTAAAAAAAAAAGAGGGCAAGACAAAAAAAAACAAGAACTCTGATTTTTGAGTTTTGTTTGAGAAAACTTGTAGAAAAAGAACGAAATTTCTATAACATTCAGAAAATGTTTTCAAAAATTATGAACTATTTTATATCTTTTTGCCTCTGTCTTTGTTGTTTTCTACTTTTTGATCGTTTTGAAAGTTGAGGCAATAAGATTTTTTGTTGGCCTCTTATTATGAAACTCCTATTATAATGCAGCCCTTTATTCAATTTTTTGCTCCTTTAAGAACGTGTTCTATGCATTTTTAACAATTTCACGCTACGAAAATTCTGATAAGCTAAAAATAAACATTAATATATAAAGATTTAAACAGCATTTACGATTGCAATTAAATGCTATTTTGATCTAACTTCACTGGGACACAAAAGCGATCGTTAACTGGTTTTGACTGGTCAATCAAAGCAGTGCAAAGAAGTTAGAATATGAACCCTTGCCAATTGTTGTTTGACAACTTTGGTAAAATAACGAAAAACGAGTAGTTTAATATAGTAATTTTCCATCACATTTCAATGGTTTATAGATTTTCTTCGCCCTGTTCCTCCAACCTCTCCTTTATATGGCTAGTTATTTGTTTGTTTTTTGTTTAATTTTTATTTTTTATAATTTTACGATTGTTGTAGATTCGCGCAAATTGGCGACTGGAGCCGCTTGGCACCACCATATACCAAAAAAAAAAAAAAAACACCATTCAAGCACCACATCAACCACACATCTTTGGAGGCTTGGGAATTGTAAAACAAAAGCAAATTCAATGCAACTATCATCAGAGGCATCGAGTGAAAGATTCATAGAGATACACAACACACACACACACACACATACACACACATTTAGGTATCTATGAGATACTCGTAAAACAACAAATAGGCAAAAAAAAGCTCATAAATAATAGCCAACAACTACGAGATGAAGAAGAAGATGAAGCAAAAAACTTAGAGTCGTTAGCTTGGCTCAAAGTTAAAGTCGTCGCCATATTTTTGTATACAATTTTTTTTTTTTTTTTTTTTTGGCTTGGGTTTTTTTTTAGTTGTTGCTGTCGTTGATTTTGTTTTGTGCTTATTTGCTCTCAACTTGGCTAAAATTAGCTAATAATAATAAAAATTAAAAAAAAAAAAGGTAAACAACTTTTGAAGCAAAACAAAAAATAACAAATTAACAAACGAAAGCCAAAAACATAGAAATTATTAAGGGAAATTAGGGAATTTGTTGTTTCTTGAAACTTAAAGAACAGTCTTCACAGAGCTTATGATAATTTTTAGTCGAAGAAGTCAATTAATTAAATTATTATAGATTTTGAAATAGATTTAAAAAGGGAAGACTTTGCGTTTTTACATATTTCTTGTCGATCTTTTTTGATTGAGTTTAAAAAGAATGTTTGATAAGAGGTTTACTGTGAGGCTTGATTTAAGTTTTCTTTAGTACATATCTTAGGAAATTCTCTTAAATTTGATTAGCAAATGAAGCAGTTTTAGCTTTCATAGTGTTATTTCTCTATAGATCGATGAGATGACAATACTAACAATTCTGTTTTAATTTGTTTGCTAAATTATCCTTAAACTTTGGCCTTACTTATAAATGATCTTTATTTTTAAGTAGTTAACTTTTTTCTATAAAAAATGTCTTCGAGATATGAAAAAAAGAATTATGATATAAGCCTTTGGGAATTTGCCAATTGAACTAAAGTTTAAGTAGAGCTACGTATATATATACATACGTATATATTAAGATATTCATAATGTTTTGTCAAGATAATACTTATAGTTAAAACTAATCAGCTAACTCTACGATATCTATTTACATTCAAATAGAATATCCATTCTATAAGAAAATTCTTCTTTCTTCGTTTTTTTTTGGATTTGTTTGTACCAGAAAATGTTTAAATTTTGACAATTAAGTAAATAACTTTATTAAGATGGCAAAGTATATTAAATATTTGCTTTAATTCTTTTGGAAATTTTATTTTTCATATAAATTTTAGAAACGTCGTAATCTAAACACTTAAATAATATTTTATATAATATATAGAAATTGCCTATTTGACTTGGGAATCACAAGATTTTTGTTGTTCATGGTGAATTATTATAATGATCAACAGGTATTTATTATTTTGTTTTTAAAAACTTCACGCTTTATTACTTATAAGTCACCGAATATATAGTTTCGAATGCGATTTGTAAGGAAAATATAGCATAATGCGTCGTAATTTTTTATGGAATTTTCTACAATAAATTCAAATTACATCAAAATCTATAACTCGCACATTTCAAAAGTTAAAGTTAATTGCCATTTTTAGATGCCTTTTTTAGTATGTTGATTAATAAAGTGATTTATTAGAAATACATTTTCTAAAATCTACCAACTATTTTGTAGGCTTTTTTTGAGTTGAATTTTAAATTGAATTCGTCAATATTATTTTTGTTTTGTTCGCTACTCGAATCAATTCAAAGTTGTTAATAAAATATTAAGTTGTTTCCTTTTGCGTTTTTAATGGGGAATTACATTTCCCCAGATGATAACTTTTATCTCTCCTCCCTCCCCCTCCAACACACACCTTGGAATACCTCAGTTTTTATTTGCGTTCTTAGAAATTGTGGAAAAAAAATCAAGTTTTCGTGTTTTGCTTAGATGCATGTCCACAGCAGCTTTATAGAGAGAGAGAGAGAGAGTGAGAGGGAAGGGAAGAGAAGGGAAGAGAGAGAGAGAGAAAGACAAAGTATTGTATTGGTGTCTGTCCCCCCTTTTTTTTTCTCTTTTTTGAGGGTATAAATGTGAACCGAACGTGCGACTAATGATTAACACCTCAACGATAGAATCCTCTAACCAAACGTCTCTGTACCTGCATTCTCCTCGGTCCCCTTAAAAAAACCTTTCTGTCTCCCCCCCGTTCCCCTCAGTGGCCATTGTGCTCCATTGAGCATGTGATGAAAGCATGGGCAAATAAATTAAGCCAATTTGGAGATGAACAAAAGAAGCTTTATTTTTTTTGCTGTGAACACAGATCCGGCAATTAGCAAATGCTTCTGTTTTTTTCTTCATACTAGACTATACTATATTATATATATGTACATACATACCTATATGGGTTTGTATTAGTTAGCATATCCTATTACAACCTTTTTTTGTTGTGTTACAAATTGACAGAAGAATAAATTAGATATATTTTGTTATTGCAATTATCACCATTTGAGCTCACTAAACTATTTATTTATTTTTTTTCCTTCTTTCTAGTTCAAGCTAAATGTCAATGACTTGTCGCTTTGGAGCTGTTCCAATTTGTCGGCTGTATATATATATATATATATATATATATATATATATACAGATGAATGTAGGTATGTATGTATGTATGTACTTACCTAGCCATGATGATGCCCGCCGCCCTCAATGTCCCACAGAGCGTTGAATGTTATTTTAACGCTTTTCTTTGTATCATATTAATTGCTTGTAACACACACACACACACAAACACACAATTTTTGTTTTTTTTTTTTTTTTTTACTTAAAACTGGCATTTAAAATTGCTAATTGAATAGAAATTTTAGTTCCAATCATTTTTTTTAACTACTTTTCTATATGTAAAGTGTTATAGACTAATTGGCAAAGCATTAAATTTTTCAGATTTAAATTTTAAAAATAGTTTGAAACCGAAGCTTATGGGTTTTTTTAACATAAACATTTATTTTTGTGTTAATTATATATTATTTTGCATTTCGAACGGCCTACATTTTATTGTTAAACATAAATTACAGCATTTTTTTTTTTTCAATTTACATAAACAAATTGCTTGCTTTTAGAGCGATTCAAGGTAAGGAATCTATTTATATAGCATACCAGTGGGGGCATTATTTAAAAGCGTTTTTAGATTCTTACAGTTCTGTTCGAATTTTCTCTTAAAGGCAATTCTTTGAGATAAAAATGTTAAAAATTTAAAAATTAATAAAACTTTTCATAAAATAAGTTTAGAAAATTTTATAACTTTCCCAAGAAATTTAACCAAATGATGGATGCAAATCTTTCTTGGGTTCCAATACCAAGTTCAAGAGATGAAAATAACACATTTTTCCTAATAAAACCTTGAATATTATGAAAAAATAACAAAGTCTCATCAATTCTCGGATCACATGTATGTAATATTATTATATTTTGAAATAGAATTGGTCAAGAGACAATGGTTTGGTTTTAAGCATGTCATATGAGATCATAATGTTTACCTTTTAGTTATGAACTTTGTACGGCGAATACGCCTGAAGTATTTATATTTCATTCAAGGAAGTCCAAGGTATTCACATTCACACCAAGGTGCCAAAAACTTTTTGGAAAAAAAGCAACACCCAACTACAATACTAGTGCAAAAAAAAAAAAAGAAGTAAAATCCGAAAAAAAAACCCAAAGTCAAAGCCCCCAACCGAAAAGATGTACACACAATAAGTTAAGGTTGTAGATTTTGTAGATCTGACAAGTCAGTCGCATATACATATGTATATATCTGGGGGACATATCAAGACAATGGATTACTACTTAGTAAAAGCTAGATGTGAAATAGATAACAAGTCACATTTCGTTGTCGTTGATTTTTTTTTAGAAGATGTAAAATTGTATGTACATAGAGAGCAACATTGCCGACATGGTGAGGAAGGTTATTTTTTTTTCTGTTTTATTTTTGGGGCGCCACAAATTAATTTGCACCTTTCGCCTCAGCAGATGGCAGAAAGCAGCAGCAGCAGCAGCAGCGGCGACCAGACCAGGTGAAAGTTGCATGCAAATAAACAACAACAAAAACTAAAATGAAACGAAAGAAAGAAAGAAAGAAAAAAAAACTGTTGGCTCTAACTGACTGACTGACTGACGAAAGTGCAACAGCATCCAAAATGCATTTTTGTGCAAAAAAGAGATTCGGTTCGCTCTCTTCTTTTGCAGCCAAATATTAGTGGGACGTATGTAGGTAGGTGGTTTTTGATGGTCGGTGGGTTGGGGGTGGAACAAACCTTAATTTCTTTTCAGTTTTCCCCTCCTTCGTTGCCATCTCTTTGACTATGTCATAATCTCTCTTTGCGGCGGCTTTTCCTCATTGCGGCCCGTTGCGCTTGAGGTAATTTTTTGTAATTGTAATTTGTCATTTATTTGCACTTCTCATTTGAGTGCTCCCTCTCCAAGAGTAGGAAGCGGAAATAATATGTTTAAAAAAAAGCAACAAACACTGGTGTTTGATTTGCTTTAAAACTCATTTTATGTGGCTTTTGTTATGATTTTACATTTCTTTCTTTGTTTTGTAATTAATTTTCAAACATTTTTGCAAATTTTAAATTTAAATTAACAACAGTTTTAAGTTTTCCGTTATGTATTTCACCTGTTAAGTTAGCAGCTGCTGACACTGTTAGTTAACAGCTTAATGTTATTGCACTCTCTTTTAAAATAAGGTCGCTCTCTCTAAAAATTGAGCACAAAACTATGCTACAAATTAGATTCTTGCCTGCATTTCGCTCAAAAGAGGAAAACTATTGAAAATTTATAATTATTTGTTTAAAATGCACATAACTTAAGATAATGTATTGAAATTTGAATTTTGAGATTTTCATTTCAAGATCTATTTAATACCATAGTGCAGAGTCTATACCAAGACATGCAAGAAAAATGTTAACTGGGTTAATTATTTTGGTTAACAAGAGAACGTTATCGATTAATTATTGGTTTATTCGAAATAACATTAAATAAACAACAATTAATAGAATTATTTAATTTTTGTGGTTTTTCATTTGCCATCATTAATTATTAATACAGAAATATTACAAATAATTAATGTTTTGGTGGCTTAATTGTGTGATGGGAAAAAATCGATACATTAAAACTGTTGTCAACATCGATAGATATTATCGATATAACGATGTTGTTTCCAGCACTATTTTGTAGCACAGAATAAAAAAACCAGCTAGCACAGTTTTTTATTCCAAATATACAAATATAGGCTAGCACAGATTGGAGGAAACCCGAATTAAAACAGAGAAGAGAATCGGAAGCAAAAGAGGAGGCGAAAACGTTTAACAACTATGTCAACGCTGGCTGGAGTAGCCGTTGAGGAGCTACAAGATGGTGACACTAGCAGTTTAGAACCGGGCGAAGTTGTTACCCCACCACGCAACACAAGCAGTCCAGCGGGAGCCAAGAAACTCCTTTCCAAGGATTTAATGAGCAGAACATTGCGCAAGCTAACAGCGGCCAGTACACAAATCGATGGCCATGAGAATGGTGATTGTGAGGGTGCAGGTGCAAGTGCGAGTGCGGGTGGGGAGGCAACAAAGGCGCACGATGGGGAGACTGGCAAGAGGGAGTCAGAGGTGACCGCAATTGATGAGGCGAAAGTCAGGAGTAAGCTGGAACTGGAGGTAATTAGACGAAAGGAGGAAAAATTATCTGCCCCAGCTGAAAACGGGATAAAGGATGAGAGTAATAATGATGGTAATGCCAATGATAATGATGTTGCCAAAGCTGAACAGCGCACTGCCCCACCAAATGATGATGACGAAGGTCTATACTCGGACACAGATTCCTCGGGAGATGAGCAGCAACAGCAGATGCTGCAGCAAAACGTCGAAGATGTTCAACAGGCCCGTAAGGAGAAGCAATTAGAGGCTGCTGCTGCCCAGGCACAGGCTCAAGTGCCACCGCAACCGTCGCCACATCCCTTTTTACGCTGCAGTCCAATGAGATTTCACAGTCGTCCGGTTTGTTTTGATTTCCCTCGAATGGGCTTTATGCCCAGAATGGTTATGCTCGGGCATAACCGACTCAGACCGCCCACATTCTTCAATGGGAATAGGTCACAGACTCCACAACGTATGGTCTCGCCCATGAAATCAAATTCCGGAAGCCCAGCCCTACCACCAGGTGCAAGTGGCAATAATGGTGGTGGAGCGGGAGTCGCTGGAGCTGTCGGTGGACCAGTCTACGGCCCGGTTTTGCCACCATCGATCGCTAAGAAACCTCAATCAGAGTTGGTGTAAGTTGAGAATTGCATTTCTAATCAGTTCTTCCATCAATCCATAAGGTTACTTTCTTTCCAGATGGACTTCTTGCCAGCCGCCTGTTTCGTATGTCTTTAATTTGGTTAATGGGTGTGGCAATCAGCAGCACAAGGACTGCAAGCATAAGGATTCTGCGAGCGAATGCAAGGATGACAAACAGCAGAAGCCAGCAAAATCAAGGGATCACAAGCGTGATTCGAAACGGGAGAGATCCAAGGACAGGAAAAGTCCAAGATCTAGCGATAGAAAGCGAGATCTCTTGAAGGAAAGGCAAAACGAACGCTCCAAGGAGAAGATCAAGGAATCCTCTACCAAGGATGATTTGCAAAAAGTGGAAAAGCCCAAAGACAAGTCTCGAGAGCAGCAGCAGCCCAAGGACAAATCCAAAGATGACAAATCTCGAATTGATACAAAAGAAAAGTCATCCCGAGCCCCGTCCAAGGACAAGGGCAGGGATGAACCTAGGGATAAAAGTCAGAGGGATGTGTCCAAAGAAAAGGTCAAGGACAAAATAAAAGATTCCTCATCAACAACAACAATAACATCTAAGCATCACTCCAAGGATAAATTAAAAACTGATACAAAAGAGCCAAGCAGAGATCTTTCCAAGGAATCGCATCGCGAATCCAGAGAACAGCCTAAAACCAAATCAAAGGAAACGCATCGGGAACGATCTCCCGAGCCAGCAAAAGACTCGAAATCTCGAGATCGCTCCAAAGATAAACCAAAAGAGCGTTCAAGGGAAAGAAAGGAACACGCGGATGAGCACAGGGACAAAGCCAGAGAACGTTCCAAAGAGGATAAGCACCGGGAACGGGAACGGGAAGAGACGCATAAAAAACGTTCACGTTCCCGGGAAGATAGAAAGGACAAACTCAAGAGGCGTAGCAGAAGTCGCAGCAAAACGCGACAACAAGCCGAGATTAAGGCTCGAACACCACCACCGCCGCCGGCAGCTACTCCTACACTTAATCCTACAGCTACTCCTCTAGTAACTCTAGCAGCTGAAATGCCACAAGAGTCGCCGGCGTTGGAAACACCAGCAACACCAACAGCGTCGTTTAAACCCTTTGACATATTCGCCGAATCCCCACCAAGACTGAATGCAATACGAAACGAAAGCAAAACTGCTGAATCACTACCACTACTAGCCACCGCCACATCCTCTCCTGCCAATACAACTACAAACCAAATGCAAATGCAACCGCAAACACAAGCTCCTCCCCCGCAGAAACCTCGAATCGTGGATCGTAGCACTACACCGCCATTGAATCGTCTACATACGACGCCCTTGCTCCGGGCCAGTGAGATTCATAGTCGTATCGATGCTCTATTGAATGACAATGATGATTTGCATTTAGAGGCCTTGCTGGCCGCCACCAAGGAGCAATTGCTCAAGAAGGAGAAGAAGTCAACAGATGGAGCGATACCGCCATCCGTCAAATTTCATGTGAATCCCTTCAAAAGGGAAGTAGTATTAAATAATGGTCAAAACGAATGGGATAGAGATACAGAGAAGAAGGAAAGGGATGGCACAACATCACGTTCATCAAGATCACGCATCAAAATCGAAAAGTGTCGCAGTCCATCGCCAGTATCCGCAACATTACCAATGCCAAGTAATATAAAGATTAAAATTGAACGAAATATGACGCCGCCACCCGTACCCATGCCACCAGTGGCCACTGTCGCTCCTGTGGTGGAGGAATCCAGTCCCGATACCGATGACTATATAGACAATTGGGAGAATGATGATTCCCTAATGATGATGCCTTCGGTACTAAATACTAAAACAGAGATTAATCAACCCCCGTCAGGGGCAATAAATTATCTAAACGGTGATTTAGCTGATGATGACTCGAATACCTTATGGAATGCTAAAAGTACTCCACCACCCAAGGCCAAACAAGGAGCAGGAGGAGGAGTAGATGAACCTGCCACACCCAATAATCTAAATATCAATGATATCTATGATAGATTCATGAATTCCATACAAGAGGGCAATAATACAACCACTGAGAGGGATAATGGAGAGAACGCGGATGATGATGATGAGGAAGACGACAATGCGGAAGACTCTTCAAGCGACTCCTCATCGACCTCAACCAGCAGTTCAACAAATAGCAGTAGCGAAAGTACATCTAGCTCTGATTCCGATGATTCTAGCGATGATAGCGAAGATGAGGAGATGGAAGATCATGTCCCAGCGGAGTCAACGGCTGCGACGTCAATATTAGATGAAGAAAAGATGCTGAAACAGGAAATTGAAAGCGATAAACTAACATCCTCGAATAACTCAAATATGCAAAAGAAGAATAATGTTAGCAAAGATTTGCGTAAGCTAAAAAATCTCGAAGATAATCTCGGACGCATACAAATGATGCGTGAGAATTATGATCCGGGAGATGATATATGCGAGGAGCTGCTGAAAATGGAATCTCTTTTTCAAATGCAACGAAATGCCATTATGGATAAATATCGTAAGCATGAGCAGGCATCATCGGCAGCATCTACAACGGCCACCAGTTCCAATCCAATGATCCAAGATGAGCAGCAGCAGCTGCCCGTCATAGAGCCACGACCACCGAGTCCGCCAGTAAATAGTATTTTTGATGCCAATCGTGAGGCCATCAAGTTGACAATTTCTCCATTGAAACTTACACGTAAGTCGGTCATTTTTGATAGAGATGATACGGACCAGCAGCAGCAGCAGCAACAACAACACCAACAGCAGAAAACAAACACGCCCACTAGGCCACCCAAAGAGATAGCTATAGTTAAGCCCACCATCTTGGAGACACGCAGCAAAGCGATGTCAACTGGATCACGAGGTGGATCAAAAAACTTTTCCTCCACCTCCAACTCCTCCTCCTCCGCTCGCCGGCAGCAAACGCCGCGCGATCGTACGCATTCCCGCTCTCGTTCCATATCCCGCCAACGTTCAAATCGCCGACGCGGCGGTACACCAAGTCCCAAACGCTGGCGACCCCCGTCACCGATTAATAGGCGTGGATCGTCACGTAGTCGGTATAGTAAAATACGACAACTGCCACGCAGCAGCCGTAGTCGTACCTTGAGTCGTAGTCGAACTAGGAGCCGGAGTCCTCACCGAAGAGCGAGACGTTCCAAACATCTCAGTGATGAGGGTAGACGTCGGAAACCCCTGTCGCCTTTAAGGCATAAGAATATGGGTCCACGATCACCGCCTCCACCCTCATCGCTATCATCATCATCCTCCCTCACACGACGTCGCTCGTATTCCCGTTCACGATCACCGTTGCCCTTCAAACCGCCGTCGCCGCCCATGCGACGCAGTTGGTCACGTTCACCACCCGGAGGAGTCGGCGGTGTGGGCAAGAGGCGTTTGACTAGATCACGTTCCCGCAGTCATTCCCGTTCCCGTACGCCAATGTCACCGCAACGACAATCGTTTGCCGATTATTTCGAAGAGAATCCCGGCTTGGAAGCAGCCGCTGCCTGCTATTATTATAATATGTATCATCAGGATCAGGATGGCAGCATGGCCACAATGGGTGACAACTATGGAGATGCTGGAGCCTATGCTGCTGCCTACATGGATGCCTCATCGTATACGAATATGGAGCAGGCCTATGCCCAATATACCGAATACAATGCCCAATATGATTATGGAATGGGCATGGGCATGGGCATGGAACCGAATGCTGCCCCCACGCCAGGTGTTTTGCGTGAATTGCCCAAAGCACCGATCAACCCGGTGGCCGTACAAAAGGGCAATGTCTTGGAAATTGTTCCCTCTGCCGGCTTGGATATACCACAAAGTGCTCCGATTGCTGAGATTACACCCAAACCGAGCACAGAGGAGCCCATCGAGGATAAGAGGTAAACTAACCATTAAATCAATTCGATCTCTTATATTTCAACTTTCTCTTCGTCTCTCTCTCTTTCTTTCATTCAGCAAACCGAAACGGAAACGCGTCAATTTTGTGGACAATGTTTTGCCCAATTATGAAAGTGAAAGCGAAGATCGTTCCATTGTGGAAAGGGCAGTGGAACGTGCCCTACATAAATATCGCGAGAAACGTTCAACAATGGCTGCCAAGCTGCAACGCATAAAGGATGAGCTATTGGCTCTACCGCCACCGCCTCCCCCACTGACACCGAAGCCACCGAATGTGGAGAAACCCGTGATGGTGCAAAAGAAACCGAAATTTCTTTATTTCCATTTCGATCCCCACAAGGGGGCCATCATTAAGGGACATACGCGAATGGTGCGACCTCCACCAGGAGTTGGTCATCATCATCTAATGCCACGATTCGATGCCAAGCGTTTTAGCATGCTAATGAAATCGGGCAATCTGCCGCCATTGCCGCCACATTTGCTTAGGCAACGTCCGCCTTGGTTGCCGCCACCGCATGCCGATGCCATGACCAAGGCATCCATCTTCAAGGAGTTCTTTAGCAAACATCCGCCACCACCTTTGCCCCACTATCAGAACATGTTGCGCACGCTACCAGGACGACCCATTGAGACGGTGGATTCGGTGGATACGGCAGCGGTGGCTGCTTCTTCTGTGGCTTCTGCAGCTGCTGCTGTTCCTCCTCCACTTGGTGTCTCTCAGCCCATACCTGTTCTCGGCGGTGGTCACAACAGCTTCATATTACCGATGACAGTTGGACCTGTGCCTGCCCCATTGCCGGTGCTACCAATTGCTATGGACATAGCGCCGCTCGCGTCGTTGTCATCATCATCCTCGTCATTATCATCATCAGCATCAGTTTTGACTCTGCCGTTCTTTACACCGCCGCCGTTGCCGCAGTTTACAGTGCAATCGGTGCCATCCATTAGAGAGATTATGCCAGTAGATATATTACAAAAGTTGGGTCCATTGCCCAAAACCCTTGATTTGGAGGAGCAACCAACAACTCCCATACAAGGCAATGCAGCAGATGAGCTGCCAACATCATCATCATCATCATCATCTTTGATAAACACAGATCTCAGCAAGGAGAAGCAGCTGGAATCAAATCCTACTGCTACTGCTGATCCTTCAGAGCAAGAGACACCACAGCAGACGCAGCCAGTGGTGGAGCAGCCACCGGCCCAACCCATGCTACTAGTGGAGACCCAATAAGTGCCCCACGTATCATCATTAGCCTGATCTACCCCCCGCGTCCCTGCTCAGTCTTTTAGTTGTAGGTTTAGTTTCAGTTTTTTTTTTTTCTTTTTGTTTATAGTTTTTAGAAATGGACTCCGTATTGATCTTAAGATTTCATCCCCTTATTACCATTCAAAGAACAAATTGCATTTATTGTTAACATATAACAAATTAATATGCTTTTTTCTACTTAGATTTTGTTTAAGCTTTACATTTTATATATATTTACTATATAAATTATATATATAAACTGATGCATTGATTTCTATGTTTGTTTCTTTCCCCTTACAAAAATTATAATTTGTTTTTTTTTTATTTTAGTCCCATTGATTTCTATAAGAAAATAAAAATGTATATAGAAAGTAATTTGTTTAAGTGAAACATCCTCTCTCCCTCTCCCTCTCTCTCTCTCTATATATATATATATATATATATATATATATGACACGAAAAAAGTATAGATTTAAATTAAATAAATAATAGTTAAATAAGTTTAAATTGAGAATACAACTAAAAACACACACAAACCCCCCAAAAAAAACACACAAACAAAAAACCTTTACGAATTATAGAAAAGTGAAAAGGGTTTCCGATTTACATTAAATATATATATATATTTATATAATTTTTTTTTTTTTTTTTTTGTAATGAATAATGCACACAATTTCCGCTTAGTCTAAGGTCAAGTGAGAAGACTTTAACTTTCTGTTTTGTTTAGTCAATTTATATGTAACCAAAAAAAAAAAAAAAAAATTAACAGACTTTGTTTAAAGTCGTAAAACTATAAATGAAGAAAATGTGTGAAAATTTGGCCCAAAATAGTTTCAATTTTTGTAACTCTCTCTCTCTCTCTCCCTCTCTCTCTTGTTCTGGGTCTACAGCTTTTTTGGATAGTATTATATTATAATTATTATTTAAATTTTATTTTTTTTTTTTGTTATATTTCTTAAATGTAATGAAGTAATAAAGTAACAAGACTTTTTTATGTTCCAATCACTGTAAATATTTACTGCAATCAATTAATTATTATGATTATTTTAAATTTGTTTATTATTTGTTATTTATTCTTTAAAAACTTCTACGCCTTAAGATCAAGGGAAAACATTTGGCTGGCAATGCCAAAGTGGCTGGATTCATTTGAATCTCTGTGAGATTTTTACCATCAACATCATAACGTCCCATAATATTGGTTAGCAATAGAAAGGCGTAAGCTCTTAACAAATTCTGGCCTATGCAGGTGCGTTTACCAATGCTGAAGGGCAAGAAATGTGGAATATTCTTTTTCAATTGCATTTCCTTAATGGTCTCTATGCCCGAATCGGAGCCGATGGAACACCGCTTGGTATTTGCCTCCTCTAGGAATCTCTTGGGCTCGAAATCCTCTGGTTTTGACCAATTCTCGGAACTTGTGTTCAGTTTATAATTATTGATGAAAACAATTGTGCCCTTGGGTACACCAAAACCAGCTATTAGGGCATCTTCTGTGGCCACATGCGGCACAATGGGTGACGATGAGTAGCGTAGAACCTCAAATATGGTGGCCATAATGTAGGGCATCTGTGACATATCCGATAATTGTATATTCCGCTGACCATTCGATGATATGGCATCGACTTCTTCTTGTATCTGCCTGGCAATAGATGGATTTTTGGCTATATAGCCAAGTGTTATCATCACCAGATTACCCACTGCCGAATGACCACCGAGAAAATCTTCAAGCATAAAGATTATGGTATTCCTAGAGACTTCACTATCTTCCCGTAGACTTCGGAGTAGGGCATCTGTAAAGTCGCCATCGTCATCTGTATCCAGATCTACATTCATCTCACGTCCAAGGATAATGCGTTCCAATATGATTTGTCTGATGGTCGTTGACCAGTTAACAATTTTCCTCAAATGTCCCTGATAGAATGGCTGTAGCCAGGGTAAAAAATCCAATGGATGTCCTTGATTGATTTCCCAAAAGATTTCATCAAAATACTTGACCATCAATTGAAAATCCTGATCATTGTAATCGAAACGCTGCGAGCACATATAAATCGAAAACATATTGGCACAGGCTTTCAATATCAAAGATTTCAAATCGATGGCTTGCTCCAGCCTTTGATCGAGTTCTTTGACCAGTTCATTCATCTCCTGGCAGCCGATATCCGATATTTTAATGAAATTCGAGGAGGATTCCCGTGGCGAACAATAACGGCGAGCCAAATTGCGTCGTTTCTGCTGGAGCTGGGACCAATCGCACAGGGCCAAGGAGTTGGCTCGATCGCCACCGAAAAGTTTATGATAACGCAAAAAATCCGGACGTCCGCTAATAAATCGTCCATTCTGATTCAGAACCTCACGTATCAAGTCCAAATTGTTGACCACCAGGCAACGGGTGTGACCCAATGTCAGGGAGTAAATGTCACCATACTCTCGAGTTAATTTGGTAAAACCTTCGAAGGGATTGTGTTGATAGTGTGACAATATATCCAAATTCCCTATTATTGGCCAGGGTTTGGGTCCTGGTGCCTGGTTATAGTGTTGCTTGCTTTGACGTATGGTAATTGAAACTTTCCTCTTGGCCCTATATAAGATGGTTATATACGAAGAGACGATTACCACGACAACACAGAAGAGTAACGTAGCGAGGAACATCTTTTCCATGGTTTGTCCTATACACAAGGATGTTTACTTAGCAACTGAATGGAATCATATCTTGCCACTTAACAAGTAATCTCGCATTAAGGAAACGCGAGACACAAAGACAAGAAAAATGCAATTACCTGCATATTACTTCATTTCCTACCTGCCATTCGAACGTGAATCATCTTGTATGTTACCAAGGACCTTAAATACACACCCATTCACCCATACAATCAAGGATCTTTTTTGTTGCACTCTTCCATTAAACTCAATGATATAGCTATTTGAGTGTAGATAATATTGGGACAAGAGCTCTTAATCTTATAAGAATATTGCAAATTCCCCTAAAGAAACTAGAAAGGGATAATATTTCGTCTAATTTATGTCCTTAGAGTGAAAGAAAGTGTATAAATAACAAATAATATATCTAAAGAAAAAAGTGAAAAGCAAAAAGAATATAGAAAATGAAAGTCTAAAAAGCAAAATCTAAAATATGGTTTAATGAAGACAAGAAAACCAAATTAAATCAGCAATCTTTTTTAAACTAGGAAAGGTAGCAGCAGCAGGACAAGCAGCAACCTTTGATTCCTCTTGAAAGGCATACCAGCGGCTGGCATGGCAAAAGCAGCAGCAGTCGAATAGCCAACAGCAACATAACCAACAGCAGCAACATCGTTATCATCAACAACATCATGATGTTGCCGAGAACGTACACCAGCAACAGTTGCTGTCACCAGAACACAATCAACATCATCATCAACACCAACAGCAACGGTAGGCCTCATATTCACGCTATAGCCATAACATCGACCAGGTTGCTGTCAGCTCAAGCTAATAAAATATTGCTAGCAACAACATTAGCAACACAAATTTAAAAAAGCAGCAGCAACAACACAAATCCCGGCAATTGCAAAGGTTGCCAAGCCACAGAACTATAGACTATAGCTATTTTTTGCTTATCAAATACGAGTTGCTTAATCATACGAAATTGCCGATGATCAAATGGAATGGAATCACAGCGTTCCAGTTCAAATCAGTGACCATTTCAACTGCTCTAAACGGCAACAATGGTGCATCGACAGCAACAACAGGACGTCCATTAACCCGATTAGGGTTTACACTTGGACTACGAAAGATAGTGAATAAAATATTCCGTCGAATGAGTTATTGTTAATCAAAATCGAATAAAAAATAGATAGACATATCGATTCCAACGAAAGGGATTCCAAAAACAAAACAGGTGATTCTTTTTTTGCAATCTTTTGAAAAGGTTTCGGCTAATTATAAATACACATTTTAAAAACAAAATGTGTCTCTGAAAAAAATCATTCAAAGTACAACAATTTCTATTTCGTTTGAGTTAAGTTTTTAATAGTCTTCAAAAATTGAAACAAAAAAGAATAAAGGGAAAACAAAAATATTTCATATATTAAATTTTTAATTTTTTCTGCATTTTTTTTGTTTGTTTTTTTTTTTTCTTTTTACTTTTTTACAATTCACGTTCTTTTCAGTGTCTTTTTTTTTTTTTGTTTTTGTTTTTTTGCCTTCATATCACATGCTTATTTATATGTATTATCTTTTACAATTCGGATTTTTTCCATTTACTATATACTAAATATAGAGAATAAAATGACAACAAGTTCTTCTAAAGAAGCGTTTAACATTAAAAAATAATTATTTTTGTTTTTTTAAACCTTTTAACTTATGAGAGATACGTATGTATATAATATATATATATATGTGTGTATATGTATGTATATCTTATATATTTGCTTGCCATATGTTTTGAGTTGATAATTCTATATGTTTATGTGAGAATCTTTCAAGTGAATTTTTCCTTTATTCATTTGAAGCGAAATTAAATACTTTTGAGTAACAAAATATGCCAATATTTTTCTCATGTGACTCACTTGGAAGATTCTCACACACATACATATTGTTAAATTCTTTAAGTTAACTGCTGCTGCAGCAATTACTCCTACTCCTCCTCATCGCTGTCCATGACAAAGAGTTTTTTACGAAGAAACGAAGTGTTATTTAATGATTTGGGTAATGATACATTATTCTGATCGACAA